>NC_133332.1:150756621-151956621 GCF_042186555.1 Aquarana catesbeiana | reverse complement strand
AGACCGATCACACCAAATTTAACACACCCGCTCCCCATTCACACCTGAGACCTTGTAACACTAATGAGTCACATGACATCAGGGAGATAAAATGGCTAATTGGGCCCAATTTGGACATTTTCACTTAGGTGTGTACTCACTTTTGTTGCCAGTGGTTTAGACATTAATGTCTGTGTGTTGAGTTAATTTGATGGGACAGCAAATTTACATTGTTATGCCCCGTACACATGGTCGGATTTTCCGATGGAAAATGTCCGATCGGAGCGTGTTGTCGGAAATTCCGACCGTGTGTGGGCTCCATCGGACATTTTCCATCGGATTTTCCGACACACAAAGTTTCTAGAGCAGGAGATAAAATTTTCCGACAACAAAATCCGTTGTCGGAATGTCCGAACAAAGTCCGACCGTGTGTACGGGGCATTATACATGCTGTCGCATGAAAAGATATAATAAAATATTTACAAAAATATGAGGGGTATACTCACTTTTGTGAGATACTGTATATAAGAGCTGTCAAAGCGAAAAGACAGCAGTCGCCGGCAGGCCTCCCATGAGGCAGAGTTTTTTATTTTTATTTTTCGGGATCCGTCGGGTGGCATGATTGACGATGAATGTACATCACGGGACACTTTTTTTTCTTTTTTAATAAAGGAATTGTCAAAAACTGTCTGTTGTGGTTTTTACTTTTTGATACTTTTTTTGGTGAATGGGTAGGGATACAATGTACCCGATACCCATTCACATAGGGGGGGCCGGGATCTGAGGAGCCCCTTGTTAAAGGGGGCTTCCAGATTCCAATAAGTCCCCCGCTAGCAGACCTCGACAACCAATGGCCAGGCTTGTCCGAAAGAGGCTCTTGTCCCCATCAACATGTCCCCACCAAAGCACCCTCCCCATGTTGAGGGCATGTGGCCTGGTATGGTTCTAACCTCCAGGCTACATGCTCAGATCAGATCAGGTCCGGTATGGATTTTGGGGGGGAGCCCCGCGCCAATTTCTTAAAAAAAATTGGTGTGGAGTTCCCCTTAAAATCCATACCAGACCCGAAGAGCCTGGTATGGACTGGGGGGGGGACCCTAAGCTGTTTATTTCCTTGATCATCTATTTTGCCTGGAGCCAGCAATACATTACAGCTGTAAGCAAGTTTGAATGACATTTTTTCCTTTAGAAATGTAATTTTGCTGCAACACTGTTCTACATATCACACAGATGCACCAGGCAGACTAAGGGGACCCCCAGGATATTTAAAGGAATATTTATTTTTTATTGTTTCACTTTAAACATTATTAAAATCACTGCTACTAAAAAAATAGTTGTTTAAACAGCTTTTTTTTTGCATTGATACATGTCCCCTGGGGCAGTACCCGGGTCCCCATACACTTTTTATGGCAATAACTTGCATATAAGACTTTAAAATTAGCTCTTTTGATTTTTCATGTTCGTGTCCCATTTAATAGGGTTCACATGTTCGTTAGAATTTTTTGCCTTTTCCTGATGTTCTGATGCGAAACGAACCGAGGGGTGTTCGGACCATCCCTGGTCTTTTACCTTCTTGAAATCATTCTAGGTTGAACTGCACCACATTTCTAAAACATTTACTGACTTTCTGCTTCAAGGTGCCCTGGCATTCTTCTTACTCTACCATAATAGAGTTCCCTTCAAACAGTGAATATGAAGCTCTTATGCGCGTTCACTCTCCATCCCAAATGGATTGAAAAACCTGCGGGAGAGGCAGTCCTAGACACAGGATGGGAGGAAGTGTGATGCTTTCCCCTCCCTTTTTTCTCTCTTCTTTTTTTTGCATCCTTATTCTTCAGCCCCCTGGCCATGTTTTTTTTCCCCAAAAATATGTTGTCTCTCTTTCGTCTTTAATTCTTACCCAAAATATTATTGAAAATAAAATTATGCATTGGTGGATACGGCTCTTTAGATGCATTCTTTACGTGATTTTTAGCTTTCTTTAATGTTATTATACTAGGATTCACTGGATTCTTACTGTTGACATGGGTCCTTATGTGATTCTGTGATATGTGATTACATCCAATACTGGGTATCTGTATCTTTGCACTAAAGCTGGCCATACACTGATAGCTTTTATTTTGTACAGCCGGCATGCTGAACAAGACAAAAAGTTTACGTCTAAATTGGATGCAGCTACTGTTCAGCTGATAATTTTCTACCTGTCTCCTTTTATTTTTTTAAACAAGGATGTCAGGTGGAGGCTGTCAAAATTTAACTTTGACTTTGTAATACATCTAATGTATGAACCCTTTGTTATAAATCAACAATATTTAGAAAATGGAGACTGTTCAATGGAAATTGTGACCATAGGAATAAAATTGCAACTGTATGTGGTGGGGTGAAGGGTAGGGAACTGATTATAATATAATGATAACTAAATGTAACTAATTAATGTTACATGATTGTGCTGAGCAAAAATGTCGCGCAAACAAGTTTAAAAGCAGATTTTTGTTTAGAATTAATTCACAACTTTGAAAGATTAAAAAAAACTGCTATAACAAATCAGCTTATAGTTTCGGGATAATTTAACTTTTTTTTAATATATTGGTGCAGCAACATGTCACATTCAGTTGCCTTTCTTCAACAAGAAATGGTATTGTGAAAGATAATGAAAGTGGAGTATTAGCCATTAATTATAACCACACTAGAAAAGCAGAATAAATGTCTTTAATATCCATTGAAAAACCAGTAAACACAATGGAACAATAGCTAAAGACATTTCAGATCTTGATATGGACAGACCTATTATTGCCACACATCAGCAATGTTACACACACCATTTTCTATCCCCACAGAATATATATCTAATAATAAATCCTGCTTCAATTTTACATGGGAAAATTTTCTTAGCCAGACTGCAAACAAGCTCTTTTCCCATCTACTAGGAGGGACAGTCTGCACCAAGGCTTCTGGGTAATGATCATAAATTATGTGCTTAATGTTGGAGAAAGTAATGCTGTTGGATAATAAATTGGGGAATGTCCCATTATCGTCTGCAAGAACCATAACCTTTTAAGTGCTAAAGGGTCTAGTTCTCTTCAACAACAGACTGAATAAATTAAAGGGTATTCACACGTACATGCTAAAACCTTTTATGTGTTCTTTGGGGTTATAGCCGCTTAGGTACATATTTTATCACAAAAGAGCAACAAACCGTATTTTGCATCAAGTAAAACTAAAGGCTGTTGCCAGCCAAGATGTCCTAAAACATTAGTTCAACTTTCAGATGAATTGGTTACTTTAAAGCAAAACAGCAAGTTTTCAACGTATGGCTCTTTCACACAGGCTTTGAATTCTAAAGCAGCCTTTAACGCGTATTAAAATCGCACATATGGCGTTAATGAGCAGATTGACTGTGTTGCTCCAGATGTTCAACTTGCGTCAGGTAACGCTCTTTAAATGTCCTGTGAGTTTTTTTTAAGGTTTAAAATGGGAAATGATCACTTTTGGCACTTTGCAACTGCACCTTAAATGTGTTGTAAATGTCATAGGCATGTTTACAGTGCATTTATGGTGCACTTGTGATGCATTTTAACCACTTGCCGACTGTATAACTTACATATATGGCGATCACCGTTTTCCAGTTGGGAAGCTTTTCCCTTACTACACAAAGCAAGTTTCTCCAATGTGGACAAAGACTAAAAAAAAACAACATATTTTTCGCAGAGTGGGAAGGGGGTTAGATCTACTGAAAATAGTTTTTTTGCAGTCCATGTGCATCCATTGACTCAGTGACGAATGCATTCACAGTTTCTTGTACAGACGTCACCCGGACAGGAAAATATCCCCATTTAGGTCATAGACATGCAGACATAAAAGCCTGATAGCAATTTTACTTAATTTTACAGTATATGCTATGACCTAGAAGGTAGAGCTGATGCTATTCCAACATAAAGGCTCTATTGTAAAATGATAACTTTTTAAATATTGGCCCCAATGTACATATCATAAGATTGTTTTAACAGCTTCAGCACCGGACCATTTGGCTAGCCAAAGACCAGAGCACTTTTTGCGATTCGGCACTGTGTCGCTTTAACTGACAATTGCGCGGTCGTGTGACATGGCTTCCAAACAAAATTGACGTCCTTTTTTCCCCACAAATAGAGCTTTCTTTTGGTGGTATTTGATCACCTCTGTGGTTTTTATTTTTTGTGCGATAAAAAAAGAGCTACAATTTTGAAAAAAAAACACATTATTTTTTACTTTTTGCTATAATAATTATCCCCAAAAAATATATAAAAACCCCTTTTTTTCCTCAGTTTAGGCCAACATGTATTCTCCTACATATTTTTGGTAAAAGAAAAAAATTGCAATAAGCGTATATTGATTGGTTTGCGCAAAAGTTATAGCGTCCACAAAATAGGGATAGTTTTATGGCACTTTTATTAATAATTATTTTTTTACAAGTAATGGCGGCGATCAGTGATTTTTTATCGTGACTGCGACATTATGGTGCACATGGACAATTTTGACACATTTTTGGGACCATTGGCATTAATACAGCGATCAGTGCAATTAAAAATGCATTAATTACCGTAAAAATGCCACTGGCAGTGAAGGGGGTTAACACTAGGGGGCAGTGAAGGGGTTAATGTGTGTCCTAGTTTGTGTTCTAACTGAAGGGGGATGGGGACTGTGCAGGAAAACGATCTGTTAGTTCTCTGCTCAGAGAACCGGAAACTGTGTGTTTACACACACAGTTCCCGGTTCTCTGTGTGCCCCGAGCGATCGCAAGAGTCCAGCGGTGATCGAGACCGCCAGGCACTCGCATCGGCTCGGGGAGCGAGCGGGGGTTTGCCAGCGCGCCCCCCTAGTGGCCACAGGGCGAAGCGACGTTACATAATGTCGTTTCGCCCAGCCGTGCCATTCTGGTTGCTCTGGTTGGTTCTCCCATGGTTCAGAGAAGCAGGATCTCCCAATCTATGGATAGTGTAGGACCCACTAATTATGGGGTACTTTGTCGCAGTAAGTGGGCTTAAGCACCATATAGCAATATGGTGTGACCAAATCCCCATATTTTTTGATAATGTTTTTTTGAAAATGTCTAGGTGTTTTAAAAAGCCTTGCTGGAGGTAAATGTCTTTTTTGCATGTGTGCGCTGTAATATTTTGTTCTGTTAGGGAGAGGTCACCTCATTTTCTTTTCTCACTGACATCTCTCACATCTAGAGGAAATTAGGAGAACCTCCACAACAGGGACTCAGATAGCTACAAAAAATTGACACAAAGTTCTAAGCCATCTCCTTGGTCTAAAAGCAACCCATTTAATGCATATTTCATAATTCTAAGCAGCTTATGATCCCACTATCTCTGACTTTATGTGATATTCCTTGTCAAAAGAAGTTTATTGAGTATACAATGTTATAAAGATACATAAAGTAAGTTTACAAGGATCTATAAAGTAAGCTCATTGTTTTACAGTAGGGTTTATATGGGTAAATATCATAAAATTTCAAATATTAAACATTGGGTTCACGTAAACCTAAATTAAAGATATATATCATTTCCTTAGTTACTTTTGTAGGTATTTAAATGATTTATACCTACTATACATATTGTTTACAAGTAGAGTGTATATAGGTCAAATAAATTCTGATAATGAGCTTTAATCGTAAGGTGGAGAAAAGGAAAGAGAAAGAAGAAAAGGGGTTGAAAGGTAGAGGTATGGTCCACAAGGTTGTCCCGCTCGTCAGTTTATTATTCTTTTTAGTTCTCTTCGAAGCCTTAGAATGAGTGTCTCTGTAAGTCATTTAATCTGTTACCATGGCAACAGGACAGAGTCATTGAAGTTTGAGAGGAACTGTTGTTTTATCCAAGGATGCCAAAGTTTTTCAAATTTTGGAATTTGATTTTGATCGATGGCTACCATCTTAGCATGGGACATTGTATTATTAATTCTGTGAATTGTTTCTGCTAGTACCAATGTAGGAGATTTCCATGCCTTGGCCACTGTTTGTTTTGCAGCCGTTATTAGTTGGATCATAAGTTTGAATTGAGAGAGTGTTAACCATTCCGGTTTTAGATTAAGTAAAGTTAAATATGGATCTGGTTGTATTATTTTTTTAAATATTTTAGATGCAATCACGAAGACTTCATTCCAGAAGGTTTGGATTACTGGGCACGTCCACCATATGTGTAAATATGTGCCTATTTCTGGGCATCCTCGAAAACAAAGAGCTGAGGTATTAGGTGAATATTTTGCCACTCTAGCGGGTACAAGGTACCAGCGAGTTAGGACTTTATAATTTGTCTCCAGTGCTAAGATGTTGGGTGAAGATGACTTAGATGTGAGCCATATGTTAGACCAGTCCGTGTCTTCTAAAGTTCGTCCCAGGTCCTCCTCCCACCTCTGAACGTAAGAGGGTCTATTAAGATTTGCTACTCCATATAATTGATTATAAAGTGATGAAATTGTACCTTTAGCAAATGGATCTTTTGTACAGATTGATTCAAAAATGGATAATTGGGATAATGGTGTATCCCCCTTTAGGAATGGTGTATAGAAATTTTTGATTTGGAGATATCTAAATATCTCAGAGTTTGGTAGATCATATTTTTCTCTAAGCGATGGGAATGAAAGGAATGATTTAGATGCTATGAAGTCATTTAGTGTCTGAATGCCTGATGTTGTCCAAGCTTTAAAAGAATTTGGGTAGATCCATGCCGGATAAAAGGCCGGATTTCTGATAAAAGAAAGGAGAGGATTGTGTGGAGATTGTAACTGATATTTGGTTTTTAGTTTATCCCAGAGAGATAAGAAGTGTTTAGTTATGGGATTATGAATTTTAAAGCGGTCTTTAGGATCAAGCCATAATAAATTTGATATTAATAGAGGGTCATTTTCTGAAGCCTCTATAAATACTCATAATGGGATTTCCTGTTTTGCATGGTATTTGGACAGACTGGCCAAATGTGCTGCTCTGTAGTAGTTAGTAAAATTAGGGTATCCCAGGCCTCCTTTATTTTTGGGAAGATGTAGTGTGTGTATAGGTATACGTGGTTTAGAAGAGCCCCATATAAACGAAGTTGCTCTTTTTTGTACTATTCTCAAAAAATAGGAAGGAATTGGAATAGGGAGGACTCTGAATAGATAAAGCAATTTGGGTAGAATAGTCATTTTGATTGCATTAATCTTCCCTATCCAGGATAAAGGAAGTTGCGACCATTGTTTTATTAGATTTGTGATCTGTCTTAATACAGGAGGATAATTGGTTGAGAATAAGTCAGAATGAGATGCTGTTAAATGAATTCCAAGATATGGGATTGACTTTTCTGCCCATGTGAATGGGAGTGCAGCCCTAGCCGGGATCAATTCCATGTTTGTGAGTGAAATATTAAGCACTAGGCATTTCTTAGGATTAATCATAAGGCCGGATAGGGCTGCAAATCCATCAAGAGCTAGTATTAAGTTAGGACCAGAGACCTGTCGTGATGATAGAAAAAGTAATATATCGTCTGCAAATATACATAATTTGTGTGTAATACCTCCTACTTCAATGCCAGTTATAGTTTGGTTTGTTCTGATGTATTGGGCCATGGGTTCGAGTATAAGGGCAAATAATAAGGGAGATAATGGGCAACCCTGTCGGGTACCTCTTTCGATATTAAAGGCTTCAGATTTGTATCCAGCATATTTTATATAGGCTTTGGGTTTATTATATAATTATTATTATATACAGGATTTATATAGCGCCGACAGTTTACTTTACAGCGCTTTACAACATTAGGGCAGACAGTACAAGTACAATACAATTCAATACAGGAGGATTCAGAGGGCTTTGATCCATGTTAAAAAGTGGAGTCCAAAACCCCATTTTTGTAATGAATATTGCATATATTGCCAGGATACTGTGTCAAATGCCCTCTTAATATCGAGAGATAGAAAACATAAAGGGATTTTCCGTTTTTTAGCAATATGTGCCAATAACACTGCCCTGCGTATATTATCGCCTGCCTGTCTATTTGGCATGAAGCCTACTTGATCTCTATGTATTAATTTTCCTATAATGCTATTGAGGCGTTTTGCTATTATTTTTGCTAATAATTTAATATCGAGGTTTAACAGAGAGATAGGCCGATAATTCACACAGGAAGTATCATCAGAAAGGGGTTTTGGGATCATACCAACAATTGCCATTAGTGTTTCTTGCCGAAAAGAATGTCCATCTAGAAGTTTGTTAAAAGTTTCAGTGAGAATGGGAGAGAGTATTTCTGAGAATGTTTTATAGTATAAAGCCGAGTAGCCGTCTGGGCCTGGTCTTTTGTTAAGTTTTAGGTCTTTTATGGCGTTAGCAGCTTCATCTATAGTTATAGGTTCATCCAAACTGCTTTTTTGATTCTGAGATAACTCAGATAAGGTTATTTTTGAGAAGAAGGATTCAGCCTCTGTAGGATTAAATTCATTGTTTGTCTTGTATAAAGCTGCGAGATGTGAGTGAAATTTATGGACTATTTTAACTGGATTACAAGTGTAAACATTTTTTGATAATTTCAAACGTATTGGTTTGAAAGATTTGTTAGTTGAATTTAATGCCCGAGCCAAATATGTACCTGGTTTGTTTGTATTCATGTAGAGATTGTGTTTGGAGCGTTTGAGGGATTTATCAACTGACTCAGTGAGAAATAGATCGTATTCCAATCTAGATTTTTCCAGATGAGATTTTGTACGCTGAGATGGATTATCTTGAAATGATATGTAGGCTGCATTAAAATTGAGTTCTAGTTTTTTTGCTAGATTTTTGCATTCCCGTTTAAATAGTGCCATTTGTCTTTGTATTGTACCACGCAAGACAGGCTTATGAGCTTCCCACAGTGTTATTGGGGAGATGTCTGTTGTATTATTAATTGATATGTATTCCTTTAAAGCTTGTTCAATGGCCATCTGATGTAGTGGGTGTTTGAGCATTATGTCCGGTAAGTACCACGTTGGGTCATGCGCTTTTGGTATGGCTGAGGCTATAGTAGTGTATACTGCATTCTGGTCAGACCACGGAATCGGAATTATATCTGATGCAATAATTTCTGGTATCATTCCTATTGTTAGAAAAATATGATCTATTCTGGTGAAGGTTTGATGAGGGTGCGAGAAATAAGTGAATTTCTTTTTCATTGGGTTACTTTCTCTCCACGAATCTACCAGATTGTATTTGGAAAGAAGTTGAGAAAAAGGTAATCTAGAGGTTATTTTGGATGGTGTAAAAGGTGATTTATCTAGAAATGGGAGGAGGACCTGGTTCGAATCCCCACACATTATCACTGTTCCTATTTTGTGTGTATTAATCACTTGTAATATATGTGAGAGGAATGGTGTAGGTTGTTTGTTAGGAGCGTAGTAGGAAATCACCGTAATTGCTGTATCCATTATATAACCCATGAGTATCAGGTATCTACCTTCTGGGTCTTAAATTTCTGAGGATAAGGTGAATGGTGTGGATCGGTGAAATGCAATTAGAGTTCCCCTTTGCTTGGTACAGGCAGAAGCCGTGTAAATTTGTTGATAAAAAGGAGAAATATATTTTGGAGTAGAATCTTTGGTGAAGTGTGTTTCTTGGAGGCATACTATGTGAGCCTTCTTGTTATGGAAAGTACGGAAGGCTTTGATCCTTTTTTGAGGGACATTTATTCCCTGAACATTCAGGGAAAGTATATTCAGTGGTGCCATGGCAACAGATCAAATAGTTTTGACTTACTTTTTGTTATGCAGAGCTGACTGCGCAGATCAACCTGTGTGGACTGAAGAGATGAATAGATAGAAAAGAAACCAGTGAATTCTGGAGTAAAGAGTAAACAAAAAACATATGAGATTAGATGATACATTGTATAAATTATTTTTTGCAAGTAATTACAATTTACCCGTGAAAGAGAATAAATATCTCTCTCAGGGGAATAAGTGCCTTCGTCACACTCCCACATAATATGGTTGGGAGAATGAGGAGGGCTAATGGGGGTACACGGATCTTGCGCTTACAGGAGAGAAGTGCTATGTCAAAAGACATCAAAATGATGTTTCATTAATTGGAGTGCAGAATTTAGTTTTTGTTGAAATTATTTATTCCAGGGTGGTTGTATATGGTTAGTCTTGCCCTAGGCTAAATAATTCAGTTAGAAAGGTACTGTTAATAACTTTGGTATTGATGAAGATAGTTTGAATTATTTTGGGATTTTAACCCTTTTAGAGTAAACAATTACATATTTTATTCATATGCAACTGTTTAGATATGTTAACTCATAAAGTTGAGGTTGTATTGCTTCAGATTAGAATAAACAAAAACATAATTCTAGGAACTAGTTAGGTAATAATATATTTGTTTTAAGAAAAGAAAGAAAAAGCTTCCATTACTTCTGGATTATTGAACATATTTGTCCTAAAAAGTAATAAATCTATTGTTATTACCTGATAATATATAACTGAACAAGAATTTCCTTATTTCACTTATATATTCTAAGGCGATATGAATCAGAAGTAATAAGAAATATAACTGGAATGTAACATGATCCCACACAGTGTGTGACTATCAGAATGCAGTTACATTCAGTTATAAATACAGGTTTTTTATAGAGAACCATCTCTTAGTATAATAAATGAAGAGATATCAGGAATTAGGATGTCAGTCCATTGAATCTTCTTGGTCCATGGATGATGTGGCATAACGGCCTCTTTTGTGAGAATGATGATTCCCATTTTGTTCTGAAATTTTCTGAGTGCTGCCTGAAGGTGAAGATGATGCCATTCTTCTGCGTGTGGGAGAGTTGCTGCTTGTGGGTTCTGTCAGATTTAATTTTAAAAGGGTTTGTTGTAGTTCATCTGCTGATCTGCTTCTGTAAATTGTACCTTGGTAGTTAAATCTGACTGAAAAGGGGAAGCCCCATTGATACATAATGTTGTGGCGTTGCAGTTCCATTAGTTGGGGTTTCATGGATCGTCTTTTAGTAATAGTAAGTTGGGATAGGTCAGCAAAAATTTGATAATTGTGTCCTTGAAAATTAAGTTCCTTTTTTTCTCTTGCAGCAATTAGTATTTGTTCTTTCGTTCTGTAATAATGAAATTTTGTGATTATATCACGTGGGGGTCCATCTTTCTTTTTGGCTGTTAGGGCTCTGTGTACTCTGTCCAGTTCTAAACGTTCAATAGGGATATCTGGCTTTAGTTCTTGTAATAGAGCAGTAATAGTAGATTTCAGGTCTGTCACAGTTTCAGGTATTCCCCTTATGCGCAAGTTTGAACGTCTGGCTCTATTTTCGTAATCTTCAAGCTTAGTTTGAAGTATTAAATTCTCTTCTTTTAATTGTTCCAATTCTGTTATATTTACTTGGGTTGTAATTTCAATTTCATCCATTTTTATTTCTAAGGCTGCGGTGCGGTTTCCCAACTCTCTTATTTCTTTGGTTAGGCTTTTTGTTATTTGGTCTGAGGTTTGTTTTAAAGCCTTATGAAGCATCTTTTCAAATTGTAATAATATTACTGGGGATGCTGAGGAGGCTTGTGGAGAAGTTTGTGAGAGGATTTGTTCTGTATCTGACTCAAATGGAGAGTCTTGCTGTGACATTTTCTATCTGTGAGAGCGCCCTGATGCTGTATCTTGTGAGGTGACTGGAGCTGCTTTAGTTGCAGTGAGTGCCTGTGAGCTCTTTGTGAGGTGATTTTTATTTCTGCCACGGTTTCCTCCCAGTACCATATTTCCTGCCCAAACTTTCACAGTTTGTTCCCTGGGGCAAAAAGGTTCAAATGGATACCTTTTGAGCCTGCAGGCTCTGCTTTGTCCTTCTCTTCTCTCCTCAGCGGTGCGGAGCTCTAACAATGCATGTCTGCTCCGCTAGGCTCCGCCCATCTCCCTTCTATGTGATATTCCATGAAGAATTGCAAAGTGTCAGATTTTCCTGAAATGATTGCTAACACTTTGCTGATGCATGGCCCACAGAAGGAGAGCAGTGTAAGCACAGATTTTAAAGAAAGGCATAAAAACTTATCTAACTGTACTTAAATCCTGGGAACAGAGTGAGAATGTTGTTAGATTTTCCTTACAGACTTCTTTTATGATAAAAAAAATACATAATGTAAGAGACAACAGTGTTATTTATATTAAGGAGGTTCTCACTTTAGAATATTAAAATGTATATTGGGTTTATTTTAACATTATAAAACATTTTTTCAAATACAAATAAACCTTACCCTATAATTTGTATTTCTTTTAATAAAAAAAGTGTACTTCCTATTCCTCTTCTGGAGGGGCCTAGAACATTTTTTTAATGATTAATATAAAGTCAGTGGAATTCCACAGTTATTGAAAGCCTTACGCCCAAGTATGAACGGCATTGCTAGATCAGCAAAGGCAGTTGTCAAGGAAACCTCTGTGTAATCTATTTAATCGGCTCCCAAAACACCAATCAAGGTCAGATAACGCACTTAAACACCATACGAACACTCTCATATGGCATAAAACTTTGTATCAAGACAGCAGGGAGGAAAAACCTCATTAGGATGTAAGGGGGAAAACCAAATTCGGTTCTGAAAGGTGTTAATTGGGATAGCAGTTCTCTGCGTAATAATACCACTCACACGGTGCAGTTATTTCCACACAGGTTTTAAATACTGAAATTGATTTTTAGAGATTCTGTTTAGCACTAGAGTTGGTTTATGTGACTTTACAGAGAAAATACTTAGCATGCATCATCTGTATTATGATTATTAATCACTATCACTGTGAACCCTAAGTGAATGCATTTACAAAGTGGTACCATGTAATGCAGGACTTTACAAAGCTGATTGGATTCGGAGAGTATTCTGCCCTAAGCACATGTCACAGATGACCCCCTTTTATTCAAGCCCATTCGGCAACCAAACATAGTCCTTATTCAATAAAGAGTATCTAAAATGTATCAAAGGCAAAGCATTTTTATTATTTTGGTAGTGTAAGGAAGGGTTAGAACCCCTGTCAGGCTTTCATTGCTGTCTGTGACTGAGGAGGTTTACCCTTCTAATTGTCCCTTGTCAGCAGGGCTGAAAGTGAAGAAAAATCCAAAATTTTGAGTTGTTAACAGAACAAGAATAGAGAGGAATACCTGTTCAGGTGCTACTGTACAAGAGGAGATTTCCCTCCCTTTGGAGATATTTCAGAGATATGCACCCCTTTACCAAATCACAAGCCGCATAGTGGGGTTGATTTACTAAAGGCACTGTTCCCTTCACAAGGAAAGTTGCACTTAAAAAATACAGTATCTCACAAAAGTGAGTACACCCCTCACATTTTTGTAAATATTTAATTATATTTTTTCATGTGACAACACTGAAGAAATTACACTTTGCTACAATGTAAAGTAGTGAGTGTACAGCTTGTATAACAGTGTAAATTTGCTGTCCCCTCAAAATAACTCAACACACAGCCATTAATGTCTAAACCGCTGGCAACAAAAGTGAGTATAGCCCTAAGTGAAAATGTCCAAATTGGGCCGGATTTGCCATTTTCCCTCCCTGGTGTCATGTGACTCGTTAGTGTTACAAGGTCTCAGGTGTGAATGGGGAGAAAGTGTGTTAAATTTGGTGTTATCGCTCTCACGCGCTCATACTGGTCACTGGAAGTTTAACATGGCACTTCATGGCAAAGAACTCTTTGAGGATCTGGAAAAAAGAATTGTTGCTCTACATAAAGATGGCCCAAAGATTCCATAAGAAGATTGCCAAGACCCTGAAACTGAGCTGCAGCACGGTGTCCAAGACCATACAGCGGACAGGTTACACTCAGAACACACCTTGCCATGGTCAACCAAAGAAGTTGAGTGCACGTGCTCAGTGTCATATCCAGAGGTTGTCTTTGGGAAATAGATCTATGAGTGCTGCCAGCATTGCTACAGAGGTTGAAGGGGCGGGAGGTCAGCCTGTCAGTGCACAGACCGCACACTACATCAAATTGGTCTGCATGGCTGTCAACCCAGAAGGAAGCCTTTTCTAAAGATGATGCACAAGAAAGCCCGCAAACAGTTTGCTGAAGACAAGCAGACTAAGGACATGGATTACTGGAACCATGTGCCGTGGTCTGATGAGACCAAGATAAACTTATTTGGTTTAGATGGTGTCAAGTGTGTGTGGCGGCAACAAGGTGAGGCGTACAAAGACAAGTTTGTCTTGCCTACAGTCAAGCATGGTGGTGGGAGTGTCATGGTCTGAGGGTACATGAGTGCTTCCACAAAAAAGAGAGAAAAAAGGTTCTCCCAAGAGAGCCAATTAGGACACTAAGATTGAATTAATATTTTATTGTAGAAAAAACACACAACAACAATTTAATGAAACAGTAATAGACCTAAAGTGTACCTCCTAGATTATTAAAAAAGAAGACAAAGTTGTCATATTAAAACTGGGGGATGCAGCTGCGCATGCACCATACACTCACTCACATACACTAACACACACACAAGTTGATCATCAGAGATTTTTCCCCAAAGATGAATTGGACAGGAATACACTCCTCTGGATGGTTTAATAATTCCTTAATGCTAAACAACTTTAATTTCTAATGGGTATAGATAATCTAATGACAATTTTCGGTGTTTGTGGTGTCTGGAGCAAGGCCATCAACACTTGGCTGTCCTAAAATCAATTACAGGGTAAACCAGCATATAGTCCAGAACATAATAAAAGTATAAGTCCCTTTTATGCAGATTAGTGACTGGCCTGGTTTGTCAGCTGATATCCGGGGTGTAACCTGGGGGACAGGTAGCAGGTACAAAGCTCCCTGGGATGAGCAGTTTTTCAGGCACAGATACCAAATCCAGTGAAATAGTGACAAACAGTGCAGTGTTTATTTGTGATATATACAAGTCTATATACAGGTGCTGTACAGTGTTCCAAAAAAAACCAAATAGGAACAAAAATAGCCAAAACAAAACCTAGCCGTGTCTCGGCACTAACTAAACAATATTTACGGATCCTAACTACCAGGCTGAGCAAGCCTACAGCTTGTCAGCTTCCACATACCTTTTTGCTCTCCTACACAGAAGTTGTCTGAGTATCCCAGGCCAAGAGCAAAGGCTGTCTGCTCAGTTAAGCTTAAATTAGCCTGGGGGAGAGGACCAAGACCTGAACTGGACCATGGATCAGAGATCCCTGAACATGTATGAGAGGAGCCTGGCAGATGTATAAACCCCAAACAGGACTTTTCCTGGCTCTCTCTGGGACGCTCTGCTACATATCCTCCCCCCTTGTTTCAACCCCAGGGTTGGAACACCTGTAGCCCAACAGGAGTGAACCCGGGACAGGGCATCTACATTCCCCATCTCAACACCTGGCCTGTGTTTTACAGCGAATGAGTAATCCTGTAGAGCCAAAAACCACCTGTTCACCCGTCTATTAGTCTCCTTCTTTTGGGCCATCCATTTCAGAGGAGCATGGTCAGTTATTAACTCAAACTGGCGCCCTAACAAATAGTACCTGAGTGCGTCCACGGCCCACTTTATGGCTAAACACTCCTTTTCAATGACTGCATACCTTTGCTCATGGTCATTGAACTTTCTGCTTAGGTACACCACAGGGTGTTCTTCCCCATTGTGTACCTGTGATAGTACTGCCCCGATACCAACATCAGACGCATCTGTCTGAACCAAAAAATCTTTGGAGAAATCGGGGGAGTACAGTACTGGTTGTGCACAAAGAGCCTTCTTCAGGATTTGGAAAGATTCCTCTGCTACTGAGTTCCATTTCACCTTTACAGAGTCTTTCCCTTTTGTAAGGTCTGTCAATGGGGCAGCTATAGTTGCAAAATTTGGGATAAATCTTCTATAATACCCCGCAATGCCAAGAAAGGCCCTGACCTGCTTCTTGTTTGCAGGACGTGGCCATTCCTGGATGGCTTCTATTTTAGTCACTTGAGGTTTTATGACACCACGCCCAATAGTGTAGCCCAAATACTTGGCTTCCTCTAGACCAATGGCACATTTTTTTGGATTTGCTGTAAAACCTTCTTTGAAGAGGGAATCAAGGACAGCCTGGACACGGGGCAAGTAAGACTCCCAGTCAGTGCTATGTACCACTATGTCATCTAGATATGCTGCTGCATATTGTCGGTGGGGTCTTAGAGTCCTGTCCATGGCCCTCTGAAATGTCGTAGGGGCATTTTGCAACCCAAAAGGCATTTTTTTATATTGAAAGGAACCCTCCGGGGTCACAAATGCAGTCTTCTCTTTGGCGCTACCAGTCAGGGGTATTTGCCAATAACCTTTTGTCAAGTCCAAAGTGGTCAGATAGTGAGCCTTGCCAAGTCGATCTATAAGTTTGTCCACTCTGGGCATTGGGTACGTGTCAAACTTTATCACTGCATTAAGCTTCCTGAAGTCATTACAGAACCTCCAAGTGCCATCCGGTTTTGGGACTAACACGATGGGGCTAGACCAGTCACTATTGGATTCCTCAATGACATCTAGCTCCAACATTCTTTTAACTTCCTCGCTGATGTCCTTTCTCCTCGCTTCAGGAATTCGGTACAGTTTGAGCTTGACACGGACCCCTGGTTCAGTAACAATATCATGCTGAACTGCTGAAGTCGTGCCAGGTAACTCTGAAAATTCCTCTCTATTTCTTATCAGGAATTCTCTAGTTTCCTGCTTTTGGGAATATGACAGGGTGTCTGGAATAGTGACCTCGGGGATCAGAAGGGACTCACCACCCTTAGGCGTTACCGGGAGGGACCTCGCAGTTAACGGCAGTCTATCCTTCCAGGGCTTTAACAGGTGTATATGGTAAATCTGTTCGGGCTTCCTTTTCCCTGGTTGATATACCTTGTAATTGACCTCCCCAACTCTTTCAATTACTTCAAAAAGGAACCTGCCACTTAGCCAGGAACTTGCTCTCAACAGTGGGAACTAACACCAGGACCCTGTCACCAGGTGAGAAAACACGGAGTTGGGCCCCCCTGTTGTATATCCTCTGTTGGGCTGCTTGGGCCTGCAGTAAGTGTTCTTTTACCATCGGCATGATTGCTGCAATCCTGTCCTGCATTTGAGCAATATGCTCAATGACACTTTTATGGGGTGTCTGCTCCCCCTACCAAATTTCTTTGGCTATGTCTAAGAGTCCCCGAGGATGTCTCCCATAAAGCAACTCAAATAGAGAGTACCCCGTGGAGGACTGGGGAACCTCCCTGTGGCAAACATCAAGTATGGTATCAGGAAGTCCCAGTTTTTCCCATCCTTGTCAACAACCTTTTTTAACATGCTCTTTAATGTCTTATTGAAGCGTTCCACCAAGCCATCCGTTTGAGGATGGTACCCCGAGGTTCACAATTGCCACACCTTAAATAACTTGCACAGCTCTCTGGTTATTCGTGACATAAATGGGGTGCCCTGGTCTGTAAGGACTTCTTTAGGGATTCCAACATGACTGAACACCATAAACAGCTCTTGGGCAATGTTTTTAGCAGACGCGATGCGTAAGGGAATGGCCTCGGGCAGACTTGGGGAGTGGACCCACAAGGTCCATGGCAATCCTCTCAAAGGGCACTTCAATAATGGGCAAGGGCACTAAAGGACTTCGGAAATGTTGTAGTGGGGCTGACATCTGACACACAGGACAGGATTAACAATAATTCTCAATATCCTTCTGTATCCCGGGCCAATAAAACCTGCACAACACCCTTTCAGTAGTTTTCTGAACCCCTAAATGACCTCCTAGCAAGTGCCCATGGGCAAGTTCCAACACCACCCGTCTGTATGGCTTAGGGACCACCAACTGTTTAACCACTTCATCATTTTTTTACATACTCGATAAAGTAAATCCTCATTGCTGCTAAAATAAGGAAAACAGAGCCTGTCCCCTGATTCGACAGGTACATCATAAACACCATTACATTTTCCCAGGCCCTGGCAAGGGTTGGATCTTTTCTCTGCTCGGTACCAACATTTTCCTTGTACAATAAGGTTAGCAAACTCCAAAGTAGGCTCAGATTCAGCAGATGGCTGTCCAGCTCCACTGGTTGTGGGGACCTCCTCAGGCTCCTCCAGCTCTCCTGCCATAACTGAGAAAGAAAAACCCGGGGAGCCCTGAGAAGAGTCCCCTGAACCCACATTGTCAGTAGCGGCCAGGAGTTCTGGCTCTTTCACTGAGTCAGCTACTGCGACCGGGTCGGGACGATCCCACAGTTCCCAAAACTTAGGGAAGTCCATACCAACGATGGCCTTGTGCACCAAGTGGGGCACAAGTCCGACCGGATGGGTCACCGTACCTAAGCCAGTTTTAAACTGAACAGTGGCTATAGGATACTCGTGGGTATCCCCATGTACACAGATCACAGCAACTTTTTTAGCATGCAAATTCACAGTTTCAACCATCTCAGCTGTAACCAAAGTCACTAGACTTCCGGAGTCCAGCAAGGCCGTAATGGGCTTATTATTAACAGTCATTTGGCACATGTGCTTTCCCATACTTGGTGCTGCAGCGCATGAAACAGCAGCAAACATAGACTGCCTTCTAATAGATAGGTCACACTGCATTGGTTCATCTGTCAATGGACAGTTTGCTGCAACATGTCCCAGTTCTTGGCAACGAAAACACCTGATGTTTCCCCAGTTTGGTTTGCTGACAGGCAGTAGTTTCCCTTGTTTGGGATGCCAAACTTCAGTCCTGGCACCAAAAATCCTCCCCCCTATTTTCTTGCCATGCTTTCCACCCACTTCCCCTGGAACAGTCTTACCGTTTGCCTGGGGAGACCGTGGCTTTGGGTGGAAAGTCCCAGGCTCTCTGCAGCAAAGTACCTTTCAACGAGTTCCACGAGGTTGTCCGCCGAGTTGGGGTCTCCTTGACTCACCCACTTCTGCAGGGGAACTGGTAGTGACCTCAGGAACCGGTCCATGACCACACGCTCCACTATTTGTGGCCCAGACAGGGACTCCGGCTGTAGCCATTTTCTCACCAAGTGAATTAGGTTGAACATCTGCGATCTTGGGGGCCTCTCGTCTTGGAAGAACCAGTTGTGGACCCGCTGTGCTCGAACTGCCAAGGTGACACCAAGTCGCGCCAGGATTTCCCACTTGACCTTTTCATAGTCTCCTGCTTCTGCTGACTCCAAATCATAGTAGGCCTTCTGTGATTCTCCAGACAGCAAGGGGGCGACCAGTCCTGCCCACTGGGTTTTGGGCCAACCTTCCCTCTCAGCGGTCCGTTCAAACGTTAAGAGAAAGGCCTCTGGATCATCATCTGCAGTCATCTTAGAAAGAAAGTGACCCACATGGATGGCTGAGGGCTTTTCTCCAACAACATTAACTTTAGCAGGTGACCACTGTGCTAGCGTCTCCACAACCGCAGCCAGGGTTTTCCTATCCTCTTTTGCGTCAGTGGCTAGCTGTTCAAACAGCCTCTGCGATAGCTCCTGTACAGCACCAATCTGTTGGCACAGTGCCTTGGTTTGCTCCTGTGCGATAGCGTTTGTTTGCTGCTGTGTAGCATTTGCTTGATGCAGTGCAGCGTTTGCTTGTTGCTGTGCAGCATTGGATTGTTGCTGTGCAGCGTTGGATATCACCAATTGTTTTAGGATTTCCTCCATGTTTAGTCACTCTAGGTACTGGCCTTTTAAGTAGTAACTTACTACAGCTGGTCGCAGTCTCCACCATATGTAACCTGGGGGACAAGTAGCAGGTACAAAGCTCCCTGGGATGAGCAAGTCTATATACAGGTGCTGTACAGTGTTCCAAAAAAAAAACAAATAGGAACAAAAATAGCCAAAACAAAACCTAGTCGTATCTCAGCACTAACTAAACAATATTTACGGATCCTAACTACCAGGCTGAGCAAGCCTACAGCTTGTCAGCTTCCACATACCTTTTTGCTCTCCTACACAGAAGTTGTCTGAGTATCCCAGGCCAAGAGCAAAGGCTGTCTGCTCAGGTGAGCTTAAATTAGCCTGGGGGAGAGGACCAAGACCTGAACTGGACCATGGATCAGAGATCCCTGAACGTGTATGAGAGGACCCCGAACAGGACTTTTCCTGGCTTTCTCTGGGACGCTCTGCTACAGGGGGAATAGGGTTTGAATATTGATATACCCTGGGAACAGACTAGCACAGTACTATTACTTTCAATGAAAAATGCATACCGATCTCCATAGCAAAGCGAGAGGGGGGGAGGGATGGGGAGGGAAAATAGGAGCAAGGCGTCACAGCTGATCAATGTGCTAAGTCAAAGACACTCTCACCATATTCTGTGCTCCGGCCACTTTCCTCGGCCTCTACCCTTTTATTCAATTCCAATCCAATGGGTTCTGGCATTTGCCATGTCCCTAGCATTTGATGACAACACCGGCACTAATGAATCCCCAGCCATGTAAACAAAAGGGGCAGGGATAGCGGTGACATGCTCAAATAAGGCCACTGCACGTATTAGGGCAATTATGTCACTACTGTTCTCACTCTTCCCTTATATAGTTGCTGTAATTTTATCAGGAGTAGCATAGGGATCAGTTGTGTGTGTCGGGTCTGCCACTTTTTTTTTGGCTAGCCAGCGGGTGGAAGACATTGTGACTGACAATAGATTTACAAAAAAGGGACATTTTGGGGAATTGGATTTTTTTTTAATAAAGGACTTGTCAAATTTTTAGTTGTCTTTATTTTTCAGTTACATTTTTTTTAATGAGTCAAATTGCCATATACCCTTTACTCATTCACATTTATTTATTTATTATTTATTTCAGGTACTTATGTAGCGCCTTCAATTTACGCAGCGCTTTACATATACATTGTACATTCACATCAGTCCCTACCCTCAAAGAGCTTACCACCTAAGGTCCCTAACATACATTCATACATATACTAGGGCCAATTTAGACAGGATCTGATTAACCTAACAGCATGTCTTTGGAGTGTGGGAGGAAACCGGAGTACCTAGAGTAAACCCACACAGGCACAGGGAGAACATGCAAACTCCAGGCAGATGGTGTCATGGTTGGGATTTGAAACAGTGACCCTTTTTTCTGCTAGGTGAAAGTGCTAACCACCACACCACGGTGCTACCCCACTTGGGGGGCAATATCTGGGGGCCCCCTTATTTTTAAAGGGGGCTTTCCGATTCCATTTGCTTCAATGGTTACAAGGATTCAGCAGCTATAAAATCTGCCCACTATCTTCTGCTGCCAGCCACAAGTTAGGTGGACCTGATGGGAAACTAGTTCCCCATGAGGCTCCACCCACCTCACAACAAAACTACTTGCCTGCTGTGCCTATCTGTGTGACAGGTGTAGCAACCAGGTAGGGAGCTCAGCATTACAGCCTCAGTGCCTACCTCCCATGACAAATTCATGTACCTATTCCTGACAAGCAAAGTTAATTTTGTTGGCGAAAATATTTTCGTTGTCTAAATTAACACTATTTTAGTCGACTAAAATATGACTAAGATTAAAATGGCATTTTAGTCAAGACTATGACTAAAACTAAATCAAAAATGTATGTCAAAATTAACTCTACACCCCGTAAAAATAAGTAGGGGGCATCTATTAAGCTGCTGAAAGAAAAAAGGGCTTTTTTTTTCCTAATATTTTTTTTTCTCTTGAATTTTTATTAAAAAAGAAAGGTTTAACAAGAGTCAAAAGTCATACAACACATATGAAGGCAATATAGAGTTATTGTAATCAAGTCTTTCAGAACAGTGTTTCTATAACAGATTTGAGTATATAAAATATTTATGTTTTTTTTTAATATTTAATGTTGGTAATATATTCAGGTAATATGTGCAATTGCATTATAGCCAATAGAGTTCACAGTTTTTTTGGGGGGTTTTATATACTAAAGTTGCACTTCTGTTTGTAAAAGAAAAATATATTTCAATAAATACTTATTGAAAGAAAAAAACAATATGTTTGTTTATGAAACTTGGTTTGATTTATGAACAGCTAAATCTGTGTCTGTAGTGCATGTTCAAACCTTAATACCATAAATAATAACACGTTATTAGATTTTTACTCCAGGAGTATATAATGGGTTTGGCAATTCTAGAGAAATGTTTAGATAATGCATTACAATTCAACTAAACCCATTAGATTTTAGACAACTAAAATGTACTGGAGATTTTAGTTGACTAAAATAAGGCTAAAACTAAAACACGACTAAAACTAAACGGCATTTTAGTCAAAAGACTTAAATACGACTAAATATAAAAATGGCATTTTAGTCAAAAGACTGACTAAAACAAAATGGAAATTTGACGTCAAAATGAACACTGCTGATAAGGAACATTAATCTACCACAACAACTGATATTTGTTGTGTAGAAGTGTGACAGAATTCTTAACACTGTTTATGAAACTCTGTATGAATTCCAGGGATTATCCCAAGGAAAGCTTAAAGTGTCAGTCTAACCAAAACTGATATTTCAGTCATTGGTAGATGCTGGAGAATCAAACCACCTGAAAACGAATTATATCTCAAAGACTCTATAGGTGATACAGTATATCTTTATTTGAGTTTCAGGGTTTTCACACCCACATTACTCAATTTGAGGAATTTTCACTTTCACTGTTTAAATTTGTTATGCTTGTGATATTATGTGGAATGCAATAAGAGGTTCTGGAACACTCAAGATTGCCAGATGTGAAGTAACAGAATCAAGAATTATGGCAGTGATATCTCACTGTTGAAGTCCAAGTCATAGAAATAGCCAGGGGATGACTAGGGCCACTAGGCTCAACCTGTAACACATGAACAAATCAGAATCCGTCTGGCCAATACTGGCAGTGCTGCACAGAGAGGAGAGAAAGCAGCAGGGGTTTCAAATCCGGGTTAGGTCACCTTTACAGATTTTCTGTAAATGTGAACTTGCACTTTAAGGAACTTTTCAGGCAATTTACATTGTCACTAGTTTCTTTGAAGAAGTGATGAAATTATTACTGACAGTAGACCAAACATGATTATTTAAGATGTAATTTTAAGTTACTGCTATGGACTTTACCACAGTTCTCTTTATGCCCTCTCCATATGAAGGGTCATAGTTTCTATAAATCATTTTCATGTCAGAAGGTGTTGAAGAGGGTAGTTGAAAACCTTTTGATTCCTAGTCCAGAGGATTACATTTATTTAAAACATTGAGTGTCAAAGGGTTAAACAGCTTAGAAATTCATTGTGCTAATGACTGACAGAAAATGCGCTTTATTTAAACAAAAAAAACAAAAAAACAATTTTTATTGGTGCTCACGATACATATAAAGTCACAAAAAGTACAACAACAATTGCTTAATATACATACAGAAAGTATATACCAAAGCTCAACAATTTAATATAAAAATACAAAAAAAAAAAGATAACTGCCACCCTACAATTCCCAACGGTAAGGTGTAAGGACTATATAGAAGAAATATAACAACCTCAGAAAAGAGGATATAACAGGAATAAACCCATACAGCAATATTTCCAAATTGCATTAAACATCAATAGGTACATACCAATTGCTAATCAAGGTACCACACACAACCTGTCAAAAGCAAAGAGCTTAGTAAAAAGACCAATTTTTCCCATTTCCTTTTGAAAATTGGCATGGTATTCATAATGGTATGAAAAATTATTTCCAAGATCTTTAAAGTCTCCATTGTTTGTAGAACCTGGGACCAAGAGACTGAGGGAGACCGTCAGCTGAGAGCAATAGCACAGTAAATTGCATTGAAGTGGGTGTGAACCAATCTCTGGCATGGAGTCAATACCATGGTATCAGGTCAAAGTAGGTTGTATACCATGTAATTTGGGCCGTTTTGACAGATTTTAGAGCCTTATAGCTATAAAAAAAAGTGTGCAGAAATGTATAAAAGAAAGCATTTTTATCTAATTTATATACAAAGTTTTTGAGGCCCTGTTACTTTGGAAATAGCATAATTATCGGTCAACCTTGTACAAATTATGACTTTTTGTTTATATACATTATTTGACAAATAGCCTTTTTTAAGAAATACTCATACTATCTACCTCTTTAAACGGTGAATTGGTCTGACACTCTGACACTTGTCTGAGTTTCTGGCCTATAGCTTAACCACTTCAAGTCCGGACACTTTCACCCCCTTCCAGTCTAGGCCAATTTTTTAGCTTTCAGTGCTGAGTGACAATTACTCAGGCATGCAAGACTGTACTCATATGATTTTTTCAGTCAGATAGAGCTTTCTTTTGGTAGTATTTATTCACCAAGGGGTTTTTTTTTTTTTGCTATATAAACGAAAATATACAATAAATGTTAAAAAAAAATTACTTTACTAGTTTTTGGTATAACATTTTGCCAATAATCTTTCTTCATAAATTTAGGTTGAATGTATTCTGCTACATTTTTGTAAAAATAATCCAAAACAGTGTATATTATTTAGTCTAATGTGAAAGTTATAGAGTCTACAAACTATGATACATACATATTTGAAAATGTATCACACCTGATGTACTGACTGCCTATTTAATTTCATTAGGCCCTAAAATGCCAGACATTACAAATGAAGATGAAGGAATTAAATAAAATGTGTTTTTTTACCTCAAAGTTGTCGTTTTAACAAGCTATTTTTCACACACAGCCTAGGTATACTTGCAATTAATCCACAAAACACATTCTGTTCTGCCTCCTGAGTATGGGAATACCACATGTGTGAGACTTTTTTACAGCCTAGATGCATAGAAGGGTCAGAAATCCAAAGAGCACCTTCAGGCATTCCAGGGGTATAAATAATGCATAAATTATGCATCTAATTTCTTGACTACCTATCACATTTTTGGCGGTCCTGGAGTACCAGAACAGTGGAAGCAGCCACAAAATTAGCCCATTTTGGAAAACAAACACTCCGAGTCTTTTGAAAATGTCATTTTTTGCCACAAGTTTTTGGAAAATGTAGGAAAATGAAAATATATATATATATATATTTTACACAATTTTGTCAAGTAATAAGATATTTCTCACACATCGCATGGGCATACTTAGAATTACACCCCAAAAACACATTCTGTTATTCCTCCAGAGTAAGGGGATACCACATTTGTGACGATTTTCACAGACTATCCACACAGAGGGGTCCACAATCCAAAAAGGCACTTCCAATTATGACATTCTGACATTCCTCTGCTACATGTAAAAAACATTTTTTTTGCTAGAAAACTACTTAGATATTTTTTTTTTATGAAGAGGCCTTAGAGAATAAAATGGTGGGTTTTGCATATTTTTATGTCACAAGATATTTACACAGTGGTTTTTCAAGCACAAATGTTTTGGAAAAATTATACTTTAATTAATTCTAATGCACAAAACACAATATAATACCCAATTCTTTGGTAAAATGTAAAAGATGATTTTACGCCGAGTAAATACCCCTCACATTTTTGTAAATATTTTATTATATCTTTTCATTGAAGATATGACACTTCGCTGCAATGTAAAGTAATGAGTGTACAGCTTGTATAGCAGCGTAATTTGCTGTCCCCTCAAAATAACTCAACACACAGCCATTAATGTCTAAACCGCTGGCAACAAAAGTGAGTACACCGCTAAGTGAAAATGTCCAAATTGGGCCCAAAGTGTCAATATTTTGTGTGGCCACCATTATTTTTCAGCACTGCCTTAAACAGAGCTTCACAGGTTGCCACTGGAGTCCTCTTCCACTCTTCTATGACAACATCACGGAGCTGGTGGATGTTAGAGACCTTGCGCTCCTCCACCTTCCATTTGAGGATGCCCCACAGATGCTCAATAGGGTTTAAGTTTGGAGACATGCTTGGCCAGTCCATCACCTTTATCCTCAGCTTCTTTAGTAAGGCAGTGGTCGTCTTGGAGTGTTGGGGTCGTTATCACGTTGGAATATTGCCCTGGGACCCAGTCTTTGAAGGGAGGGGATCATGCTCTGCTTCAGTATGTCACAGAACATGTTGGCATTTGTGGTTCCCTCAATGAACTGTAGCTCCTCAGTGCCGGCAGTACTCGTGCAGCCCCAGATCATGACACCCCCCACTATGCTTGCCTGTATGCAAGACACACTTGTCTTTGTACTCCTCACCTGGTTGCTGCCACACATGCTTGACACCATCTAACCAAATAAGTTTATCTTGGTTTCATCAGACCGCAGGACATGGTTCCAGTAATCCATGTTCTTTAGTCTGCTTGTTTTCTGCAAACTGTTTGCAGGCTTTCTTATGTTTCATCTTTAGAAGAGGCTTCCTTCTGGGATGACAGCCATGCAGACCAATTTGATTCAGTGTGCGGTGTATGGTCTGAGCACTGACAGGCTGACCCCCCACCCCTTCAACTTCTGCAGCAATGCTGGCAGCACTCACTCGTCTATTTCCCAAAGGCAACCTCTGGATATGACGTTGAGCACGTGCACTCAACTTCTTTGGTCGACCATGGCGAGGTGTGTTCTGAGTGTAACCTGTACGCTGTATGGTCTTGGCCACCATGCTGCAGCTCAGTTTCAGGGTCTTGGCAATCTTCTTATAGTCTAGGCCATCTTTATGTAGAGCAACAGTTCTTTTTTACAGATCCTCAAAGAGTTCTTTGCCATGAGGTGCCATGTTAAACTTCCAGTGACCAGTATGAGAGCGTGAGAGCGATAACACCAAATTTAACACAACTGCTCCCCATTCACACCTGAGACCTTGTAAAACTAATGAGTCACATGACACCGGGTAAAGAAAATGGCTAATTGGACCCAATTTGGACATTTTCACTTAGGGGCGTACTCACTTTTGTTGCCAGCGGTTTAGACATTAATGGCTGTGTGTTGAGTTATTTTGAGGGGACAGCAAATTTACGCTGTTATACAAGCTGTACACTCACTACTTTACATTGTAGCAAAGTGTAATTTCTTCAGTGTTGTCACATGAAAAGATATAATAAAATATTTACAAAAATGTGCGGGGTGTACTCACTTTTGTGAGATACTGTAGATACCACATGTCAGGCTTTAAAATTGCATCCACCTATGGAATGGCGCCAAACTATGGTAACTAAAAATGCTCATAGGTGACACTTTAAAAGCCTTTACAGGTTACCAGTTTAAGGTTACACAGGAGGTCTAAAGCTAGAAATATTCCTCTCACTCTGACGTTTGCAGCGATACCTCACATGTGTGGTGCGATCAGCATTTCTTATTTGTGTGCGAGCACAGGTGGATGGGGCATTTTAAATTTTATTTTATTATAATTTACTTTAAATTAAAAAACACATATTTACACTGTCTCTTTAATTATTTTATTTTATCAAATTTATTGCTATCACAAGGGATGAACAACATCCTTTGTCATAGCATGGGCTGTGACAGGTCCTCTTTGTGGAAAGATCTGGGCTCTTTTAGACCCCAGGCCTCTCCTCTTGTCTCCAATGCAGCCGATCAGACAGAGATCAGTCTAATCGGCTGCTTCCTTGTCCAGTAACAGCCAGGCAAACGAAGAACTGAAACCTGACAAAATCCTCGTTGTTTTCAGTTTCTGACATCACATAGTGGGAGGAACAACATCAGTTCCTCTCACTGTGTGCTCAGAGCCAGATGCCACCTGTCACATCCTTACCCAGCCCCCGATTACTCAGGAGAGCCCAGTAAAGCGAAGGGGAACCCCCTTCCACCATCTGTAAAATTGATCCAAGCAGCTCCTTAGCCATTCAAATTACTTTTCCAAGCTTTATAATTGCTGGTATGGGTTATGGCGGTTATTGATGCTGGTATGGCATATGTGGTTATCAGGATGCTGATATGGGATATGGTGGTGATCAGGACATTAGTATGAGGTATGGCATTGATCAGGATGCTGGTATGGCATATGGTGGTGATCAGGACACTGGTATGAGGTATGAGGGTAATTAGGATGCTGGTATGTCATATGCCAGTGATCAGGATGCTGGTATGGGGTATGGCAGTGATCACAACCCCATTGTTTACTTAAAAGTGGGGTATGCCTGTATAGCGCTGTTAAATTATGCAGGGCTTCATATTTATATCTGGAACAGTTAAATGGCAAAAATTTACAAACCTATTTCGAGACAATTTTATGATGCA
This sequence comes from Aquarana catesbeiana, assembly GCF_042186555.1. NCBI lineage: Eukaryota > Metazoa > Chordata > Amphibia > Anura > Ranidae > Aquarana > Aquarana catesbeiana. Next base: position 151,928,635 of record NC_133332.1, on the reverse strand, counting down.
GTTTAATGAGGCCCCAACTAGGAATGATACTCTGCTGGACCTGGTGTTCTCAAGCCATGCAGAGCCTATTACCAATATTCATATAAAAGAACATCTAGGTAGCAGTGACCATAACATGATTTCATTTAATGTTATCTGTAAGCAACAACACATACGGGAAATATGGCTCAAAAGTGATATGGTCCAGAAATAGTTAGGCAGAATAAAGGTGGATAAAGCACGAGGACCAGATGGCATCCACCAACAGATCCTAAAAAAATAGAGCTCTGTCATTTCAAAGCCATTGTTTCTAATATTTGGGGACTCGTTAATGACTGGAATGATACCATTGGATTGGCGCAGGGCCAATGTGGTGCCTATTTTTTAAAAAAAGCATCAAAGTCTTTACCAATTAACTATAGACCTGTCAGTTTAACTTCTATGGTTGGGAAAATACTGTAGAGTTTAATAAAATACCGCATAGATGAGTTCTTGCTGGAAAAAAATATTTTAAGCAACAGACAGAATGGATTTATGAAAGACAGAAGTTGTCAAACAAACCTGATTTCTTTTTATGAAGAGGTAAGTAAAACCTTGGACAGTGGGGTGGCTGTGGATGTAGTATACTTGGATTTTGCAAAAGTGTTTGACACAGTTCTCCAAACACGGCTAATGTGTAAGGTTAAGTCTACAGGCTTGGAAAGATTAGTTTGTAAATGGATATAAAACTGGCTAAAATATGGATATCAGAGAGTAGTGGTTAATGATTCTTACTCTGAATAATCTAAGGTTATCAGTGGTGTATCCCAAGGTTCAGTGTTGGGACCCTTACTTTTTAATATCTTTATAAATTATATAGGGTTTGGGATTCAAAGTACCATTTCAGTCTTTGCAGATGACACCAAGTTATGCAGTGGAATAACATACTTACAGGATGTCTTTAACTTACATGCCAACCTCAATGCACTGTTTGATTGGGCAACTATGTAGCAAATGAGGTTTAATGTTGATAAAGGTAAAGTTATGCACTTGGGGGCTAAGAATATGCATGCATTATACACACTAGAGGGAGAACAGCTGAGGGAATCCATAGTGGAGAAGAATCTGGGGGTTTTGGTAGATCATAAGCTTAATAATAGCATGTAATGCCAAGCTGCGGTTTCCAAAGCAAGCAAAGTCCTTTCTTTTATTAAGAGAGGTATGGACTCCAGAGAGAAAGATATCATTTTGCCCCTGTACAAATCATGAGTAAGACCTCATCTGGAATATGCAGTTCAGTTTTGGGCACCAGTTCTCAAAAAGGATATCGGTGAACTGGAGAAAGTGCAGAGAAGGGCAACCAAGCTGATAAGAGGCATGGAGGAGCTCAGCTATGAGGAAAGATTAGAGGAACTGAATTTATTCTCCCTTGAGAAAAGGAGATTAAGGGGGACATGATCAACATGTACAAATACATAAGGGACCATATAGTGAACTTGGTGTTGAGTTTTTCACTTCAAGGTCATCACAAAGGACAAGGGGGTACTCTTTACATCTAGAGGAAAAGAGATTTCATCTCCAAATACGGAAAGGCTTTTTCACAGTAAGAGCTGTGAAAATTAGGAATAGACTCCCTTCCAGAGGGGGTTCTGGCCAGCTCAGTAGATTGCTTTAAAAAAAGGCCTGGATTCTTTCCTAGGTGTACATAATAAAACTGGGTACTAACATTTATAGGTAAAGTTGATCCAGGGAATATCTGATTGCCTCTTATGGATCAGGAAGGAATTTTTTCTCCTGCTGTAGCAAATTGGATCATGCTTTGCTGGGGTTTTTTGCCTTCCTCTGGATCAACTGTGGATATTGTGATTGTGTATATGGGATTGTACGGGGGTTTTTTTTGGGTTGAACTGGATGGACTTGTGTCTTTTTTCAACCTGACAAACTATGTAACTATGTAACCTACCATCATGCCTTTGGAGTGTAAGAGGAAACTGGAGTACCCGAAGGAAACCCACACAGGCACAGGGAAAACATGCAAACTCCAGGCAGATAGTGTCATTGTTTGGATTTGAACGACCGTAGTGCTGCTGGGTGGAAGTGCTAACCACTTATGCCCCGTACACACGGTCGGACATTGATCGGACATTCTGACAACAAAATCCTCGGATTTTTTCCTACGGATGTTGGCTCAAACTTGTTTTGCCTACACACGGTCGCACAAAGTTGTCGGAATTTCCGATCGCCAAGAACGCGGTGACGTCAAGCACGTACGACGAGACTAGAAAAGGCCGGTTCAGAACCAAGCGTGGCACCCTTTGGGCTCCTTTTGCTAATCTCGTGTTAGTAAAAGTTTGGTGAGAGACGATTCGCGCTTTTTCAGACTCGTGGCTTTCAGATCGTTTTCTGACGTTCAGTTTGTGGGTTTGTATCTGCTCTTCAGTGCGTGCAGTCAGTTCGTATCGGAGTTTTCTGTGCGATCTTGTCCGCTCGTTGCTGTTTTTCAGGTCGCTCTTCACAGGCCTTGCTGTTCTTCAGTGCGTTCTGTTACTTCGTTCTGAGCAGCCGACCGTTTTCTAGCCATGTTTCGTATGCGTACTCCTCGTAGAGTTCGTGCTGTGTGGGGGCTTGGTGTTGGGGTCCTGACCTTGACACAAGTCCAGTTCATGAACAGGGTGGGGAGGAGTTCATGGACCAAGAATCGGTTGCTTCAGCGTGACCAGTTCTCTCATATGCCTTTGCTCCGTGAGATCCGTGAGAATAATCCTGATGATTTCAGGAACTTTCTCAGGATGACGGACCCCGTGTTTCACCGTTTGTTGGCTTCGCTGACCCCCTATATCAGCAGGCAGGATACCTGCATGAGGCAAGCCATCACTCCGGAGCAGAGGTTGGTCGCTACCTTGCGGTATTTGGCCACAGGGAGAAGCCTGCAGGACCTCAAGTTCTCGACAGGCATCTCCCCCCAGGCTCTTCTTTGTGGACATTTACTGCTTGTGTTTGTTTTAGCTGACCCTGACAGAAATGTGTGGAGTCCAGAAAATGTCGTGATTGTGTAACCTTATGCAAAGCACTGTTGGCTGTTATTTACTGAATGCAAAGACACTTTTCACTACAAGTGCACTTGCAACTGCACTGAAACTGCACTTGTAGTGCAAAGTGGATTTCCCCTTAGGAAATTACCCCCATTTTCTCATCAAACAACAATTACATCACCCCAAAAGTGTTGTAGTGTTGAGACAATAATCCACACATTCTTGATGAACAATCTTTTTAATACCTGCACAATCACATGTGCATTTACCAAAGGTTTTTCTGACAAACCGACATGTTTGTTGTATAACATATTTTGTGGTGTCATTATCCAAAATCAAAATGTGCATTTTATAGAAAACAGGCCTGTGTAAAACCCACAAGAAAGACACAAATCTTGATCTTACAAATGTCACATTTGGTAGAACTTGAAGGCAATATCAGACATGAGTATTTAGGAACTGTGTTTGATATTGCGTTCAGATGGGGGGAAATCACCCCTGGAAAAGCCAAATTTGGAAGATGCACACAAATTGCCCAATGTCAACATGTGCTACCTGCCATCACAGGGGAACAAGGGACTTGTTTTGGGGGAGAAAGCCCTTCCTCACCGCTACTTTATTATTGAGGAAGGGGTTGCACCCCCAAAACGCGTCCATTGATCTCCCGTGATGGCAGATAGCACATGTTGACACACTGTGTGCATCCTCCAAATTTGGCTTTGGGAAAAATCACAAAAACATTTCGCACATTGTAGCACACAAAAGAAGAAAGTGATTTGGAGGGGCTTTAAACTCGCCCCAAAACATCAATGATGTTTTTATATTTTGGAATAACATCATTGATGTTTTGCTTGATGTTTTCCAATTGTAAATTACACCCCATGATCTCCCCGATCACAATCTGGGCACTTTCTGATGTGAAAGGATCTTCATCCACAACCTCACGATCACCTAAAAAGAAAGGAAACCCAAAATAAATTAGGTTTGCCAAAAAATACCGCCATCCATCTCTTATCTGAGCCTGTGGTTGCAGACACTCACCTGTTGTGGTGACTACTTCCACCACGTCTTCTTCCTCCTGCTCAGCTTGTGTTGGGGGGATTTCCCCTTCTTCCAGGGGGGGGGGGGGGCTCTGGTCTCCTCGGATGAGGGGTGTCCTCCGAGTCTTTTCTCCCCTATGTAAAACAAAAATGGTATACTTAGCACACAGATATTTGATGGCAGAACTATAGAAAGATGAAACATTGCTTGGAAGTGGGGTACAATGATCTATTTTAGCAGAGTTCCAAGATGTAGCTTTTTTAGTGCCCTTTGTCAACCTGCAATACTTTACCTGTTTGGTAAAAGCTTCACAGATGTAGCCCCCCCTATAGTATACACTGGAGCACCTGTGTGCCCCCCCTAATAAAAAGGGTGTTCTGGGGTCCCACACTAGTGCTCCAGTGTCCAGATGTGAAAACAGCTGCTCAGTGTCCTCTCCTTACACACAATCTAGTTTGCATTTCATTCTAGTAACAAACCCATCTACACAACCCAATTCTTTGAAGACAAGTATAGGGCGTCAAAATGGTGGCCAAATGCATATGGCCTAAACAATGGTATTTTATCGTCCGAAATAAAAATGTGTGATCCAAACGAATAATGTGCCCATGAACATGAAAGTTGCCATTTTAAACTGTACAACAGTTCCTAAAAGCACATGGAGCAGCACGAACGTAATAAACACAAGAACAATAGGAACACAGCACAACTACTTACTTTTTTGCAGCACTCTCCGGATCTTTCTGTACTGCTCATGTTCTCGTAATTTCAGGTCCGACCACCGCTTCCTGAGCTGATCTTTCGATCGTCGTACCCCGAATTTCCGGTGCAGACTCCTGACCACTTTCGCCATGATCTTGGCCTTTCGGACATTGGGGTTGGGGTAAGGCCCATACTTTCCATCATAGTCGGCCTTCTTCAGGATGTCCACCATCTCCAACATCTCCCCAAAGGACATATTTGAGTCCTTTAATCTCCTTCTGGATCGGGACGTTTCAGGCTCCGGCCTTTCCTCCCCCTCCTCCTCGTTGCTGTACTTAGCACTATCCTGCTGTCTCTCCGCCATGTGCTCTTCCTCCACTGCGCCGAACGAAAAGGGGCGGGGAATAGAATAGAAAGAACGGCAGAGTTATACGCATGCGCAGTGTGTATAAATCGTAACGCGCGCGTCTTACGTACGATCTGTGAGCGGAGGAAGGAGCATCGGAGACGCCGATCGTGCTAACGAAGGTAGGATCTAAACTTGGGCCTATACTGCTTCGAAATTGAAGCCTATATTGTAACAAGATTAGGGGAGTTTGGCCTGACATTAGGGTTTGTCTTGTGTTGTGTCTTGCAGAGAAAATGGATGGGTTCAACGACCACAATTTCCTGCTCCTGTTCATAGACAAGTACAGGGAGCTGCCCTGTCTGTGGCAAGTGAGACACCCCCACTATAACCACAAACAGAAGAGGCAGGCAGCGCTGGAGAAACTGCTGGAGTTGGTGAAGCCGGTGGTCCCCACAGCAACCATCCCCTATTTAAAAGCTAAAATTGGTGGGCTGAGGAGCACTTATCTTAGGGAGCGCAAGAAGGTCACAGATTCCCAGAGGTCCGGAGCTGCAGCAGATGACGTTTATGTCCCCAGGCTGTGGTACTACGAGAGACTGCGATTTCTGTCAGACCACACTGAAGTCAGGGAATCCCTCTCTACTCTTCCTTCCACTCTTCCTTCCACAGCAGCTGAGGCTTCCGATGTCCAACCTGGGCCTTCCAGCCAGGAAGAAGTGGAGGAGCCCAGCTGGAGTCAGGTATAGCATTGTTCTACTGATTTCTGAGCAATAAATAAATGATGTTTACTAGATGTTATTATTGATCACTAATTGCTGATTTCATAAAGTGTTTTACATATCAATAGACAGTAGTGGGCACCCAAAATTGGGACAAGAATGAAAACTGCTGGGCTCAGAAGGATAGTCTGTTATATTTGTTAACATTCAATTTGCAGCAGTCAGGAGGTGAAAATTGTGTGTGATTGATGAAAACAATACTAAAACTATGTCCCTTTTTCATACACAGGAAGACCTCAGCCAGGAGGAGGCTGTGGAATGTGGCAGTCAAGAGGAGGCGGGGATTAGTGGCAGCCAGGAGGAGGCGGGGATTAGTGGCAGCCAGGAGGAGGCGGGGATTAGTGGCAGCCAGGAGGAGGCGGGGCTAAGTGTCAGCCAAGAGAAGCCTGGGACAAGTCGCAGCCTGACTGAGTCTCAGGTTCCTCCCCTCCGCCTGCCATATAAAAGGGCCAGGAAGGCCACTCCCAGTCCTGTGCAGGATTCAGTGTACAGGCTGATCCAGGAGGCTTCGGCGTCCCACAGAGCCTTCCCCAGTCCTGAAGAGGCCTTTGCCTGCATGGCTGCCACCAAATTGCTGGGCATGCAGGAGGGCCAACGCAAGATCTCTGAGGACCTGATTTATAAAGTCCTTCGTAAGGGGGAGAGTGGGGAACTGACACACAAGACGGATGTCATGGAGAGGGACCATCATCCTCCTCCTCCTCCTCCTCCTCCTGCTGCCACAACTCCACCACCACAGCCAAAGCCTGTAAGGAAGCGTGGAAAGAAGACCTGAGAGTGATGACCTGGGTTCAGTCTGGTCTGACAAAAGCTGCAGTCTCTCGTATGACCACAGCCTGGGGACACAGATGTCATCTGCTGCTTTCCGGATCTCTGGGACTTCTGGACCAGACTGCCCTCCCTTAGATAAGGACTCCTCAGGCCACCAATTTTGCTTTTAAATAATTGATGTCTGCCCTGGGGGTCCAAGGCTTCACCCACTTCTGCAGTTTCTCCAGCGTTGCCTCCCTCTTTGTTTATAGTTGTGACCCCTTAATAAAATATTTTTAGGGAAATTCTACTCTCCTGTGTGTGTTTTCATCCAAAAAGGACAGTTTGTTGGTGACTATTCAGGTACATTTCTAAAGTACAATGTGAAATTAACAAGGGACAACAACACCAAACAATCTCCTACAGATTAAATAGAACAACATATCAATGGTGTTGTGGGAACTTGTCACAAAAAACACACAAACATTTTCGGGAGTACTAATCAAAATCACCAAAAAAAAATAAAAAGAGAAACACAAAAAAAGATTCTACATTAAAGTAAAAAAAAAAAAATATGTTGTCAGATGTGAGAAATCAAAATATATTGAGGGAATCCCGATAAATAGTAACGAAAAAAGTTTGTGAGAAGTGTGTGTGAATATGAGCATCAAAACGACTTAATTCTTGTCACATTATAAAGAAGAAGAGAGTGCGCTGTATTAAACCATTTTTTACATTGCAGCGTGACGAAAGTGCTTTATCCATTACGAACGCTAAGTTTACCAGAACGAGCTGTCCCGTGTCGGAATTTCTTCTGAGCATGCGTGGCACTTTGTGCGTCGGAACAGGCCACACACGGTCGGAATTGACGCGATCGGATTTTGTTGTCAGAAAATTTTATCTCCTGCTGTCCAACTTTGTGTGTCGGAAAATCCGATGGAAAATGTCCGATGGCGCCCACACACGGTCGGAATTTCCGACAACACGCTCCGATCGGACATTTTCCATCGGAAAATCCGACCGTGTGTATGGGGCATTAGAATGATGTTAAATAGAGGTATTTAGGTGGAACAAAGTGAGCTCCTTGGCAGAAGAAAAAAGCAGAACTCCAGCCAAAATCAACAAGATAAAAATGAATGTGTCACTAAAAGATAAAATAACAAAACCAGTTTGCAATATTTACCTTCAATCCAGATATTTTCATCATAGTACTTTATTATGTCCTCATTCTGATAGCATCATTCTACCCACTCTCTTTAAACCCAATTCATTCTGGGCCTGCCCCAGTCTGTAACCAGACAGTGAAAGGAATAGCAGCTCAGTTTATTTCTCTGTCACTCTGCTTTCCCTCTATATCAGCATGCTTTTTGTCAGCACATGGACTGATCAGATCCTTTATTACTTCTTCCTCTCCCACTCCATCACTGCTGTACTGGGACTGCAAGAGGCTGCAAGAGGCTGATACCAATTTGAATTCAGGTACTCACACTGCTTGAATTTAAAAAATGCATGTTATTTGTCTCTTCTACATCTGCCTAGAGTTTACCTTCATGGTGGTTAGTAAACTAGCAGAAATTGTTTACAGTGGCAGACATATTGCTGATTCAACCTATGCAAGCACACAAGGGTCTTTATGGTCTTTTTTAACTCATGATAACTTTTTTGTTAATTTCACACACATAAATATTGTTTAAGTGTGGAATTGTTTTTTTTTTCTTTTTTTGTAAGGGACATTTCTCATGAATCATCAATTTATCACACATTCTGCCATGCATGCATGTGCCATATGTCATAATCATAGTTATTTGTAATCATGCAACCCCCCCTGATAGGAGGATAGAGCCAGCCCTCCTATACCCATCAGTCCAGCAGGAGGCCGGAGGCAGAGAAGGTACTCTTAATTACCTTTGGTTGCAAGCCAAGTAATCCTGCGGCTTTACAGAATTTATAGAAAATGTTTATTGGGCCCAATTAGCAGGGAGACTGGGGGGTAGAAAGGAGACTAATTGATCATTTTTGAGTGCAAGTGGAGCAATCTTTGCCACAGCTCCCAACAAGAAAGCTATCTTCCACATTAATCCACCAAGGCAGACTGGAACTTTAGTATTGGGAAGCCCTGGCAGAGAGGATTACTCTTTTGGTTAAATATCCTTCGATCCTCAATTTCTCTGACCCGCCTGCTGAATTGATATGGTCCAAGAAACATCCTCTGTACTGTACTTTTCTGAAGTAAAACTATGTTAGATTTACTTTTTGTGACTTATTGCCAAATCAGCAAGTGGCCATACTGTCTGCACAGACTGTGATCTTATGAGGTATATTATTGCATATATTGACATTTGAAATAGAACGTGGACAATTGTCAACAAAGGGTAGCACTTGGACAATACTAAATTGGGAAGGTATGCTGCTGTCATGGTAAACTGGCAAAGTTGTAAAAAAAAGTAATTGAGACAGACTGAGATCAAAGGTTGTATGGCATTGCATAGTGAGAAGACAGAATTCTAACATGTAGCATAACATCACCCTGGTGTGACAACACAGACTAACATATACTACTGTGTTTTTGTATGTTTCTTGATAGATAAATTATATGTAGCAGATGTTTATAAGTCAATTGATTGTTATATTCTCTACCTCTTACACTCATAAAAAAGCGGAGAAAGTCTGGGAAATGCATTGAGTGTTCTCACCTATCCCTCACTATATACTAACAGCAGTTATGGAGTTGTAATAATGTATGCTAAGACATCCTATTAAATAAGAATTATGTAGGTGTTGGACAAGGTGTTTACTACACACGGGTGTTTATACTGGCATGACTGATGGAAAACATTTTCTACCTGTAACATGTCTTGATTCTGTTTTCAAGCACATTTGTATTTAATAAAAGTGTGTTTTGTGCAATATCTGGATGAAGTCAGTGCCTTAAAAGTCTGCACATTTTCAGATTTATAGATTTCCATCACTGGCATAATATGGCCACATGACCATATTTGGACCATTACATGTTTTATCAATGATGGCACCAGCATCTCTGCCACATTATTACATGTGGTTGCAGCGTAGGGAATTCCACAGCTGCAGCTGATTGCTTCAATGGCCTGCTATCATGGGACAGTTTTCCTACATGTTCATGAAACAGACTCCAAACTGAGTAATTAACCGATATGCTCCATATATTGACAATGTCTATACCTTCTGTAGTAAGAGGCATGTTTCAAAATAAGCCAATAAAATATCCTTCATCCTTAAATGTCTTTCAGCTGTAGAATACATCAGGTTTCTTAGATAAAACCTTGAGAAATAAAACCGAAAAACATTTAGCAGAAATGATTATTTAACATATCCTAAACCATTTCTATCTGAAAGTGGAATAAGCTGTAAATGGTTATATGTAAATAGTCTTAGCTGTAATTTTATTTCATTAGAATTCACAGATGCCCATCAGAAACAATTATTTTTTTAACAGATATTGCCTTAATTGCAATTTGTTTAGAAATATTTTGGTTTACTATGCTAGTGTATGTGAGAACAAAATACCTTATGTTCTGCATGAAAGGGCCACATTCATGCATAGAATATACACTGTAGATTTTTAATGCAAGAGGATGTCTATATAATAAACAAATGTATACACATAGTTGTCCAGTTACTGGCAATGCAACAATGATTTGTATGACTAAACCATACTTTTTTTTTTTGTTCTATTTTGGACAAGGTGTATACATATAAATACACAGCCATCATATATTCCATACTAATGCCCTGTACACACGGTCGGACTTTCCGACGGAAAATGTGCGATCGGAGCTTGTTGTCGGACATTTTGACCATATGTGGGCTCCATCGGACACTTTCCATTGGATTTTCCGACACACAAAGTTTGAGAGCAGGCAATAAAATTTTTTCCGACAACCAAATCCGATCACGTCAATTCCGACCGTGTGTGGCCAATTCCGACGCACAAAGTGCCATGCATGTTCAGAAGAAATTCTGAGACGGAACAGCTCGTTCTGGTAAAATTAGCATTCGGAATGGATAGAGCACTTTCGTCAGGCTGCAATGTTTAAAATTGTTTAATACAGCGCACTCTCTTCTTCTTTATAATGCTAGAAGAATGAAGTAGTTTTGCTGCTCATATTCACACAGACTTCTCACAAACTTCTTTCTTTATTATTTATCGTGATTCCCTCAATATATTTTGATTTGTCACATCTGCCAAAAAATATATATATTATTATTTTTTTGGTTTGTATTTTTTTCAAGGCTGATCTTTTTTTTTTTTTTTTTACTCCAGAATATTTTTGTGTGTGTTTTGTGTGTCAAGTTACCACAACACCATTGTTGGTGATTGCTTGGTGTTGGTGTCCCTTGTTAATTTCACATTGTATTTTTGAAATGTACCTGAATCCTCACAAACAAACTGTCCTTTTTGAAGGAAAACACACATATGCGAGTGTAATTGAAACAAAAATTCCTTTATTAAGGGCTCAGAACCCAACAAAGAGGGAGGCAACACTGGAGACACATCATAAGTTGGCGAAGCCTTTGATCCCCAGGGCAGACATCAATTATTTTATAGCAAAATTGGGGCCTGAGGAGTCCATATCTAAGGGAGTGCAGTCTGGTCCAGAAGTCCAAGAGGTCATGAAAGCAGCAGATGACATGTATGTTCCCAGGCTGTGGTACTACAAGAGGCTGCATATTTTGCCAGACCAGACTGAACCCAGGTCATCACTCTCTGGTCTTCCTTCCACACTTCCTTCCCGGCTGTGGCTCTGGTGTTGGAGGGGTGGCAGGAGGAAGAGTAGGACCTGGAGGAGGAGTAGGAGGACCTGGAGGAGGAGGATGATGACTATGGGTGAGGTGACAAATGTGTGTTGCACATGTGATTTGACCCCTCAACCCCTTATTTAGAGCTTCTAAAATTAAAAACTCACATAGGAGTCATTGGCCCTCCTCCATCTGCATAATTTTGCATGCAGTTATGGCAGCAAAGTCCTCCTCCACACTGTGGGGTGTTCTGAGGGCCTCTGTAGCCTTCCCAAATAGGCCTATGCCAGCCTCCTCCAGGTTACTCCTCTTCCTGACACTTTGTCTTTGAAGGCAGAGGGAAGGGACCTGGGTATCAGGCAGCCTACTTGGCCTGGCCACCTCCTGGCTGAGACTTCCCTGTGTGTGAAAAAGGGACATGGTTTTAGTTTTTGCTTCATCAATCACAATCATAAATTAGTACTCCAAACTAACATCTATTTAACATCATTGATTGGACAACCAGAAATATTTAGAAGAATGTTATACCTGGCTCAAGCTGGGCTCCTCCACATGTTGCTGCCTGGAAGGCCCAGGTTGGGCATCAGAAGCCTCAGCTGAGGTGGAAGGAAGCGTGAAAGGAAGAGTGGAGAGTGCTGGCCTGAGTTCAGTCTGACCTGCCAGAAAATGCAGTCTGTCATAGTACCACAGCCTGGGGACATAAATGGCATCTGCAGCTCCTGATCTCTGGGAATCCTGGACCTTCTTGTAATCCCTTAGATAAGTGCTCCTCAGGCCACCAATTAGCATCTTCAAATAGGCGATGATTGCCGTGGGGATCACAGACTTCACAAATTGCAGCAAATTATCCAGGGCTGCCTTCCTCTTTGTTTGGTTCTTATATTCAGGGTGGTTTATCTGCCACAGACAGGGAAGCTCCCTGAACATATCTATGAAGATTGGCATAAAGTTATGATCCTTCAAGATATCCATTTTAACTGCAAGACACAACACAAGACAAACCCTAATGTCAGCCTAAAGTCTTCTAAACTTGTGCAAATACAGGCCTCAATCTAGAAGCAGTATAGGCCCAATGTTAGATCTTACCTTCGTTATCACGATTGGCGCCTCCGTTACTCCTTCCTCCGCTCACAGATCATACGTGTTACGCTTTATAGACACTGCGCATGCGTGAAACTCCGCCCGCCCCTGACGTTCTTTCTAGTCTATTCCTCGGCCCTTCTCGTTGGTCGCAGTGGGGAAGAGCACATGGCGGAGATAGAGCAGGTGATAATTACACCAACGAGGAGGAGGAGGAGGAAAGTCCGGAGCCTGAAACGTCCCGATCCAGAAGGAGACGATTTAAGGCCTCAAATATGTCCTTTGTGGAGATGGTGTAGATGGTCGACATCCTGAAGAAGGCCGAATATGACGGGAAGTATGGACCTTACCCCAACCCCAATGTCAGAAAGGCCAAGATCATGGCGAAAGTAATCAAAAGTCTGCACCGGAATTTTGGGGTACGGCGATCCAAGGATCAGCTCAGGAAGCGGTGGTCAGACCTCAAAATCAGGGAGCATGAGCAGTACAGACGGATCAGGAGAGAGCTGCAAAAAAGTAAGTAGTTGTGCTGTGTTCCTATTGTTTATTTTTATTATGTTCGTGCTGCTCCATGTGCTTTTCTTAACTGTTGTACAGTTTAAAATGGCAACTTTCATGTTCATGGGCACATTGTTCCTTCGTATGAAACATTGTTCATTCGGCCTAGAAAACACCATTGTTTTGTCCATATGCATTTGTCTAAATTTTTTATGGCCTACTTCTCTTAAAAAAATGTTGTTGTGTAGATGGGTTTGTAACTAGAATGTAATGCAAACTAGATTCTGTGTAAGGAGAGGACACTCAGCAGCAGTTTTCACATCTGGATGCTGGAGCACTAGTGTGGGACACAAGAACACCCTTTTTATTAGGGGCCCCACACAGGTGCTCCAGTGGATACTATAGGGGTGACTCCATCTGTGAAGCTTGTACAAAACAGGTAAGTATTCAAACTTGACAAAGGACAGAAATTTTTCTTCATCTTGGAACCCTGCCAAAAGAGACAATTGTACCCCACTTCCAAGCAATGTTTCATATTCCGATTTCTGCCATCAAATATCTGTGTGCTAAGTATACCTATTTTTTTTTACATAGGGGATAAAAGACGCGGAGGACACCCCTCATCCGAAGAGACAACAGACCCCCCACCTCAGGAAGAAGTGGAGACCCACCAAAGACAACAGGAGGAGGAGGAAGGAGATGTGGTGGAAATTTTCACCACAACAGGTGAGTGTCTGCAACCAAAGGCTCAGGTAAGAGATGGATGCCGGCATATTTATAATACATGGTGTGTTTTTGTTTCTATCTTTTTAGGTGATCGTGATGTTGTGGATCTAGGGCATTTCACCAGTGAAAGTGCACAGATCCTGATCGGGGAGATCATGGGGTGTAATAGGGGCTTGGAAAACATCCAGAAAAACATCAATGATGTTCAAAAAAAAAATGAAGAACATCATTGATGTTTTAGGGAGAGTTTAAAACTCCTCCAAATCCCTTACCTTTTTGGTGCTTTTTGGGATCTAAAAATTTCTAAAATTTTTTGACATATTCGAGAAAAGCCAAATTTTGAAGATGCACAGTGTGTCAACATGTGCTATCTGCCATCACGGGAGATCAATGTATGCGTTTTGGGGGTGCAACCCCTTCCTCAATAATAAAGTAGATGGGAGGAAGGGGTTGCACCCCCAAAACACGTCCCTTGATCCTCCATGATGGCAGGTAGCACATTCGGCAATTTGTGTGTATCTTCAAAATTTGGCTTTTCCAGGGGTGACTTCACCTTATCTGAACGCAATATCAAACACAGTTTAGAAATACTCATGTCTGATATTGCCTTCAATTTCTTTAAAAGTTGAACTTTGTAAGTTCAAGATTTGTGTCTTTCTTGTTGGTTTTAAACATGCCTGTTTTACCTTTAATCGACATTTCTACTTTTAGTAATGTGACCCAAAAAATTGTTATACAGCAAACATGTTGGTTTGTTTTAAAAACCTTTTACAAATGCACATGTGATTGTGCTGGTATTAAAAAGATTGATAATCAAGAATGTGTGGATTATTGTTTCAACGCTCCAAAACTTTTGTTGTGCTCAAATTGGTGTTTTCTGTGACAATGGGGTTATTTTCTAAGGGAAAATCCACTTTGCACTAAAAGTGCAGTTTCAAGTGCACTTGTAGGGCAAAGTGTCTTTGCCTTTAGTAAGTAACACCTGTGACGGGAGGGCCCGTGGAACTCAGAATACATCTTATGTCTAAGTCACCCTGTGCCATCCTGGCACAGGGTGAGTGAGAAGATATATCTTGGACTACTTAAAATGGGACAGTAATATTTGTCCACAATATCTCCCAGGATGTATGTAGAGACTATTATTGGTTTGGTTGATTCTGAACTCAACCTGTTAATTGAGTGAGCTGATCATATTAGCCTCCAGGACTGGCTAGGAGACAAACTGTTGATGAATAGGCTGAGGAGGGGGGGGATTGTTGTTTGTATTGTTAATTGTAATTAGCTCCAGCTATTGTGTTTATACTACTGTGTGAAGCTCGGTGCCCACAAGTCTGTCATCTGGTCTGGGTAAATTTTTTTGTTAATTAGCTCATGTTAATTATGTTAATTAGGTTACAGTTGTATTGTTAGAGGAGGTTCCAACGGCATATAAAGTCATGTAATTTTGATTCTAAATAAAACAGTTCATGTTAGCAACAAGCAAGTGTCGCCTTGTTTTGTGCTCAGACAGGTTGGAATATCTGATATCTGTATACAGACTGCAAGGATGTGGTATATGACGGAAGCACTCAAGTGGAGTGTGGGACGTTCCGTGACATTGGTGGCAAGCAGCGGGAAAGCTTCCTGCAGTCTGGGACATCCAAACTTCCATCTGGATCCAAGGTCCAGATAGCAGGAGAGGTACAGATACCAGCTGCCATGGATGAGGAATTCAGAAGGAGGTTGCGAGAGATGCAGATACAGCACAGAGGACCAGTATCGGAGCAGGTCCTGCTGGGATGGTGTGATTCTATTCGCTGCAAACTCTGGAAGGAAGCGCTAGCCCGTGATCAGCAACACCAACAGTGCTTTGCAATGTTACACAATCACGCCATTTTCAGGACTCACCACATTTCTGTTAGGGTCAGTTAAAAGCAGTAAATGTCACCAAAAATTTTAGTAGTTAAAATGATTTTTTTATTTAAAAAATGTTTCAGACATTGTCTGGCATATTGATGGCCCCCCTACCTGCAATGTAATCAAGGTATCTAAGACAGACCTCACGGGCACTCAGGGGGGGCAAGCCAGGACGGCCACTTTCAAGCGCCGTCAGGGTTGGTTCATTATGAATTCCGGCTTCAGGCCCAACTGAGCCAGCATAGTTGGCAGAATTTTGCCTTAAAAAGTTGTGTAGAACACAGCACGCCAGGATGATATGATTCAGTTTGTACTCCGCCATGTGTATGGGTGTAAGAAATAGGCGGAACCGGCTGGCCATGATTCCAAATGTGTTCTCCACCACCCTTCTGGCTCTGGCCAGCCGGTAATTAAAAACCCTCTGGTCCGGGGTGAGGGTCCTAATCAGGAATGGCCGCATAAGATGGTCCCCCAGCGCAAACGCTTCATCAGCAACGAAGACAAATGGGAGTCCTTCCACATTGTCTTCTGGAGGTGGCAAGTCCAAGCTGCCATTCTGGAGATGCCTGTAGAACTCTGTCTGGGCGATGACTCCACCATCAGACATCCGGCCATTCTTCCCCATGTCCACATACAGGAACTCGTAAGTAGCCGACACCACTGCCAACATCACAATACTATTGAACCCCTTATATTTATAATAGTATGACCCCGAGTTGGGTGGTGGGACGATGTGGACGTGTTTCCCATCAATTGCCCCTCCGCAGTTAGGAAAGTTCCACTGTTGGGCAAAGTGGGAGGCCACAGTCTGCCATTCCTGTGGGTTGGAAGGAAACTGTGGAGTCAAACAAGAAAAAAAAATTAATCATTTTGCACCTAAATAGGGAAAGCAGATTAGACACAAACATTCTTGCCCAACATCAGTATAACATTTATTTTAGGGAGTTTTGAAAGACCAAGGTATAAGGTCCACCTATCAGATCCCCCCCCCTCTCATGGGCCATTTCTAACATTTTAGGGGGGGAGATCTTTTGGACAGGTAACCCTCTCCACTTCATTGAGAGATGAATGCCTAAATAATGTGTATTACTTTGGCCAGCCCTTCCTTACTTACACTATTGACAACCCACTGGACAGGTAAGAAGTGTCATAACACAAAGATATAAATACACATTGTACACATTTGAGCACATTTGGACATTCTGCTATTACCTATCAAGATAATAATAGTATACAAAAACTTTAAACAGTACCATTTGAAAGTATACAGGCAGGCCCTTGCACTACATGTTTGGGGAATTCATCCATACATCTGACCACAAAAGAGATGGGTATAGTGTGTATGGGTTTGGCAAAGTTGGCAGATAGATGATTGAGGATAGATAGAGAATTGGTATCAGCTGACTTAGCAGTTGGGGGGAGGGGGGGTTTTTTGGGGACCCAAAAAAAAAAGCCTCTGGCACTCTGCCTGAATTTAAAGCACAAATCACATTTGTACACATTTTAGGGGGTATTTAGGGTAAAGCACTACTATGGAGCTGACAAAATACACTGTTAAGTGACTACATGAGGTGAATATAGGGCCAGGAGACCATCCTGGGGAGGTAATGCCTGCCTGCTAATATAAGGGGTCAGCAAAGCCAACAAACGGTGAAATACGGGGTCCGTCATCCTGAGAAAGTTCCTGAAATCATCAGGATTATTCTAACAGATCTCACGGAGCAAAGGCATATGACAGAACTGGTCACACTTGAGCAACCAATTCTTGGTCCATGAACTCCTCCCCACCCTGTTCATGGACTGGGCTTGTGTCAAGGTAAGGACCCCAACACCAAGCCACCGCACAGCACGAACTCTATGATGAGTACCTATACGCAACATGGCTAGAAAATGGTCGGCTGCTCAGAACGAAGTAACAGAACGCACTGAAGAACAGCAAGGCCTGTGAAAAGCGACCTGAAAAACAGCAACGAGCGGACAAGATCGCACTGAATAATCCAATATGAACTGACTGCACACACTGAAGAGCAGATACAAACCCACAAGCACAAACTGAACAGCAGAAAACGATCTGAAAACCATGAGTCTGAAAAAGCACGAATCGTCTCTCACCAAACTTTTACTAACACAAGATTAGCAAACAGAGCCCAAAGGGTGCCGCGCTTGGTTCAGAACTGCCCTTTTCTAGTCTTGTCGCACGTGGTGTACGTCACCGCGTTCTTGGCGATCAGAAATTCCGACAACTTTGTGCGACTGTGTGTATGCAAGACAAGTTTGAGCCAACATCCATCGGAAAAAATCCATGGATTTTGTTGTCGGAATGTCTGATCAATGTCCGATCGCGTGTATGGGGCATAACACAGTCCAGTTGGGTATAATAACATACAATATGGTTATAAAAATATAAAGTATACCTGTTATCAGGATTTTTATGTGACTGAACATATATTAACTAAAAAGGTATGTAGTATGTTCAGGAGAGGAGTGGGGCGTGTATTATGGTGGTTAGCATGGGCAGGAGAGGAGTGCAGAGTGTATGGTGGCAAGTAGTATGTGCAGGAGAGGAGTGTGGAGTGTATTATGGTGGGTAGTATGTGCAGGAGAGGAGTGCAGAGTATATGGCGATGGGTAGTATGTGTAGGAGAGGAGTGTGGAGTGTATGGCAGGGGGTAGTATATGCAGGGGAGAAGTGCAGAGTTTATGGCAGCAGGTAGTATGTGTAGGAGAGGAGTGTGGCGTATATGATGAGTGTATGGCGGCGGGTAGTATTTTCAGGAGAGGAGTGCAGAGTGTAAGGCGGTGGGTAGTATGAGCAGGAGAGGAGTGCGGAGTGTGTAGCAACAGGTAGTATGTGCAGGAGAGGGGTACAGAGTGTATGGCGACGGGTAGTATGTGCAGGAGAGGAGTGCAGAGTGTATGGAGGCAAGTAGAATGTGCAAGAGAGGAGTGTGGAGTGTAATATGTGCAGGAGAGGAATGTGGAGTTTGCTGTACAGGCTGATGGCAGGCTCAGTGACAGTTGCAGGTAAGGCTTGTTTATATCCCCAATGTGGGCATAATTCAGCAGAATTGATGGTGATCTGGGGGTCAGGGTAGTTTGATATACCTATTAAGTGTGCTCGCAATATACATATCAATGCACCAGTGATTTACATATCAACGTGGCCGCAATTTACATATCTATGCCAGATAGGATTTACATATCAATCATGTGTACACTGCACACAGAGCAGAGATGCACAGCCTTACTTTTGACTCACTTACGCCACTGGGTTGGGCCTATTTTAATGTATGGGGCTGGAGCTGCAGCTCCAATAGCCCCTATGTTAATCTGGCCCTGACTGTCATTAAAATTAATCAATGACTACAAAACCCCTGCAGCTGATGCTGTATACTAAACAGCCCCAAAATTTAAAAAATCATTCTTGTGACCATTGCTAGCTGCAGAATTTCAGGTATGGCTATTTTATACATAGTTACATTGGTCCAGCTTGCATATATCATACCTAGTCATTTTCCCTGAAAGCTTGAAATTACTGCAGTAGATACCACTACTCCATTGAACCCCACTTGCTTCCAGGAGGTTCAAACAGTCGGCACCAGCACCATTCAGACAATGCATTGCATTGTCCGAATGAATGCAAAACATTCTCTAATTTGATAAGGTGAGACCTCCCACCCCCCTCTTTATTTTTGTCTGCGCCCAAGCTAAGGGATTTTCAATTCCTGTTGTGTCACCAGGAATAGAAATGATTTGACCTCTCCAATAAGGACACAAAGAGTAACAAAAAAATAACAATTTTCTTTAACCTCCCCACAGGTAAACCCGAATGTGGGTCGGGGTGAATTTTCATTACCAAAAGCAGTAACCCTGAGCCACACTCGGGGCTGCATCACAGGATCCAGGCAAAGTTACTTACCTTGTCCCCAGGATCCTGCGATGTCTCCCCGCTGTGTGTGCGAGCTGTGTCCTCCACTCAATCTATTACAGTGCCGGGTTCCGTTCCCTGCGAGTGTTGCGACGCATGGGGACGGAGCCTGGCTTCAAATATAAAAAGTGAAAAACACATTACACATACAGTACACTGTAATATTACAGATTACATTACTGTATCAAATTATTTCACATCCCTTTTGTCCCTAGTGCTTTATCCAGTGCCCTGCCTGCAGTTTTATATATACTGTTCTTTCTGCCTGGAAACTTGAGATTGTCCATAACAACCAAAAAGTGTCCCTTTACGTCAAAAGCGGTTTTAGACCAGCTAGAAAACAGCAATGGTAAATTAGAATCACTTGCAGAATTGAGGGATAGTGATTCGTGGGGAAATTTGTCATCAAGCACTGAAAGTAATGATAGCGACAATTCTGCAACTGAGCAAATTTCAGTGTTTTTGATTTGATTACTTTATTGAATATATTTTATTATAATTATATTATTTGTATAATTAGTTATGGTTAGTTATTGTATTATAATTTATGATTTTGTGTTTCAAACATTACTAGATGTCTACTAGACTCTTGTTTAGATAGATTTAAGTGAGTTATTCCTAAGAATTACAGGCCTACAATATAAAACACCAAATATCTATGCAAAACAATTTACCGCTGACATAATCATACCGCCAGGGAGGTTAACAGAGTTGGGAAGGGTTAGGACCACCTCCACCTTTCCACTGTGGAGGCACAGCACCTCATTTGTGGGTTGTGGTGCCCTTTATTCTGCATGGTACCTAGCTCATTAGGAAATGACGTTGAAGTGCACCATAATACACATTAGTACACTACAGACATACCCCACTTTTAAGAACACAATGGGGTTTATTTACTAAAGCTGGAAAGTGCAAAATCAGGCTCACTTCTGCATTGAAACCAATGAGCTTCCAGGTTTTATTATCAAAGCTTAATTGAACAAGCTGGGGTTAGATGTTCATTGGTTTCTATACAGAAGTGAGCCTGATTTTGAACTTTCTAGCTTTAGTAAATAAACCCCATTGTGTACTTAAATGTGGGGTATGCCTGTAGTGTGCTCTTTGGCGCAAGTCATGCCCGTTTTTCAGTGCTGCAAAGTACATTTTCAGCCCATGCAAACTGCAGCACATCACAAAGGTGTGAAGGAGCCTTTTTTGTTGTTAATGTACATCTGTACATTTCTTTTCTACATTTACTTAGCTCCTGATGTGTTTCAAGGGCAGCAAGGGCTGGGGAATCTCTAATGAGGACACACAAAACCTGTCAGAGATTCCAACCCTGGAGCGGTGCGCTTGCAGGATGGTCAAAAAAGTCCTGCAAGCTGCATCTTTGCATCGCTATAGGAGCGGTGTATTCACAGTTCCTAAAGCGCCCCTTCCCATTGAAAACAATGGGGCAGCACCGCAAAGAAGCCGGCAAAGCGCCACTGCAGCGGCGCTTTGCAAGCAGTTTTAACCCTTTTTCGGCCGCTAGCGGGGGTTAAAACCGCCCCGATAGCGGCCAAATAGCGCCGCTAAAACGACAGTAAAGCGCCACTAAATATAGCGCCGCTTTACCGCCGACACCCACAACGCCCCAGTCTGAAAGTAGCCTTAATCATAAACTTGACCCTGGCTCTAGCCACTACAGTATCATAGGAACATTATATTGCAATTCATTGGTTAATCCTCATAATATTTTAATACTATAAACTGGGAAGTATTGGCAGTTAGGTGTATAGTTTTTAAAGTATTTATAAAATGCTCTTACTCTACTTTAAACCAAGATACCAGAACAGTATGTATGTATGTAATAGTTTAACTAATAAAATAAAAAAAACCTTTCAGGTCCAATTAATGTTCTTAAACTTAATTAAAGAGCATAACAATTATTGACAGGAGCAAGGGTGTGTGGGACCCTCTCAGCTAGAAAATTGCTGATAAATAACCTTACAAATTTCATTTGTATAGTTAACAAGGGTAAAAATGAAATCAATTAATGCTCACAATATTTTTTGTGCAATAAATAATTATAATTTCCAAGTTTCTAACTGTCCATGAAACAACACAGAGGCATTTGCCCACAGGAACCAAAATCTAATTTTCTCAAGCTTGCAGCACAAATAGCTAATGTAATTTGCCTGTGTTTATATTAGGTCCTCTATGGGCTGGGTTGTTCCCCAGAGAACAGAGCATGGAACAAGTGAAAATTTCCCAGCTGTCACTGAGATGGTACATACAGAAATATATTCTAGGCATCCTTGGGTATGGCTCATAGTGAAAGCTTCTGCTATGATAATGTAGTACACCTACAGTACAGCTATATTCATAGGTTTCCACTACTATGTGCCAAAAGCACTATATCAGCAAGTGAAAAATGAAGTAATGAAGTAATGCTAAGCTGTCTATTATACGTTAAATTTGACTTCTTATGCATTTTCTATCTGCATTCTAAACAATATAAATATATTGTATTTACAAATTAGTATCAGGAAAGACACTTGTATCAAAATCTAAAGCCTTTTTTATTTCAGTTGGAAAAGAATTCAGGGGGCAGGAGGCGGAGCCTAGCGGAGCAGACATGCATTGTTAGAGCTCCACACCGCTGAGGAGAAAAGAGAAGGACAAAGCGGAACCTGCAGGCTCAAAAGGTATCCATTTGAACCTTTTTGCCCCAGGGAACAAACTGTGAAAGTTTGGGCAGGAAATATGGTACTGGGAGGAAACCGTGGCAGAAATAAAAATCACCTCACAAAGAGCTCACAGGCACTCACTGCAGCTGAAGCAGCTCCAGTCACCTCACAAGATACAGCATCAGGGCGCTCTCACAGACAGAAAATGTCACAGCAAGACTCTCCATTTGAGTCAGATACAGAACAAATCCTCTCACAAACTTCTCCACAAGCCTCCTCAGTATCCCCAGTAATATTATTACAATTTGAAAAGATGCTTCATAAGGCCTTAAAACAAACCTCAGACCAAATAACAAAAAGCCTAACCAAAGAAATAAGAGAGCTGGGAAACCGCACCGCAGCCTTAGAAATAAAAATGGATGAAATTGAAATTACAACCCAAGAAAATATAACAGAATTGGAACAATTAAAAAAAGAGAATTTAATACTTCAAACTAAGCTCGAAGATTACGAAAATAGAGCCAGACGTTCAAACTTGCGCATAAGGGGAATACCTGAAACTGTGACAGACCTGCAATCTACTATTACTGCTCTATTACAAGAACTAAAGCCAGATATCCCTATTGAACGTTTAGAACTGGACAGAGTACACAGAGCCCTCACAGCCAAAAAGAAAGATGGACCCCCACGTGATATAATCACAAAATTTCATTATTACAGAACGAAAGAACAAATACTAATTGCTGCAAGAGAAAAAAAGGAACTTAATTTTCAAGGACACAATTATCAAATTTTTGCTGACCTATCCCAACTTACTATTACTAAAAGACGATCCATGAAACCCCAACTAATGGAACTGCAACGCCACAACATTATGTATCAATGGGGCTTCCCCTTTTCAGTCAGATTTAACTACCAAGGTACAATTTACAGAAGCAGATCAGCAGATGAACTACAACAAACCCTTTTAAAATTAAATCTGACAGAACCCACAAGCAGCAACACTCCCACACGCAGAAGAATGGCATCATCTTCACCTTCAGGCAGCACCCGGAAAATTTCAGAACAAAATGGGAATCATCATTCTCACAAAAGAGGCCGTTATGCCACATCATCCATGGACCAAGAAGATTCAATGGACTGACATCCTAATTCCTGATATCTCTTCATTTATTATACTAAGAGATGGTTCTCTATAAAAAACCTATATTTATAACTGAATGTAACTGCATTCTGATAGTCACACACTGTGTGGGATCATGTTACATTCCAGTTATATTTCTTATTACTTCTGATTCATATAGCCTTAGAATATATAAGTGAAATAAGGAAATTCTTGTTCAGTTATATATTATCAGGTAATAACAATAGATTTATTACTTTTTAGGACAAATATGTTCAATAATCCAGAAGTAATGGAAGCTTTTTCTTTCTTTTCTTAAAACAAATATATTATTACCTAACTAGTTCCTAGAATTATGTTTTTGTTTATTCTAATCTGAAGCAATACAACCTCAATTTTAGGAGTTAACATATCTAAACAGTTACATATGAATAAAATATGTAATTGTTTACTCTAAAAGGGTTAAAATCCCAAAATAATTCAAACTATCTTCATCAATACCAAAGTTATTAACAGTACCTTTCTAACTGAATTATTTAGCCTAGGGCAAGACTAACCATATACAACCACCCTGGAATAAATAATTTCAACAAAAACTATATTCTGCACTCCAATTAATGAAACATCATTTTGATGTCTTTTGACATAGCACTTCTCTCCTGTAAGCGGAAGATCCGTGTACCCCCATTAGCCCTCCTCATTCTCCCAACCATATTATGTGGGAGTGTGACGAAGGCACTTATTCCCCTGAGAGAGATATTTATTCTCTTTCACGGGTAAATTGTGATTACTTGCAAAAAATAATTTATACAATGTATCATCTAATCTCATATGTTTTTTGTTTACTCTTTACTCCAGAATTCACTGGTTTCTTTTCTATCTATTCATCTCTTCAGTCCACACAAGTTGATCTGCGCAGTCAGCTCTGCATAACAAAAAGTAAGTCAAAACTATTTGATCTATTGCCATGGCACCACTGAATATACTTTCCCTGAATGTTCAGGGAATAAATGTCCCTCAAAAAAGGACCAAAGCCTTCCGTACTTTCCATAACAAGAAGGCTCACATAGTATGCCTCCAAGAAACACACTTCACCAAAGATTCTACTCCAAAATATATTTCTCCTTTTTATCAACAAATTTACACGGCTTCTGCCTGTACCAAGCAAAGGGGAACTCTAATTGCATTTCACCGATCCACACCATTCACCTTATCATCAGAAATTAAAGACCCAGAAGGTAGATACCTGATACTCATGGGTTATATAATGGATACAGCAATTACGGTGATTTCCTACTACGCTCCTAACAACCAACCTACACCATTCCTCTCACATATATTACAAGTGATTAATACACACAAAATAGGAACAGTGATAATGTGCGGGGATTCGAACCAGGTCCTCCTCCCATTTCTAGATAAATCACCTTTTACACCATCCAAAATAACCTCTAGATTACCTTTTTCTCAACTTCTTTCCAAATACAATCTGGTAGATTCATGGAGAGAAAGTAACCCAATGAAAAAGAAATTCACTTATTTCTCGCACCCTCATCAAACCTTCACCAGAATAGATCATATTTTTCTAACAATAGGAATGATACCAGAAATTATTGCATCAGATATAATTCCGATTCCGTGGTCTGACCATAATGCAGTATACACTACTATAGCCTCAGCCATACCAAAAGCACATGACCCAACGTGGTACTTACCGGACATAATGCTCAAACACCCACTACATCAGATGGCCATTGAACAAGCTTTAAAGGAATACATATCAATTAGTAATACAACAGACATCTCCCCAATAACACTGTGGGAAGCTCATAAGCCTGTCTTGCGTGGTACAATACAAAGACAAATGGCACTATTTAAACTGGAACGCAAAAATCTAGCAAAAAAACTGCAATTTTAATGCAGCCTACATATCATTTCAAGATAATCCATCTCAGCGTACAAAATCTCATCTGGAAAAATCTAGATTGGAATACGATCTATTTCTCACTGAGTCAGTTGATAAATCCCTCAAACGCTCCAAACACAATTTCTACATGAATTCAAACAAACCAGGTACATATTTGGCTCGGGCTTTAAATTCAACTAACAAATCTTTCAAGCCAATACGTTTGAAATTATCAAAAAATGTTTACACTTGTAATCCAGTTAAAATAGTCCATAAATTTCACTCACATCTCGCAACTTTATACAAGACAAACAATGAATTTAATCCTACAGAGGCTGAATCTTTCTTCTCAAAAAATAACCTTACCTGAGTTATCTCAGACTCAAAAAAGCAGTTTGGATGAGCCTATAACTATAGATGAAGTTGCTAACGCCATAAAAGACCTAAAACTTAACAAAAGACCAGGCCCAGACGGCTACTCGGCTTTATACTATAAAACATTCTCAGAAATACTCTCTCCCATTCTCACTGAAACTTTTAACAAACTTCTAGATGGACATTCTTTTCGGCAAGAAACACTAATGGCAATTGTTTGTATGATCCCAAAACCCTTTTCTGATGATACTTCCTGTGTGAATTATCGGCCTATCTCTCTGTTAAACCTCGATATTAAATTATTAGCAAAAATAATAGCAAAACGCCTCAATAGCATTATAGGAAAATTAATACATAGAGATCAAGTAGGCTTCATGCCAAATAGACAGGCAGGCGATAATACACGCAGGGCAGTGTTATTGGCACATATTGCTAAAAAACGGAAAATCCCTTTATGTTTTCTATCTCTCGATATTAAGAGGGCATTTGACACAGTATCCTGGCAATATATGCAATATTCATTACAAAAATGGGGTTTTGGACCCCACTTTTTAACATGGATCAAAGCATTATATAATAAACCCAAAGCCTATATAAAATATGCTGGATACAAATCTGAAGCCTTTAATATCGAAAGAGGTACCCGACAGTGTTGCCCATTATCTCCCTTATTATTTGCCCTTATACTCGAACCCATGGCCCAATACATCAGAACAAACCAAACTATAACTGGCATTGAAGTAGGAGGTATTACACACAAATTATGTATATTTGCAGACGATATATTCGTTTTTCTATCATCACCACAGGTCTCTGGTCCTAACTTAATACCAGCTCTTGATGGATTTGCAGCCCTATCCGGCCTTATGATTAATCCTAAGAAATGCCTAGTGCTTAATATTTCACTCACAAACATGGAATTGATCCCGGCTAGGGCTGCACTCCCATTCACATGGGCAGAAAAATCAATCCCATATCTTGGAATTCATTTAACAGCATCTCATTCTGACTTATTCTCAAACAATTATCCTCCTGTATTAAGACAGATCACAAATCTAATAAAACAATGGTCGCAACTTCCTTTATCCTGGATAGGGAAGATTAATGCAATCAAAATGACTATTCTACCCAAATTGCTTTATCTATTCAGAGTCCTCCCTATTCCAATTCCTTCCTATTTTTTGAGAATAGTACAAAAAAGAGCAACTTCGTTTATATGGGGCTCTTCTAAACCACGTATACCAATACACACACTACATCTTCCCAAAAATAAAGGAGGCATGGGATACCCTAATTTTACTAACTATTACAGAGCAGCACATTTGGCCAGTCTGTCCAAATACCATGCAAAACAGGAAATCCCATTATGGGTATTTATAGAGGCTTCAGAAAATGACCCTCTATTAATATCAAATTTATTATGGCTTGATCCTAAAGACCGCTTTAAAATTCATAATCCCATAACTAAACACTTCCTATCTCTCTGGGATAAACTAAAAACCAAATATCAGTTACAATCTCCACACAATCCTCTCCTTTCTTTTATCAGAAATCCAGCCTTTTATCCGGCATGGATCTACCCAAATTCTTTTAAAGCTTGGACAACATCAGGCATTCAGACACTAAATGACTTCATAGCATCTAAATCATTCCTTTCATTCCCATCGCTTAGAGAAAAATATGATCTACCAAACTCTGAGATATTTAGATATCTCCAAATCAAAAATTTCTATACACCATTCCTAAAGGGGGATACACCATTATCCCAATTATCCATTTTTGAATCAATCTGTACAAAAGATCCATTTGCTAAAGGTACAATTTCATCACTTTATAATCAATTATATGGAGTAGCAAATCTTAATAGACCCTCTTACGTTCAGCGGTGGGAGGAGGACCTGGGACGAACTTTAGAAGACACGGACTGGTCTAACATATGGCTCACATCTAAGTCATCTTCACCCAACATCTTAGCACTGGAGACAAATTATAAAGTCCTAACTCGCTGGTACCTTGTACCCGCTAGAGTGGCAAAATATTCACCTAATACCTCAGCTCTTTGTTTTCGAGGATGCCCAGAAATAGGCACATATTTACACATATGGTGGACGTGCCCAGTAATCCAAACCTTCTGGAAGGAAGTCTTCGTAATTGCATCTAAAATATTTAAAAAAATAATACAACCAGATCCATATTTAACTTTACTTAATCTAAAACCAGAATGGTTAACACTCTCTCAATTCAAACTTATGATCCAACTAATAACGGCTGCAAAACAAACAGTGGCCAAGGCATGGAAATCTCCTACATTGGTACTAGCAGAAACAATTCACAGAATGAATAATACAATGTCCCATGCTAAGATGGTAGCCATCGATCAAAATCAAATTCCAAAATTTGAAAAACTTTGGCATCCTTGGATAAAACAACAGTTCCTGTCAAACTTCAATGACTCTGTCCTGTTGCCATGGTAACAGATTAAATGACTTACAGAGACACCCATTCTAAGGCTTCAAAGAGAACTAAAAAGAATAATAAACTGACAAGCGGGACAACCTTGTGGACCATACCTCTACCTTTCAACCCTTTTTCTTCTTTCTCTTTCCTTTTCTCCACCTTACGATTAAAGCTCATTATCAGAATTTATTTGACCTATATACACTCTACTTGTAAACAATATGTATAGTAGGTATAAATCATTTAAATACCTACAAAAGTAACTAAGGAAATGATATATATCTTTAATTTAGGTTTACGTGAACCCAATGTTTAATATTTGAAATTTCATGATATTTACCTATATAAACCCTACTGTAAAACAATGAG
This sequence comes from Aquarana catesbeiana, assembly GCF_042186555.1. Lineage (NCBI taxonomy): Eukaryota > Metazoa > Chordata > Amphibia > Anura > Ranidae > Aquarana > Aquarana catesbeiana. The sequence goes on along the minus strand of NC_133332.1, from coordinate 151,900,239 downwards.
CTTACTTTATAGATCCTTGTAAACTTACTTTATGTATCTTTATAACATTGTATACTCAATAAACTTCTTTTGACAAGGAAAAGAATTCAAATGTCTGTCAGATTCCTAATACTATAACCAAAAAACAGTGCAGTGCTACCATATTATAAATCAACAATCAATCAATCAATTCCTGACTGGTATCAATATATATATAAATAAGTGAATACCCATATCAGTGCTTACAATAAAAGTGCAAACAATATTTATATAAATGACCAAAAAAATCTTCAAATCATGGATTTTAAAAACGTCTAATATGCAATTCATACACCATACTGTTAAAATGTAACAATGTATTATATTCATATAAACATAAAAACAAGTAGCGTACTTCGCCCAACAAATCTCTATACTTCATGTGTAATACATAAAGATTTTCATTTGTACAAACATATAATTCTACAAATACATTTCACAGCTTGTTATTTTTTCCACCCTACTCAATATAACTTGACTGTTTGATTTTTCTTAAACCTCAATACTGTGAGGTTGAGAATAATGCTGGCCATACACTATACGAAAAATCGGCCGAAAAATCGTTCATATAAACACTTCGTTCGTTTTCCAGCAAGTTAATGGGCACAGATCGATAATCGTTTGTGACGTTTTTGTGGAAAAAAACGAACGGCAAGTTTGGAAAATATCTGCCGAACGTACGATAAATTGAAAGGTTAATGTGTTTCCCGTCCGAACTGTCTGCACTAGGTATATGTAAAAAAACGAACAAAAAATTATTTATTTATGTCCACTGAACGATTTATCGGTCATTACATGATCGCACGATTGTTTGCGGTCACGGTCGAAACGTTAATTTTTCGAAAATGTGTATCTTTATTATAGCCTTTACCTTTGGTCATATAAACACCAAAGGTTGGGATCAGGAGCCTGTTGACCATTAGCCACACCAAGCCTCCCCCTGAAAAGACCATCTATTCACTGGAAAAAAGAAAGGTCTTTGTGGTGTTAATTTGGAGAAGCTTTAAAGCACGCTGATGCCATCGAGTTTCCACCTTCTTAAAAACTCCCGCAATGGATGATACGCATCACGTTTGTGTGAGATGGAGGGGTGTGTTCTGTAAACAGTGTCTCTGCATTGTCCTGTGATGTGTCTGGACTGCACGAATCACATATATATGCGTTAATCCTGCAAAAGCTCTGTGGGTGTTTTTATCTTTTATTTTAAATAATAAAATCATTCAGTGAGCACTATGAGATTTCTTTTATCTTATATTGTATATGGGTCTGATAATGCCGCGGTGATAGGTGGGGAACGCTGTTAGAGCTGGATCACTGTAAAGGAGACCTGCTTATCAATTTGTAAAGGTAAACAGTCTGGAGTTGCATTGGGTGAAAATTGAACACCTTTAAATGTGAAATTTAAAGAAGAAGCATATTGATCACATTATTGGATTGCGACTTATTCACTATTATTGATTTTTTTCGTCACATTGTTTTGTGTGATTTTTCTCACATTTGTGTAGATATAAATATTTATTGCACGATTATTTTATGCACCGATATGTGATGCACTATATTTTTTTATGGTTACTGTTTCATACTGTGATTTTGATTTGATTATTCACATATTTATTCATGTATATATTAATATCAGTTGGTAATTGATTGATTATTGATTTATGATAAGGTAGCGCTCACTGGCTTTTCAGCATAGGTTTGAAGTAAATGTGGAGTGATCACTTTGTAGGGTCAGCAAGCTCCCACTGAAAAAAACTTTTTTTTTTATTCTTTCATTTATTGTGCAGGTTGGTTATTTTCATCTTGGATTCTTACTTCTGTGTGAGATACCATTGCAGATTTTTTTTTTATATATTTGTTCTTAGTATGCCCATACAAAAATTTGGGGAGTAATGTTATCACTGGCAAGCAAAAGCGCAGACAATAAAAAAATGGTGTCAGACGTTTGAACCCTTTCTAAGTCTACTAAAATGTATTTTGTTTTTATCTGTTCCCTTTTTAAAGAGAATTTTTAATGCTTCCTGTCCTGAAAGAAAATGGGTGGCTACCTAACCAGCAGGAAGGCAGAAAGCAATAAATCTTACCTATTCTTTCCCTGCTGTATCCAAAACTCAACAACAACATGTTTTGGATGGAGTCAGGCTTTAAACCCCATTTACCCCTAATTAGCTTTAATCTCTCTGAGGTGTAAAAGAGTAAGGCCTATTATCATTGATTTTTCAGGTACAAAAATATGATCTTGGTAGACCCAAAGTCTTAAATTACAGCCTTTGTAATAATAGAGATAAAAAGGTTTTTGATGGAGTTCCATTTTAGGATTGATTTTTTAGTGGTTGATTTTGAATACTTGAAGGGCTAAAGTTCCTCATTTGTCCTTCATTTTAGTTCTGGTCTATATAGTTGTATATAAAATGCACTATTTATCTTTCAAAAAGTTTCCCAGTGCTAAACCTTCCATTCGATTTCTAAATTGCTACATTTGTAAATTTCAAAAGGCAGTATAAAGGTATAGTAGTGGTAAAAAAAAAACACTTGTGGGTTTAACTAATAATTATTTTGGTATAATTCTCCTCTAAGGGGGAGTGGCATGGGGCGTGTCCTATGCCTACAAACTTTTGATAATAGGTATCCTCGTTCCCATCTTAAAAAGTTGGGAGGTATGCCAACTCCTACCCTGTAGTGAGACATCATTGCTTATATAATCTTTTTTGATACACGTTATAAAGTTGAGTACATCCCTGGGTTTTGCTCAATGTTATATGCTCTCTCTTCTCCCTTCCCTTCTACTTTTACCTCTTGTAGCTGGTATGAACCCCTGGAATGTACTGTTTAGATCTCTTTTTAACCACTTCCTCCATTTACAGCTTCTGCCTGAAAGTTCTCTGGACTCACGTCCATTTTACTGACACTCCTAGTCTTCATTCTTGGCTCAGTCCTGTACATACCAGAGGCCCATATTAGGCCAAGTATATACAGTTGTACTCAAAAGTTTGCATACCCTGGCAGAAATTGTGAAATATTGGCATTAATATTGAAAATATGACTGATCATGCCAAAAAATGTTTTTGCTATACGGCACTGCGTCACTTTAACTGACAATTGCACAGTCATACCCAAACAAAATGTATGTCCTTTTTTCTTCACAAATAGAGCTTTCTTTTGGTGGCATTTGATCACTTCTGCACTATAAACAAAAAAAAAGGCAGCCCATTTTGAAAAAAAACACAATATTTTGTACCTTTTGCTATAATAAATATCCCCAAAAAAACCCCAAATTTCTTCGTCAGTTTAGGCCGATATATATTCTTCTACATATTTTTGGTAAAAAAAAAATCGCAATAAGCATATATTGATTGGTTTGCGCAAAAGTTATAGGGTCTACAAAATAGGGGATAGATTTTTGTCATTTATATTATTATTTTTTTTTTAGTAGTAATGGTTGCGATCTGCGATTTTTATCAGGACTGCGACATTGTGGCAGACAGATCAGACACTCTTGACACTATTTTGGGACCATTGAAATTTATACAGCGATCAGAGCTAAAAATAGCCACTGATTACTGTATAAATGTCACTGACAGGGAAGGGGTTAACACTAGGGGGCAATCAAGGAGTTAACTATGTTTCCTAGGTGTGTTCTAACTGTAGGGGGGATGGGAGTGACTGGTGAGGAGACCGATCGGTGTTCATACTTAGTATGAACACACGATCGGTCTCCTCTCCCCTGAGAGAACTGGGATTTGTGTGTTTACACACACAGATTCCAGTTCTTGCTCTGTCACGAGCGATCGCGGGTGCCCGGCGGTCATTGCGCCCGCGGGGCACACACATCAGCTCCAGGACATGTGGCGGGAGTGTGCCTGGACCTCTGGCGGGACAGGATAGGAGCAATCTCATCTACAGTATGTCTGGTTCATCGATATCTTCAAGTTCACAATCTTCTTCCTTATCCAAAAGGATACTTTCTAATGTACCTAAAGTTTTTAATGCATTAGAGTGTTTAGGTGGAAAGTTTATTCAATCTTCTAATAATCCCTGTGCTGGCAGACCTCTTTTATCCTTCTTGTTATTATAGTAGTGTTTTCTCAGTCAAAGATAGATTATGGAACTAATACCAAATAATGCTGCACCGTGCCTTTATTGTACAATATATTTTATTGAGTTTTACAGAAAGGATAATAAATACACAACAGAGCATTTATAATCTTAATGCATAAGAATATGGAAGTTAGAAGGCATTCAATATAACAGAAAATTATTAGTGATTCAATGTCTTTGATAATAATATATTGATATAGAAATGAGCAATTAATGGTGATTAGGGATGAGCCGAACACCCCCCTGTTCTGTTCGCACCAGAACATGCGAACATGCAAAAAATTCGTTCGAACACGCAAACACCTTTAAAGTCTATGGGACACGAACATGAATAATCAAAAGTGCTAATTTTAAAGGCTTATATGCAAGTTATTGTCATAAAAAGTGTTTGGGGACCTGGGTCCTGCCCCAGGGGACATGGATCAATGCAAAAAAAAGTTTTAAAAACGGCTGTTTTTTCGGGAACAGTGATTTTAATAATGCTTAAAGTGAAACAATAAAAGTGTAATATTCCTTTAAATTTCATACCTGGGGGGGTGTCTATAGTATGCCTGTAAAGGGGCGCATGTTTCCCGTGTTTAGAACATTCTGACAGCAAAATGACATTTCAAAGGAAAAAAGTCATTTAAAACTACTCGCGGCTATTACTGAATTGCCGGTCTGACAATACACATAAAAGTTCATTGATAAAAAATGGCATGGGATTCCCCCACAGGGGAACCCTGCGCCAAAATTTAAAAAAAAAATGGTGTGTGGTCCCCCCAAAAATCCATACCAGACCCTTATCCGAGCATGCAACCTGGCAGGCCGCAGGAAAAGAGGGGGGGGCGAGAGCGTCCCCCTCCTGAACCCTACCAGGCCACATGCCTTCAACATTGGGAGGGTGCTTTGTTGTAGCCCACCAAAGCACCTTGTCCCCATGCACCTTGTCCCCATGTTGATGGGGACAAGGGCCTCATCCCCACAACCCTTGCCCGGTGGTTGTGGGGGTCTGCGGGCGGGGGGGGCTTATCGGAATCTGGAAGCCCCCTTTAACAGGGGACCCCCAGATCCCGGCCCCCCCTGTGTGAAATGGTAAGGGCCATTTCACAAAAAAGCGTCAAAAATGTTAAAAATTACAAGAGACAGTTTTTGACAATTTTGACGCTTCTCGTCCTCTGACGGTTCTTAAATAATGGACGTCACGGGAAATGCCACAGGGAAGTCCCTGTCAAGTCCCCGTGCGTCAGAGGGGGGCGGGGTCACCGGTTGGTCCTGCCCTCTGTTATTTAAAAACTGTCAGAAAATGAAAAGCATCACACAGTGGGAGCCTCCCATCATGGATGTGGAGCAGCCTGAGGAGAAGAAGGGAAGAAGACGCCGCGGAGGAAGATGCCAGACGAGAACACCGGAGGAAGAACCAGGAGAACCAGAAGAAGAAGATGGAGGAAGAAACCGAAGGCTGATAAAAGATAGAAGATAGAAGAAAGAAGAAGCATTTAAATAAAGAAATTGTCAAAAACTGTCTCTTGTCATTTTTAACATTGTTGACACTTTTTTTGTGAAATGGTAGGGGTACTTTTTTACCCCCTTACTATTTCACACGTGGGGGGCTGGGATCTAGGGGTCCCCTTGTTGAAAAGGGGCTTCCAGATTCTGATAAGCCCCCTGCCCGCAGACCCCCACAACCACCGGGCAAGGGTTGTGGGGATGAGGCCCTTGTCCCCATCAACATGGGGATAAGGTTCTTTGGGGGCTACCCCAAAGCACCCTCCCAATGTTGAGGGCATGTGGCCTGGTATGGTTCAGGAGGGGGGGCACTCTCTCGTCCCCCCCTCTTTTCCTGTGGCCTGCCAAGTTGCGTGCTCGGATAAGGGTCTGGTATGGATTTTTGGGGGGGACCCCACGCCATTTTTTTTATTTTGGCGCGGGGTTCCCCTTAAAACCCATACCAGACCTGAAGGGTCTGGTATAGATTTTGAGGGGGACCCCACGCCATTTTTTTTTCAATTTTGGCCGGGGTTCCCCTTAATATCCATACCAGACCTGAAGGGCCTGGTATGGAATTTAGGGGGACCCCCCACGCCATTTTTTTTTTAAATTTGGTTCGGGGTTCCCCTGTGGGGGAATCCCATGCCATGTTTATCAATGAACTTTATTGTCGGACCAGCAATTCACTAATAGCCATGAGTAGTTGTAAATTACTTTTTTTCCTTTGAAATGTCATTTTGCTGTCAGACTGTTCTAAACAAAGGAAACATGCGCCCCTTTACAGGCATACTATAGCCCCCCCCGGTACGAAATTTAAAGGAATATTACACTTTTATTATTTCACTTTAAGTATTATTAAAATCACTGCTCCCGAAAAAAGGTCAGTTTTTAAAACTTTTTTTTTGTATTGATCCATGTCCCCTGGGGCAGGACCCAGGTCCCCAAACACTTTTTATGGCAATACCATGCATATAAGCCTTTAAAATTAGCACTTTTGATTTCTCCCATAGACTTTTAAAGGGTGTTCCGCGGCTTTCGAATTTTCCGCAAACACCCCAAATTGTTCGCTGTTCGGCGAACTGGCGAACAGTCGATGTTTGAGTTGAACATGAGTTCGACTCAAACTCGAAGCTCATCCCTAATGGTGATATTTGCAAGATAAGGTTCATAGATAAATAGAGTTATAAATATCAAATTCAAATTCAATTGGAAGATAATCGAAATTGGGTATGGGGAAGAAATAGAGGAAGAGGAAAGGAGTGGAAGTATAGAATGGAGGAAATGGGAAAAGGATAGATCCATGTGGGTACATATCAGATGTGATATACTATATTTTGATGTCATATTGTATTAGAGAAAGAAAAGGGAATGGTCAATGTTTAAGTGACCAATATAATTTAGCCATGGACCCCAAGTCTTAAAGTGGTTGTTAAGCCACTTGTATAAAAAGCTCTTATCCCCTCTGTATTAGAACAATAAGTTCCCCTGTGTTATATCATAAATATGCTTATCTGTACTGATAACACACTGTCTTCCTGCGATCAGTTGCCTCCTCTTTACTCTCCTCTGCCCAGCTTACAGTTCCAGCTGGCGGGGCAGAGCACTGCCGCTGATGTCAGCCAGGGAGGAGAGACAGAGCCCAGGAGTCACATGATAGCAGTAAGACAATGTGTTTTCAGTACAGAAAAACATATTTATGATATAACACAGGGGAACTTATTGTTCTAATACAGAGGGGATGGGAGTTTTTAATGTTAAGTATGAGAGCAGCAGGAGCAGGGGGGCAGGGCAGGCACTGACACGAGCAGACAGTCAGAGAGGGGAGGAGAGGGAGGTTGGAGGAGAGGACAAAGGAGACACAGAGCAGGGATGCGGCTGACGGAGGCACGTACACGGACAGCGGTGTCCCTGATATATCGTGGTCAGTGTACAAGGGGTATTACAGGTGATACAGGGGGCCAAAGGACACATCACAAGCGTTGTGCTGTATAACATGCTTTAAGGGAACGGGATCTGTTTTTAAATTTTTTTGGGTTAACAAACACTTTAAGATATATGTCATGGGTATCATTCAAAATGGATGTTAATTTTCCATGAAACATAGTGCCTAGAAGGCATTGTTTAACTTCTATGTAAGGTATTATTGGATGCTTCCAGGCTTTGGCTATAGTTTGTCTCGCTGCTAGAAAAATATCCAACTAGTTTTTGATGAAATGTATTTAAATGTGAACTGGATTTGTGTAAAAGGGCTTCCCAAGGATTCAATGTGATATTGTGTGCAGAATTGAGCGTAGTAAATTATAAGTAAGTTATTGCTTTAAAAAAAGTTTTTCCCCTGATGTATCAAATTGGAGCATACTTTGCTGGGGATTTTCATCTTCCTCTGGATCAACTGTGGCTATAGGATTGTGTATATGGGATTATATTTATTTTTTGTTGAACTAGATGGACATGGACATGGACTAGATGTGTCTTTTTTCAACCTGACTAACTATGTAACTACATATATTTTGGTCCAGAAAAAAAGAGGCTATAAGGCAGGCATGTCCAAAGTCTGGCCCGCGGGCCAATTGCAGCCCGCGTTCCGGTTTAATGTGCCCCCCCTGGTAATTTGTGTAAATATATACATACATCTTTCATGGCCCCCAGGGCCACAAAAGTTATATACCCTATTTAGCGCTGCTGTGGGGAGGCCAGGGAGGGGACAGAACGAGTGCCGTCAGATTACATAAGGAGAATCTCCTGATTACTCGGCAGAAATCTGGAAACTGCCACACAGTGGCAAACTGTGAATGTGAAATACCCCTTCGAGGGGTGAGTATTTCCGGTGAGTGGAAAAGCTATAGGGGCACAATAAGAAGCATCAGCACAAAGGATACACGATTGACGAGCAATTGTCACTTTTTGCAAAAAAGAATTTGTGTTTACAAAAGGACTGTGTTTATCAACTTGTTCACTATAGCACCAGTCACTTTAAATAAGATTGTATTTAAGATTAAATAAGATTTTTTGTCACATTTATGAATTATCACATTGTTAGCTATTAGCTGTATTTAGCACCAGTCACTTATTTACTTCAATTCTGCACATCAGATGGCACAGTTTCATATATAAGTCACTGGATAGAGTGTGTCATTGGAGCACTCAGATCCCTGGTATAGGATTGTCTTTTTAGAACAGCGCCACACCTACTGTTTCAATCCAATTAACTCTATACTCCACTTAGGTGGTTGTATTATTAGGGGCAGCAGTTCAAATTATATATTCAGCCATTCGTGCGGGATCACCCACAATCTCTTCTCAATTTGGAGATATTTGACCAAATGGATTTCCAAGTATGTATGTCAGGTGAGGAGCCTAAGTCCTTTTCCCATTTCTCCATATAAGTGAGCTGTGCTGTGCCTTTAAATCAGCAAATACCATAAAAAGATAGGTTATGTGATGACAAATTAATAATGGAAATATTATTATTTTCTTCTTATCCAACCTTCAAAGATATTATGGAATATTTGTATCCTTAAACTTTAAGCTTAAAGGTATTATGCCAGTATCAATAAACTTTAAAAACAGGAAGTATGCCAGAACCATGATGATTTATTTTCACGCAATATTTATGTGGGTTGTGCTGACAATATAAACCATTTCATCCTAATCTACATAGTTTATATGGGGAACAAGTGCAAAGGATAAAGAAGGGCCCTTGCTATCAATGCTGGTCATCTGGATCCCCCTATGTAGAGAGACCCTACCTCAATAATATTTTATTGTTTTAATGTTTCAGCAGGATATTGGACCCATTGCTGTTGGAGGATGTGAAAGCGATTTTAATGCAGAAAATTTAAAAAAATGCCGCATCAGTGTGTTCCCTGCAATGACAGGTTTGCTAATGAAAGCAAAATGGCATGCAGATATGTGAGGCAACACATATCCCAACACTTCATATTCCGGATAATCGTATGTGTCTGTTGCACCATGTACATATACATGTGCTAAAAAGTATCCTGTTCTCTTTGTTTTGCTTCCTTTGTGTGAAACATCTGCTGTTCCTGCTAGTCCCCCTGCTTTCCTATGTCAAACTAACCATACTAGGTATGAAAGTACATTCAACTGACATGATCAGTTTTCTGACTTTGCTGGGAGAAGAGGTCAGACTTGTGCTAACGCCTCCCTCTGCACAGCCATTCGCTGGGAGGATCAGTGTGTTGCTGTTTCTTCACGCCACCTCTCTAAGCCCGCAGAGAGTTTCTGGTTATGTGATCATTTGTATAAGAAAAAAGTATTTATAATGATATATTTACAGTATCTCACAAAAGTGAGTACACTCCTCACATTTTTGTAAATATTTTATTATATCTTTTCATGTGAAAACACTGAAGAAATTACACTTTGCTACAATGTAAAGTAGTGAGTGTACAGCTTGTATAACAGTGTAAAATTGCTGTCCCCTCAAAATAACTCAACACACAGCCATTAATGTCTAAACCGCTGGGAGCAAAAATGAGTACACCCCTAAGTGAAAATGTCCAAATTGGGTCCAAAGTGTCAATATTTTGTGTGGCCACCATTATTTTCCAGCAGTGCCCTAACCCTCTTGGGCATGGAGTTCACCAGAGCTTCACAAGTTGCCACTGGAGTCCTCTTCCACCCCTCCATGACGACATCATGGAGCTGGTGGATGTTAAAGACCTTGCGCTCCTCCACCTTCTGTTTGACGATGCCCCACAGATGCTCAATAGGGTTTAGGTCTGAAGACATGCTTGGCCAGTCCATTACCTTTACCCTCAGCTATTTTAGCAAAGCAGTGGTTGTCTTGGAGATGTGTTTGGGGTAGTCATCATCTTGGAATACTGCCCTGCAGCCCAGTCTCCGAAGGGAGGGGGTCATATTCTGCTTCAGCATGTCACAGTACATGTTGGCATTCATGGTTATCTCAATGAACTGTAGCTCCCTAGTGCTCCCTAGTGCTGGCAGCACTCATGCAGCCCTAGACCTTGAAACTGTAGGCAAGACACACTTGTCTTTGTACTCCTCACCTGGTTGCCCACACACACGCTTGACACCATCTGATCCAAATACGTTTATCTTTATCTCCACAGGACATAGTTCCAGTAATCCATGTCCTTAGTCTGCTTGTCTTCAGCAAGCTGTTTGCAGGCTTTCTTGTGCATCATCTTTAGAAAAGGCTTCCTTCTAGGACGACAACCATGCAGACCAATTTGATGCAGTGTGCGGCGTAGGGCCTGAGCACTGACAGGTTGACCCCCCAACCCTTCAACCTCTGCAGCAATGCTGGCAGCACTCATACGTCTATTTCCTAAAGAGAATCTCTGGATATGATGCAGAGCACGTGCACTCAACTTCTTTGGTCGACCATGGTAAGGCCTGTTCTGAGTGGAACCTGTCCTGTTCAACCACTGTATTGTCTTGGCCACTGTGGTGCAGCTCAGTTTCAGGGTCTTGGCAATCTTCTTACATGACACCGGGGAGGGAAAATGGCTAATTGGTCTCAATTTGGACATTTTTACTTAGGGGTGTACTCACTTTTGTTGCCAGCGGTTTAGACATTAATGGCTGTGTATTGAGTTATTTTGAGAGGACTGCACATTTACACTATTATACAAGCTGTACACTCACTACAGATATAATAAAATATTTACGAAAATGTAAGGGGTGTAATATATATATATATATATATATATATATATATATATATATATATATATACACACACGTACACACACACACACAAAGGTTTTGCTTGAATTTCTATTTTTTGGTTGTTTTACAAAGTAAGGGTTCATATATATTTTAACCTATCCTCTGCTCTGAAACTGCAGGCTCTTTTGCACTGCTAGACTTGTTTTCTGCAGCCACTTTTCCCATATGTTCTGGTGGACTAAGGTCCTATGATGTCATCAAGACTGATGCAGGTCCCTAACTTGAGGTCTCTGGGGAACAGTTCACTGCAGGAGCATGGTAAAGCACCGTCTACCATGAGAGCAGAGGATCAGGTAAGTAAAAGTGCTTTCCTTCCCATAGAGAGAATCAAGTAGTTAACCCTTGTAGTGTGACCACATCCCCACCTCAAGAGGGGACTTCAATTTTTTTGAAGTTGGGTTTTAAATTTGTAGCTTTCATTCAAATAATATTTTAAGATGCCGCAATAAAGGTGCTTGTTTAGCTACTTTCTTCCTGTTCTCCTAAATATACTTCTGCATTAACACCCTTTTATATTGGCTTCCGAAAGGCCACTATTATCTCCATCATAAAAACCCACCCTGAAACATTATATGGCAGCCATTGCTGAAGTGCCTGCATACAGGTAGACACTGTTTAAAGGATGCTGCAAATGATCAGTAGCAAAGAGATGCAGCAGAGAATTCAAAAAGGATTTTATTGAAAAAAGAAATGTATTTTTTATTAATATAGTGCTTAAGCAAACAAATGTCATTCAGCTAGCATTTTCATCTACTTTTAAATATTTACACTGCACTCAAACATAAATACTAATATAAAATATAAAACAGATCTATTTATTCTTGGGTCATACAAGGATATTTGTCAGCTATGGTCATGGCCGCAGGTACATTCTTGTAGATAGAAGGATAAGATGCTTTATGATTTTGATAAAGCATTTTTTATAGAAGAAACACAGAGAATTATCAATCAACAGCATTTTTCATTGACATGTTCTGTTGAGTCCCAATATTACAACAGCAAATCATAACCTCAGCAAAGTAAACAGACCCTGGGGAGGGAAGACTATAAATTGAGGCTGCCTACATCAAATAAACTCTATCAGGAAGGTCTGTGAAGCACTAAATAAAGACATGGAATTCAGATTAGTACATTGCACAGAGGTGGCTGCTCTGTAACCCTGTGATTCAGAGATAAGTGCACAGTTATTCACACAGGACACCTTCACAGCTAAAGTCAAATAGTTTAACTCAACTTGGGGTCAGTAAACAACACAATATATATATATATATATATATATATATATATATATATATATATATATATATATATATATATATATATATATACATATATATATATATATACATATACACAAACATATAGGGCAGTAGTATATGTAGGCACAATTCAGTCACCCTTATGCAGAAACATTGCCCAGCAGCCCCAAAAATATTATGAACATGTTGCCACACATGTCTCTAAAGAGGTGAGGGAAGACAATAAGAAGCACTGTCAAAACACTGCCAATGCTCCTTGTCTCACCTGGGAACCATAAACATTAAGGTGCTTGGAAAGGCTGAAGGTTTTTTACCTTCATGTATTCTATGCATGAAGGTAAAAAACCTTCTGTGTGCAGCAGCCCCCCACAATAATTAACTGAGCCCCATCCTGATCCAGCGATGTGCAGTAGAGCAGCGGCTCTTCCTGGTCTCTTTCTCCTCATTGGCTGCGACAGCAGCAGGAGCCATTGGCTCCCGCTACTGTCAATCACAGCCAATGAGCCAATAAGGAGAGAGCAGGGGCAGAATGTTCTTTCTCTGAGATGAAAACATATTAAAATATACAAAATCTTGCCTTTCTCATTGACCTGTAGCTTCTGAGGTATCATACTACATGTTTTATAATGATGTTATACAGAGGTGTACAATATAGTTTGTGAATCTGTATGAAGCTATAACATGTCTTGGTTCCCTGGCATTTGTAACTTTTATCTACTATTCCCAAGTTACCAGAACTGTTAAAGTGGTTGTGAACCCACCAATGTAACTTTACACTATCCTCTCTGGTTATGTATGTAATGTCCCCCTGTGATTGTGCTTTATAAAAATAATGCAGTATATACCTTGTTTACAGAGTGCTGATCAGCGCTGATCTGACCCGCTGCCTCTCTCAGCCCAACAGATGCAGTGGGCAGGGCAGGGGACTCCCCTTGATGTCAGTCAGGAGGAGAGGAGAGAGGAGGGCCCCGCCCGCTGCAGCTATCATGCAAGAGAGGAGAGACACGGCTAGTCAGATCAGCACTGATCAGCGCTCTGTAAACAAGGTATATACTGTATTATTTTTATAAAGCACAATCACAGGGGACATTTCATACATAACCAGAGAGGATAGTGTAAGGAATTAATAGTAATTAGAGCAGCTGGAGTGGAGGGGGCGGGAACAGACATATAGCTGACAGGCAGGGAGGGAGGGGGGGGAGAGCACAGAGGAGGACAGAGGACACAGCAGATGACAAAGGCACATAATGTGACCCCAGTGTCAGGGCTCAGCAGCCCTGTTACACCGTGATCAGCATACAGAGGGGAGGGCAGAAACCGGCAGGATCAGCCAGGTATTTCAGGTGATACGGGGGCCAAATTACACAGCACAAGCACAGTGCTGTATAAAAAGGAACAGGATGTTTATTTTATTTTTTTAGGTCAACAATTGCTTTAAGTGCATCTATGGTCAAAATCTTAAATCATATATTCATTTTCACATTATATTTCAATTATTTTTAGCCTATTCCTATTAATCTGAGATCTTGATGTTTGTAATCTTACATTGTGAAGATTTACAAATATTTTCTTCCTTTAATTATATTACACTTCAGAGGCAACTCCTTAATTAGGCAAATTAGGCGGTCGCCTAAGGCCTCACACTCACAGGGTCCTCGAAGCCACCTAATTTGCCTAACACATGTAGCGGGTGACACGGATCCCCATCCTGCTTGCTCTCTCTGCCAGAAAATTACAGGATTGGGTCAGAGGAGAAGAGACTGTGCCATCGCCGCTGTCAGCAATGGGAAGAGGGCTCTCTGTGTTTCCTGCCCATTCCCTCTCCCTCCTCCTGTCAGAGGAGGAGATCAGAACAGCATAAGATGGGAGCGGCTGTGATACTGAGTGGAGAAAGCAGCCGTGGGCTCTTCTTTCCCCCTCCCTCTCCTCCTTGCGCCACTGTACTTGGGAGCGGCGCTTGCCAAGACAGCCACCCGCTATGTTTTTTTCCCCTGCTTCATATTGGTCAGGGGAAAAACACAATCAAAAAGAAGCAGAGAAGAGGATTGTGGGACATGTAGTCCTGAGGACTGGCGGCCCAATTGCAATCCTAAGGGAGGAAACTGCAACCCACAGCATGCCCAGCTGAAGGGGAGGGAGAGAGAGAGAGCCAGGAGCCCAAGAAAGCTTTTGAGGAAGTGCACCCAGGACTCCAGAGGGAGAGGACAGTGCTGAGGGAACACCATCAGAGATAGAGAACCCCACTGCCCTGTGCCACCAGAGGCAAAGCCACACAGCCTAGCACTTTCCCTGGTGAAGAAAGGAATGGAGTTATCGCCAGAATACAGATCTGGGCGCGACCCAGCGGAGTCGCCAGAGGTAACCCAGAATTAGCTAATTCCTGATCAGAGGAAATGTTGTTGCTGTATCGCCAGGTCTGGTGAGAGGGCCAGTCGGCCATTATCTACTGCCATCCATAGGAACATCTATAGGAACATCCATAGGAACTGCAGTCTCTGACCATCTCCTGTAGTATGTCTGCAGTCTCTGACCATCTCCTGTAGCATGTCTGCAGTCTCTGACTGTCTCCTGTAGTATGCCTGCAGTCTCTGACTGTCTCCTGTAGTATGTCCGCAGTCTCTGACCATCTCCTGTAGTATTTCTGCAGTCTCTGAACGTTTCCTGTAGTATGTCCACAGTCTGACTGTCTCCTGTAATATATCCGCAGTCTCTGACAGTCTCCTGTTGTGTGTTTGCAGTTTCTGAACCTCTCCAGTAGTATGTCTGCAGTCTCTCTGACCCTCTTCTGTAGTATGTCTGTAGTCTCTGATCCTCTGCTGTAGTATGTCTGCAGTTTCTGACCCTCTCCTGTAGTATGTCTGCAGTCTCTCTGACCCTCTCCTGTAGTATGTCTGCAGTCTCTCTGACCCTCTCCTGTAGTATGTCTGCAGTCTCTGACCCTCTCCTGTAGTATGTCTGCAGTTTCTGACCCTCTCCTGTAGTATGTGTATGAATGGGCCACTTTACTTGCTTAATTATTTGGGATTGCTCCACTGCTCAGTGAGTGGTAATGATGAGCAATAACCTGTAGCAACCAATCAGTGAACAGTAGTGATCTGCTGTAATCTCTAGCTCAAGCAGAAATTATGTGCTGTAACCTCTAGCGACTAGTCAGTGAGTGGTAATGATCAGCTGTAACCTCTGGAAACCAATTGCAATCGCCACGTGATCTGCTGCAGTAAAATGATTTTAAGTCTACCTGCTACTTGTTTGTATGGAAGGGAGGGGTCCAAGAAAATGTTTGCCCAGGGTCCAATCAATATTAAAGAAGGCTCTAAAGGTGGATGGGGGAGAGGGCAGGGGTCGACAAAATGCACCTTCCCCTATGTAGACAAAAATCCTTGCAGGGCCCAGTTGGTTGTTTCAATTTAAAGGAGTACCCCACCTTCTCTCATTTCTTTGTTTGCACTGAAAAACCATTAGGAAACTGCTAATCCTTTAGACACATTTAGCATACAGTTGTGTTGCTAAATATTGATTTACCTATTCTCGTATTGATCTTTCTGCTATTAATATAAAGTTGCTTATATAGATAAATTTGTTTACCTTTATTACCTGAGGGCAGTTCTATTCTGCTTGGTGAACTGCACTTTAACTGTCATTTATGCAAGTCCTTAATTATAGTCAAATAGTGTCTACCACTAAGTATGTGTGTGTTCCTTTATTGTCTAGATCCTACAGTAAGGTGAAAGGTACTATATGCCGTTGTTGCTACGTGCGTCTGTAGAGATTCAATCAACCAGGTGCAGGTGTGTCAGAGGAGCTGAGGGTGTTCTTGAAGTTGAGGTGCAGAACAGGGAATCCAAAATTACCAAGCATCTCCTTCGGGGTAGTGCTACACACATTACCCCGGTTTTGAGGGACAGGGGGCCTAAACACTGCTGTGCTCAGGCAGTGTTAGGAGCCCTGTCTCATTTAAGCTGGCCTTGTGGCGACCGAACAGCTTATTTGCAGCGTGACTTTATTTTAGAGGTGATAGGACACCTTAACGCTACTGTGGGCAGGCAGCCTTAAGAGCCCTGTCCCACTCAACTCTCGTGTAACCAGAGACTTCTGGAGCTCCACCCCTCAGCCAATGAGGAGTGACGTTGCATCCACTCTTGTCACCCCTCCCATCCACCACACGAGGATCTCAAGCTGGGAAGGCCTGCTGCATAGCTGATGGGCGTGAGTAGGGCCTCATATCTAAATTTTGCCTGAGGCCTCACAAAGCCTAGAGTTACAGTACCTCTGTTACACTTATTTACTATGTCCTGTGAGTAGGCACTACTGTGTCACACATTTCACAGAACCTGCCACCTGAACTACAGAGGTGCTGAGAGGAAGAGTTTCAGGCGGCAGAGTAATTACAGGAATCACTGCCTGCAGGGTTATGTAGCCCTTAAAAATTGAAAATAGACATCAAAGATGAAGCTACAAAGCATGCAGGGAATCCAGGAAGTCGTGAAAAGATGTGACTAGCAGACAAGCAGCACTCCTGACATGAAAAGAGATTTTTCAAATCAGCTTATATTGGATTGTCAAATGTCGAATATAACTATTGTTTGTAGTGTTACTACAATGCGATGTTATAAAATGAAATTGTAAGCTGTGTTCATTAGTCTCTTTTAAGGTGGGTACTCTATAACAGGAGAAGAAAAATTGCAGGAGTTTAACATCCAATGGAATTTCAACTCTAACTTTTATTTGGCAAATAAGAAAATGTTAAATATTTGTGACGATTAATTGTGCAGATAGAGTGCCTGCACAGAAGGCAGGTCTTCTCTTCCAGTAGTGAAATAGTTACTGTACAGTGACCCTCCGTAATGTATGTAAAAACTCTGCTTGAATTCTATGACAGAGCAGTTTCACACAAGAAACTTGCTCTTAAATAATTGATGGAATGTAATAGTGATTCATCTCTGAAGAATCCAGCAGGAGATCATTGTGTATAGAAAAGATTTGGAAGAAATAGTGGAATGAGAAAGGAGAATAGAACACAAGAATTATCAGGGTTATAAAATGTAGTTTTAGTGCCTAGGGGAAAAAAATGTTAAATATCTATCTATCTATCTATCTATCTATCTATCTATCTATCTATCTATCTATCTATCTATCTATCTATCTATCTATCTATCTATCTATCTATCTATCTATCTATCTATCTATCTATCTTATATGTGTGTATTATTTATTATTGCATTCCTGAAAGAGTTGCATGTACACTCTATATCTATTCGAAAATATACTTCATTTGAACATTGAATCTCTCCTATAACGAAACAACAGCAACACTGTTACAGTATTTTTAAAGTGGAACTTTAGTCAGAAAATTACCAAATTTTTCGCTCCATAAGCCACACCTGACCATAAGATGCACCTAGGTTTTAGAGGAGGAAAACAAGAAAAAAATATTCTGAACCAAATGGCTGTGGGTCCTGCTGGGAGCTGGCCAGGACCTGTGGGTCATGGCCATGGCCATGACCCACAGGTCCTGGCCAGCTCCCAGCAGGACCTACAGGCCAGTGGCCAGTAGGACACACAGGCCAGCAGGACCCACAGGCCATGGCCAGCTCCCAGCAGGACCCACAGTGTTAGGATTCATGTACACGGGACCTTTTAAAAAATCTCCTGAACGATTTAACTTGACAGATAGTAACCCACATTTAAAACATCCATTTTACAGCGTTTAGCTGCCTTTGGCGTCTGAAACGTCATAAACTTCGGCGTCTGAACTAATTTTTTTGCCTTCAAAAAAAGGCCTATGAATGCAACTGCCTAAAAATGACAGTAAACTAGCCTGTGTACATGAACACATAAGATAACATTGAATGAGTTCAGGGGCAGTTGAAAAAAGTGTCCAACTGCCTCTGAACGTCCGTTTAGCAGCAGCAGTGTATATGGGGCCTTAAGGGCTTTTTGAGGTTACTGGGTGGACACTGGGGCAGAGTAAACGGGGTGTATTGGGGGGAATATAGATGGGATGTGGCAGTCAGCTGGCCCTGGGGGTGTCAGGGTCTCTCACCTCAGTGGTAGCAGCTGCTAGTGCCAGCTCAGCAGGTCCTTGGACAGCCTCCACCAGTCCTGGGGTCAAGCAAAGTTGCAGTCGGAGCCAGTCACATTGGTCCCAAGTCCCGAATCCATGACACGACCTACCTCCAAGATCCTGGGAGTTGTAGTTCCCTGGCTGCCTTGGCAAGTTGAAACAAGACCAATGCTGGTAGCATATTTATTAATGTGGAATGTATGTTCCTTGCTAAAAAAACATTGTTTTTAAAGTTGTTCCACATTAAAGTGATCATAAAGGTATTTTTTTTTTTTAAATAACAAACATGTCTATACTTACTTAATTGGGTTGAGGTCAGAACTCTCTTCAGGCCAGTCAAGTTCCTCTACCCCAAACTCGCTCATCATCCAAATCATTTGGTGGAGGAGGGATTATGGTGTGGGTTTGTTTTTCAGGGGTTGGGCTTGGCCACTTATTTTCAGTGAAGTGAACTCCTAAGGCATCAGCATACCAAGACATTTTGGACAATTTCATAATCCCAACATTGTGAGAATAGTTTGGGGGTGGCCCCTTCCTGTTCCTACATGACTGCACACAGACGGCCTGCACAGTGTCCTGACCTCAACCTGATAGAACATCTTTGGGATGAAATAGAGCGAATACTGCGAGCCAGGCCTTCTCGTCCACATCAGTGCCTGACATCACAAATGCACTTCTGGAAGAATGGTCAAACATTCCCATAGACACACTCCTGAACCTTGTGGACAGCCTTCCCAGAAGAGTTGAAACTGTTATAGCTGCAAAGTGTGGGCCAACTCAGTATTGAACCCTATGGACTAAGACTGGGATGCTATTAAAATACATGTGCATGTAAAGGCAGGTGTCCCAATACTCTTGGTAATATAGTGTACGTGATTCTGCACAGGAGGGCCACTCTGTAGCAGTAGCTATAAGGCGGTCCGGAAATGGTTAAAGTAAAAAGGGGACAAAGATGTGATCTTTGTTAGCATAAAGTTGTATAGGGAGTGCTGAGGAAATAGAATTTTCATTTACTTACAAAACTGGATTGGGGGCGTGGCTACCACACTACAGAATAGACGGCTGACTTGAGAGCCCCGCTCCAGTGACGGCATTCCGAGCATTCCAAGGCAACTAAGACCGACCCCACCAGCACCGGCACATAGCTATTGAGCCACGCAACAACCAGGGATGACCCACAAGTGGAAAAACCCTGCTCACCCGAAGAAACTACGGGACTTCTTTCCCCCTAAAGGCAGCAGCATGCTCCAAGATGGTGCCGACGGCTGTTCTCCGGTCTGCACAGGCAGATCTCCTTCTGCCACGCTGAGCCTGAGATCGAGAGAGAGCTCACATCAGCACTCTCCTGACGCCTCAACACCTCTCTCCTGCAGTCCAGTGAAGTCAAAGCCACGAGGGAGCTAACAGACACCATTAACACTTTCTCCACTGAAAATCAGCCCATCTCTGACACTACCCTGAAAGATATGCTGATTTCCCTGCGTAGCTCCCTCCATGCAGACATAATGGAATGTATGAGAAATTGTAAAGTTGAATTAGTGGAACTAGGAGGCAGAATTGACCACGTGGAAAGAAAGATGGGTGAATACGCATCCTCCTATAAGACTCTAGTGGACTCACATAATAACCAGTCAGATGAAGTGGCCTGGCTTAAAGCTAATGTCGCCGACCTCAAAGACAGGTCACATAGGAATAACATGAAGTTGCGAGGCATACCTGAAGCCATCCTACCTACACAACTCCACCAATATGCCCAAGATTTCATGGCAGCATTCCTACCCTTAGTTCCAGCCACTGAACTGGTTATTGATAGAATCCACTGCTTACCTAAGCCCCCTCACCTCCCAGACAACATCCCTAGAGACGTGCTGCTGCGAGTGCACTTTTATCATGTAAAAGAACAGTTTATGCTGGCCTTCCGCAAGAACACACAACCCCCTGAGCAATACTCCGCCATTCAACTTTTTGCAGATCTTTCACAGTACACTATGCAGAAATGTAAATCTCTACTATCCATGACCAAGGCACTTCAAAATCATAGTATTGTTTACAGATGGGGGTACCCAACTAAACTTACTATCACCTGGGAGGGCAAGTCCTCAGTGATCACAAGTTTAGAAGAATGCCTGGCTCTACTACGATCTTGAGACATCTTGCCAGAACAGAATCTTGACAGTTCCCCAGCCACCTCTAAGATGCACACCCAGGGTGACTGGCAGGTTGTGTCGCACAAACGGAACAACAAAAAGCACAATACCTCAGTACCTCGCTGGTAATAAATAACCTGTCCTACACGATTCCTGAATCACTCTGGAGCTCACAGTCCATGAATCTCCCCTCCTTGAGTAATGAGCAGTGACCCTGCCATTGGATTCTGGATGGAATCTAGCTTTTTATCTTGCCAGTTACATGTTTGTTTTTTGACTTTCACCTTACTATTTTCTATGTTTCTCACTCTCTACCCTACCCCATCCGAGATGGATAACGAATATTTACTTGTGAAGAAGACTTACTCTACACCAGCGGTCACAATCTGTCGGCCACGAATCCTGTGAAGAAGTCCTGGGCTCTATAAGGTACTGTTATCATCTTTCCTCACATATCGGATATGGCAATTACAGTGACTTCCTTCAATGTCCATGGCTTGAACCACCCAGCTAAGCGGGCCTCGGTTTGGAGAGAAGCCCTCAAATTGCATTCTGATATTTTGTGCATACAGGAAACACACTGGATGGCTTCAAACACCCCCACCTTTCACCATAAAAAATTCCCACACATATTCAAAGCCTCAGCTTCTACAAAGTGGAAAGGAGTCCTCATCGCCATCGAGGACTCTGTGGTTTTCTCCCTCCAAGAGACATTCACAGACCCTGACGGAAGATACTTGATCCTAGTGGGTATATTCAATAACAAACTCTACATAATAGTCTCTACATAATAAACTCTACATAATAGTCAACCTTTATGCACCCAACACCCACCAGCTAGGCTTTCTGAAAAAACTATTTTGTAAAATCAATACAGTTAAACGTGGCACTCTAATAATGTGTGGAGTTTACAACATAACAGTGGACTATAGAATGGATACTACCTCTAAATCACAACTCCCACTACCTTTACTACAACCTTTGCTCCATGCTGAGGAAATGTACGATGCCTGGAGATGTCAACACTCGAATGAACAAGACTATTCCTTTCATTCCTCCAGGCACAATTCGTACTCTCGCATTGATCTAATTCTGGTTGATAAATTCCTGTTACAAAAGTTCTCATCCTCCACCATTCACGACATTACGTGGCCAGACCACGCTCCTGTATCCATCACTGTGAACGAAGATCACTCTTCGACTCCTGCTTACATTTGGCATGCTAATTCTCGATTGTTTCAACAATCACAGGTGGCCTCCTTAACCAATTATTTAAATTAATATTTCTCTTTAAATAAATACCCACTCTGTGTCCAACCCATTTACTGTATGGTGTGCTCATAAGGCCTTCATTAGAGGCATTATACTTCAAATGTGTTCACGGGTAAAAAGGCAGAGGACACAAAAACTAGATTCCCTTCTTTCTGATATTAGACACTTAGAGACCCATAACAAAAACACATCTGACAAATCCATAGCAAACAAATTAACCAAACTACATTCGGATCTCAGGCTCATGTTGCTAGAACAATATGATAAACATATTCAATCTCTCAAATTGGCCCACTACTCTTCTGGCAACTGAGCTGGCAAGTTTTTGGCTCAGAGGCTAAAAGATCGCAAAGCAAAAACTAACATCCCCTTTCTAATTCGTAACTCAGATAATAGTAAAATGTTCAATCCTAAAGAGATAGCAAACTCCTTTGCTGACTACTAATTATCTTTATACAACTTAAAAGAAGATCCTAACATGCCACAACCCAATGATGATGCCATCCAAAACTTTTTGGCAGATCTGGCACTCCCCTCATTGTCACAATCACAATTGGAGTCCCTTAATTCACCCATCACAGAGCCTGAGATCTAGAAGGCGATTAAAACTCTCCCCAGTGGTAAATCCCCAGGCCCTGATAGGTTACTGAATAGCTATTATAAGACCTTTCATGACGTCCTTTCTCCTACACTGAAGTTAATTTACTCTGAAGCAATGTCCTCTGCCTCGTTTTCCCTCTGAAATGCTTAAGGCATATGTTGTTACCATCCCAAAGCCAGGGAAAGACCATATCACACCGGCTAATTTCAGGCCTATCTCTTTATTGAATACTGACATCAAGCTCTATGCCAAAATCTTGGCTCACAGGCTTCTGCCAGTCCTACCTACTCTGATCAAACCAGATCAAACAGGGTTCACTACAGGCAGACAGGCATCAGATGCCATAAGAAGAGTCGTAGACATCATACATTATGCTGGGTCCTGTCGGATGCCTTCTCTGCTACTCTCCTTGGATGCGGAGAAGGCATTCGACAGGGTCCATTGGGGCCACATGACCTAGACCCTCAGAAAGTTTGGGTTTTCGGGCCCTATTCTATCGGCTATCTTAGCTCTGTACTCCTCCCTGAGTGCACAGGTCTACACTACAAATATGCCGTCTCTCCCTTTTTCCATAACCAATGGAAGACAAGGGTGCCCCTTGTCCCCTTCAATTTTCAACCTTCTTATAGAGCCCCTAGCCGAAAAAATCAGAGCTCATCCTGGTACGCCGGACTTCTCGCTCCAAGGAAAATCTCACAGCATAAGCCTTTTTCGCTGATGACATCATCCTCTTTCTAACCTTGCCACAAACATCTTTATTGCAAGCACATAACATTCTAAATGAATTTAGCCAAATTTCCTACTACAAGGTTAACTTTACAAAATCGCTCATACTAGGCTTGAACCTCTCCCCCCACCCCCAATCCCACTTACTAAATAGCTTCCACTATACATGGAACAAATCAAGCATACCTTATTTAGGACTACAAATAACGGGAGACCCCTCAAGACTTGCAGATGCTAACTACATTCCTCTAATAGATAAAATAGCCAAGGAAGCAAACCGCCTAGCCAAAGTGGAATTAACCTGGTCTGGCTGTTTGGCATCCTTCAAAATGCTCTTACTCCCCCAAATTTTATATGTCTTTCGAACGCTACCCATTCCGCTCAAAAATAGTTACCTTAAAGCCATAAACTCCATTCTCATACAATACATTTGGGGCTCCAAACGACCTAGATGCTCCAAATCCCTCCTGATCAAACATAGGTCAGTGGGGGGAATGGGTCTAATTGACATACGGGACTACTTTCGGGCAGCCATACTTGCACAACTCAGACACTGGTTCTCACCATCACCTGATATGCTTTGGTGCAGTATCAAACAGGCCCTTAGCCCAACTCTAGACCTGCGTAACTTTCTACTACTAGACATATGGAGACCATTCCCCTTGCACCAATTCCCACTAACAATTTAAGCCTTCCTAATAGCATGGAGAGACCTGCATAATTTACCATCCAGGTCCTCCAATGTAATAGATATCGCTATACCTATACCTTAGCACTAAGGATGAGCCGAACACCCCCCTGTTCGGTTCGCACCAGAACATGCGAACAGGAAAAAAGTTCGTTCGAACATGCGAACACCGTTAAAGTCTATGGGACACGAACATGAATAATCAAAAGTGCTAATTTTAAAGGCTTATATGCAAGTTATTGTCATAAAAAGTGTTTGGGGACCTGGGTCCTGCCCCAGGGGACATGGATCAATGCAAAAAAAAGTTTTAAAAACGGCCGTTTTTTCAGGAGCAGTGATTTTAATAATGCTTAAAGTCAAACAATAAAAGTGTAATATCCCTTTAAATTTCGTACCTGGGGGGTGTCTATAGTATGCCTGTAAAGGGGCGCATGTTTCCTGTGTTTAGAACAGTCTGACAGCAAAATGACATTTTGAAGGAAAAAACTCATTTAAAACTACCCGCGGCTATTGCATTGCCGACAATACACATAGAAGTTCATTGATAAAAACGGCATGGGAATTCCCCAAAGGGGAACCCCGAACCAAAATTAAAAAAAAAAAATGACGTGGGAGTCCTCCTAAATTCCATACCAGGCCCTTCAGGTCTGGTATGGATATTAAGGGGAACCCCGGCCAAAATTTAAAAAAAAAAATGACGTGGGGTTCCCCCTAAATTCCATACCAGACCCTTCAGGTCTGGTATGGATTTTAAGGGGAACCCCGCGCCAAAAAAAAAAAAAAAAAAACGGCGTGGGGTCCCCCCAAAAATCCATACCAGACCCTTATCCGAGCACGCAACCTGGCAGGCCGCAGGAAAAGAGGGGGGGACGAGAGTGCGGCCCCCCCTCCCTCCTGAACTGTACCAGGCCACATGCCCTCAACATTGGGAGGGTGCTTTGGGGTAGCCCCCCAAAACACCTTGTCCCCATGTTGATGAGGACAAGGGCCTCATCCCCACAACCCTGGCCGGTGGTTGTGGGGGTCTGCGGGCGGGGGGCTTATCGGAATCTGGAAGCCCCCTTTAACAAGGTGACCCCCAGATCCCGGCCCCCCCCTGTGTGAAATGGTAAGGGGGTACATAAGTACCCCTACCATTTCACGAAAAAAGTGTCAAAAATGTTAAAAATGACAAGAGACAGTTTTTGACAATTCCTTTATTTAAATGCTTCTTCTTTCTTCTATCTTCCTTCATCTTCTGGTTCTTCTGGCTCTTCTGGTTCTTCTGGTTCTTCCTCTGGCGTTCTCGTCCAGCATCTCCTCCGCGGCGTCTTCTGTCTTCTTCTCCTCGGGCCGCTCCGCACCCATGGCATGAGGGGGAGGCTCCCGCTCTTCTCTTCTTCTCTTCTTCTCTTCTTCTCTTCTTCATTTTCTTCTCCGGGCCGCTCCGCAATCCATGCTGGCATGGAGGGAGGCTCCCGCTGTGTGACGGCGCTCCTCGTCTGACAGTTCTTAAATAACGGGGGGGGGCCACCCGGTGACCCCGCCCCCCTCTGACGCACGGTGACTTGACTGTCACAGGGAAGTCCCGTCAAGTCACCGTGCGTCAGAGGGGGGCGGGGTCACCGGGTGGCCCCGCCCCCCCGTTATTTAAGAACTGTCAGACGAGGAGCGCCGTCACACAGCGGGAGCCTCCCTCCATGCCAGCATGGATTGCGGAGCGGCCCGGAGAAGAAAATGAAGAAGAAGAGAAGAAGAGAAGAAAAGAAGAAAAGAAGAAAAGAAGAAGAGAAGAAGAGAAGAGCGGGAGCCTCCCCCCCATGCCATGGGTGCGGAGCGGCCCGAGGAGAAGAAGATAGAAGACGCCGCGGAGGAGATGCTGGACGAGAACGCCGGAGGAAGAACCAGAAGAGCCAGAAGAGCCAGAAGAACCAGAAGAACCAGAAGATGAAGGAAGATAGAAGAAGCATTTAAATAAAGGAATTGTCAAAAACTGTCTCTTGTCATTTTTAACATTTTTGACACTTTTTTCGTGAAATGGTAGGGGTACTTATGTACCCCCTTACCATTTCACACAGGGGGGGGCCGGGATCTGGGGGTCACCTTGTTAAAGGGGGCTTCCAGATTCCGATAAGCCCCCCGCCCGCAGACCCCCACAACCACCGGCCAGGGTTGTGGGGATGAGGCCCTTGTCCTCATCAACATGGGGACAAGGTGTTTTGGGGGGCTACCCCAAAGCACCCTCCCAATGTTGAGGGCATGTGGCCTGGTACGGTTCAGGAGGGAGGGGGGGCCGCACTCTCGTCCCCCCCTCTTTTCCTGCGGCCTGCCAGGTTGCGTGCTCGGATAAGGGTCTGGTATGGATTTTTGGGGGGACCCCACGCCGTTTTTTTTTTTTTTTTTGGCGCGGGGTTCCCCTTAAAATCCATACCAGACCTGAAGGGTCTGGTATGGAATTTAGGGGGAACCCCACGTCATTTTTTTTTTTAAATTTTGGCCGGGGTTCCCCTTAATATCCATACCAGACCTGAAGGGCCTGGTATGGAATTTAGGGGGACCCCCACGTCATTTTTTTTTTTTAATTTTGGTTCGGGGTTCCCCTTTGGGGAATTCCCATGCCGTTTTTATCAATGAACTTCTATGTGTATTGTCGGCAATGCAATAGCCGCGGGTAGTTTTAAATGAGTTTTTTCCTTCAAAATGTCATTTTGCTGTCAGACTGTTCTAAACACAGGAAACATGCGCCCCTTTACAGGCACACTATAGACACCCCCCAGGTACGAAATTTAAAGGGATATTACACTTTTATTGATTGACTTTAAGCATTATTAAAATCACTGCTCCTGAAAAAACGGCCGTTTTTAAAACTTTTTTTTGCATTGATCCATGTCCCCTGGGGCAGGACCCAGGTCCCCAAACACTTTTTATGACAATAACTTGCACATTAGCCTTTAAAATTAGCACTTTTGATTTCTCCCATAGACTTTTAAAGGGTGTTCCGCGGCATTCGAATTTGCCGCGAACACCCCAAATTGTTCGCTGTTCGGTGAACTTGCGAACAGCCAATGTTCGAGTCGAACATGAGTTCGACTCGAACTCGAAGCTCATCCCTACTTAGCACATGCAATTCCGCACGCTGCATACTCAGATTGGCTTGCCAAGGGCATCTCTTGGATTGCCAACGTATACAATAACAATACACTTAAATCATTTGAATTACTCAAAGAAGAATTTACCCTACTACCCACTTACTATTATAAATACATTCCGGTCTCTCACTTCTTAAAGTCATTAAAGTCTCATCACGTATTCATCCAAGACACTATGTGGCAATTCTACACAAAGGCCCTTACCTCTCCCAAAGGGATTTCTCTCTTTTACACTCCTTTCCAAAATAAACCTAACTTCACCAACTCCCTTCCCTATAAAATGGGAATCAAACTAAGATAAAACCTTTATCGACTCAATGACAATGTGCATTCAGAACTATATATAAAGCTTCTAGATGCATTAACCACTGGGAACTTTCCCAAAAAATAGCTCAGAGATGGTACCTTACACTGTACAGAATGGCAAAATTCTCTCACTCCATCTCCCCACTATGCTGGAGAGACTGTGGTGCTGTGGGCAACATTTTACACATGTTCTGGTCCTGTAAACACCTTACCAGTTTTTGGGGGAGCGTATTTAGGTATATCTCATGTATCACAGGAGTCCTATCACCACCAAGTCCTAAAATAGCACTATTAAATCTAGGTATTGTGACCTTCCCTCCCTGCTTCCGCACAGTAGTTACGCATATCTTACTAGTGGCTAGATCATTGATAACTAAAAACTGGAAATCCAATACAGTTCCCAACATCTCAGAAGTACTTGAAATCACACAATCTAATTATACTTACGAATCTTTGCTAGCAAACGGAGGTGGTAAGAGGGCGAGGTTCGACAATTAGTGGAAAATATTGACAGATTGGTTCAGAGTAGATTAAAGCATGTCTTCAGAAATGTACGTGTTTGATTGCATTAATATCTTAACAATACTCGTCTTACGCCTAAATTATTTGTCTGGAAATGGTTATTGTCAACCTCGTTACTATCCATTGAATACCCTAACCTCTCTTTCTCTTTCTAATGTTATTTTCCTCAGGAATACACTGTATTGTTTTTCTATAGGTAAAGTATACACCTACTCAACCCTTGTATCACTTTACTCCTTATAGACCAACCTATCACCATACATAATGTATATTCTGGTTGCACGATGTTTGTTGTGTATTCTTTGTACTCTTTGTATTCTCTGTACCATTTTGTACTTCAGTTTGTACTTTGAAAAATTCTTCAATAAAAACCAATTGAAAAAAAAAACTGGATTTGAGCTTTAAAGAACTTGCTGATTATCAGCTCAACCTTGCACTCCTCTTTGCATTACATCATAAGTCAATCAGCAATCGCATTTGGCTGCTCCATTGATTATCTCCTATATTTAATTTGTTTTTGCCTGGAGAAAAAACATTAGTGCCTTTTTTATTATTTAATGTACAGAATTGTATAACATATTGGTGCTTTATAAATAAAGGATAAGAATTAGAATCAATAACAATTGATTAGTTATCTGCTAATAGTATAGAAGCTTGAAGTGCTACTTTGAGGGTCTAGGGGGGGAAATTCCAAGTCAAAAGGTAACCAGTCAAAATCTGCAGCAGTGCCCTTACAGTTAGATTGATGTGAGTATTGTACAAGAACACCAGATTCCTCAGGGCTGGTTGCCAAGTATCAGGGTTCTAAATATTCTAAAATATATTTACTCCTAAAAACATTTTAGAAAATGCCAAAATTATTATTTTATTTATGGTAGTATGCTTGTAGATTCTCTTTATAACTTTTGATCAAAAATTTATATAATCTATATATAGATTTGATCAAAAATTATATATGAGTGGACAGACTTTATCAGTTCCTAAGAACTTGACACAGAGATAGTCGCCCATGGTGAAAGCAGGAGTCCACCCAAAGGTGCAAAGTGCACCTGCAGAGTACCAGTGCTGCAGTCAGTACCAGCAGGAGGAGGGGGAAAGGAGGAGATGGGTCTGAAGGTACCCACCCCTCAAAGGGACCGCAAACCATGTTGAGGAATCTTGGATCCCCCTAACAGCTCTTACCTCATCATACAGCTCTTACTCTTCATCATCTGGAATTATGGTAATCTTGGCCTGAAGGCCCTATTGGATGTAATATGATGTGTATGGCTGAATAAGGGAGATTTGTGTATTTGGAGATAATACTAAGTAATAAATGTGATTTTGGATCTATCTCTGTGCAGAGTCTTATGCCCTGTACACATGACCGATTTTGCCGTCGGAATAAACTCTGAAGGTTATTCCGAGGGAGTTCCGCTCAAGCTGTCTTGCATACACACGGACACACCAAATTCCGACCGTCCAGAATGCGGTGACGTACAACACATACGACGGGACTAAAAAATGGAAGTTTAGTAGCCAATAGCTTCCGTCTCCTACTTGCTTCAGAGCATGCGTCGTTTTTGGTACGTCGGAACAGCATCCAGACGAGCGGTTTTTCCAATAGTAATTTGTTCCAGCGGAAAAATATAGAACATCTTCTCTATCTAAGTCTGTCTGAATTTTCGACAGAAAAAGTCCGATGGGGCATACACATGGTCGGAATATACAATGAAAAGCTCCCATCGGACTCTTTTTGTCGGAACTTCTGCTCGTGTGTACGCGGCATTAGGGTACTAATAAAGTTCACCTACTCAAATATAGTTTTCATTCTATAATACATTTTGGATTTGGCACACCTCCTTTTTTTGATACCTCACCTACTCATCAACCTTACTGATTTGGTATTGGATCTACTAGATCTTCTTATTGAGATTTCTAGAAAAGGATTAAAACCAAATTTAAGTCACGGGTCTTTGCATCTGTCTAAAAACACAGATAAGTAAATATATGGGGCTCTGGGAGATTGAACTAGGAGTGTACTGAAGCTAATTGAAAGTGTTTGTTCTATATTGGGATACTGTAAGTGTATTGGACTGTAAACAATCTGTGACCTATTGTGTTTTTTCTTCTTTTCTAGCTGCTAGGCCAAAGTGATTAAGATTAGCGGGATTTATTTTTTATTTTTGGGCTGTGTTATGCTATCTTTAAAATAGCCCTATTTTCATTTAAACTGATTCCTATGTGGGCTAACTGCTTCCATTCTCTATTTGTTCTTGATCTCTTAGTTAGAATACTTCTTTAAAATCCAAGTAGTGAAATGGTGGTTAAACTGTCATTTGCTGAAATAATACACACCTCTACAGTTATTTTCCTGTATACAGTATATGATTTTGAAAAATTACTCATATTAAATGACAATGTATTTAATTATTGATGATGTCGCATGGATTTTTCAGCCAGCATTTTGATACCATACAGTACATTTCGCTGCAATCAGAAAATCTGTTCCTTAATAGAAATGCAACATCAAGGCTGTACTATCCCTGCAAACAACATATGTTTTCAAACAACTTTACTGGAAGATGTATCCCTTTATGGTTTTAGGTGTCTGTGTTCATAAATGTGAATGTAATTTTGGAGGTTGCAAGAAAAATCCCAAAAATACTGGAATTGGTGAAGATCAAAACCCTTAAAAAACAAACTTAACATATTAAAACGTCTATGGGCAGCTGGGTTCAGGTGATCTACCATAAACCAAAGATGTGGCTTTTTTCTTGAACAAAAAATGTCTGCAGTGACAAATACACAGTGGACTATAAACAGTTGATTTCTGGTATTCAAATTGAATCGAATACTGTCTGTATTACTTTTTTTATTTGCAATAACATCCACATTTTCAGGACAAGTTTTTGGGATGTAATCTCTGAAAAAAAACACACACAAACACACACTGCAATGGTAATTAAACCTGGATAGTTAGTGAGATAAGGCAGGGAGAGAGCTATGGAATGGGAGGGGGGAACAGTCATAGAGGTGAAAGAGGTCGTAAAACTGCCAGATAATGATTTAGAAAACTGAGGTCTACATTTAGTCTATTATCTTTTGTGTCACATAGAATTATCATTCTTTTTTATTTTTTAACTCTTTTATTTTTATTATTTTTACAAAAACATATACCACCAATCGAGAGGCACCTCAGACCGTATACATATTACTAGAACATATTTACAATGTCATGTATGATTTCAAACTTAAATAACCTTCAATGCATTATTATACACCCTTCATATTTACTTCCTTTAAAAAAAAAAAAGAAGTCACACAAATACTACCAGTACCCCAAATCCATCTCCTTTGTGGTTCTCTACCCTTTTGTGACCCCTCTAACCTTTTATAACCCCTTCCTCTCTTTGCCCCTCACTCATTTTTAGTTAAAAAATTTCTTTTTCCTGCGTAGTTTTGAAGTTTCCTTTAAGAACCAAGACATTCATGTCTTCTACAGTGTGGTCCATTTGTGAGAATTGATGTCCCACAAGTGTACAGAAATCATATTCCTCATGTTCCTTAATAGGGTGTCTGTGTAAATTCATTCTTTTTTGTAAGTTTTGTCCTGTTTTGCCAATGTAAGATAATTTGAAGCATTTTTAGCATTGGATGAGGTACAAAACATTACTGGAGGTACAGATATATGATGCTATAATATTGAAGGTCCCTTTTGTTTGTGTGACACCTGTGTGAAACCACAGTTTGCAGTTTTTGTTGCAAGGCTTGGCTCCTTTATTTGTGACTTCACAATCGGAATTAAGCTTCCTGCTGATTAGTTTAGCATGGGAGGTTGTTGCAATATTTCTTTCAGTGTTTCATCCTCTGTTATGATGGGTTGCAAAGGACAAAATCATCAATACAGGCATTAAAACACCCCTAAATATCCAATACAAAGAGAAAAAAACAAAAAAAAAGAAAAAGAGAAAAAGAAAAAAACAAATAACCATGTACTGTACCTCTGGTAACCACATATAATCCAGCACTAGAAGGGATATGAAAGATAAGCAACAATTTTCAACCTATCATGACAAAGGATAAAACTTTGAAAGAAATATTCCCACAACCCTCCATGCTGGCTTTGAGGCTACCACCCAACCTCAGACATAACCGAACTTCAAAACTACTCAGGAAAGAGAAACTTTTCAACTAAAAATGATAATTCTATTTGGCACAAAAGGTAATGGACTAAATGTGGACAACAGTTTTACAACCTCTCTCACCCCTGTGACCCCCCCCCCCCATTCCATAGCTCTAATCCTTCCTTATCTTACTATCAAGGTTAATTACCATTACTGTGTATGTGTGTTTATGTTTGTGTGTTTTTTTCCCTCAGAGATGGTGTTTTTAACATTCTGCCTGGACCTTGAAGAAGAGGGAACATCCTGAAAGCTAGTCCTGAAAATGTGGATGTTAGTGCCAATAAAAAATGTACCACGGTCAGTACAGAATTGTTTTTGTGACAAGTGCACTAATATGGTTACAATCACCTCTGGCTTTCAAAGGGCAATCCACACTGCTGAGCATTGTTAGACCACTGTCTGTCGAGTTATGCCCTGTACACATGGTCGGTTTTTCCGACGGAAAAAGTGCGATCGGATTGTATTATCGAAAATTCCGATCGTGTGTGGGCTCCATCAGTCTTTTTCCATTGGAATTTCCGACACACAAAGTTTGAGAGCAGGCTATAAAATAAAAAATAAAAAGTGCCACGCATGCTCAGAATAAATTAAGAGATGAAAGCTATTGGCTACTGCCCCGTTTATAGTCCCGGCGCACGTGTTTTACGTTACCGCGTTCAGAACGATTGGATTTTCTGACAACTTTGTGTGACCGTGTGTATGCAAGACAGGTTTGAGCCAAATCCGACGGAAAAAATCCATGGATTTTGTTGTTGGAATGTCCAATCAATGTTCGATCGTGTGTACAGGGCATTAGACTTAGGTAGTATAATCACCATGATATGCTTCCAATTAAGAAGCACAGTAAGCATCCCCTGATCTCCCTGTCAAGATCAACGGCTCAACTATCAACCCATCTCCCCACGCCAAGGTCCTAGGTGTAATCCTGGACTCTGAACTAACCTTTCGACCCCACATTCTATCACTATCCAAAGCTTGCCGCCTCTGTCTTCGCAACATCTCCAAGATACGCCCCTTCCTAACCAATGACACCACAAAGCTTCTAATCCACTCCCTGGTCATCTCCCGCCTTGACTACTGCAACTCCCTCCTCATTGGTTTACCTCTAAATAGGCTATCCCCACTTCAGTCCATCATGAACGCTGCGGCCAGGCTCATCCACCACACAAACCGCTCAGCGTCTGCTACACCCCTCTGCCAATCCCTCCATTGGCTGCCACTCAGTCACCGAATTAAATTCAAGATACTAAATATAACTTACAAAGCCATCCACAACCTGGCCCCTAGCTACATCTCTAACCTAGTCACAAAATACCAACCTAATCGTTCTCTTCGCTCCTCCCAAGACCTCCTGCTCTCAAACTCCCTTGTCACCTCATCCCATGCTCGCCTTCAGGACTTCTCCAGAGCCTCCCCCATCCTCTGGAATGCTCTTCCCCAATCCGTCCGATTTTCTCCTACCTTATCCACTTTCAGACGATCCCTGAAAACTCATCTCTTCAGAGAAGCCTATCTGGCCCCCACCTAACAACTGTACATTTATCTTCTCAATCAGCCCATCACCCACAGTTATTACCTCTTGTATCTCTTGACCTTCCCTCTTAGATTGTAAGCTCTAAGGAGCAGGGCCCTCTGATTCCTACTGTATCAAATTGTATTGTATTTGTACTGTCTACCCTCAAGTTGTAAAGCGCTACGTAAACTGTTGGCGCTATATAAATATTGTATAATAATAATAATAATCACCATGATATGCTTCCAATTAAGAAGCACAGTAAGCATTTTTTTTAAACAAAGGTCTCAAAAAGTAGATTCTTAAAATATAAATTGGTGCATTTTTTCATTGTTCATATTGATGTGCTAAATTTGTTATGGTCCACTCAAGCACAACTGGCTGTTTAGTAGAAAAATCACTGAATCTAGAAGATTTTTAGTCATTGTTAACATAAAAAAAGAGGATCCTCAACTAGAGGTTCTAATAAATAAATTGAAACCAAAATTTAACATGTATAATACAGAAAAGAGATTTAAACAAGGGGAACAGGAGGTTAATGAGATGTGAGGTCAATGAGGAAAAGCCAGACAGCACTTACATGGGTCTTGTGAGGTCACTTTACTAATTTATCTTGCTTTCTCTCATTCCCTTTGCAATATTATCTTTATCAATGTGTGCAGCTACAGAGAGAGGAAGACAGAATTTGCAAATCTCACCACACGGTATTTATTAAGGGGAAGGACTTTACAAAATCAAAAATATAAAATAATATAAATAATAATATAGAGCTCCTCCATACATGTATCAGGAAAAGTAAAATGTACTATTTTCTTTTTAGAGCTTTAGGCCAATAAAAATCTAGGCAAGAGTTACAACAGAGCATGTAATAATCAGTTTTAAGTGCTTTTTATGACTCTTCTGCCAAGAAATGTCTTTCCCTTTTTTCGTAGTATTTTTTTCCTTTTTTTTGTGGAAATGCACAGTTTACAGTTCAAATATGCATAGGAGTTGGATGCATGCACGCAATACAGTCCTTGTACATGCCTTAATTATTGCTATGCCACAACTAGTGTTGGGCAAACGGTTTGGCCCGAGCATGAGTTTAGGCCGAACATTGGCCGTTCGGCCATTCATACAACACCCGAATTTGCAGGGTGTTCGCCCCGCTAAATGCATTGCATGCTGCACAGTGCATTTAGCATCCTGATTGGGCAAAGCTTTGCCCAATCAGGGCACAGTATAAGCTAGTTGTTAAGGAGCGCTGCCAGGAAGCCGGCTGAGGCGTCCTTAACAACCAATGAGTTATCAGCTGTCAATGGGTTTCCCCAATGTTAGGGCTGGGCTCAGCCCTTCCTTCTCAGAGCAGGCTGCTCAGCTGTCAGTTAATTGCCAGCTCTAATCTTTCCACAGTGACTCACCTGGCGGTGATATCCTGCTCGTCAGTCCTCCTGGCTACTTAAGCTGCTCAGTTCAGATCCTCTGTGCCTTCGCCTTGGTCAAAATATCAAGAGACTCTCTGCTGTGTTCCTGTTTAAAGACTTGCTTGGCTTTACATCCCTTCTGGTTCCTGATCCTGTCTGCTGTTCCACTACGCTGAGCTTCGGTTTCCTGATTTCCTGGCTTGTTCTGAATTACACTGATCTCCGGCTCCCTGATGCCCTGACTTGTTCTGACCACCCGAATTGTTTAACAAACCCTGGCTATGTTTTCACTATGTTTTCTATTGTTACCTTTTTACCATTATATTAAAAGTGTGATTTTTTTACTGCACTTCTGTCTCAGTCTGATTCATGGTTCCTGACACCCACTGACAGCTGAATGAAAAAAAAAATTACCAGTTTAAAAAAAAAGGGGAAAAATAACGACGTGGAGTCCCCCCCAAGATCCATTCCAGACCCTTATCTGGGCATGCAGCCTGACAGGTCAGGAAAAGGGGGGGAGCTAGTGCCCCCCTCCTGAACCATACCAGATGCCCTCAACATGGGGGGGTGTGCTTTGGGGCAGAGGGGCTCTGCCCCCCCACCCCAAAACACCTTGTTGATGGGGACAAGGGCCTCATCCCCACAAATGTGGCCAGTGGTTCGGTGGGTCTGCAGGTAGGGGGCTTATCAGAATCTGCCCTCTTTAACAAGGGGGACCCCAGATCCTGGCCCCCTCCCTATGTGAATGAGTAGGGGGTACATAGTACCCCCTACCCATTCACCAAAAGTGTCAAAAAGTTATAAAAACATACACACAGTTTTTGACAATGTTGAGGGCATGTGGCCTGGTATGGTTCAGGAGGGGGGAGTGCTCGCAGTTTAAAAAAAAAAAGTTATCAATAGTCGGGTGCCAGCAATCACAAGTCAATTTTAATGGGATTTGACTCGTTTAAAGTAACTATATTTAAAGGATTTTTTTGTTTTCCTTGTTGTACTTTAAGCATCAATAAAATGACTGTTCCCGAAAAACTATTGTTTTTGAAAAAAGTTTGCATTGAAACATGTCCCCCGGGGCAGTACCCAGATCCCCATACCCAGTTTATGGCCAATTACTTGCATATAAGCTTTTAAAATGGGCACTTTTGATTTTTCCTGTTCGGCTCGGTTCAGGTTAGAACTTTTCCCCTGTTCGGGAGTTCTGCTATGAAACCGAACAGGGGGGTGTTCAGGCCATCTCTAGCCACAACATATAGTTACACATGTATACAAATTAAAGAAAAAAAATCTTTGCACCATGTATAGTTTTCTACACAAAATACAGACGTGGAATATATGTCAAATACCTCTGAGGAAAGTTGTACCAAATGGAATTTAGACCATCTCAGCAACTATCAGTTTCTGAAATGATAAACACTTTTTATTTGTGTTGTAATACATATACAGTATCTCACAAAAGTTAGTACACCCCTCACATGTTTGTAAATATTTTATTCTATCTTTTCATATGACAACACTGAAGAAATTAAACTTTGCTACAATGTAAAGTAGTGAGTGTACAGCTTCTATAACAGTGTCAGTTTGCTGTCCCCTCAAAATAACCAAACACACCTCCAAGAGGACCACTGCCTTGCTAAAGAAGCTGAGAGTAAAGGTGATGGACTGGCCAAGCATGTCTCCAGACCTTAACCCTTGTGAGCATCTGTGGGGCATCCTCAAACTGGAGTTGGAGGAGTGCAAGGTCTCTAACATCCACCAGCTTCGTGATGTCATCATGGAGGAGTGAAAGAGGACTCCAGTGGCAACCTGTGAAGCTCTGGTGAACTTCATGCCCAAGAGGGTTAAGGCAGTGCTGGAAAATAATGGTGGCCACACAAAATATTGACACTTTGGGCCTGATTTGGACATTTTCACTTAGGGGTGTACTCACTTTTGTTGCCAGTGGTTTAGACATTAATGGCTGTGTGTTGAGTTATTTGAGGGGACAGCAAATTTACATTGTTATGCAAGCTGTACACTCACTACTTTACATTGTAGTAAAGTGTCATTTCTTCAGTGTTGTCATACGAAAAGATAGAAGAAAATATTTACAAAAATGTGAGGGGTGTACTCACTTTTGTGAGATACTGTATATGTACAGTAAAACCTTGGTTTGAGAGAAACTTGGTTTGTGAGTGTTTTGCATAAATTTTGACTTGAAATACAAGTAGCGTCAAGTCACAACTGAGTATAAAAAAGAAGAGAGGCGCCTCTAAGTGTGGCTATATTTAATGAAGGTACAACATTTAGAAACTCACATCCTCCCAACTTATCATCCTCTGCACCGCCATTGACGTAATTCCTTCTACGCTGCACTCCACAAGCTCTTCAAGCCTCGCTCTCGGATCGCTCTACTGCAGGGTAGTCTTCCCGTTCACGATTGCAGATTGACAGCAGTGAGAGCCGGCGGTGCGGAGGATGGTCTATGCGGACAGCTTTACCCCAGATGCCTGCATATTTAGATGTGCCAGTTTTTATCATCAAATATGTGAGTTGCTAAATGTTGCACCTTCATTAAATGTAACCATATTGCTACACTTAGGCACCTCTCTTCTTTTTTATACTCTGTAGCTCCTGGTGGATTTTGCTTCTAATCCCCTTGTAGAGGCTGTCATTTGTAAATGGACATTTTATGGTTACACAACCTAACACATTGCTATGATCTTTTTATATGGACTATAAACTGAAATACCTATGAATGGTTGTGGAATGAATCATCTGAGTTTCCATTATTTCTTATGAGGAAATTTGCTTTCTTATACAAGTGCTTTGGATTACAAGCATGTTTCCCGAATGAATTATGTTTAAAATCCAAGGTTTTACTGTATATTGTATACTTTACACAGCACTCAACTCAGAATCAGGGCAGCTCAAAAGCAAATTAAATATGTTACAAATGTTTAGTGTATACACTTCAACTGTAAGTATACACTTACAATAAAATACTCCATAGATAGAGCATAATATCACAAACTAAAAGTTACCAGCAAGCACATCATAAAAAGTGAAAGAAACACTGGCTAATACAGTCAACTAGATTATGTGCAAGGGTGTAACTGCTTGATGTTACTTACCGTTGGGTCTTCAGATGTTCGTTTTTCTGACACTTATGCAGACCCTGTTTTTAAATTGCAGGCTTAGTGGTACTCAGTCCTATTCAATGGCTTTGGCAAAAACATATTAATTCTATTCTGGTTAAAATAATGTATGTGCTTGTCAGTGGATGATATTTTTGCATCCATATATAAATATATAGGATTTTTACAGAAGACAGCTTGTAAAGGGAATCTGTCACCAAACAAATGTAATTCGAACATGAGACCATCTGCCAATTAAAAGCAATACCTTTCTGCCAAGTCTGTCAGGGTCTTGATTCATGGTACGCTGTATCACTGAACTCACATTAGCTGCAGCCATGCTAAATAATCGCCATCCATACATTAATGGTGAGATCTCCTTTTCTATACAACTTTCAGGTGTCAGGAATTTAAATGAAAGGTGTTAAAATACTGATTCCTTTGACAAGTACTCTTCAATGGAAGTACAACTATAACAAGTAGACAACATTTCTGTATTCTCTCAACCTGCTCTACAACATTGAAACTATGAATTTTAAAGTGAACCTGTAACTAAAGTGAACCTGTGAACCTGTAACTTCAGTAAGCATAACAAATATCTACCATAAATTAAAAAGTCACTTGCCACCTCATTCCTCTTGTTAACTTTTTCTCTCTGCAGCATTATATAATGTGATGCATCAATTCAAATATACAGTTAATATTTATAAATACATAAACAAGGTGTATTTTGCACTCGCAAGAATTTTTGTTGAAAATGTTTCTAATGCGTGCATGATACACCTAGTCAATGCCATTTTCTTGTTTTTTGCATATAGCTGACATCACAGTCTGACTGTACAAACAAATGGTCACTGCCCCCACCTACAGTATCTCACATTAGTGATTACACCCCTCACATTTTTGTAAATATGTTATTATATCTTTTCATGGGACAATACTGAAGTAATGACACTTTGCTACAATGTAAAGTAGTGAGTGTACAGCTTGTATAACAGTGTAAATTTGCTGTCCCTTCAAAATAACTCAACACACAGCTATTACTGTCTAAACCACTGGCAACAAAAGTGAGTACACCCCTGAATGAAAATGTCCAAATTGGGCCCAATTAGCCCTCCCCGGTGTCATGTGACTTGTCAGTGTTACTAGGTCTCAGGTGTGAATGGGGAGCAGGTGTGTTAAATTTGGTGTTATCGCTCTCACTCTCTCATACTGGTCACTGGAAGTTCAACATGGCACCTCATGACACAGAACTATCTGAGAATCTGAAAAAAAATAATTGTTGCTCTACATAAAGATGGTCTAGGCTATAAGAAGATTACTAAGACCCTAAAATTGAGCAGCAGCATGGTGGCCAAGACCATACAGTGGTTTAACAGGACAGGTTTCACTCAGAACAGGCCTCTTCATAGTTGACCAAAGAAGTTGAGTGCACATGCTCAGCGTCATATCCAGAGGTTGTCTTTGGGAAATATACATATCAATATAAAATCATGAAAAATGATAAAAATGATAAAAACACAAGGATGTGTCATTGATTGTTGTAAGAAAACCACAAGTCCATTGAAATCATTTGTATAGAGAACGCTTAAAGAGCTGCTGTCACCAGAGGAAAGCCCACATCACACGTGCACAAGTAGAGAGGGGGGTGTGTGCAGGAGCACCCCCTCTTGAAAAAACCCTTACCAGATAAGAGCTTAATCTTTGCATGTATATTTCTCAGTGGAACATCTCAGTATCCTCCTTCCTTTGTCCAAAGCGAGACAGCACTCAGATCGTTCAGTTAGTCTTCTTGTGATAAGCGGCACAAGGCACCCGCATCTCCGGCATCGAGCAGCGGCTCCACACCGAGCAAAACACCCATCCTACACCTAGGTAGGACCTAAAAATGGCTGTCCACTAATGTTTACCATCCAACCTGACAGAACTGGAGAGGATCTGCAAGGAGGAATGGCAGAGGATCCCCAAATCCAGGTGTGAAAAACTTGTTGCATCTTTCCCAAAAAGACTCATGGCTATATTAGAGCAAAAGGGTGCTTCTACTAAATACTGAGCAAAGGGTCTGAATAATTGTGATATTTCAGTTTTTCTTTTTTAATAAATCTGCAAAAATGTCAACAATTCTGTGTTTTTCTGTCGATACGGGGTGCTGTGTGTACATTAATGAGGAGAAAAATGAACTTAAATGATTTTAGCAAATGGCTGCAATATAACAAAGAGTGAAAAATTTAAGGGGGTCTGAATACTTTCCATCCCCACTGTAAATTTGCAGATCTTCCT
This sequence comes from Aquarana catesbeiana, assembly GCF_042186555.1. Classification (NCBI taxonomy): domain Eukaryota; kingdom Metazoa; phylum Chordata; class Amphibia; order Anura; family Ranidae; genus Aquarana; species Aquarana catesbeiana. Next base: position 151,859,747 of record NC_133332.1, on the reverse strand, counting down.
CTCCTTGCAGCTATTTAAGGAGCAAACCTGGCATTTGTTACACCTAGAATAACCCTTAAGGTTTTGGAAGAAACACCTGTTTGCTCTCGGAGGGTCCTGCACACTGGGGGCAATTCTGTTCCTGAGTGAGGAAGCCCCCTTGAACACTATCTGTGGTCTATCCGGTAGTATGTTCTTTAAAACATGATCATTGCATAATAAATGCCAGTGTTTTTGAATTAATTTCTTAATGCTCTGATGTTGTACCGAAAATGTAGTGATAAATGGCAAGGACATATTGCCATCCTTCACCTGGTGTGGTTTATCTGCCAAAAGTGACGATCTGTCCATATCTCTCACCCTCTCCACAGTTCGAGACAATACTTGGGGATCATATCCTTTTTCTAAAAAATCTAGTGGAAATAACAGCTGCCTGATCATCAAAAGTTTTTATCTCAGTACAGTTGCGCCTAAGACGTGTGAATTGACCCAGAGGGACAGCTCTGAGCCAAGGTTCATAGTGGCAACTGTCTAAAGAGATATAGGAGTTTCTGTCTGTCGACATAAAATAAGTCGACGTAATAAACCTCCCCTCTTCAACTGTAATGGTGAGGTCCAAAAAGTTGATTTCTTTCAAACTCGCCTCAAAATTAAATCTGATGCCCCTAGCATTAGCATTGAGGGATGCCATAAAGTTCAACAGGTCTGACTCCCTGCCATCCCCTAGGAGGAGGATGTCATCGATGTATCTAGCCCATAAGACCACCTCTGGTCTATATTGGGTATCGATGATGTCCTCCTCCCATTTGGCCATGAATAGGTTGGCCAGGCTAGGGGAATATTTGGCCCCCATAGCCACGCCCCTAATCTGGCGATAAAACTGCTGGTCGAACACAAAATAATTATGGGTAGCAGCATAATTTAAGAGCTCCATAATAAAATCAATGTGTGCTGGAACCAATCCCGAATCTTTCTCCAAATACAATTTGACTGCTTCCAGACCCAATTGGTGGGGGATGATGGTATAACGTGAAGTAACATCCTCTGTGACTAGCCATAATCCTCTCCTAGGGGTGATCCTGGATAGCAGATTAATGACCTGTTTGGAGTCCTTAATGTAGGACGGGATTTTCTTAAGCAGAGGCTGTAAATAATAGTCAATGTACTTGCCCACCGGGGACATGATTGAATCAATCCCACTCACTATGGGACGTCCCGGGGGGCAAGTTTGACTCTTGTGGACCTTCGGAAGATAATATATGACAAGAGTGCCGGGAGCACATGGTACCAGAAAAAATCTTTCTTTTTTAGTAAGAATACCACTATGGAGACTCCTCTCAACAATAACTTCTAGTTCTTTTTTATATTTGGAGACGGGGTCCCTATTTAGAAGGGTATAGGTCTCACTATCACCCACAATCCGGTGCATTTCTCTGAGGTAATCACATCGATCAAGGACCACAATCCCCGCCCCTTATCAGTGACCAATGATTTATTTTGACATAAAGAGTCAAGACCCACTTCCAAGTCCTTCTGCATTTTGATCTTTTTAACCTTGATGTGTTCCAGATTACGTAACACTACGTCTCTAAAGACAGAAATAGAGGGTGCCATAGTCCCTGGAGGGTTAAAAAGGGAAGCATTTGAAAGGCCAGAGTGCTGAAACTCCGACTGAGCTCCAGAACGCCCTTTGACGGGGTTAGATAACAGATATCGTTTGATGTTTAACTTACGGATATACTTATGAATGTCCATGTAGGTTTGAAATTTGCTGAAGCTGAAGCCTTCAATGACAAATTCGACCTTAATTTGAATTTTCGGATGAATGTAATTTTTAACGAAAAACGAAATAAATAAAAACGAATTTCGGGAGTAACTAAATAAATTTATTTTTCGGACGAAAACGAAATTCCGAAATGAAATATTTCAGTGTGCACATGTCTAGTTATCACCCTCGTTTTCAGAAGCCATTTTCTTCTGCCAGACGAACACAAAGCCGGATTGATAATCCTTTGTGCCCCTGATGAATTTCTTCTTCTTTTTAACCTTTTGATCCTTCTCTTTCTCAAGTGTTTTCAGTAAGGTCTTAGAACACTCCTTATAGTCCTCACTGTTGGTAAAAGGTATCAGCCTATCCTTGATGAGCTTGATTTCCTCATCAAGGCGTGTGAGCTTCTCACTCTTCCTTTGTATAAAGAAGCGCAAAAGATCCACAATAGCATCATTAAAGTATTTGTACCAGCCCTCCAGATCTGATTCACCTTTTTGGGGGCTGACTTCCCATCGCAAACTTCTTGGGACCATAACAGCCTTTATGTAGGTCTACAAGAACGCGATGTCCCATTGCGTATGTATTTCTGATATGGTAAGGTTTTTCAACCTAATGAATAAACCACCTACATCAGAATCTATGGCTGTAGGGTTGGAATCAAATACCCCCTCTGTGTCCACAACCCTTTTAGCCCGAAACTCAAATATATCCATAGTTATGTGAATTTAGATGAACTCCCAATCTCAGCTGCAATTAGTACAATGTAACAATAGAATATGGAAAAAATAATAAAAAACTGCGCAAAGATAAATAAATAAAAATAAAATAAAAATTGAGAGGAGTTATTTCAAAACTGTGATCCCTCAGAAGCTGCAATTCTCAAGTATGACAATACAAAAAGGTGGTTTGGAAAGTTAGAATCGCGCTATCTGTAAGTTATTGACCACAATTCAAACTGATCTCATAAATACATCTGATAATAGTGCAAAATTCATAAATATTATTAATAAAAATCAAAAACTCCTCAAGAACTAAATTGTGCATAAACACCTTGAACAGTGAAACCAAAAATAATAAGTCCATGAGTAATTAATTGAAGAGATAATATACATCAATGTAAAAAATTATAAGTCCATAACTTATAAAAATGAATTGTTAATGTGAAAAAACAATCTAGTGAGCTAATGAATAAAAAAACCACCAGTGCACAAAATTAAAAGTCCATAGATTGCGAGCAAGCCATCCTCAAAAACACTGAATAAAGGACTGTGTTGAATCCACCACCAGATCAGCAGAAATGAACTCTTACCAGAGTTCCATGATCCCCCATAACAGAGGATCAGTGAATGCGTGCAAGGAAACACTGTATGGCTCCAAGGACATCAAGCACAGTCACAGGTGCCAGGCGGTCCCCTCCCAACCGATAAGATCATCACAAGGATCCTGCGGTGCATAAAAAATATAAACACTCCATCGTGTAAAACCTGATGGTTGTTGGGGGAATCAGGGATATAACATCCCTATGCAAAATTGGTTCTTTCCCCTATCTGATTTGGAGGTTCCTGGGAGCCCGAGGTTCAATGATGGTTTTAATACCCCAAGGAGGAATAATGATATATACCGCTCAGGTAACTATAGACCAGATTACAATCAGCTAAGATCTGACCAATATTGTGGACCTCCCAATGGTCAGATTAACCAGAATTGGGGTTTTCCCATGAACAATCAAGGCCTCAAAAGGCCTGTGGAACAAAGAGAGGGACTAGAGGGGGGAGGCGCACCCAGGCAGCAAAAAAAAAAAGAACATATGTGCTGGGATCTATAATTTAAGCAAATAAGGACAGACCCTAAAAAGAAGCTGTTAGATAAAGGTCTGAAGTTTGCTCCTCCTAGGAGCTTGAGCAAATTTCAAACCTACATGGACATACATAAGTATGTCAGTAAGTTAAACATCAAACGATATCTGTTATCTAACCCCGTCAAAGGGTGTTCTGGAGCTCAGTCGGAGTTTCAGCACTCTGGCCTTCCCTTTTTAACCCTCCAGGGACTATGGCACCCTCTATTTGTGTCCTTAGAGACGTAGTGTTACGTGATCTGGAACACATCAAGGTTAAAAAGATCAAAATGCAGAAGGGCTTGGAAGTGGGTCTTGACTCTTTATGTCAAAATAAATCATTGGTCATTCGACCCGCTGATAGGGGGGGGATTGTGGTCCCTGATCGATGTGAATACCTCAAAGAAATGCACCGGATTGTGGGTGATAGTGAGACCTATACCCTTCTAAATAGGGACTCCGTCTCCAAATATAAAAAAGAACTAGAAGTTATTGAGAGGGGTCTCCATAGTGGTATTCTCACTAAAAAAGACAAATTTTTTCTGGTACCATGTGCTCCCCGCACTCCTGTCATATATTATCTTCCGAAGATCCACAAGAGTGAAACTTGATGTCCCATAGTGAGTGGGATTGATTCAATCACGTCCCGGGTAGGCAAGTACATTGACTATTATTTACAGCCTCTGGTTAAGAAAATCCCGTCCTACATTAAGGACTCCAAACAGGTCATTAATCTGCTATCCGGGATCACCCCTAGGAGGGGATTATGGCTAGTCACAGCGGATGTTACTTCGCTATATACCATCATCTCCCACCAATTGGGTCTGGAAGCAGGTAAACTGTATTTGGAGAAAGATTCGGGATTGGTTCCAGCACACATTGATTTTATTATGGAGCTGTTAAATTATGCTGCTACCCATAATTATTTTGTGTTCGACCAACAGTTTTATCGCCAGGTTAGGGGCGTGGCTATGGGGACAAATATGCCCCTAGCCTGGCCAACCTATTCATGGCCAAATGGGAGGAAGACGTCATCGATACCCAATATAGACCAGAGGTGGTCTTATGGGTTAGATACATCGATCACGTCCTCCTCCTATGGGATGGCAGGGAGTCAGACCTGTTTAACTTTATGGCATCCCTCAATGATAATGCTAGGGGCATCAAATTTAATTTTGGGGCGAGTTTGAAAGAAATCAACTTTTTGGACCTCACCATTACAGTTGAAGAGGGGAGGTATATTACGTCGCCTTATTTTAAGTCGACGGACAGAAACTCTTATGTCTCTTTAGACAGTTGCCACTATGAACCTTGGCTCAGAGCTATCCCTCTGGGTCAATTCACATGTCTTAGGCGCAACTGTACTGAGATAAAAACTTTTGATGACCAGGCAGCTGTTCTTTCCACTAGATTTTTAGAAAAAGGATACGATCCCCAAGTATTTTGTACGAACTGTGGAGAGGGTGAGAGATATGGACAGATCGTCATTTTTGGCAGATAAACCACACCAGGTGAAAGATGGCAATATGTCCTTGCCGTTTATCACTACATTATCGGTACAACATCAGAGCATTAAGAAATTCATTCAAAAGCATTGGTATTTCTTATGCAATGATCATGTTTTAAAGAACATACTACTGGATAGACCACAGATAGTGTTCAAGGGGGCTTCCTCACTCGGGAACAGAATTGCCCCCAGTGTGCAGAACCCTCCGCGAGCAAACAGGTGTTTCTTCCAAAACCTTAAGGGTTTTTCTAGGTGTAAGAAATGCCAGGTTTGCTCCTTAAATAGCTGCAAGGAGAGGAAGATCTGCAAATTTACATCAACTAGTACCTCTCGGACCTTTGAAGTAGAACCTGTTATCACGTGTTCATCTGAGGGTGTGGTTTACCTCATCCAATGCCTCTGTGGGCTGCAATATGATGGGAGGACTAAAAGGGCCTTTCAGGTCAGATTAAATGAACACATTAGTAACATCAGAAGGGGCCTTAAGAAACATTCAGTTTCCAGACATTATGATGAAGTGCACCACAGAGACCCCTCTAATACACTTTATATGGTGATTGATAAATATAAACCCCATTGGAGGGGCAGTAAGGGTAATCGCAAAACAAGAAATGTCTTGGATTTATCGTCTCAAAACGTATGTACCATTTGGCTTAAATGTGGATGCTGATGTTAATGCATTCATTAATAACTCTTAGTTTGCATTTTTTGTCGCTATCCACGTTTAAGTCTGGTCAGTGATTTTTATGATTTATGTTATTGTGTAGAATTTTTTACTGACCTATTAATCTCTGATTTCAATGTCCTTTAATTTTGGTCATGACTAATTGTCCCTGTTATCATATGTGGATATTCCTGGTCACTAGACACCTAATTTGTATGCATTTTTTGTTATATTTAACCCATAGGTGTCTAAAAAACAAAAAACAATAATCCTTTATGTCCTGTGTATCTTATTATTGACCCTTGGTCTGAGCCCCCATATGTCATTTTTGTTACTCACAGCCAATGAACCTTTTTTGATCTATCTGCTGACATCTTTATTGTGTATAGATTTTATATGAATTTAATTTTATCAGTGAACACACTATGTAACAACCTACCCAAATGTTTGCTTTTGGGAAGGTGGACAATTTTTACGTTGCTCACTAGGTATCACTCTGCTTGTAGGTTGAGCCTGTCACCTTCATACACATTTGAGACACTTCCGGTGTGCGTCTACATGACGTGACACTGTTTTATCTTTATTTTGTATTTTTATAGTATAGATTTCCATGCCCCCACCGTACACCTTTGATCTGGTTGTGGACTAGAGTTTATAGGATCATCTCTTGTTCGGTGGCCAGTTTAGATGTCCGCACGCTATTTAGTTTGGCGGACATGTATATATATAAATGCGCATGTGCGTTGAGGTGTGGTGGCTCAGAACGAGGCTTGGTATGCTAATTTTAGTACAATTACTGGTGACGCAGTGCGCTACCCGTGCCCCTGGACAACGTAAGTTATTATGAAACGCGTAGGGAAGAGTGACACGCTGATGTCACCTCGTATTCCATTCGCATACCCAGAGGACGGGTCGTCTGTTTGTGCTCCGGCCGGCACAGCAGACTTCAGGCTGTTTTAAACTGCAACACTGTAAGTGTGTCTTTTTCATTTTAATGCAATAAACAACCATCAGGTTTTATACTATGGAGTGTTTATATTTTTTATGCACCGCAGGATCCTTGTGATGATCTGATCGGTTGGGAGGGGACCGCCTGGCACTTGTGACTGCGCTTGATGTCCTTGGAGCCATACAGTGTTTCCTTGCACGCATTCCCTGATCCTCTGTTATGGGGGATCATGGAAATCTGGTAAGAGTTCATTTCTGCTCATCTGGTGGTGGATTCAACACAGTCCTTTATTCAGTGTTTTTGAGGATGGCTTGCTCGCAATCTATGGACTTTTAATTTTTTGCACTGGTGGTTTTTTATTCATTAGCTCACTAGATTGTTTTTTCACATTCACAATTCATTTTTATAAGTTATGGATTGATAATTTTTACATTGATGTATATTATCTCTGAAATAAATCACTCACGGACTTATTCATTTTTGGTTTCACTGATCAAGGTGTTTATGCACAATTTAGTTCTTGGGAAGTTTTTGATTTTTATTAATATTATTTATGAATTTTTCACTATCAGATGTATTTATGAGATCAGTTTGAATTTTGGTCAATAACTTACGGATAGCGTGATTCTAACTTTCCAAACCTTCTTTTTGTATTAATGTCATACTTGAGAATTGCAGCTTCTGAGGGATCACAGTTTTGAAATAACTCCTCTCAATTTTTATTTTATTTTTATTTATTTATCTTAGCACAGTTTTTTATTATTTTTTCCATAATCAATGACACATCCTTGTGTTTTTATCATTTTTCATGATTTTATATTGATGTACGGACTTCATTGAATGGACATATATTGAATTGATTGCTCATGTTTTATGATTAGTCATATTGATAAGCGCTGCCTGAAGTCCATTGGACTTTTTTCATTATTTTCATTATATTGTGATTCTTTCCTTCAAAAAAGTGTTTTGTTAGGCAGCAGCTGTTGTCATTAATTTTGGTCGTCAGAGTCAATCTGCCTCGGTGTGTTTAATTACCCCTAAAACGCTTGTGTTTTGTGAGAATAGGCCCTGTTTCTCATTTATTTTGATTTCTTCAGTATTGTCACATGAAAAGATATAATCAAATATTTACAAAAATTCGGGGGGTGTACTCACTTTTGTGAGATACTGTATAACTGGCCTTTGCAGAAAGGAGCACATGAAAGGGTGACGCATGTCAAACAAAAACCAAAGAAAAATGTACTCACCAGTCTGCAACCATCCGAATCATCCTGTGTAACAGTATGCGTTAAAACAAGTGTTTAGTTTGCACACATTTGCAAATACATGTGTAAGCTGCAGAGTCACTTCAGGGCACTTCAGTATTTTCTGCATCCTGACTCTAAATTTTGAGAGCCTCCATAGTAGAAGCACATGAATTATAATAGATAAGCAGAGGGCTGGTGAGCCTAGAAGGAGCCCACCCCTCCTAAAGGCACAGGGGCACACTGGACACCCAGCATATAGCACAATGGCAGCAAAGGTGTCCAGTGTGTCCCCTTACCAGTATTCCAATAGTACAAACAAATTGCCTCTGCACCCACTTATAACTGGCCTTTGCAGCAAGGAGAACATGGAAGGGTGACGCATGTCAAACAAAAAACAAGAAAAACTCCAAGCTTAACTTATCCACCAGCCTGCTGCAACCAACTGAATCATCCTGTCTAGCAGTATGCATTAAAACAAAGGTTTAATTTGCACACATTTGCAAATACATGCATAAGCTGCAGAGCCACGGAACCCCAGTATTATCTGCACCCTTCCATGTGTTCCTTGCTGAAAAGGCCAGTTATAGGTGGAGACAGTGGCCATTTGTTTGTACTGTTGGAATACTGGTGAGGGGACACACTAGACACCTTTGCTGCCATTGTGCTATATGCTGGGTGTCCAGTGCGCCCCATGTGCCTTTAAGGAGGGGTGGGCTCCCTCAAGGCTCACCTGCCCTCTGTCTATCCATTATAATGCATTGGCTTCTACCATGGAAGTTAGGACTGCAGATAATACTGAGGTGCCATGAAGTGCCATGAAGTGGCTCTGCAGCTTACGCATGTGTTTGCAAATGTGTGCAAACGAAACATTTGTTTTTAATGTATACTGTTAGACAGGATAATTCAGGTTGGTTGCAGGCTGGTCAATAAGTTGAGCTGGGAATTTTCTTTGGTTTTTGTTTGACCACAGTCTCACTGACTGCACCTTTCATATCTTGAATGCCTTCTTAATGCACCTTTCTGCAGAAAACCCTACAGTTTGGACACACATTTCTTAGAATTTCTGACCTGACCCAATATGTTGTCCCAATGCACACGAAAAAAGCCAAAGTAGCGCACCGACCTCTATAAATGTCACTGATACACAAAGGGGCAAATAGCAGTAACACTCACAATAAATAGTGCAATGCAGAGTCTGAGTGTGAGGAGAAATCTAAAGGTGTGCTTGCTAGTGAAAGAGAATCAGTTTGATGGGCAGTCCAAGGATAAATGGCAAGTGATATGCACACAGATCCAATGGCTCTATGGTGAGATAAATGAAGACATAGTGCAGCACACTTTATTAAAAAATATCTACTTACAATTAAAACAAGAAAGTGGTGCTCCTTCACAAACCTGAATTCAATGTCAGAATATCTTACTGCCGTCCATGGCCAATGGCAGATAGAGGAGGTGGTGTTTACAGTTAAAAAAGAGGAGACCCGCTCAATAATGAAACAGTTGGCATCCTAGCACGCAAGCTTGGACTGGTGTAGATGTACTGCTTTCTTGTTTTAACTGTAATTCAAAATTTTACAATAAAGTGTTGTTTTTTGTCTATGTCTATTTATCCGTGCCCTAGAGCTGTTGGATCTGTGTGCAAATCCCCAGCCATTAATCCTCAGATTGCCTGCTGTGATGATGTTCTTTTTTCAGTAGTGTATACCTTTAACTTTTATAGAGGTCAGTGTGCCACTTTGGCTTTTTTCCAGTGTTCATTTTTTTAGTTCTCTCCTTAATCATTATTGGAACAGCATGATGTCAGTTCCTGCCCTATTTTTATTTTCATTTTTTATTTGTGTTTTATGATTTATTTTTCTTTTTTCTTTTTCTTTTTCTATTTTGGTTTTGTTTTTTCTTTTGAGTTTTTTTTTTTACATATTATTTCTTGTTTTTTTTTTCCATGCTTGAGTGTATGGACTTTGTTTATTCAAGGTACACCACAGTGGCAGCTGGTGTTTTTTATTGGGGGGGCGGCAAACACCCCCTCCGGCGGGCCAGCACTAGCACAATTTCCCGATACCCCTCTGCGGCACTAACACCCCCCTCCACCACCCACTGGCAGTGAGAGCAGTGGTTGAAGTTGCTGTGGCCATCTTTCAGCTTGGCGGGCTCCGGTGTCCTCTGCTGGAGTCCTCTCCGTGGTGCGTCTCCTCTTTGCTTCTCCCGGCGCTAGGCGTACAATAGGATCGCCTGACGTTTTGACCAATTGGGAAACGGGTTTCATACCTGCTTCTCGATTGGCTGGGAGGAGGATCAGTGTTGCAACAGCGAATATTCATTCACTGTTGCAACACACCTCGGTGGGCTCCGGACCCATCCTCTGTGACCTGAGCCCATGCTATTCTGAAGCCCTATTAGAGCCAAGGCTCCATTCAGATGCTTCAAAAAAACTCTGGCCGCTGTAATTCATATGCCCGGAAAGGGGCCAGACACATGAATAGGGGCGGCAGTGGCGGCCGTGGATAGGTTCATGCTATGCATGAATCTATCCACTGCATATAGGGGGTGGAGAGGAGAGAGGGGGAGGTGCCCCTAATGGACAGACTGCCACTGGTACACCATTTCTTTTATCTTCATCTTGATTATGATTAGTAGAGAATATTGTGTGCATACTACATTTAGGTTTGATTTTGTTTCTTTCATTCCAAGGTAGATTCTTGTCTGGTGGCTAAATGATGGAGAGTGGTTGGTTGTGGTCAGCTATAATTGCAGGTTTAAGGAGATTAATACTCAGGTTTGGATGCTCCTTTGAGTATTAAAGGTGCTGCATGTTTCATGGTTGTTTCAGTGAATGACATTGCTTCTCTAATAAAGTGACTTGTGGGAAAATTACAATCTCTTCACCTCAATATATAATGTGTAAAAGACATGAATGTGTCAGGCAGCAGAGCAGGCCTGTTTAGGTTTGGCACTCAAAAATACTGGAATCATATCAGACACAGCAGACTAACTAGCATTTTTAGAAGATAAGCAGTAAAAGCCCTTTAACTTAATAGGCATATGTTAAGAAAGAAGAGTTTAAGATGTCAACTAGATATTGCACACACTGAAGGAACACCAATTGCATCACCTCCTACAAAGTTTTATTAAAAGCTCAGCTTAGAAGCACCCAGACGATCAAATCCTAGGGTAGGATATCTATTTGCAGGACTGTTGCATCTGCTGTTTCTATTCTGAGCCTTCAATAAAGCTTTTTGGGAGATGACACCATCATTGTGTCCTACAAAGTGAGGTGGGCATTGCAGAGCCTTTGTTTTCTGCACTTGATTATTCAGAGGCAACACAGACAGGATTGTGCAACAGCAGCAATCCATAGAAATGTATTCGTGTATATACATTGGCCGCAATCCAGCTCCTATCTAGTAAAGTAATCTTATGTTATATATAAAGGGCTCAAGTCTTCTATCCACGAATGTCAATACGTAGACCTTATCAAAGGGTCCTACAACACTTTTTTATGTGGTCAACACTGAAGGCTGCCATAAGTAAGTGAAACTGCTAATCACAACCGAACTTGTTCTTGTATTTATTAAATAATCCTACCAATTTTTTTTACAATGTCTTTTTCCTTTTTTGAGCAAAAAAGGGGTAGATAAGGGGTGTTTCCTTATAGTTCAAAGTTTCCACAAAATTAAGCACATTGATGGTCTCCAGGGAATTTAATTTTATCTTTTTCTTTTAAAACTGATATACAAGACTTGAATCAACTTAAATATGCATATATTATGGTCCTCTCTTATAAATTCCTCCTTTATCTCTTGTTTCCCTGTCCCACATTTCAGAAAGTGACATTTTGATTTCCCAGAATCCTAATGGTTTCAGTTTCTTTGAGACATGTTCCTATAAATTGCTTGGCCTCTATGAACTATCAACATTTGTACAAAATCCGAAGCTGTCTGAAACAATTTGCTCATCTCTCATTATTACAATTGGAGATTTTGTCTGGTACTAATACCGGGCAAAAAACACATTTGCGGTTCTTTCACCATAGAAAGTTCAAAGAATTGTAAGCTGGAAAGGCCATATAGCTTATAATAAATACTGTATATGTCCAAAATCTTCCAGTTTTAGTTTATATTAAATTGTAATAGACAGCACATCCTTACAAGCAGCTACAGGTTTGTTAAAATGACATGATAATCCTTTTCATAGATAGGTGCCGATGTTTTCTCGCCTCTGTTAGGATTCATGTGTTTGTTGCTTAATCTGCATGTATAACATGTTTTCCATTTTAATTCAAGCATTTAGCATAAGATGTTCTTTTTCTCCTAGGGATTATTTTCTTTTGATTATCTCCAATAGGCAGTCACAAAATTGAGAAATAGGGATGGAGTGGAAAAATACACATTTCATACTTCAAAGTGAGATATTCAGGCTGATTTAAAAGAAATACATTGAAACATTGGCTCTTTTACAATTTTATAGATTTGTTAGAGAAATCATCTTGATGTAAAATCCTATCCTTTATTATTGTTTTATTTTGTGTTATTTTAGTCAGGTGTATAGAAAATATTGCATATTTATTATTTTGTATCAAAATATTTAACTAGCAACTTTTCGCGTATATTACAGCTTCTCCTTACCTCCTGCTGAAGAATGCATTTTGTTTAAAGCCTGCAGTGGTTCAAGCTGATATTTACAGTCGCTCCTCCCACTCTCCTCCCTTCCTTCCATATTGCTCTGTTTAGGGTCCAATCATAGACACAGAATCTAAGGGCTCATGGCTGCCTTTTACACAGGATCTTGCTGGCAGAAGCTGTACTTTATATGCATGTAATGTTTGATCAACATTTTCATGCCTACAGCATTACAGCATAAATGGACTCTATTGGCCACAACTGCTCAGCTAGTTGTTAGGATGCAGGCAGCTTCTGCCTTCTGTGTTCAAGCAATGAAAGACACCAGTCCTGACACTAATGACAGGACCAATACAATTACACAGTCAGTTCCCCATCAGGTCTAACAGCCAGTGGGAGGAATTGTTGCTGCCTGTGTATAATTTGATTGGTTCAGCCAATAAAATAAACTCTCACTGGCTATCAGAGAAAACCTGATGGGGAACTGCAACACTCTAACACTGTTCTGTCTGCAACCCATCTTGCCTTGTCCCATCAAGTCTGCTCCCCCCACTCCCCATCAGAGCACACCCAGGGGACAATTGATTCCCATTAAATGTAATACATTTAATGAACACTAGCTCCTCTGAAAACGTAAAATTAATAGTGTGTAGCCATGGCTTTTGACTTGCACATTGTTGACATTTACATATCAGGCCCTAAACAGCAGCAGCAGTTTAGCCACTGTATGCTGTACACTGGTATGCATATAAACATTGCACAAATGTTTACATGCATACAGCATTAATTTTGCTGAAAATACAGATCTGGATGCAGTTTCCTACTTTGTTGTACATAGCCAAACCAAGTGAAAATATTCCCTGCAAGATGTAGTTACTGTATGTGTTTGGGCCCATAGACTTTCTTAGTGCCTCATTCAGATGCACACAAAATTACACACTGTATGCATTTGAATTCATCATTTTCTATGCTCTTAAAAAGACAGCATGTTCTGGGCTATATCTATTTATAAACCCATAATGCTCTGGGAGTCTTTTGTATTAAATATATCTTTTTAACACTGAGATTGTTTTGCATGTATTTAAAAACTGAAAGAGCTTACAAATAACTACAATTGAACCAATAGCATTAAAGTTCACTTTAGATTATAGTTACAGTATGTATGTGTGCAGTCATTTTTTTTTTATTCAGATTCTTTCTCCTTTCTGCTCCCTCTTGTACAAGTCCATGAACCAGCCAACATTTTGAGAACAATTTTTAAAAAGGGATGATTGCAGTGGCTAATCTAATTCTAAATGGCTTCTAGTTGCTAATCTACAAATCTCTCAAGGAACATAATTTTTTTTCAGTTTTGAATAGGCTGGGTGGGATTAAATCCCCCTGTCAAGCTTGTATTGCCATCTGTATCCCCATTGGGAAGATTTTATCTCACTTCTTGTCCTTGTCCTAAATTAGGGCAGCGATTGTCAGTGGGAAAGGAAGACTCAGGAAGTAATGATAACCTAAGAGAGATTTGAACAATCCTCTATTTGACTGAAATACAAACTTGTGTCACCACTGGGGACATTTCCAGTTTAGTTCCTGTACCATAAGAAAAAATATTTTTCCCCCTGCGGACAGCATTTTTCTTAAGTGACCCCTTACCTTTACACACAATTTCCTGTTTAGGAGAAAGTGGGAGAGGCTGATTAGCCACCCACTTGTGTCTTGGAAGAATGGTAATATTTAAACAGCGAAGTGATGTATTAGCTCCACCCCTACTAAAAAAGTCAACGCCTTGACGATAGGGGTGGAGCCTGCGTACTGACATCACATCGCGGCCATCTAGAGACCTTGCTGTATGAATGCTGTTCCAGCTAGCATGGCTTGTAGTGCCACACTTTCAAGTGCACCTTCTATCCTTTTATAAGAATAAATATCTTTAGACGGAGAGCACTCGATTTTGCCTTCTTTTTTCTGCATACTTATCCCATTTAGGAGGGACGATCAGGGTTCTTTGGAACCCAAAGAAGCAGGTGTCTGAGAGGAAGGAGTGTCAATACCACGCTAGTAATCTTTATTATCCCCAGAGGGGAATACTGCTGATTTTGACTCATATGTGAGGTGAGCAGCTTGTGATACTGGTGGAGGTGAGCATAAGCACTCTTTTGAATCTTTGCACTATTGGTGAATTGATATTCTCTGATCCACTTCAATCACTTGATAATTTTGATGAACTTTGATTCACTTATATATTTATTTGGATTTAATGGTATTTATTTAACTTTGTATATACCGCTTATTGAATCATTATTGGTTTACACATCTACTTAGTAGCGCAGCACGGTTTTTGTCATTTCAGGCCACAAAAAAAAAAAAGCTGGCAGAGAATCCTACTTTTTTGCCATTGTGTCAAATACAAAAAAAGTTAGGATTGGAATTAGTCTTGGCTGTTGTGATGTCTGCAAATATATGGCCACTGAACAAAAACATTATATTTCTTAAAATGAAATTTAAAAAAATAAAAAATACATATTATCAGTCTTTTTTAATAAAAGACTGCAAGGGTGGCCTTATATGGTCTTGATCTGCGAGTGCATTTATCCCAAAAAGAGACAGACGTTACTGTTATTTTTTATTCTCCTGCTAATAGCAGGTCCCCCTATATTACAAATAAACTTGACTGTTTACCTCTGCAGCTAACGTTAGAATAATCAATCGTTAAGCAATGGCACTTGCTTTCCCCAACACTTGCCTGGCATATTCATTAAGTTACCTTAGCATATAACAGTGACTCACAGGTAAATTATTGTATATCCATCCTTGTAAGCCTGGGACATCTGACAAGGTTTCCAGGTTTGACTGAATTATGTGGTTTATGATTTAGCAACTATTAACTTTTACCTTTACAGCTATGAATGTAAAAGGAACCACACTTGGACAGAAATTTAGATTCATGTAAATGTGTCATGCTGCCAAATGCTCTATGTTAGCTGTCATTTATGGTAAAATAATGATTGGTAGCTTTCTCTGATGGGCTTTTTAGATGGGAAGTCAATTATGTGTTAAATATCTTCTTCACTCAAAAATTCTCATGAAATGTGTTCTGCTATTTTACTCAAAGAATATACAAGTCGGTATAGAAAAGAATCACCCACCTTTAAAATAATCACATTTTGTTGTTGCTTTAGAGCCTGAAATAACAGACACATTCTTTGTTTTATCCAGCTGTATTTACTCAGTGCAACTAATATCCAAGTGAATGATATAAGACCAACATGCCAGGAAATCAAAAATTCAAAAACAGTAGGAAAAAGGATCACCCCCCCTCCTAAAAATTACTTGTAAGCTCAATCAGGTGTAGCTAATCACCTTCTCAATGGCACATAAAGCTGGTAGTGCTGGTAGTCCCTGGTAGTGGAACTGAATCAAACACTCAACTATGGGTGGCAAGGCACTGTCAAAAGATCTCTGTGATAAAGTTGTGGACAGGCACAAGTCAGGAGATGGATACAAAAAAAATTCAAAGGCTTTATCAATGCCTAAAAGCACAATGAAGTTTATTATTATGAAGTGGAAGGTATTTGGTACAACACCTCCCTGGATCAGGCCGTTGCTTCAAACTGGATAAAAGAGCCAGGAGGAAACTGGCCGGAGAGGCTACCAAGAGTCCTACAGCAACTCTGAAGCAGTTGCAGGAATGTACGACAAAGAGTGGTCATTGTGTGCATGTTCTCCACAAATGTGGCTTGTATGGAAGGGTTGAAAAAAAGAAAAGAAAAAAGCCACTCCTCAAGAAAGGCCACTTGAAGTCAAAACTGAGTGTCAGGTCACCTTGAGGCTAGGTGTCAGATGCACACCGTTGGGATCAGGAGTGCACCGCAAGGTAGTGGACCCTACGGCTGACTGCTGCGGATGGGAATCAGGGTGCTAATTCGTCCTTCACTCGGTCAGAGAGGCCAAGTAAAAAGGTTGCGACCAGGGCCTCATTGTTCCAGCTCAATTCAGCTGTGAGGATACGGAAATGAAGCGCATATTGTCCCACTGAACAAGAATCTTGGCGAAGGGGCACTAAAAAGGCACTAGCCGCTGAAGAAACCCGAGCTGGCTCCTCAAAGGTATTACAAAAAAGCTTCAAGAAGTCGGACAGGCTGGAAACCACCGGGTCATTCTTCTCCCACAGGGGGGCAGCCCAAGCTAAAGCTTCACCAGAGAGGAGGGAAATGATATAGGCTACCTTAGCCCGATCAGACAAAGTCTTGAGGCTGGAGCTCAAAATGAATGGTGCATTGGCTGAGGAAGCCCCTGCAGGCCTTGGAGTCCCCAGAGAAACAGGACGGAGCTGGCAGTAAATATGAATGTGTGGCTGCGACTGGTGCGATAGGTGCAGCTGCTGATTGTACTTGAGGCTGCAGGTTCTGGTTTCCCAAGGAGGCCTGGAGCTGCTCAAAGCGGGAAGCCAGATCCTGTAGGAATCGCATCACCTGAGTCTGATTACATTCCTGGGTCTTGAGTCTGTGAACTATGCCCTGCAATGGATCGGCTGCAGGAAGCGGCACGTCAGCCGGGTCCATGGCTGATCATACGGTCAGGTCACTTTGAGGCTAGGTGACAGATCCACACTGTTGGGATCTGGAATGCACCGCAAGGTAGTGGACCCTAAGGCTGACTGCTGCGGATGGGAGTCAGGGTGGTAAGGAAGGCAGGTCCGTTGGAACACCAACACGGATCCCACCGGGGTTAGAGCGTAAGATTCCCTGGGGCGCGGAGTCTAAGAGCCAGCAGGTGTTCACCAGAGCCTCTAGTGGTGAGGATGGACTGGGCTGCAACTGGCTCCAGGTTGCGACCCCCAGGGTCCCCCAGCTCACACCCACAGTAGGCAACAGAAGGATAGGGATAGTAAGGGAATAAGCCAAGGTCAGGGCCACAAGCAGACAAGGACAACAGAGTTCACGCCAAGGTTCAGGGTCACAGGCAAACAGGAATAGTCGGGGACACGCCAAAGGTCAGGGTCACGAGCAGACAGGAATAGTTGAGAACACGCCAAGGTCGGTAACAGAAACAAACGTAGAGCACACGGCAGGCAGGAACAGGAAGTCAAAACACACAAAGGTTGATCAGCAGGGCTGGCCTGCAGTGTAGAGGTTAATATAGAGTTCTCTGATAGGAGCTGGGGTGGAGCCATGCTAGAGGAGAGTTTATAAAAGCAGTCAGGTGAGAATCAGCTGGTCTTTAGAGATGAACACATGGAGACAGGTAAGCTGACAGACAAAACTCTATTGCATAACCATGACATTGAGCTTTGCCAAAACGCACTTTGAAGATTCTTAGGCCACATGGAAAAAGGGGTTATGGTCATATAAGACTAAAATTGAATTATTTGGCCTCAACACCAAACAATATGTCTGGCGGAAATTCAATACAGCTTGCTATCCAAATAACATTATTCCTTTTTTTAAATTAGCTACATTTAAAATTCTTTTTTTTTTCTTTTTTTTTCTTTTTGTTTGCGAATCTATGTAAACGTATTACAGAGATGTCATTAAGGACAAAAAAAATAAAACATTTGAATATTGGCACACACCGCTATCATCAGAGATTGTCTGGGACATCACTTCATTAGCTGGCCACGATGGAGCCAAGAGCAACAATAACCCCCCCATAGGTGTGTGATGTTTAGAGACAATGGATGGGGGCAGCATGTCAGGCTCCAGTCACATGGGCGCCAACACCTCTACAGCATGAATGAGGCGTTCAGAGTGGCCTGGAGCTGTGTGTCAGCAGCCTGCGACTGAATGGAGATGCAGTAACTATACAGACAGCTTATCGTCTGAGTTCGTCAGTCACAGAAGCCAGATCCAGAGCCGGAATCCACGGCCCCAGAAGGGAGAGTGGGGGTGGAAGATGGATGCGGCCACCAGCAGGGACATTGCAGGCTACGTTTGCAGGTAAGTGCCACATAACGGGCTAGTATGCGATGCATACTAGCCCATTATGCTTTTACTTTGCAGGGGGGGTTAAACCAATCAGGGTTTACTTCCTCTTTAACGGCAAAACTGGGGTGTAGAAAATAGAAGTCGAGGCATTTAGCCATTAGTAGGTGTTCCCAGCTATCGGAAGGGTCGGCCCACAGCAGAGTCCAGCCTTTCTGCAAGAAGCAGATTATTCTGGCACTGGAATGAGACCCCAGAGTCAGAGGAAGACTAAGGAGACATTTGGCAGTGCAGATTTTTTTCCTTTTTTTTAAATAAATATATAACTGCATACATTGGTGTTAGGGATGAGCTTCGTGTTCGAGTCGAACCCATGTTCGACTCGAACATCGGCTGTTCGGTCGTTCGTCGAATTCCGTACGTTATGGGCCGTTCGCGCCAAATTTCTGTGGTGCGTCACGGCCCATAATTCACTGCGGCATCGCAGTGCATTGCTAGCTGATGATTGGCCAAGCATGCACTATGACCCGCATGTTTGGCCAATCACAGCGTCGTCGGTAGAGAGAGCTGTAATTGGCCAAAGCCAGGGTGGCTTTGGCCAATTATGGCTCAGGGAGTTTAGAACACGCCCCACACTATATAAGACCACCTGCACGGCGGCCCTGTGTAGTGTGTTACGGTGTTGAGATACATAGATAGACAGAGAGACAGTGTCATTTCATTTGAGTTAGCTAGGTTAGGCAGGACAATCAGTGAGTTAGCTGCACTTACAGTGTATTGTGTATATATATGCATCCCAGGTGTTGGGATGCATATATATACATTGTATTCAGTTTAGCTAGATCCGTTCCTGTTATCTTCCTACTGACAGGCAGGCTTGTCTTGTTACAGTATTTACAGCTACCTGAAGAAAATTGCTGGTGTTCTTTTGATCCTATTAGTACCACAGTCAGGCAGCTAGACTATTTACAGTTAGTGTAGTGTGTCCTCCTCACAGTGTTCAGCTAAAACTACAAGTTAGTGTAGTGAGACCTCTGCACAGTGTTCAGCTAAAGCTACAAGTTAGTATAGTACGTACTGCTCACAGTGTTCAGCTAAAACTACAAGTTAGTGTAGTGAGACCTCTGCACAGTGTTCAGCTAAAGCTACAAGTTAGTGTAGTACGTACTGCTCACAGTGTTCAGCTAAAACTACAAGTTAGTGTAGTGAGACCTCTGCACAGTGTTCATCTAAAGCTACAAGTTAGTGTAGTGCGTCCTGCTCACAGTGTTCAGCTAAAACTACAAGTTAGTGTAGTGAGACCTCTGCACAGTGTTCAGCTAAAGCTACAAGTTAGTGTAGTACGTCCTGCTCACAGTGTTCAGCTAAAACTACAAGTTAGTGTGGTGCGTCCTCCTCACAGTGTTCAGCTAAACCTACAAGTTTTTTTTTGCGAGCTCTGCACAGTGTTTATCTAAAGCTACAAGTTAGTGTAGTGCGTCCTGCTCACAGTGTTCAGCTAAAACTACAAGTTAGTGTAGTGAGACCTCTGCACAGTGTTCATCTACAGCTACAAGTTAGTGTAGTGCGTCCTGCTCAGTGTTCAGCTAAAACTACAAGTTAGTGTAGTGAGACCTCTGCACCGTGTTCATCTAAAGCTACAAGTTAGTGTAGTGCGTCCTGCTCACAGTGTTCAGCTAAAACTACAAGTTAGTGTAGTGAGACCTCTGCACAGTGTTCATCTAAAACTACAAGTTAGTGTAGTGCATCCTGCTCACAGTGTTCAGCTAAAACTACAAGTTAGTGTAGTGAGACCTCTGCAGAGTGATTATCTAAAGCTACAAGTTAGTGTAGTGCGTCCTGCTCACAGTGTTCAGCTAAAACTACAAGTTAGTGTGGTGCATCCTCCTCACAGTGTTCAGCTAAACCTACAAGTTATTTTTTTGCGAGCTCTGCACAGTGTTCATCTAAAGCTACAAGTTAGTGTAGTGCATCCTGCTCACAGTGTTCAGCTAAAACTACAAGTTAGTGTAGTGAGAACTCTGCACAGTGTTCATCTAAAGCTACAAGTTAGTGTAGTGCGTCCTGCTCACAGTGTTCAGCTAAAACTACAAGTTAGTGTGGTGCGTCCTCCTCACACTGTTCAGCTAAACCTACAAGTTATTTTTTTGCAAGCTCTGCACAGTGTTCATCTGAAGCTACAAGTTAGTGTAGTGCGTCCTGCTCACAGTGTTCAGCTAAAACTACAAGTTAGTGTAGTGAGACCTCTGCAAGGTGTTCATCTAAAACTCAAAGTTAGTGTAGTGCGTCCTGCTCACAGTGTTCAGCTAAAACTACAAGTTAGTGTGGTGCGTCCTCCTCACAGTGTTCAGCTAAACCTACAAGTTATTTTTTTGCGAGCTCTGCACAGTGTTCATCTAAAGCTACAAGTTAGTGTAGTGCATCCTGCTCACAGTGTTCAGCTAAAACTACAAGTTAGTGTAGTGAGAACTCTGCACAGTGTTCATCTAAAGCTACAAGTTAGTGTAGTGCGTCCTGCTCACAGTGTTCAGCTAAAACTACAAGTTAGTGTGGTGCGTCCTCCTCACACGGTTCAGCTAAACCTACAAGTTATTTTTTTGCAAGCTCTGCACAGTGTTCATCTAAAGCTACAAGTTAGTGTAGTGCGTCCTGCTCACAGTGTTCAGCTAAAACTACAAGTTAGTGTAGTGAGACCTCTGCAAGGTGTTCATCTAAAACTCAAAGTTAGTGTAGTGCGTCCTGCTCACAGTGTTCAGCTAAAACTACAAGTTAGTGTAGTGAGACCTCTGCACATTGTTCATCTAAAGCTACAAGTTAGTGTAGTGCGTCCTGCTCACAGTGTTCAGCTAAAACTACAAGTTAGTGTGTTGCGTCCTCCTCACAGGGTTCAGCTAAACCTACAAGTTATTTTTTTGCGAGCTCTGCACAGTGTTCATCTAAAGCTACAAGTTAGTGTAGTGCATCAGGTCACAGTGTTCAGCTAAAACTACAAGTTAGTGTAGTGAGACCTCTGCACAGTGTTCATCTAAAGCTACAAGTTAGTGTAGTGCGTCCTGCTCACAGTGTTCAGCTAAAACTACAAGTTAGTGTGGTGCGTCCTCCTCACAGTGTTCAGCTAAACCTACAAGTTATTTTTTTGCGAACTCTGCACAGTGTTCATCTAAAGCTACAAGTTAGTGTAGTGCGTCCTGCTCACAGTGTTCAGCTAAAACTACAAGTTAGTGTAGTGAGACCTCTGCACAGTGTTCATCTAAAGCTACAAGTTAGTGTAGTGCGTCCTGCTCAAAGTGTTCAGCTAAAACTACAAGTTAGTGTGGTGCGTCCTCCTCACAGTGTTCAGCTAAACCTACAAGTTATTTTTTTGCGAGCTCTGCACAGTGTTCAGCTAAAGCTACCTGTAGAAGGTTGGTGGTGTTTTCCTGATCCTATCACTACCGCAGGCAGCTAAATAAGCTGCAAGTTATTTTTTTGCGAGCTCTGCACAGTGTTCAGCTAAAGCTACCTGTAGAAGGTTGGTGGTGTTTTCCTGATCCTATCACTACCGCAGGCAGCTAAATAAGCTGCAAGTTATTTTTTGGCAAGCTCTGCACAGTGTTCACCTAAAGCTACCTGTAGAAGATTGGTGGTGTTCTCATACTACAGGCAGGCAGTTGATTTTGCTAGCTGCAGTATCAGTACATATATATATATATATATATATATATATATATATATATATATATATATATATATATATATCCCATCTTAGTGCAGCTACAGGCCATTAGTATGTCTGGAAGGCCAAGAAGGAGAGGCAGACAGTCACAAGCCAATAAAAGAGGGCAAGCAGGCTCTGTGTCTAGTGCTGGTCGTGGGGACGGTGCATCCTCATCAGCACGTGGCCGTGGGAAACGCTTGGCCTTTTTTTCGGCAGCTGGCTGTGTTGAGCTGCAACATGCGGAAGACTTGGTCGAGTGGATGACCAAGCCGTCCTCATCCTCCTCATCCTCTCTCATCCATGCTCAGGGTACTTTGTCTGGCAAAGCAGCGGCCTCTTCCCTCGGCTCAATGTCATCAATGACTCCTTCCCTAGCCCCACCATGTCCTCCTGAGGAGTCCCTCGAACTATTTGACCACAGTGTTGGGTACATGCTCCAGGAGGATGCCCAGCGTTTGGAAGGCTCTGATGATACTGAGCTCGAGGAAGGCAGTAACGTGAGCACAGACAGAGGGGGTGCCCAAGAAGGACAGCAATCTGGCAGTCAAGCTCCCCCTGCTGCAGCATACTGCCAGGTTTGCTCCAGTGATGAGGAGGGAGGGGATGATGAGGTCACTGACTCAACGTGGGTGCCTGATAGGAGAGAGGAGGAGGAGGAGGAGGCGGCACATCACCAACGAGGCAGGATGCCCTCCAGGGGCCAGCCTAAGGGCAGCAAACTAACTGCATCACACCCCAAAGCTCCACATCTGCAGTCTCTGCGCTTTATTCAAAAAGTTCTTTGGTGTGGGCCTTTTTTGAGATGAGTGCATCCTCATCAGCTGAGATCTCCAACTCCACTATACCTTCAGTCCTCTCTGAGACCTGCACTGAGAGGAATGAAGGTGTAGAATTAGGTGTGTCACAGCCAAGTACTTGTGGGCAATCTGCTTTCGGTACACTGACGTCAGATTGTACCAGGCAAATTTCCCTGCCCCAGCTGCTGCACCGCCGAAAGAAGTTTGCTCCCAGCCATCCACATGCCCAGCGGTTGAATGCTAGCTTGGCAAAATTGCTAGCACTTCAACTGCTGCCTTTTCAGTTTGTGGATGGTGCGGTTCCTCAGTGGCAGGTACCCAAATGCCACTTTTTCTCACGGAAGGCGATTCCGGCTCTCTACCGGCATGTGGAAGGCAATGTACATGCCTCGCTGGACAGGGCGGTCAGTGGTAAGGTGCATATTACCGCTGACTCATGGTCCAGCAGGCATGGACAGGGACGTTACCTAAGTTTCACGGCACATTGGGTGACTCTGCTGGCAGCTTGGAAGGATGCAGGACAAGGTGCAGTAGTGTTGGAGGTTGTTCCGCCACCACGCCTCCAAAATGCCACTACTAATGATTGAGACACACCTCTCTCCTCCACCCCCTCCTCTTCTTCTTCCTCCATGGCCTCTTCCTGTGCTTTGTCCTCTGAACCAGCGGTGCTCCGTAGCCGTTCAAGGGGTTACGCAAGTACGCATGCCAAAAGATGCCATGCGGTGCTTGAGCTGGTGTGCTTGGGGGACAGGAGCCACACTGGGGAAGAGGTTCTGTCAGCTCTGCAGGGGCAGGTTCAGGGGTGGTTGACGCCACGCCAACTTAAGGCAGGAATGGTGGTTTGCGAAAATGGCACCAACCTCCTCTCTGCCCTCCGACGGGGACAAATGACCCATGTGCCCTGTTTGGCTCACGTCCTTAACTTGGTGGTGCAGCGGTTCTTGGGCAGGTACCCGGGCTTACAGGATGTCCTGAGGCAGGCCAGGAAAGTCTGTGTGCATTTCCTCCGGTCATATAATGCCAGTGCTCGGCTGGCGGACCTCCAAAAGGAGTTTAACCTGCCCAAGAACCGCCTAATCTGTGACATGCCCACCAGGTGGAACTCAACGTTGGCCATGCTGCAGCGGCTGCACATGCAGCAGAGGGCCATCAATGAGTACCTGTGCGACTATGGCACCGGGACAGGGTCAGGGGAGCTTGTTTTTTTTCCCCACACCAGTGGGTCATGATCAGGGATGCATGCACTGTCCTGTCACCATTTGAGGAGGCCACGAGGATGGTGAGCAGTGACAGTGCATGCATCAGTGACACTGTCCCCCTTGTCCACCTGTTGGAGCACACGCTGCGTGGAATAATGGACAGGGCACTTGAGGCAGAACAGAGGGAGGAAGAGGAGGACTTCCTTAGCTCTCAAGGCCCCCTTTATCCAGACAGTGTTCCTGCGTGCCCGCCGATCACACAGGAAGAGGATGAGGAGGAGGAGGAGGAGGAAGATTGTATCAGTATGGAGGTGGAGCCTGGCACTCAGCATCAGCAGCAGTCTTTAAGGGATCAAGGGGGGTCCCAAGAAACACATGGACTTGTAAGTGGCTGGGAGGAGGTGGCTGCGGACCATGTCGTCCTTAGTGACCCAGAGGACTCCAGACCGAATGCCTCAGCAAACCTACGCTGCATGGCCTCCCTGATCCTGCAAAGCCTGCGTAAGGATCCTCGTATTTGTGGTATCAAGGAGAAAGACCAATACTGGCTGACAACCCTCCTTGATCCACGTTACGAGGGTAAGGTTGCGGACCTTATCTTGCCATCGCAGAGGGAGCAGAGGATGAAACATCTTCGGGAGGCCTTGCAGAAAGGTCTGTGCAACGCTTTCCCAGAGACTGGGAGGTTACAAACTCCTGTTTCTGGACAACGTGTTGCTGAGGCTTTGGTCAGTCAAAGAAGGAGCGGTGGAGAAGGTGGCCGTCTGACCGATGCTTTCAGACAATTTTTTGGTCCGCAGCCCCAAGGTATGATCAGTTCCAGAAACCATCGCCAGCGTCTGTTTTACATGGTGCAGGAATACCTAGGGGCAAGATCAGACTTGGACACCTTTCCCACCGAAAATCCTCTGGGTTACTGGGTCTTGAGGATGGATCACTGGCCAGAGCTTGCACAGTATGCAATTGAGCTACTGGCCTGTCCTGCATCCAGCGTTCTTTCGGAACGCACATTCAGTGCTGCTGGAGGCTTTGTAACTGATCACAGGGTGCGTCTGTCCACCGACTTGGTCGATCGACTGACCCTCATAAAAATGAATCAGTCTTGGATCACCACTAGCTACCAAGCACCTGATGCTGATGTAACCGAATAA
The DNA here is from genome assembly GCF_042186555.1 of Aquarana catesbeiana. NCBI lineage: Eukaryota > Metazoa > Chordata > Amphibia > Anura > Ranidae > Aquarana > Aquarana catesbeiana. The sequence continues at coordinate 151,834,421 of NC_133332.1, read as the reverse complement.
TTTTTTTTGAAAACTCAGATCCCTTCAAAGACTGCCTATGCTGATGCTGAGTGACTATCCTGAGTAATTATCCTCTTCCTCCTCAATGATCACGCTGATAGCTTGTAAGAACATTTTTGGTTCTGGGCGCCACCACCAGTGCCTAAGGCCCAATTTTTCAGCCCCTGTTTAACAGGGGCGTGTAATTACAATTTTTGATGCAATACTTTGCAGCAGGGCTCGTTTCTGCGTTCCAACTAGAGTATCTGTGAGGGGTTGCAGTGTTGTGGCACCAGCACCAGTGCCTAAGGCCTAATTTTTCAGCCCCTGTTTAACAGGGGCATGTAATTACAATTTTTGATCTAATATTTCACAGCAGGGCCCTGTGAGGGCTTACAGTGTTGTGGCCTCAACAACACCTAAGGCCCAAATTTCTGCTGAGTATATAGGGCAGGCCCCTACTTTCAAACATCTAACTTACAAATGACTCCTACTTGCAAACGGAAGGAGACAACAGGAAGTGAGATGAAATCTACCCCTAGGAAGGGAAATTCTCTCCTGTAAGAATTAATGAGGGAAAAACATTTCTCCTTTCCACTGATGCTTTCCAATCCTCGTTCCACAAAAAACCCCACATTTTCAAAAAACATTTGTCATTGGGACAAAAAGTGAGGTGAAATCTTCTGAAGAGGAGGACAGACAGCAAAACAAATGTCACAGGGGTGATAACCCTTCCCTATGTTTTCCAAAAAGCTTAAAAAAGATTTTTTGGCTGGAGCTAAACACGTTAAAAATGTACCCATTCAAGATTACAAACAGATTCTACTTAACAACAAACCTACAGTCCCTGTCTTGTTTGCACCGCCTGTATACTGCTGTTCAGAGTATATAGGGCCTGGTGGCCCCACACCTTTCCTTATTTTAATTTGGGTACGGGGTTCCCCTTAATATCCATACAAGACCCAAAGGGCCTGGTAATGGACTGGGGGGTACCCATGCCGTTTGTCTCACTGATTTCCATCCATATTGCCAGGACCCGACATTACATTAAAGCTGCAAGCAGTTTTAAATTACTTTTTTTCCTTTAAAAATGACTTTTGTGCAGGGACTGTTCTAAGCACAGGAAACACGCGCCACTTTACAGGCATACTATAGACACCCCCCAGGTACGATATTTAAAGGAATATTTCACTTTTTTTTTTTACTTTAAGCATCATTAAAATCACTGCTCCTGAAAAAACGTCCGTTTTTAAAAGTTTTTTTTGCATTGATACATGTCCCCTGGGGCAGGACCAGGGTCCCCAAACCCTTTTTAGGACAATAACATTTAAATTAGCCTTTAAAATGAGCACTTTTGATTTTGAACGTTCGAGTCCCATAGATGTCAATGGGGTTCTAACGTTCGTGCAAATTTTCGGTCCGTTCGCAGGTTCTGGTGCGAATCCTTAATTGGTGTTTTTTCATATCTGCTTAGAGTGCAAGTTTATTAAAGATGTTATTTTAACACTTCATCCAATCCTCAGATTTGCCATCAAAATAGTTATTTTAGAAATATTTGCATCATAATACTAAATTATGGTAAATCATCAAACAACTATACTGACTGAATGACAGGCGTTTGTTGCAGCACTTTTCCTTGATTGATTAATCTGAAGATTTTTCATATAAGTAGTTATTCCTACCTGCAGAAATTCCCTCTTGCTTATGCAGTGAACCTTCTATTATAAGATATAAGATAGCAGTAGCAGTGTTTGGTTCATTTCACTCTGTCAGAAAATAGACATGTCATTCCACAATTGAAAAGGAAGCCAATGGTAGCTCAATATGTCACAAACTTGTATTTAAAGGAATTGTGTAACAACTGAGAACAGGGAGTCGGGGCTTTGGGTTAAATCCAAAGTAATATATCCATACTGCACATTAAAAATAAAATAAAAAAAAAATAAAAATGGACGTATCACTTGCTTCAATTAGCTGCTGAGTGTAGATTTTTTTTTATTCACTAATTAAATTTGGAAATGCATTTGATCTAGTGAGCTGCACACACCAGCTTTATACAAGTGCCACATTTTGTCCTTATTACTGTTTTGTTTTAAATCAACAGACAGTAAATTCTAATGTCATTTTACTGGCAAGTTAATAATGCTTGCAATAATCATATTGTATTAGCGGTTGTGATGAACACCAATAATTATAATATAAATATAAAGCTATGTTTTAACCATAATGATTGATACAAAAGTACAGAATACATATCAGTGAGAAAAAGTAAGCTAGGCATGAAATAATATGGTGGCTACCATTGCTGACCTCCTTCTAAAAATATTACTGATTTGGCTGTCTCTGACATCTGTACTATGAGTCACTGACCAGGAAGCATGTGGCAAATGAAGCCAGAGTAAAGGCATAATATCGTACAGCATATAAGTGTAACCTGTGACTGCAAATGGTGCCAACATCCTGCTTAAGATATATATATATATAAGGGTAAAAAAACTATAGTGGAAGAATTAAATCTTCATATCAAAAATAGAACATCTACAGTTATGGATATGCACAATGGAATATACATAACAAGAGATGTATAGTATCAGATGTATACTGTGTGGATACGTACAACAATTATGAGAAACATGCATTATCAGCCTATACTATAACTTAAAAACAGCCCAGCCAGTGCACTCCAATGGAGGTCAGACCCAAAAGGGAAGGGGGTGGGATAGAGAGATCCAGAGGTTGGCAAAGACACAAAAAAATATAAATAACGCAATAGTAACCAAACTAAATATTATTTTCAACTCAAAAACCTATATTTAAAGATATGGCAGCCAAATTTCAAAAGTACACCGAAAGGGGCAAAAAAAAAAAACAATAACAAAAATTCAAGAAAAAAAGAGGTCTAGTATTATGTTACAAGTGTGCATGTGCTCCTTACAATATTTTAGGGGCATTTTTTACTGAAATAAAAACACTCTTATGTTATGTTATGTTCAACACATAGAAAGTAGTTGTGATCTATCTTCTATTCCTTTAGCTGCTTGTAGCACTTTACCAATGTGTGGATTCATATGCCTTTTAACACAATAAACTTTTGATGAAGATCTTCAGCGGAGTGCCAGCTTTCTTTAAAGCTGCTGACAAAAGTGACCTAGTCAAAAGGTGTAAAGACTACACGTGTACTTCCTATAATATTTTAGTTTTTCTTTTCAATAAAATAAATACATCCTGATGTTGTGTAGCGCTACCCCCACAGGAGCCACTGGTGAATAAGGGATCCCCCACCCTGCACAGCCAGGCACACAGGATTTTTCACAGCACTCTTGAGTTAGAAAACAATCCTTGCAGATTTGTTTTTGTGTTTTTTTTTATTAAGAGTATTGAACTTCGATGAGGTTTGGGGTATTATGAGATGCCCACTTGAATTTAGCAGAACTTTCCAGGGACAACTTCCTCTGTACAGACTATTTACATACTCATCAGCTCCTCCAGCACAATACCTGTGTGAAGTACTACAACTCTCAGGACCAGCTGGCACACTATTAGGTGATCTTACAATAGGGCTCAGTCAGATCGGTAGTAAATGCTCTTTACAGACAGGGACCGCAGGTCCCTTTGGTAGTGTAGCAAAGTCTTAGTGCCCAGCTATCCTTCTGTGGCTACTGATCCCAGGACCACCTCTTCAGGCACTGCCAGCCCACCTGTCTGCAGCTGCCCCTTTCTCTAGACCTCCTGGCTAAGCTTCCCCAGTTCTCCCAGACTGACTCTGCATCTCCTCTCAGGCTGCCTCTCAGTCCTCCCTGACTGTAACACTCACAAGCCCACCTGGCTGCCTTCTCCTTGGAGATCTCTCAGACACACTCACTGGCTCCCACTGTCCTCACACCTGCTGCCATGCCACTGGACAGGATTCCTCCTTGGATTTTCAGAGTATCCCTGCTGCATCCGATCTCCCAGACCCAAGGCCACCCCCCAGACTAGGGGCTACCCTCAAGGGTCCACCAACAACCTCCTAGCACTCCATCTCCAACTTCCACCCGAACTCTCCTGACCAGCTGGGCTGACCCTGAGTATTTGAGGGGGCCTGCCCCCTGCCAACCAATCTGTTGGGGATTGGTCAGGGCCCTTTATGAATACTCAAGGTAGGCTCCCAACCTCAATCCCATTCTTCTGGAAATTTTAATTCAATCTTATTTTATTGAGAAAGAAAAAGTGTACAGTATACAGTAATGTAATACAAAAACACATAAAAGTAGAAATAGATATCATTGCGATATTGGTAACATATCATCTTATGTCTTAAGCAATTTGTGAGCTTTTATTGATTTGGTGTGATATTTAGCCTGCGTAGCTATACCGTCTAAACTGAGTAGAGTGCAGGTGAGCACCACTATCCACTCACTGAGTGGCGTCCACCTATTGCAAACAAGCTAGGGCTATTGTTGCTGTGCTAAATGTTTTTTCTCTGATGGGGAAGCTCAGTGTGTGTCACATTACTTGTCTGATGAGATTAGAGAGAATGATTTAGGTGATCGTATAGCGTTGTAACATATAAGGGGAGAAAGAGAGAAAGAGGGGTGGGAATAGAGGGGACAAGGGAGAAAGGGAATACAGATATTAAGAGAAAGACATTCCACCCTGGTCACACAGTTGCATTGGTGGAGTCCTCTGTAGCCCATGGAATAAATTCAGCGGAATAGCGGAAGATAGACCACGAGGTCCAGGTCTTGGAAAATTGTTCCTCCTTACCCGTTTCCTGCGACAACATCCGTTCCAGACTATTAATTTGGTCCACTTCAATTGCCCAATCTCCCAGGGAAGGTATGCTCGTCGACTTCCAATGTCTGGGCAGTACCGTTCTAGCTGCCGCTAAAAAGTGACGCAGAACGTCTTTTTTGACCGATTTAAGCGGGCCAGGGAGCATAGATAGCAGGGCCACCTCAGGAGAGGATGCAACCGAGGTCGCCATGAGTCTGCAGTACAGATCGAGGATCTTTTGCCAGAACCTCCGCACAGGGGGGCACTCCCACCAAATGTGGAGTAGGGTTCCCTTTGATGACAAACAACGCCAGCAGGTATCCGGGAGTGTCGGGTTTATCCATCGTAATGTTGAGGGGCATCTATACCAACGGGTCAGTAATTTGAATCCCTTTTCTTGCGATTTGGAGGCTAAGGATATTTTGTGAGTCAAAATGAAGCATTTTTGCCAATCTACAGGTGAGATGGGGTGACCCAATTCTTCCCTCCAGGCCTGTGTGTATGGGGGGAGGTCAGGATTATAGACTATATGTATGAGAGAGTATAGTTGAGAGACCACATGCGTAGGAGGGTCAATCTGGAGCAGCATGTTCTCCAAGTCTGTTGTATCAGTAAGTACATCAGGTAAGGATGGGAAGGTTCGAATAAAAGATAGCACCTGTTGCCTCTGCAGCCAGTGCGTCGAAGCATGGGAAGGTGGGCCGGTGGGAACGTCTTGAGTCAGAGAAGGATCTGAACGCAGAACTTGGGCAAGTCGTCTGTGGTCCTTCTTGCACCAAGGGCCAAAACTCTCTACTTGTAGGGCTGGTGGAAAAGCCGGAGTTCCAAACAGTGGAGTCATGGGTCCTTTCAGAGGAGATAGGGTCTTGGAGGAATTCATTCGGGTCCAAATTTGTATAGTTTGTCGGGTGAGGTCGCTCAGGGGTAATCCCCCTTTTAGGAATTCAGTAGGCGTCCACCGTAGTGCGCGGAGATCTATTGAATTGAGATGGCTCTCTATTTGTACCCATAATTTGGTGGAGGAATGATGGAACCAGTTAACTATACGTGTTAGTACTGCTGCTCTATAATATATAGAGGCATCCGGAGCTCCAGCTCCACCACGAATCTTGGGAAGCGACAGCGTCTCATAGCGTATCCGAGGACGAGCCCCCGCCCAGATAAAGGAGGAGAACAGTTGGCGGAGTTTCTTAAAGAACCAGGAGGGTATTGAAATGGGAATTGTCTGGAACAAGTAAAGAAACCGAGGGAGGACGTCCATTTTTAGAGCATTCACTCTACCTAGCCACGATAGGCGTTTTTTCGTGTAGTTTGATAGAACGGTCTTGGTTCTAAGCAGAAGGGTAGCATAGTTCAGAGAGAACAATTGGGACCTTTCTGTGGGTATTTGGATTCCGAGGTAACGGATGGAAGTGGAGCCTGTTTTAAAGGGAAACTTGATGGAGACTTGGCGGAGGGCCTCCTGTGATAAAGAAATGTTCAGTATTTCTGACTTAGTATGATTCACTTTGAAATTGCTCATCTTCCCAAACCTCGTGAATTCCTGCATAATATGTGTTAAAGATAGGTGGGGTTGGGTTACAAACATTAGTAGGTCATCCGCAAAGAGAGCCAGTTTGGAATGAATAGGGCCTATCGATACACCAGAGATGTTAGGGTTATTGCGCAAGGCAATTGCCAGGTGTTCCATAACAAGGACATATAGAAGGGGAGATAAAGGACAGCCTTGTCGTGTCCCGTTATGGATGGGAAATGAGGGTGATAATGAGCCGTTCACCCGTATTCTAGCAGAAGGAGAGGAGTAAAGGGACATAATTCGGGATAGCATTTTGGGGCCTAGACCTATCTGTTTCAAAGACATCTGGAGGAATTGCCAGTCCACCCGGTCAAATGCCTTTTCCGCATCGACCGTCAAAAGACATAGAGGGACATCATGGGTGCGTGCATAGTCGGTAAGAAGCAGAGTTTTCAGGGTGTTATCTTTTGCCTCACGACCACTTACAAAGCCCACCTGGTCCAGGTGTATGAGGCGGGGGAGAAGCGGCTTCAACCTAGTGGCTAAAATTTTGGCGTATATTTTCAAGTCCACTCCAATTAACGATATGGGCCTATAATTAGCGCACACAGTAGGGTCCTTATCTGGTTTTGGGATAATAGTAATGTGGGCTTCAAGCGTTTGTGGAGGAAACGCCAAGCCTTCTGATATAGAGTTGAATACTCTAGCCAAGAAGGGGGTCAATAGGGGAGCAAATGTCTTGTAAAATTTAGGGGTGAAGCCGTCTGGCCCCGGGCTTTTACCGGACGGGGTGGCCGCTATCGCCCCCAAGACCTCATCTGTTGTAATTACCTGTTCTAGCTCTTCTACAGTATCGCCGTCCAATGTAGGGAGCTCCGTCTCCTCAACATAAGACTGTCTATCGGTGTCAGGTGTAAGGGTAGGGCTAGAAGAGACGCCGGGCGAAAGATTGTATAGTGTGTGGTAGAAATCTCGGAATGTTTGTGATATCTTGGAGGGCTCACTGAGCATTTGTCCAGAGGGGGCCCGAATCTGAGGTATAAATGTGGAAGACGTGTTTGGGTGAAGGGTGCGAGCTAACGGTCTACCGCATTTATCTTGGAATCGGTATTGATGTAATGCAAGTCTGTCCGCATAGGTGCGAGCCGAAGCCTCATATAAGTCCTTGAGTTGGGATCGAGCCGTTGAGACCTCTGTAAGAGTCCCCACCGTTGGAGCTCGTTTATGTTGGGTCTCAAGGTCTCGAAGCTTTTGCATTGCTGAGGTTATTGCGGCTGAGCGAACCTTTTTCAAGCGGGTCCCCATCTGAATAAAGGTTCCTCGCAGGACAGCTTTAAGTGCCTCCCATTGTATGGGTAGCGAGGTAGTGTCTGATGCATGATCTTTTAAAAAATTAGAAATGGTTTCTGAGACCTTTTGGGAGCAGTCAGAGTTTGTGAGGATGGAGTCATTCAGCCTCCACGTCCACTCCCTCACCGGTGTGGAGGGAATCATTAGTGTCAGATATATAGGCGAGTGGTCGGACCAGACCATTGAGTCTATCTCACATTCAGGTGACCAATCTAAACAGCTGTGGTCAAGAAGAAAATAGTCTATACGACTATAAGAGTGATGGACCTGTGAGAAGTGGGTATAGTTGCGGTTTTTGGGGAACAGAACCCGCCATATGTCAATTAGACGTAAATCATATATAGCGCGTTTAAATGCCCTTAATTTAGTAAAGGAGATGGATGAGCGAGATGTTGATGAGTCTAAGAGTGGATCCAGGGGGGCGTTAAAATCTCCGCCTATGATTATTTTACCCTCTGCAAATTCCGACAAGATCCTCATGTACCGCAGAGCAGACGATATTTGATTAGTATTTGGTAGGTAGAGATTGGCAATAGTGAATTTCGTGCCCCATAAGGAGAACTTTACGAACACATACCTTCCCTGGGGGTCCGAGACCTGGTCTATCAGGTCAATCGGAAGCGTTTTGTGGAAGGCAACAGAAACGCCTTTGGTTTTCTGAGATGGGTTTGTACTGTGAAACCATCTGTTAAAGTACCTGTTGGAGCAGGAAGGGGTGGAGTTTGTGTGGAAATGAGTTTCCTGTAACAGTAACACATTGACCTGTTGTTTATGCATTTGGTAGAGGATTTGTCCTCTCTTGGATGCTATATTGAGGCCATTTACATTATAGGAGCAAAATTTCAGGCGAGGATGGGATAGTACTGTGTGGGCCATAGTGGAATGAGAAGAAGAGAGTCAGCTTAGAGACAGCAGAGGGAGGAGGAGGGATGGGGGGGGGATTATACGGTGGCAAAAATATACCAGGACAGAACTAGGTAGGGGGGACACCTAAATAAGGAGCCTAACAAGTCTAAGGGGTCCACGAAAACGGGACACCACGTGAAAAATCACGTATAAAGGCACTATCCGTGCCCGGCCTATTGAGGGTGGGAGGTCGAAGTGGAGAGTCTGAGCCGTGAGCCCAGTAGCATGACAGGCATATGTAGCTTACTTGAGGCACATCAGTGTAACAAACATTTAAACAGCAGAACACACATCAGATCGTCTGTGAAGGAGGGTGGCTGTCCGCGCGGGCAAATGACTCCGCACAAGCCCACCCTCCCTCCTTCACAGAGGAGACATCAATCCGCAAAATAACCTCCTGGGAAGGGGGAGGTAAACATTTTCAACATATGCTATCCATAGACCCCAACAGGGGTCCCGGAAACAATTCTGTGTAATAATACTGAAATCAGTAACAATGTGTAATAACATTTTAAGGTGAGAGTAAGCAGTGTATGAGAAACCGTATACGGAGAGCTAGAGGTGTCCATGTGGATAATGGCAAGAGACCGTGGACCCATCCAGTCCATCCATCGGCCCCTCTCCCTGTATCCAGGTGGAACATTTCCCCTAGGTACCTAAATATAAGGCCATTGTGGTAAAATATGTTAGAAACTCAATAATAGCCTAACTAAATCAAACATCAGAAATTTGCAGTCCTTTAGCCTCTCCCGAACCCCAGCCAGGTACAATACACTAGCGAAGGGCAGGGAGAAGGCCTGCCTATGTATTGCTCCCTCTATCCTGAGACATTGGGTTACGGAGCAGGTCATCTTGTCTCTTAGTGTAACATAGCTTGCTGAAATCCGGTGGAACAAAGGAGGAAAAATGTAAAAATGTAAAAAGGGAAAAACAAAAAACAAACAACAACAAAAACTCCAAAAATTCTGTAGAGAGGTGGTGGGGATTCCAAACCTTGACCTGATCAAGAGACAAGAGAGGAGCAGCGCACTTAGAGGGTGCTAGTCATGTGGGGAACGTTGAAATGGCTTCAAGTAACGTCTTAAAGGTACCTTAAGCTTCTGGGGAGGTAGGCCGACGTATTCTGGGGCCTATAGAATGTGATCTGGACCTCGGCTGCCTGCGTCGTTGTGGGAGAGGGTCCCGTATTTGCACCCTAATGCGGTCATCCGGCGGGTCCAGCCAGTTCGGTACCTCAATTGGGTCTTGTTCCAGAAAGCTGAAAAAGGCTGGGAGTTGATCCGGGTCGGAGAGGATAAATTTGTGCTCAGCTCTGGTCACCTTAATACTGAAGGGGTGTCCCCACGTATAAGTTGCTCCGGTTTGGCGTATCAGATCTAGTAGTGGGCGGACCATTCGGCGCATGTGGAGAGTGTTGCGAGAGAGGTCTGGATATAAGTTGATAGTAGAACCATCGAAGTCCACGGGACCCAAACGCCATGCCTTGCGCATAAGTTCTTCTTTAAGGGTGTAATAATGAACCCTGCAGAGGACATCGCGTGGGCGGTCACTTTGTTCTCTCCTCGGCCCCCCCACTCTGTGCACCCGGTCTAATTCAATGGGAGATGAAACCTCTCTGCCCAGGACTATGTTGAGGATGGCAATGACGGAAGGTTTTAAGTCTGTACCCGCTGTGGCCTCCGGTATGCCCTGTAACCGTATATTATTCCTGCGGCTCCTATTTTCTCCGTCTTCTATGCGTAATTGATGTTGTCTTATACGGTGCAAGTGCTCCCTGGAGGCCTGTTCAAGGGATGTGATGCGAGCTGCATGATCAGATTGAATGTCAGTTAAGGCAGACACTGCGGTCTTATTAGTCGAGACCTGCTGTTGGAGGGCCTGGAGGTCTTTGTGGAGTGAAGTCTCCATTTTGATCGCCCAGGACTCAAACTCCGCTCTGAAGGCTGCCAGAAGGGTCGAGGTCTCGGATCTATTCGCTCCTCCTGAAGCTTGAGGGGCCACATCTCTAGGACCCGTGTCCGAAAGAGGGGCAGCAGGGGTCTCAGACCTGGATGCCACAGCTGATAGGTCCGATTGCAGGACGGAAGAACCATCCGAATCCTCGCTGCTGTCTGTCGCCGGCTGAGTGGGAGGAGGAGGCTTGCTTTTCCCCGGGTTTCGAGCGGACGTCATCTTATCTTTGGGAGTGCGGGAATCAGACTGGGATGTGCGGAGCAGGTATCGTTGGATTGTGCCCTGTTGTAGGTCCGTGGACTCAGTAGATCGAGCACTGTGTGTGGACATGCTTTTCAAAGATGTGCGACGACTGAAAAATAGCCTGTCAGCTCCGGGCAGTTACGGAGCTCAGCAGCTCATTGCTTAGCCATACATGGTCTGTCCTGCTTCTTTGCAAAGTTGTATGGATGGGGACCACTGGTGGGCGCCGATCCCGCTGGGCCTCTCTTGTGGCTGTGTAGAGAGCAATCCAGGCTCAGAGGGGTAAGAATACCAGGAGCCTATGTAGATACAGCAGCTTGGGTGGAGCAAGATGGCCGCCACTTGTGTTCAGGGCCGTGGTGACAGTTCGTGTACTTATGGGGGTATATGCTTGCTAGTACCCCTTCTACGGCCACAGTCTGTCAGATCAGGGTGTCCCCAGGTGGTGGGTGAGGCTAAGATTAGGCCCAAAGGAGACAGGGGGCTGCCAGGGTGTAGCAAGATGGCCGCCACATTCAGTCTCTGGAGCCAGGGCAGCACCACAAGTACATGCTGGGGTGATTGTTCACTAAATACCCTGTCGGGGGTCTCAATTAGCCAGGCCAAGGTATTTCTGTGGTTGGCGGGGGCTCAGATTGGGCCTAGGAGAGTTAGATAGGCCACTGGGTGTAGTAAAATGGCCGCCGGCACTTACCAGGTCCCTCTGGCAGGCCTCCTAGAGCGATATGGAGGGGATCACAGGCCCCCAGTAGCAGGCTGGATGTTCCCAATGTTTGTGGAGGAGGTAGGGCATGTGTAGCGGCCGGGGACAGGGCCGGCACGGTCTCTGGGTGCAGCAAGATGGCCGCCGTTCCCCGTGAGTAGGCCGGAGCCGCGGCCTTTCCTAACAGTCGGCCCGGAGCTCCGCGATCGCCGCGGACGCCGCGATCTCGGCGTCAAACAGCTCCCTCCTTGTCTGCACCGCTGTCTGAGGCACAAGCAGGGTCGGTGCTGGTCTGTGGGTGGGTATATCTCCAGGTGTGCTCTATGCCTGGAGGAGCTCACCCCAGGCACGTCTGCTCAGATCTCCGTTCGGTCACGCCCCCCTCTTCTGGAAATTTTAACCTCATTCCAGAAGTAGGGGGAGGTACCGGAGATGCAGCCTGTTGAGTCATACCAGCCCTCCCTGGCTCACTCACCCGACCAAGATTAAACACAGGCTTCGCTACCAGCCAAGCCTAAATATTTTACCTAATCTAACAGGAAAAATCCCTATTCTAGCACAACTAGAGGGTGCTACAGTTGGTTTCTAGATTATAGAATGGCTGATGTGAGTCCTGTTGGCAAAGTGACTTCATAGTGGGTCATAGTGGGTAAAGACTGATTGCATACTAACTACAAGTTTTTGGGGGCTTTTTACAGTGAAACATATACATTAAATACATTTTTTAAGTTGATTAAATTTAATCAAGCTATAAAAATAGCTAGTATGCACATAGTCACTACAATATTTCAGAGACTTCTTCAGTGAATAAATGCACTCTACCATTGACTTCTTGATTTTAAAATGGCTGGTAAAGGTGCTGTTTAAACAATGACGGTTTTATATATTGGTGGTGCAGGTTTCAGACCCACTGAGACTGGGAAAAAAGTACAAGAAAAAGGCAAATAGCTAATAATATATTTTGGTTTTCCCATTCTGATTGAATTTGCGTAGTCAGGTTTAGTAAGAGGGAAGGGATAAGGTCCGATTTAAAGAAGTTGCGAACATTTAATATCATATACACTTTCTAATACAGTTATAACTATGTAAGACTCGTAACTGATTTGGCTTGGTTTCAGAAACAATCTTTCTTACCTTTTTTACAAAGGTTAAAAAGTTCTGTCGTGTGACCATGTATCTCTTCTTCCTGATAGTGGGGGTCATGGTTACAGGAATTACAAAATCTGTTCAGCCTGAGGCAAGATGCAGGCTGTGCTAGGAAAGGGGTAACTTCAAAATGAAGGCTGTGAAAGGTTGAAGGGTGTGGTGGCTGAACAAACTAATGAATACAGGCATGCTGTGTGCCTGCATAGTGTCCTGTACCTCTAAATAGACAAAAAGGTATGTCACTACAGGGTGGCACTGTGGACACCAATTAGATAAGCTGTGCCACTTCCTATCAGTATCCAGAAAGGGAATTGCAAGAGAAAATTGACTTTTTAGGCACCATTATTTAGGTTAAAAGAATGTGTACATTTTTATTCAGAAATATATACTGTATAAGTATTTTATATATATATATTTCTGAATAAGGATGTACACATTCTTTTAACCCAAATGCTGGTGCTTAAAAAGTCAATTTTCTCTTGCAACTCTCTTTCTGTACCTCTAAATGTTCAGCCAAAGAATGAAAACTGATCACCCAAGTATAGATCATATTATGCTTTATGGGGTCAATTTAGAACAAGGAAGGTGATGGCCAGGATCAAACAGATACTTCAGATGGAAGAAGTACATAAAAATGATAAAGACTATGGTTTAAAAAATACACATGTGTGAACACACACATGGAAAAAAATTAGGGTAGCATACACTTTTAGGCCCTTGGAAATAAAAGGTCAGTGTTGTAAGCACCCCTGGCCATAACAATATTTACAGTGAATAACTCAACCAATGTTACATGGGAATGTAGGTCGCACTATACATTCATAAATAAGTACACTACAACAGGTTGGTGTTGAAAATGGCCGCGGCACCTTTATTGATGTTGGAATTAAAACAAATAACTTTATTCAAATAAATAATGAAATATCAATAAATATTCTTTCAGATTCAAAACAATTCTAACTCGCTCAGTCATAGGACTTGAGCTGTAAATAAATCATTTCAATAAAACCAAGTCCCCCCTTGATTCAAGGGTGACATAACCACATAATGGTGCCAGCGACAAGGGTGGGAGGGAAGGGGAGCTCAAGCTTAAGCCGCCTCAGGGCAAGTGTGAGCGGGTCTGTCACGCAGAGGCTTATATAGCCTCTCAGTCTGAGGAAAAAACGTTTTTCGCGCTCCTTGCCTCGTGACCAGCCCGCCCTCTCTTCTTTTTTTTTTTAAATAAAAACAAACTTTATAATTAATTTATTTTTTGGTGACCACAATCCCATGATGCGGGCGCTTTATCGTGCCCACTATCCATGGGAATGTAGGTCGCACTATATATTCATAAATAAGTACACTACAACAGGTTGGTGTTGAAAATGGCCGCGGCACCTTTATTGGTGTTAGAATTAAACCAAATAACTTTATTCAAATAAATAATGAAATATCAATAAATATTCTTTCATATTCAAAACAATTCTAACTCGCTCAGTCATAGGACTCGAGCTGTAAATAAATCATTTCAATAAAACCAAGTCCCCACCAGCCGGGTTTTGAAAATTGTTCGATGCAATTTTGAAGACCTAAATTGAAAATGTCAAGACCAACATCTGAAAGATGTACGCCATCTTGTCTGTAAAGACCGGGAAAACCTCCTTCCAAATCTATGTGATGGAAGGAAATCCCCCCAATTGATGGTAGAAATTTTTCAATTGAATGATTAATTCTCCATCTTATCTTTTCCAATGGTCTGCTATCTTTTGAGTACAACCAATGTAAGCGAGAGACCATCTCAGAGAAAACAACACAAGTATTTGGAAACATTACTCTTAAACGATGTAAATCTTGCTTTATTAGAAACATTAAATCCAAACTTTTTCATCTACCCACATCATTACCTCCAATGTGTAAAATTATCATAGTTGGATAAGGCCAAGAATGAAACAATTCAGAAATATGAAGAAAAAGATTAGTCCATTGTAAACCACGAATTCCTTTCCATAAAATAAGAAACTTATCGGAAGGTAAAGATAGGTTGGAACCATAACAACGCTGTGAAGCTCTCTTATGAGCCCAATAAATGTATGAATGGCCAAATATCCATATGCAAGATTTGTCACCTAGAATCAAAGAGACAAGTTAGGTCGGATGTAAATGTTAAATCTACTAGACTCCCATCTACCCAATCTCATAATGACCTCATCACTCAAACCCAATCTAGCAGCTTCTGTAGCAGCTCCAATTCTGAAAGAATGAGTAGAAAATTTAAAAAGCGAAAGGCCTAAATGAGAAATTAACGTCTTAATACTGCTGAAAACTGAAATTTTGTCATAGGAGAGGAATCAATATGAACAAAAAAAATGCTGACCTGAAACTGGTCTGACAGCAAGGTATTTTTTTAGAATTAATAAAGGACAGAGGATGGAGTCCCCAAAAGCAAATAGATTGAGCCATTGACCTTTACCTGAACTATCCATTTTGGATTTTCTGACAAAAACAAGGACCTTATCTTCCGAAAAAGACAATTCTGATAAAAACACACCTTCTAAACTGTGTTTGTTATTTGGTAACATCTCAGACATACGAAAAGCTGCAAAAAAAAACAAAAAAACAAAAAAACATCAAAACAAAAGCAGCATGAAATAATATAGCCTCATACTCTGAGATGCAAACAAAAGGAGTATCCAAACACAGCTTTGATAATAATTCCACAGTAATTGGCCTGCGCCTATCTGGAGTCAAGTTTTTCTTCCGTAAACCCTTTAAAGCTTGTCTAACAGAAAAGAAACTGTTACAAGCTGGAAAATTATTCAGCTTCAAGAAAAAAGAGACTCCAGCTAATATTTTATTAATGTGGTTAAAGGAAAATTCCGATTGAATTAATGAACACAGAAATGCTAAAATTGAACTCACAGAAGGTGGTAGACCCTTTGAGCCCAATTCTTTATTGAAATTCAACCACCTTTCCCATGCAACTGAATAATCAGTCCATGTTTTAGGAGCGATTGAATGCTTAATAACCTGAATTACTGGATTTAAATTAAATCCCAAAGATGACTCGGGCAACGATGCCCAACCAGATCTGCATGAGGTAATAGCTGTCTGAAGCAAGCCATCTGGAATCGAGATAAGGCATCAGCGATGACATTAAGATTGCCTGGTATATGTTTCGCCTTAATCCAAATGTTTAATTTTAAGAATAATAGAACTAAATAACACAAGAGTTTTATGATTAAAACCGATTTTGAAGAAAGGCAGTTAAAGCAAATAATACACCTCTATTATCTGTATTCACAATCATTCTTTTGTTAGCGAGCTGATCACCCCAAATTTCCAAAGCAACTAAAACTGGAAAGAGTTCCAGGAAAATGATGTTCTTTGTAAATTTGTTAGAAATCCAAAGGGGGGGCCATGAGCCCGAACACCAATGTGAACGAAAAATCATAGCAAAACCTTGAGAACCAGCAGCGTCTGTGAATAATTCTAAATCTGCTGCGAAAACAAAGTCTTCCTGGAAAAAAGATCTGCCATTAAATTCTTGTAGAAATTGGGACCGTACCAGTAAATCCTCTTTAAGAGCACAAGTCAACCTAATGTGAGAAAAAGGGGATTTAACGCCTGACATAGCCAAAGCCAGAAGACCCAGAAAAGAGTGAAGCTCTTTTAATAAGATCTTTTTTCTGCACAGGAAGAATGAAATGAAGGATTGTAACCTATACATTTTTTGAGCAGGTAATTCAAACTGGAATAAGTATCAATCTTAATGCCTAAAAATTCAATGATTGGAGATGGGAAAGTAGTTTTTTCAATTGATAAGGGAATGTTGAAGTATTTTGTTAAAAGGAAAAAATAACCTGAGGTTTAAGGTGCATATTAAAGAATTTGGTGGGCCAATGAACAGGAAGTCATCTAAATAATGAATAATTCCAGTATGACCAGATTCAAATTGTAGTACCCACTGAAGAAAAGAAGCAAAAACTTCGAAATAATAGCAGGACAATGAGCAGCCCATTGGAAGGCATTTATCATAGAAAAATGAAATCCAACGAATTGTAATGGGCAATAATCTAAAGGCTGATTGGATGTCTGCTTTTGCTAATAAAGCACCCTAACCAAACTTTTGAATAATTTGGATAGCATCATCGAACGTAGCATACTTGACTGAAGTCGATAATGGATCAATTTCGTCATTTAGAGATTGACCCGCAGGAAATGATAGATGGTGAATGAGCCTGTAGGAATTCGGCTCTTTTTTAGGTACTAAACCCAACGGGGAAACTCGAAAATTAATAAATGGTGGTGAGATAAAGGGGCCAGCAATCCTATTGGCTGCAATTTCTTTTATTAATTTATCCCTAACTATTTCAGTATGGAGGGAAACTGATTTTAGATTTTTTGATAAATGACAGCCTGGACCTGTAAAAATAGGGAGTTTAAAACCTGTTGAAAAACTTTCAATTAGTAATTGAGCTTTCCCCTTGTCGGGGTATAACATTAACCATGGATGCATTTCGACTAGCCTCACAGGCGTGCAGGCCTTTTGTATGATCCCTGAGGACTTGATTGCTAGATGTTCTTTTAAAGCATCTTGAGACTGGGTGGCTACCAAAACAAAAAGAACATTCATGACGATAACGACATGAATTCAACCATTTGCATTGATTTTCATTAAATGCGTAACATGTTCCTTTTTTATAAACTGATGCTAACGCATTTGAGGTCAAGTTTGACTGGGGCTGTGGTCTTGTATATATCTGCTTCTGTGGGATAATTAAGTTTAACCATAGCCCCACATCTTTGTTACCCCATTTTAAATTAGGATATATTGCAATTTTTTGACGGAAAGATTCATCATAACTAAACCATCCCAAACCACCGAAACTTTTATAAGCTTCCAGAATATGTTCCAAATGTTGAAAAAGCCCCGTACATTTCTCTGGATGCTTTCCCCCCATTATTGCAGAGAATATACAAAATGCCTGCAGCCAATTAAAAAAAGGATCTAGAAACAGGATGGCGTCTATCCTCTGTACTATCCTCAGATCTTTTATCCGTTTTTATGAAATCTTTCGCGATAGGTAATAAAGATAATAAATCCAAGAATTCGCCTTTGCATATTTTTTCTTTTACTGTTAAAGGCAAATGGCATCCTAAAGGTGACATTTCACAAGGAAGTACCTCCTTGAAACAGGTCTCCGAAATAGAAATAGGAATGCTTACAGGAATGCTTGAATTTATAGCAACAGGATTAATATTAGCAGAATTACCAGACCAAACATTAACTGGAGAAGGAGATAAATTTGTGGACACAGATGTAGTATTATTAGTAGATATATGCTCATTAAATTTATTTAATGAAACTAGTAATTGGTTAATTAATTCTTTTTGAGAAAACTCACCGACTGGACTGTATTCAGAATGACTGCATCTGACTGGAATTTGTATACTTGGCGCTGCTTGACTAATATCACCTGTAAGGGAGGAAAGAGACATAGGGGCTCTCACAGCATCCAGCCTGGCTGGCCTGGATGCAAGTGGTGCCACATTTGACTGAGGTATCTGCCTGGACTGACTACCAGCATACTGTGGCGACTCCTGTATTGTAGGTAAAGCCAGGATTGCAGGGGGGGAGTCCGGCAAAACATCTGTTAGACTAGGCAAAGCTGCTTCATTCCTGGGCTGAGTTTCCCTGAGTGGTGTGGATGATAGGTGTGTTCTGCCCCTGCCTCGGCTATTGCAGCTTGGAGAAGGGGATAAAACTCTCCTACTTCTTTTTCCCCGCCTGTTGCTTCTTCTAACCCTTTGCACTAACTCCGCTTGCTCAGTTATGGCTGTAAATCTATCCTCACTCACCGCTGCTGTTTCTAAAAAAAAAAAAAAAAAAAAAAACGCTCTGAGGGAAAGCTCTGCTGAATACTGCGAGCCGGTAAGGGCTGTGCTTACTGGCTCGCAGACCGCTGGCCGAGATTCACAGAGCAGCTCCATAGCTCGCTGTTCCGCTACATTACCCACAGGAGTGTCCGTTTCTGAGAGAGCTAAACACCGCTGGAGCCATTCGTCACCTCCTTCTGCTTCAGCCCTTTCATGATCATTTTTCACACTGGGGGGTGATCAAGGGGTTAACCTTTATTAGGGGGGGTTAGGGGATACCCTAGACCTAAAGGGGTGTACCCTAGACCTAAAGGGGGCTAACTCTAACTGCCCTAACACTTATAACTGTCACAAACTGACACCATTGCAAAAAAAAAACTGCTATTGGTGTCACTGTGACAGGGGGTACAGGGGGGTGATCAGGGGGTGACTGGGGGGTGAAAAGTGTGCCTTCATGTTCTACTGTAAGTGTAGTGTTGTGCAAACTCACATTGATGTCTTCTTTCCTCGGCCCCAGAACGAAAAGACCGGCTTGAGGAGAGATGACATCACTTTCTCCGCTTCTGTTTACATTACAGAAGCCGAGGAAGCTTGTCATTCGCCAGGAGCGATCGTGGGGGGGAGCCACGAATGAGTGGCCTCCCCCTCACCTATGATCGCCCCTGGCGATAATCCGACCACCGCAGGCACCGGGGGGGTCCAATCGGACCCCCCCGCCAACAGTCAGGCAAGAACGTACAGGTAAGGTGCCATTCTGCCGATGTATATCGCCGTGCGGCGGTCGGCAACTGGTTAAAGACAGTGATTTGGGCAGTGCGGTGGCTAAGTGGGTAGTGCTTCCACCTAGCAGCACTAAGGTCATCTGTTTGAATCCCAATCACAACACTACCTGCACAGAGTTTGCATGTTCTCCCTGTGCCTGCGTGGGTTTTCTCTGGGTACTCTGGTTTCCTCCCACATTCCAAAGACATGCTGATAGGTTAATTAAGTAAATTGTACGGTAGAATAGGTAAACACTTAGTTTACCATACTTCTTCCTCCCTTCTTAGAAATGGTTGGAATTAGCTATAGGCCACAAAGGGAGTACATTGAATTAGCTATAGGCCACAAAGGGAGTACATTGTCTGTCATTGTCTGCTCGGCCTGAACCTTTCGCCCAACTTTCTTCCTATGCTCAGGGTTGTCTTTCCTTATCAGCAATGTAGTACCTTGTACCATTCATCAAGGTATCGCTGATCCAGGGGGCAGATATATTGTGGTAGTGTTGTATATGTTTGCTAGTAGAATTGTCCTTGGGAATATTTACATAACTTCTCCTCTGCAGTCACAACTGTTATACAAACTCTTAGATAAGTTGACACCATTCACACACATTCCTCTAATTCTTGGGGGGGGGCTATAATGTCCTATTGGATGTCTCTTTGGATTCAGCTAATGCTTCAGACATGTTATTGCTGATCTCTCCACCTGGGCCTCAGTCGCCCAGCTCATGGAAATCTGGCACTGTCTGGAAGCACCCATAACTTAGCAGTTATTCTCACTTGTCCAACACACATATCATCCATGTCATCCTCCAGGATTGATCTGGTGTTTACCAATAATCCACTTCTCCAAATGGTGCAAGAGGCTGCTTACCTAGTAGGTGGTATATCAGATCACACTCTCCTGTCGATATTACTACAGTTCCCCCTGAGGACTGAGGGAGGAGTCTGGAGATTTGCTTCGGGGCGGTTGTAGAAGGAGACGGTGGCTACTACTGTGGCCCCTTTTCTTCCTTCTGAGAGAATGTGATCAACACCCAAGAACGTGTTGTATAGGATACTTTTAAGGTGATTATGAGAGGGGAATATATCTCAGTTATTAAAGCTGCCTGCACCGAAAACAATTTTGTACTACAGGGGTTGCAGGAAGAAGAAAAGCGGTGCAAACAGAACCATGCCTCCTTCCCATCTGATCACTGAGCCTTGCTATGAGGAAGGCTCCGGCCGAAACATGTTATCACTTTAGATGTCGAACTGCTGTTACTGCTCAATAAAGATTTAAGAAGAAGCAATCAAGTTGCCGGCATTTCTTGCTAGCCTTACTGGATGACAGACATAAATGTCCTTCATATGACTGATTTAACTCATACTTTGTGCAGTAGAAAGGCTGAGTCACTATCTGAGCAGGGTAATAAAAATGTAAAACTGTTAGCGATGTTGGATGCAGACCAAAGGACCGAGACCAATATCTCTTGCATAAAAACAATGGTAGGGGAATTGTCTTCAGACTTGGAGGCTATAGCGGACTCTTTTGTGCAATACTATAGTCATCGGTATGTGCCTATCCCTTCCTATGATGCAAAAGCCTTGAAAATGCTTTTCTCCTCAGTTTTTATACCCTTATTATTAGAGGAGGACAAGGCATATATGAACATTGGTTTCCCTATGGAAGAGATTGACAAAGCTATAAGATTCTTTCCTGCCAACAAAATGCTGGGCCTGGATTGCTTCCCTGAATGGTATAGAGCTCATGCTAAGACCTTGGTCCCTAGACTGCATTCCCTTTATAAACATTGCCTGACTTCCTCTATCCTCTCTCATTCCATGTTAGAAGCACATATGGTGCGTCTGCCCAAACCCAGTAAAAACCCATAGAATTCTTTGCATATCAATGTTAGGAGCGTCTAGCGCTCCTGATCCTCATTCCAGCATTCTGGTTTTGGCTGTGACATTCTCCTTGTCTGTCTATCCACCTGCAAGGTGATTAATGTGGCCTGTTTCTGGGCGGAGACCAAACCTGATTTAAGCCAGCCAAGCTTGCAGTCTCATGCTTGTGATAACGTGTGTAATACGTGCAAGCTCTCTGTCTTTCTGTCCTGCTCTGCTGTTTGGATTCCCCTATTTTTGATCTCGGATTGGATATCAACTAATCTCTGAACTCTGCCCGTCTTTTGACTACGGATTGACCCCGACTATTCTGAACCTTGCCTGCCTTGTACCTGGACTATAATTGAACCATTCTGCCTGTCTGCCAACCCGTTTGTTTTGCTCAGTTCGTGCCTGCCCTGGGGTGGTGACCAGGGACTATAGCACTGTGTATAAGTCCTCAGGGCAGCTGAGTACTGGTAGGCCTTATGGGAAAGGGGGCTGCTATAGGTGAAGAACACAGAAGCTAGCTATAGTGTCTGACTACCTGTGTTAGGAGTAAGTATGACAATCTATCAATAGCTTTATTAAATATGGCGCTCTATGGACCTTAAAATCCTGACAAACATACTTGCTACCCGACTATCCAGGATAGTTACATTATTGGTCAACTTTGACCAGATGTGATTCATGCCTCAAAAGTTAACAGGTACTCTCAGGAGAGTCTTTCCCCATCTTCAGTTTTTACATGAGAAAGTAGGTACAAGAGCCATAGTTTCTATACATATAGAAAAGGCTTTTTATCTCATAGACTGGACAAATATGGGCAAGGTACTCCAACATATGGGCTTTGGGTTGACATTCTTATGCTGGATTAGCTTACTATACAATCATCCCAGAGCAGCCCTGAAAATAGGACACTTTCTTCCAATCTTCCCATTCAAAGAGGTACTAGACAGGGCTGTCCCTTTTCTGTTGGCACCGGAGGCTATAGCACTCAGATCATCCCCTGAGGTACAAGCACTCTTAGTTGGGGTGATTAGGGAATGCCGCGCCTTGTATACTGATGATTTACATGTATGCTGATGTTGATTCATTTCTTTTTTTGAATGATCAAGGCCCTTCACTACAGACAGTTCTTTAGATATTCAATGAATTCACTAGATATTCTGGATTAAAAGTGAATTGGGCTAAATCTTCCATTTTAATCATTAGACCCTGGAACTAGAGCATCAGCAGACCCTGACCTCCTTCTGAAATGGGTGACTAGACTGACAATTCCAGGGTTGCGAATTAAAGTTAAGGTTTCAGACTATATGACCCTGAATTTATCACCTTTACTTACTACGCTGAAACAGAAAGCAGAAGCTTGGAAACGTTTACCATTGTCTTTAATAGGCAGGATCAATCTTTTGAAAATGAAGATCTTACTGAGCCTTCTCTATTTTTTAATGCCGCGTACACACGGTCGGACTTTTCAGCTACAAAAGTCCGACAGCCCGTCCGACAGACTTTCGACAGACTTTTGGCAGACTTTCAATGGACTTTCTAACAACCGGACTTGCCTACACACGATCACACCAAAGTCCAATGGATTTGTACGTGATGACGTACACCAGACTAAAATAAGGAAGTTGATAGGTTGATAGCCAATAGCCGCCCTAGCATCGGTTTTTGTCCGTCGGACTAGCATACAGACGAGCGGATTTCTGGGTCCGGCGGAGTTACGACATAAAGATTTGAAGCATGCTCCAAATCTAAAGTCCGTCAGATTTGCAACTGGAAAAGTCTGCTGAAGGTCCGGTGAAGCCCACACACGATCGGATTGTTCGCCGGATTTGGTACGTTGGCGCCCATGAGACAAGTCCGGTCGAAAAGTCCGACCGTGTGTACGCAGCATAAAACTTGCCCCCAAATAGATACCCTGCTCTTATTTTAAAAAGAAAAGTGGATTGTTTAGCCCTTCTATTTCTCTCTCACACTCTCTCATTGAACTTAGGGGATTGCAGGATTGAATCGGCTAGGGCAGTCTGGTGCTACCTGAGCTACATAAGTATTTTTTGGCAGATCAAATGGTCTGCCAAAAAATGATGGCTGATGGGGGATGATGGTGGTGCTGCCCTAATGGGATCTTATGAAAGTCTAAATTATTACTGTTTCAGGGACTCAGGCACTGAATTGTGTAACTGGCTCCATGAAACTTACCATAAAAGCATAAAATCTTGTACGGAGGGGGACTGGAATATCACCTGCAGCTTCCCCATTTTCTCTAACTGCCAAATTTGGCTATGTGGGCTAATAGGGGGGTTAAAATGAGTGGATATTTATTTCTGGTATGAGAATTTGTGACATTTGATGATCTAAAGAGTAAACATGCACTCCCCGTTGTACTTTTCCGGTATCTACAATTGTGTCATGCCTTTGTGTCATAATTTGATTCCCTCTCTAGTGACTCATCTGGAAATGCTATTCTTTACTAATTCTATGGTCAAAACATTATCTGTAACCTACAAAGAGTTGTTTTTGTTCAGGCCTCCCTCTATTGAATGTTGTAGAATAAAGTGGCTTATTGATGTCTCTGGGGGATAACTGGGATGACATCTGAGATTA
Source organism: Aquarana catesbeiana (assembly GCF_042186555.1). Classification (NCBI taxonomy): domain Eukaryota; kingdom Metazoa; phylum Chordata; class Amphibia; order Anura; family Ranidae; genus Aquarana; species Aquarana catesbeiana. Next base: position 151,810,777 of record NC_133332.1, on the reverse strand, counting down.
CCCATTTCAGCACCTGGTGTCCACTAAAGAAAGACTGATTCAACATAAGTTTCACACCTGCCAAATTAGCTGGCAATTTACCAATCTCTGTCCAAAGAATGCTGGCGCTTTACCTTTGCCGATTTCTGACATATTTTTTGGCACTGCTCTTTAATCCAGCAATTCTGTTATTGTGGTTATTGTGATCAATATTATTGTGTATTGATCAAGTTTGTTTGCTTCTATTTGAATCTGAGTCTCACAAGGTTGTGCAAGTATTATTTTTCTTGACACTGAGATACTCATTGAGGTTTATAACTCTAACTAATCTAGGATGTTTAATGTTATGAGGATTATGGTTGAATAGGTTTATACCTATATCTGCAGGCCGTACACTATGGTCTTCCTATACAATATACAGTAATCACTTGTCCTGGGAAAATGGGGGGCTGGTGGTATTGCACAGAAAGAGGCAAGGGGGTAGGAGGGATGGGTGGTCTGTAGGGAATTTGTTATGCTTTGTCGTTTTTATGTTGGACCTGTATGGCCAACTGTGCAGCTGGTTGTAGCCTTTAGATTTCTGATGCTTTATGTTTTCTATTTTTTTATAGTTGCTCTCAAAACTCTCAATGAACAGAATTTTCAAAAAAAAAAAAATATACAGCCCACCCTTCAGATGCCATTGTAACAAGATAGTCAATGTTATTCACTTTACCTGTCAGTAATCTTATGCCGCGTACACATGATCGGACATTCCGACAACAAAATTCTGGATTTTTTTCCGACGGATGTTGGCTCAAACATGTCTTGCATACACACGGTCACAGAAATGTTGTCGGAAATTCCGAGCGTCAAGAACGCAGTGACACACAAGACGAGCCAAAAAAAATTAAGTTCAATAGCCAGTGCGGCTCTTCTGCTTGATTCCGAGCATGCATGGAATTTTGTGCGTCGGAATTGTCTACACATGCTCAGAATTTACGACAACGGATTTTGTTGTTGGAAAATTTGAGATCCAGCTCTCAAATTTTTGTTGTCGGAAATTCTGACAGAAAATGTTCTATGGAGCCTACACACGGTTGGAATTTCTGACAACAAGCTCACATCGAACATTTGTTGTCAGAAATTCCGACCGTGTGTACGCGGCATCAATGTTATGGCCGATCGGTCTATGCTACTGCTGTGCTCTATATCACAAGTGCACCCTGTACTAAATATTTATCTGTAAGAAAAATATGCTATATAAATTATGAAACACAATTGAAATGCCTGTAAATGTAAAGTAGGTCCAAACTCAAAAACTAAAATATCATAAAACCATTAATGTGTTAATATAATCTTAAAAGTCACTTTCAGCCTTTTTTAGTTTTGCAGCTTTTATTAAGAAAATATCCAATGTCACTTCCATAAAGGACCTTGAGCTGTGCTTCTGCACTGTCAATAGATACAAGCTTTTGGTTTGGTATAAACTTTGCCTTTTCAGGCGTTCTTCCAATCACTGGACTTTTAGCTACGGGGATCCAATTGTCATATATGGTAGCAGTTTTTCTTCCGCTATTATATATGACTTCTTCCTGTCAATGGTTGTTAAGGTAGCAGCATATTACAGCTCCCACAACATCCTTAGTGACCAGTGAAGTGATATTCATTTGCTGGCCAGGAATCCCAAGCCATGTAAACAAAGGTGCTGTCAGGTTTCTATGTCAGTGAGACCTTGTAGAATGCCAACCGAGGGTTCCCCAGGGTGGAGTCTAAGCTCCAGCATGCTTTTTCACCAGGGCCCCTGATAGTGGGGATGGACTCGCAGCAAGCTGAAACCATGTCACGGTCCCCAGGTATGCCCAGTTGACGATACGGAGACCACTCGCATGTGCAAGGGTACAGATGGCAGGAGACAGAAGAGGATCCAGGAAACAAGCTGAGGTCATGGCAGGCGGCAGACAAACACAATGGGAAGATGGAGCCAGGTTGGGTACATGGTAAGTCAAATACAGAATTACTAAATGACAAGGGAACAGGAGCTCAGAGAACTGTGAAGTTGCTCAGACAAGGAATGCTGCATTGAGTAAGTGAATAAATAGAGGAGCAAACTGGGAGGCGATCCAGGAAGTGATGGAGGAAAAAGGATATAAATCTACAGTAGAGCAGGCGATTCCTATAGGTGAACAGAGAAGCCAGAAGGACATGTGAATGGAATCACAAATCAAAACCATTGCAGCAAGGAGGTAAGAAATGCACAAATAGAAATCTACAGGACAGACTGTGACAGGGGCAAGGATAGCACTGACATCACTGAACAAATATGGCCATATTTAGACAATAACATTAACCAAATAGGGTCATGTTCATATTTGGGCAATGGTTTCACCTGGGGAACCCTACTCCTTTGTTCACTATTAGTGGTGGGAACCAGGAGATGTCATTTGGTGGGGAGTTAGTGACGACAGTCAGTGAGATTTTTCTTTCGCTGTGACGGTTGCCATCCTTCATGGTCATTTATGTGGATCTGTCTGACAAACCTAAAACAGTTTGGCGAGAATAGGAGAGTGGATCCAAAGACAATGCCAACATTTAAACATTGGTAACAAAATGGAATAATAAAATCTCACATCTATGCAGTCAGCAGATAGCACAGTCTATGTAGTCAGCAAATAACACAGTTTTGCTGTAATTATGAAATAATTAAAAGCAGAGAAACATGAACCGTCATTAGCCTAGGGTCTTCAAATTACTTTTGATGAGGCCCTATCATAAATGGTAAAATCAAAAATAGTCTAGTGTACAGCATAAATGCACATCTGTGAAGTTGGGGTATTGACCTACAGCTGAAGGCCTCAAAGTTATGTTTCATTACTATGTGATAACTCCTACTGTAATAAAGTTACCTTAGTAAAAAGTGATTACATCAACATAGACACAAATGCCAACTAGTGAGACACCAAGCATGTCCTAATACAAGTTCCAGAAGGCTAATGAGACAAATGTAACCCCATAGGAGAAATTTACTTTACATTTATATCATATTTGGTATTTAACAAATCATGATTTAATTGTACTGATTTACAGATTGTGAAATATTGTCAATTAGTAATATAAATGTGCCATTTATAGTACTACTATAAATGGCACATTTAGGGGGTCATTCCCACAGGTTGTTGAAGGGGCAGTAAACTCAGACAGTTGAGCCGCTGTTTTACTTTTAACTTTAATTTTCATGGCAAAAGTTGAATGCCATGTCATATTTGGCAGGCGGTACCACCGCTGAAAATTTGCCCTGATGCATTTCAGATGTACAATATGCATATTTATTTTGAACAGGGGCAACTCCAGACAAAATTTTTTGGGTGTGCTGTGCAGGTGCTGGAAGCATAAGTGAGGGAGCTGCTTCTCCACCACAAACATAACAGTATGCTCCACCAGAAATATTACAGTATTTTGCTCCACAAATTTTACAGTTGCTCCACCACAAATATTACAGTATGCTCAACTAACATTACATTTACTCCACTACAAATACGCATATTACAGTATACTCTATCACAAAAACTACAGTTGCTCCACCACAAGTATTACAGTATGCTCTTCCACAAATATTTCAGGTGCTGGAAGCATAAGTGGGGGAGCTGCTACTCCACCACAAACATAAGAGTATGCACCACCACAAATATCACAGTATGCTCCACTAACATTACAGTTGCTCTACCACAAATATTACAAGATGCACCACAAGTTTTACAGTGTCTCCACCACAAATATTACAGTTTCTCCACCACAAATATTACAGTATGTTCCACCACAAATATTACAGTTGCTCCACAAACACTACAGTATGCTCCACCACAAATATTACAGTTGCTCCACAAAATTACAATTGATCCAAAAATATTAAAGTTACTCCACAAACACTACAGTATGCTCCCCTCAGCACAACATACTTACATTATATTTAGTAAGTGTCCAGGCAGGCTGCTGTGGAGTACAACTCAAAGAAGTGCATGTTAACAACTTGAGCAGCACGTGTACACACAGGGACAGGTATGGGCACAGAAGGGCTGCTGGCATCAGGAGCTGAGTCTGCCTGCAGTCATCATGACAAGTAGGAGGTCCAGGCTGCAAACTGTGAACCTTTTCACTGAGGCGCCCAAGGTTACTGTGGATGGGGGTGCTTTGAGCATGTTTGGGGGTGCTATAGCACACCAAAGCACAGCGCTGACACTGTCTCTGTCTGTGAAAATGCTGGATACATGTAGTATGAAACTGCATGTTTTTTATGATGGTAGCCAGAAATAGCTTTTATGGTCTAATGAGATCAAAATTTAGCCCTTTGATCATCAAATCAAATGCATTGTTTGGCATAAACCAACCATACACTACCTTTTTAAAATAAATGCACCTCAAACAAGTAGCATGGTGGTGATAGCTAGCATAGTTGAGGTATCATTATGCTATAGGGATCCAGACTCCAGGTGTCAGGAGACGCAGGTCGCCTCCGTCCGCCGGGCTTCGGGGCGCATGCACGGTGGACTAGCGCTTCGACGTACACCCGTTCGCGGCCCAATGGTGCAGCGCGCGCGGGTGCACGGCGGTCCCCGTGCGCGCGCCGTCGCCCGTGAGGGTGCCCGGTAGCGCGTCACACTGACGCGCTTGCCGGGGAGGCTACTTCTGAAGGCTCCAGCGCCCAGTCAGGTTGCTGGTTTGTCGTCAGCTGTTTCCTGTCTCCCTGTACCACTGAATCTCCTTGTTCCTGATAACCTGTGCTGAACCTCTGGCCTGTATTACGGACTACTCTGCCTGCCTGATACCCTTTGACCTCTGCTTGTGTTGCGGACTACTCTGCCTGCCTGATACCCTTTGACCTCTGCTTGGATTACGGACTTCCCTCTGCCTGATACCCCAGTTCTGACCTCTGCTAGTGTAACGGACTCTGCTCTGCCTGACTACCCGGTTCTGATCTCTGCTTGCTTAACGGACTTCCTATTCTTTAGTTCCCCAGTCCTGAACGGCACCCGCCGGTGTACCTCCGGTCAGCAACTAAAGACTTCCACGAGGCCTTCCTGGAATCGCTCAGTTACCGGAAGCCCGTGCCTCCGCGTGCCCCCTGCTCCCTGTATCATCTCCAGGGGCTTGGGTGCGCGTGGTCGTAAGGGCGAGCCGCTCTCGGCATCTTGGCCTCGGTGAGTATTAATCGTGACAGTACAAACCAGCCAGATGTCCGAGGCCGACAGAGCACGCTCTCCCTTGGAGATCCTGTGTCAGCAGGTTTCCACTCTGGCTGACTCCGTTCAAAAACTACAAGAGGGATATACTCAGATTGACAACCGCCTCCAACAGATTACGGGGCCACTTCCTCCTGCCGCCGCAGCTCCCGCACCCAGCAGTGGAGGTCCGCTTCCCCAGGCTACCGCCAGTCCCACAGTCGTCATGGTGCTTCCGGAACCCAGGGTTCCCACACCCGAACGGTTCTCAGGGGACCGTAAGAAATTTAGGGCCTTCAAAAACGCATGTTCTCTCTACTTTGCCCTCCAGCCCCGAACCTTCGCATCAGAAGTTGTCAAGGTGGGATTTGCGATCTCACTGCTGTCTGAGGAACCTCAAGCCTGGGCCCACGGCTTGATGGAACAGGGAAGTCCCATGCTAAATACAATAGATACCTTCTTCGAGAGTATGTCCCAGCTCTATGAGGACCCACAGCGTATGGCTACAGCCGAAGCCATCCTGCACCACCTGTCCCAAGGAAGGAGACCAATTGAGGACTACACGGTGGAATTCCGTAAATAGGCGGCCAACACAAACTGGAACGAGCCGGCCCTGCGCTACCAGTACCGTCAAGGCTTGTCCGAACTTCTCAAGGACGAGTTAGCCAGGATGGAAACTCCCGCTTCCTTGGAAGAATTAATTCAAGCAGCCACGAAACTGGACAGGCGCTTGCGTGAACGTCGCTCAGAGCGGTTCCAAGGCCCACGCCCTGCGTGGATGCCGTCCAGACCTCTACCTGTGCAGTCACCATCTCCTACGGCAGCTGGTACTACGACACTTCCCGAGGCTGAACCTATGCAGCTTGGCCTGGTCCGAGCTCCACTGACCTCAGAAGAGAGGCAACGCAGACGGCAGTCCAACTTGTGTCTCTATTGCAGGGGAGCTGGACACTTCTTGCACAACTGCCATATAAGGCCCAGTAAGTTCTTTCAGCCAAAATTGATGAATTGCCAAGACAACAATGCTCCAAAATCTTACGTGATGTTGTTTGTTTCTCTACAGCTACCGGAAGGGGAGTCCCGCTTACCGGCCATCATTGATTCGGGTGCATGTAGTTGCTTCGTGGATGCTGCCTTGGCCCACAGCCTTCATATCCCCTTGCAAACCAAAGCTCAAGGTCTACGAATACATCTGGCTGATGGGTCTCTCCCTAGTTCAGGTCCTATCACCCAGGAGACCCAACCTATTCTAGTAACCACAGATTCCGGGCATCAAGAGTTCCTACGACTAGACCTCATTCACTCTCCCATTTTTCCAGTTATTCTAGGCCTGCCCTAGTTACAGGCTCACGATCCACAGATCAAATAGAGTACTAAGGCGGTATCTTTCTCCTCTCTGTATTGTTCTCAACATTGCCTCCCCTTGGCTCCGAAAGTCTGTGCTACGATTACTGTTCCGTCAGATAAACTCCAACATGTTCCCCATGAATATCTTGAGTTCCAAGAAGTCTTCAACAAACAAATGGCTGACCGCCTACCACCTCATCGGCCTTACGACTGTCCGATCGACCTTCTGCCTTTATCGGAAGTCCTGTTTGGTCGTATATTCCCTCTCTCGGAGATTGAGCTGGAGACTCTCAAACAATATATCAACGAGAACCTGAAAAAGGGTTTAATCCGTCCCTCGTCCTCACCTGCTGGAGCGGGTATATTCTTTGTTGGGAAAAAAGACAGCTCCCTTAGACCATGTGTGGATTACTGGCAGCTTAATAATATCACCATCAAGAACAGGTACCCACTGCCGCTCTTTCCGGAGCTGTTCCAACGGTTCCGATCAGCCAAAGTCTTTTCCAAACTAGACCTCTGAGGTGCCTATAACCTTGTCAGAATCAGGGCCGGGGAAGAATGGAAGACAGCTTTCAGGTCCAGGTTTGGACACTTCGAGTACTTGGTGATGCCATTCAGGCTCTGTAATGCTCCAGCCACTTTTCAACACCTGGTGAATGATATATTCGGAGAATACCTGGACGATTTCCTTGTTGTCTATCTGGACGATATACTCATTTTCTCCTCCACGATTGAGCTACACAAGGGGCACGTTAAAAAGGTTCTTACCATACTGAAACAGCACAAGCTTTATTTGAAAGTGGAAAAATTTGAATTCGAAAAATCAGTTGTACAATTCTTGGGGTTCATCATATCAGCGAATGGGGTCACAATGGATCCCCAAAAGATACAAGCTATCCAGGAGTGGCCAGCCCCATCTGATAAAAGAGGAGTCCAGTGGTTTATAGGGTTTGCCAACTTCTACCGGAAATTTATTGTCATATTCTCTGCCATCATGTCACCTATCACCCAGCTAATCCGCCAGCACGGTTCCTTCTGGTGGTCCCAAGCCGCACAGGAAGCCTTTCCGAGATTGAAGACCTTGTTCAGTTCTGCTCCAATTCTTCGTCACCCCGATCCTTCTCAGCCATTTGTATTGGAGGTGGACGCATCGGAAATTGCAACAGGAGCAATTATTTTCCCAAAGACAGGGATCTAAAGCCATCCTACATCCGTTGCGTTTGCATCTCGGAGACTCAGCCCGCCGGAATTAAACTACGACGTGGGTGACAGGGAGCTGCTGGCCATAAAATTCGCTCTGGAGGAATGGAGGTATTTGCTTGAGGGGGCACTACACCCAGTGATGATCTTTACAGATGACAAGAATCTGGAATACCTCCGTACAGCAAAACGACTAAAACCCAGACAAGCCCGTTGGGCCCTCTTCTTCTTTCGCTTCAATTTCCACGTATTCCTACAGACCTGGTGCAAAGAATGGAAAGGCAGACGCACTCTCTCGGATGTTCTCTGCAGATCCCCAAACTCCGGAACCGAGCACAATTCTCTCTCCTCAAAACTTCCTTGGGCTGGCACAGGTGGACTTGATGTCATCCATCAAGTCCTCGTCTAACTCATGTACGGAACCAGAGGTACATTCCTTGAAGAAATGTGGGAATTTTTTTTGGATCCGGGGAAAAATGTTTGTACCTCAGGAGACACGGTCATTAGCCCTTAAGATGTGCCATGACCATAAATTGGCAGGGCACTTCGGGATGAGGAAGACGTCTGAGCTGATCTCTCGCTCCTTCTGGTGGCCTGGGTGGAGACGGGATTGCAAAGAGTATGTGGCCTCCTGTCCTCTATGTCAGCGGAACAAGGGCCAAAACGCTAAGTCCTGGGGTCTGCTCAAACCCCTGCCCATTCCAGAACGACCATGTCCATGGATTTCATCGTGGACTTGCCGGCCTCAGAGGGTTTTACCACCATTCTTGTCATGGTCGACTGTCTCTCCAAGATGGCTCATTTCCTGCCCATGAGGGGCACCCCTTCTGCCGTTGACACGGCCGATATTTTTTTGAAAGAAATCATTAGGCTCCATGGTGTACCGAAGAGTATTGTGTCGGGTAGGGGTGTGCAATTTACGTCCAAATTCTGGAGGGAGCTCTGCAAAGCCCTGGATATCAAAGTTTGCCTCTCATCAGCTTACCATCCTCAGAGCAACGGTCAAACGGAGAGGACGAACCAGACCCTAGAGCAATACCTCCGTTGTTTCTGCTCAGGATCCCAGGATGATTGGGCAAGTCTTCTCCCGTATGCGGAGTTTGCTTATAACAATTCCGTTCACGCAGCTACCAACCAAACGCCTTTCTGGGCAAATTGCGGGTTCCACCCCACGTTTCTGTCTAACGATATTCCTGAAATAGCAGTCCCTGCAGTTCATGACAGGATAACCTCTTTGCAATCTAACTTTCAGAGGATCCAAGACATGTTACAGAAAGCTCAAGGGGACTACAAAGAACAGTATGACTGGGGCAGGAAAGAGAATCCAACGTTTAATATAGGGGAGGAGGTCTGGTTATCCACCACCAATCTTAAATTACCTGTGCCATCTCGGAAACTGGGACCCAAGTTCATTGGTCCTTTCCTTATCAAGAGAATCATCAACCCTGTGGCTATGGAGCTAGCACTACCAAAAACGTACAGGATCCATTCTGTTTTCCATGTATCCTTGTTGAAGCCTGTGGTGCCCAGCGCTTTTCCGGAAAGAGGAGAACTTCCTCCCCCACCAATTAGGGTGGATGGGGAGAACGAGTTTGAGGTAGAGTCCATCCTTAACAGTAGGAAAAAGGGCAGGCAACTACAGTACCTGATCCAATGGAAGGGATACCCACCTGAGGACAATTCTTGGGAACCCGCAAAAAATCTGCATGCACCACGCTTAATTCAAGCCTTCCATCGAGATCATCCGGAATTGATTTCAAGTCTGGGCGTCCAGTGTCCGCCCTTAGGAGGGGGGCACTGTCAGGAGACGCAGGTCGCCTCTGTCTGCCGGGCCTCGGGGTGCATGCGCGGTGGACTAGCGCTTCGACGTACACCCGTTCGCGGCCCAATGGTGCAGCGCGCGCAGGTGCACGGCGGTCCCCGTGTGCGCGCCGTCGCCCGTGAGGGTGCCCGGTAGCACGTCACGCTGACGCGCTCGCCGGGGAGGCTACTTCTGACGGCTCCAGCGCCCAGTCGGGTTGCTGGTTTGTCGTCAGCTGTTTCCTGTCTCCCTGTACCGCTGAATCTCCTTGTTCCTGATAACCTGTGCTGAACCTCTGGCCTGTATTACGGACTACTCTGCCTGCCTGATACCCTTTGACCTCTGCTTGTGTTATGGACTACTCTGCCTGCCTGATACCCTTTGACCTCTGCTTGGATTACGGACTTCCCTCTGCCTGATACCCCGGTTCTGACCTCTGCTAGTGTAACGGACTCTGCTCTGCCTGATACCCCGGTTCTGACCTCTGCTTGTGCAACGGACTCTGCTCTGCCTGATACCCCGGTTCTGACCTCTGCTAGTGTAACGGACACTGCTCTGCCTGATACCCCGGTTCTGACCTCTGCTTGTGTTAACGGACTCTGCTCTGCCTGACTACCCGGTTCTGACCTCTGCTTGCTTAACGGACTTCCTGTTCTTTAGTTCCCTGGTCCTGAACGGCACCCGCCGGTGTACCTCCTGTCAACAACTAAAGACTTCCACCAGGCCTTCCTGGAATTGCTCAGTTACCGGAAGCCCGTGCCTCCGCGTGCACCCTGCTCCCTGTATCATCTCCAGGGGCTTGGGTGCGTGTGGTCGTAAGGGCGAGCCACTCTCGGCATCTTGGCCTCGGTGAGTATTAGTCGTGACACCAGGCCTGCTGTTAGAAATCACTGGGCTCCAAACAGCCTACCTGACAGAGCCCCCCCTCCTGAAAATATCAAATGATATTTTCGGTTAAATGCCACAGCTGCAATTCTATGCTTGACAGCCATGGCAGAGATTATACCCTGGTTGAACAAGTAAATAGCTCTGATCACACAGTTGCCGTGCGTTAGTGTGGGTTTAAAGTAGGCAGTGAGGGGGCAATAAGCCTCCTCACCACTTTTTAAATGTTATCTGAAGAGTGATCCAAATGCTTACTGTTCTTAGGAGAGCAAAGCACATGTGAACGAGCCTTTCATTTTTTGAACATTTTTTTTAGAATGTTTTTACTTTTTTTTTTAGAATTCTATTTTTTATTTTTTTAAACTACCCTGTTGGGGTAGTCTAAACAGATCCATTATGTCTTACTCTTGAGATAGAGAAAGGGACTGAGGACAGACATACCCCAGTCCCTTTCTGTGTCACCTCAGCTGCAGTGGACAGTGAATGAATGGAAAGTGCTCTGTGCTAAGCAGCTTCCTATTCATTCACAGACTGAAGCATAGTAAGCACAGTTTACTATCCTTCAGTCATGAATGGACACAGCAGTGATCAGCACCGATCGCTTGCTGTGCTCATATAGTGAAGGAAGGGGTCCGTAAATGACATATTTACTGGCCTCTTCCTCCACTCTTCATCCTGAATCGATCCCTGTGTGCCCGCAGCAGCTACTAACAGGTGTGGAGGAAAACCGGCAGGGCTGCGAGGGTGTAGGGGCACACAGGAGTTGCCCGGACAGCGGGCAGAAGGGGCAGATAGGAGCCAACAGCGCTGCAGGGAGATCCACAAGAGTCACAAGGCAGTACACGTGCCCTCCTGCTTGGCAAGTGCCTAGGCCAACCTTTTGAACTGATGGGGCCTGAGCCCAGTACAGGAGGGCCGGCTGTACTGCTTTATCAGTGGCACTGTATGTCTCTGCAGCAGCCTCTGAAAGCCTTGTGAGGATAGAGGGTGGAATCAATGCAGAAAAAGACACGAGGATACTAGAAGAAAATCTAATGTAATCAGCAAGAAACCTAAACCTTGGGAGGTGAATTTTCTTCTAGCATGAAAACGACCCAAAGTATAAGCCAAAACTTCACAAGATTGACTAAAAATACTAGTGCTAATGTTCTAAAATGGCCAAGTCAGAAATGGCTGAATTCAAGTTTGAATTCAATATAGAATATTTGGCTGGAATTGAAAATGGCTGTTTATCCACGTGACCTTATGGTGCTGGAACATTTTTTTAAAATAGAAAATAAAAAATTGTAGCTAATAAAGACCCATCCACACAAACGCGGGGCTGAAATTGCAGCCAAGGGTGCTAATTTAAAAGGGGTGTATATCTATGCAGTCAATTATTTTGAGTCTTTTCATTGTAAATGATACAGTCACGTTGCTGAGATCTAATCTACTTTGAATAATAATAATAATACACACGATCGGACTTTCCGACAACAAAACCGTGGATTTTTGTGTTGGCGGAAAATTTGAGAACCTGCTAGCCAACATTTGTTGGTGGAAAGTCCACCAACAAATGTTCGATGGAGCATACACACGGTCGGACTTTCCACCAACAAGCTCACATCTAACATTTGTTGTCAGAAAATCCAATCGTGTGTATGGGGCATTAGGCTCCGTTCACACCTAGGCATTTATGGGTGTATTTCTGCTGTAAGCCTCAGCTCTAAAAACACCCAACAAGACAAACCCAAGTCATTTCAATGGCCCCTGCTCACATCTGAGTGTTCTGTCGCCTGAAGCAAAACGCCCGTCGCTCAAAAAAGAACAGGAGCTTCTTTTTTGGCAGATTACAGGCGTTTTACTGCTTTTACATTGATGACCTTTAAACCTTGAAAACGCCTGTACAAAAAACTGCAAAACTCAGCAAAAACTCTGCAAATACGCTCGAAAAAAACGCTTGAAAAAACGCCTGTAAAATAGCAACACCTAGATGTGAACAGAGCCTGATGTCGGGTTCACACGGGTACGGCACGACAGTTGTACGACTCTGGATCCAACTTTTCCCTGCGACTTGAAGTCCAACATCCATTTGACTTCAATGAACGGGGGTTTCTGACTTTGATCCCGACAATACTAGGCACTTTGTGTCTGGAATGAATCTTTAGGGGAAACTCCATGCCAAAAAAAAAAAAAAAACGGCATTGGTTCCCCCTCCAGATCCTTCAGTCTGGCATGGATTTTAAGGGGAAACCCACACAGAAAAAATGGCGTGGGGTGCCCCCAAAATCCATACCAGACCCTTATCCAAGCACACAGCCCGGCAGGTCAGTAAAGGGTGTGGACGTACCAGGCTGCATGTCTCAACATAGGGGGTGGGGGCTACGCCCCTTATGATGTCACCACCCCATCATGCCTTGGGTGGTGAGGTCATAAGGGGCATGGCCTTCAGATGGCGTCACCTGAAGACCCCGCCCCATGCCAATATAAGTAGTGGAACACTATGCACACAGCATTAGAGTGGGAGAGAGCGTTGAGTCAACATCGGAAGAAGAACAGAGGGAGACGACAGCAGAGAAGACATGGCAAAAGAGCGAGAACACAACGGAGAAGACCCGGCAGAGGCAGAAGACAGCGGACAAAGGGAGAAGAACCGGAGAGGGCTAGAAGATATCAGCAGTTAGCGGAGAGCGGAGAAAACCTGGAGAGGGGAGAAGAACCGGCAGAGGCAGAAAACATCAGCAGAGGAGGCAGAAGAGCCGGAGAGGGGAGAAGAAATCAGAAGCGACGCCGAAACTGCCTTAATAAAATTACTTTAAAAACCTGTGTACTGTTTTGTTTTTGACACTTTTTTTAGGTGAATGGGTAGGGGGACAATGTACCCCATACTCATTCACATAGGGTGAGGGGCCAGGATCTGGGGGCCCCCTTGTTAAAGGGGGCGTCCAGATTCCGATAAGCCACCCTCAGACCCCAACAACCAATGGCCAGCGTTGTCGGGAAGAGGCCCTTGTCCCCATCAACATGGTGCTTTGGGGTGGGTTGGGCAGGGCCCCCCTGCCTCAAATCACCCAGCCCCCATGTTGAAGCCATGTGGCCTGGTATGGTTCAGGAGGGGGGGCACTCACTCTTCGCTACCCCCTTTCCTGTCCTGCCAGGCTGCTTGCTCGGATAAGGGTCTGGCATGAATTTTAGGGGGGACCCCATGCCATTTTTCAGCATGGAGGATTTCCTTAAAATCCATGCCAGACCAAAGGGCCTGGTATGGTCTTGGAGGGGGAACCCATGCCATTTTTTTTTATTTTGGCATGGGGTTCCCCTTCAAGATCATCAGAGCACAAGTCGCCTGCCAAGGTCGGATCAGTTAGGACTGCAATCCGACTTTGATCCGGCTTCAGGGATATTCAATGGGCTGAAGTAGGATCAAAGTCGGACCAAAGTAATGCAGGGAGCATTTTTAAAGTCAGACCAACTTGTGTAAGACCAGTTAAGACGGCTCTCATAGGGAAACAATGATGCATGAGCTCCCAATGTTGGAGCGTTTGTCGTTAAAGTGTAAACCCAGCCTAAGGCCCCTAAGGCCCCTTTCACACATGCGGACCGTTCATTTTATTAGCTCAGTCACGTCAGTCAGTATAGAAATAGAAAAAATACCGCGCTACCAAATCCCTAACAGCAGCAGCTAAAATTGTGAGATATACACAAAAAACAACCACGAAAAAGCAAAAAAACTGTGCTAATAGATAAAATAAAAAAAAACCTGGTGAGAAAAATGAATAAATAGATTAAAATCAATAAAGTGAATGAAAATATGTGAATAAAAATAATCAATAGAGACAGAAAAGTCCAAACACAAAAGGACAAATCCTTCAATCGATCCCAGTGAAGGTTGTGTGGAAAATACTGGATGAGTAACCACCACTTGTTGTGATCCACCACCACATAAATGTTGCGCTTACCAGAAGGCAAGCTTGATAAACCTGTATGGAAACCGGACATCCAGACTAGCGACGTCACTTCTCTGTATTCAGCGTCAAGTACAGCAGGTATACGGAACACACACCAACCACAGGCTCAGGCTCATGGAGATAAAAGAAAACCAACCATAGTGTAAATCCGTATAACAATTTAATACTTCAAAGAAATTGCACTTACAGAAATAAGGCAGTAAAAAGCATCCATAGAAACAGTTCACCGGCCGGCGTTGCATACACCCGCTCACATCCGGGTCATGATGACGTCAGCGCATCAACCTCCCGACTTACATTTCGTCTATAACTGACGTTGTCTGGGGAGTGCAATTTCTTTTAATTATTAAATTGTTATATTTTCATTCACTTTATTGATTTCAATCTATTTATTCATTTTTCTCACCAGGTTTTTATTTATTTTATCTATTAGCGCAGTTTTCTTTCCTTTTTTCACGTCAGTCAGTGCTCATCAGTTTTTCATTGGAATTTCATCTGTTTTTCATCAGTGCTCATCAATTTTTCATCTGTTTTTATCAAGTTTTTTTGCATCCACTACCAATGCAAAAACGGATGAAAAACTGACCATTTGTCAGTTTATATCTGTTTTTCGTCCAATCCATTTTTTGAACAGATGAAAAATAGAGCTTTGATCAGTTTAAAAAACAGATGATGACAGATGCGCATGTAAACTGATATAAATGAATGATTATCCATTTACATCAGTTTTCCATAGAGATGTATTGATGTCTGTTTTT
Source organism: Aquarana catesbeiana (assembly GCF_042186555.1). Classification (NCBI taxonomy): domain Eukaryota; kingdom Metazoa; phylum Chordata; class Amphibia; order Anura; family Ranidae; genus Aquarana; species Aquarana catesbeiana. The sequence continues at coordinate 151,795,665 of NC_133332.1, read as the reverse complement.
CATTCCTCAAAGGATGGATGAAAAACGGACAAAAAGGACAACATGTGTGAAAGGGGCCTTAAAGCTGACCTTCCGAAGGTCTGCGTTGCTGACAGCCCCTTTCCTTCTAAATCACTTATGTCAAACACAAGGCCTCTGGGCTGAATCTGGCCCACCAGGCCTGGTCATGTGGCCCTCACACCCAGTTTTGCAGCCAGCCAGCTCTCACCCTCCGCTCCCACTTCCCGTGTTTCTGTGTTTCTACAACAGACAGCTTTGCTCTCAATGGCTCCCTGATCTAACAGAACCCTGCTTGCACTCAAGGCGGGGACAGATCTCCAGAATCTGAGAGAGAGAACAATCTCCCTACAAGGCGAAAGAGAGCCACCTACACAGGGAGGTACTCGAGCCGGGCAAAGTAAGAGAGTAGAGATGCAAGGAAGCTTTGGGGTGTGGGGTTGGGGTTGCACTCTGTACCCAGCGCACCCCTAAACTCTGCACCCTGTACATAATGCACTCCTGAACTCTGCACTCTGTACATAGGACACTCCTGAACTATGCACTCTGTGAGTAGGACATCCCTGGAACTGTACTCTGTACATAGCACACCCCTGAATCCTGCACTATATACATAATGTACTCCTGAAATCTGCAATTTGTACATAGTGTAATCCTAAACCCTGCACTCTGTATGTAGCACATCCCGAATACAATTGACCCTAGCAACCATACAGCTAATGCGGCCTGTGCTGAAACTGAGCTTGACTGCTCTAAATGAAAAATCAGGCACTCCTGATTTGACAGTGCCTCACTGCTGCTTCCAAAAAAGTATGGATGTAAAAAATCCCCTAAGAATGCCTGTTTTTTTTATCCAGAGGGAGAGGGCTGTCAGGAAAAGGGGTCTTTGTATTTTCATAGAACGTCTTCTGTAAAGGGTATTTTAATCCTTCAATCTAATTCTTTGAGGCGTCAGTTCAATTTATTTACAATACTAAAAGATTATTTTTGAATGATGGACATGTGCTACTTCACTCTGTGCACTGCACTTTACAGCATTTAATACCTAAATAAGATGGTTTATCTACCTAAACATTCTTTTCATTAGCACAGGTAGGGAGTTATAAATAAATTGTAAGAGGGTTGATCTTTTTATTTCCATTTCTAGAAGTGAAAATTGTCTTCTACAGAGGACACAAGTGATTCACACATCCAGGGAATTCTCTCTGCACACTCTTGATCTGCTGAAATTCCCAGTGCTACTTAAATCAATTGAATTAGTCGTGGATCCATGGATTTGTATATATGTTGATCCCTCAGTTTGCATCTGAAAACCACACTGCTAAATTTACAAGCCTATAAATATGACTGAATATAAATAGAATGTGGCTTGAGTAATGGGAGGATCCTTTTTCACAATTTTCTAAACTTAGAGCAATGAATCAATATTTAGATTTAAAAAAAGAAAATCATATTGTTTATCTTTGCCAGCAACAGAATCTACTTATATTCATATACTTTCTTGTTTAAAAACAATGTATGATGCATCATATGATGTATGATGCTAACCATTGGCCCTAGATCCACTCTAAACAAAAAATCTTATATATATATATATATATGACATTATGAAAGGCGAGGTGATTGATGGATGTTATATTTCACCTTGCATGCATTCATTTGCTGAGATCTATGGTGGAATACGATCCAGGTTTTACCAGCCACCTTGGCAGGGATGGCTCAAGACCAGATTTTGCAGTCCACTTGTGTCCACCAACAGGTGGTATAAATAAAGCAGGACTGGAGCAAAGAGTTGCTCTTGGCCTGGGACTCAGGAAGCCAAAAACCTGAGAGAGTTGATGGGATGTTTGGTTTGTGAGCGAAAGAGAAGGTTTGCATAATCTTCATTTTGTGGGTGACTGGGAGAAGCCCTTCACCCCTAGGTTAGGATCCTATGTTTAGTGTGTCTGGATGGCAAGGATTTATTTTCTGTTTTGTTTGTTTTATTTTCTATGTAACCTTTTATATAAAACTGACTGCCAGTCAGCTTTTAAGAAAGACCTGCTGTTTGGACTGCCTTTTTCCCCAGGGAAAGTGATCCCCATGTGAGATAACCCCTGACAATATATATATATATATATATATATATATATATATGCTGTAAATTAAGAATGCTTATGGAAATAGAAGTGTCAATTTTATCAATTAACCGCTTGCTGACCGCCTCACGCAGATATACTGCGGCAGAAGGGCACGTACTGGCAGAATCATGTACCTGTACATTGTCCTCTAAGAGGTGGCCTGCGGGCATGCAAGCGCCGGCGCACCAGCTGTATGCACCGTGAGTTGGGTCGTGGGTCCTGCGGGCTCGATGTCTGCCGGGATACCCACGATCGTCTCACGGAGAGGAAGAATGGGGAGATGCTAATGTAAACAAGCATCTCCCCGTTCTACCTAGTGACAGTGTCACTGATCTCTGCTTCCTGTGATCGGGAGAAGAGATCAGTGACATGCCACACACAGCCCCTCCCTCCCACAGTTAGAAACACTCCCCAGGACACACTTAACCCCTACACTGCCACCTAGTGGTTAACCCCTTCACTACCAGGTACTTGTCCTTTGATATACAGGGTGTTGTGCTATATCAAACATGCATTTTATGCCCTGTCATTGTCATCACTAGGCCTTTTAACACACATTGATGCATCAAAAAACAGACAATACATGTTAATTCATTACACAGATGTGAACTTTTTAACATTAAAAACAATGTCTAACCTGTGTACATGTGCTGACGTGCATTAAAAATGTGTGGGTGTGAATGGGCCCTTAAACAAAATGTTCTTACTGTAGCAGGAAGGGCTGCTGTAATCAAGTCACAAAGAGAACATTTTGGCCAGGCACAACACATTTCTCTATCAGTGATAAATAAGCCTTGGAATTCACCCTTGGTGAATTTCAGTATGTGAATTTAAAAAGTCCAGTGCCTAAATATATGCAGCTGTTTCTTTAATCAATAAGCAGGTAAGTATATCCAGTAGGTTCAGTCTCAAAGATTCTTACCAGATTTTCCAACCCATACACCAGTCAATGGGTCGAATAAAGCTTTTTTCATTCCCCCATCTGTGTCATCCTTACACTGGAGAGATTTTGAAGAGGTTTATCTCCCAAAAAGAAAAACTCACATAATGCAGTATTCTCCAAACTATAATACACTTTCCACTCATGTGCTCACATACCATCATGCATATGTAACCACTAGTGCAAAACTACAGGGGTGAAAAATAGAAAGTTCTTGGAATTCAAGTCAAATATGATGGAAAGGACATAATAAATTAAGAATGTTATCACCTGCAATACTTCTTTTGTTACATATCTTCTTGAGTGCCCCTGCGGTATCCAATATGTAGGGCCCACTACCAGGAAATTGCAGGTGCGATTATGTGAACATGTTCAGAATATCAAAAAGGGCCTGAAACCTCACAGTTCAGGAACTATAACAATAGAGATTAGAGATAGAGAAGTAGAACTTTCAAAGTTAAAGTTTTGCGGTATAGATACGATCAAGAAATGCTGGCGGGGATCCAACAAGAAAAGGGAAATGTCTAAGAATGAAACATTTTGGATTTATGAGATCCAGAGCATGTGTCCTAAGGGTCTCAATATAGAATTAGTTCTGAACGGCTTTATTGAGGACTTTTAAATAAACTATTTAAGCATCCTTTAAAAATATTTTATGAGTGTATGTAGGACAGAGGGTTTTTTATGTACATTTTATTTATTAAAACAATTTTTATATATAATAAATGTGATTTTAATATAGGCTTAGAATATTGAGTAATTCTCTTTTTTTGACCACTGGAGTTTTTTTTTTTAAGTTTAAAGAATTTAAATGTAATATGTTGGATTAATAAAAATGGGTATTTATGTGTGATGTATGTATGTATTTTTAGGTTCATATTTTGGAAGATGCGGAAATGCGGGTGGATTGGAATATGGACTGTTTTTGTGTATTATAATAATTTATGTTTTGTATTGTACCCTTTGCCAAGATGGCACTTTGTGCTACTGTGTGAGCATTACACCATTTCCTGCAGGGCGGCGGCTTACACAAGGCAATGAATGCTTCTGAATATGGTGTAATAACCTTCGTTAAAATGGCGCCAATAAGTATTGTTGTGGGCAGAAGTTGAGTATACAAGGGCATTACCTCCCTGACACCACACCCTTTGAGAAAGACATTCAGGCGAATCATGTCAGGAAGAGATGTCACCAAGAACTGGAAGTGCCTGTGATGCCATCTTGGTTACTGGAAATGATATACAGGCTGCCATTCTGAGCATTTTCAATATAATAAATGTGATTTTAGTGGCATTTTCTGCATTATTTTTCACTCTTTGTCCTCCATGCAATTTACTTAGGATTTTTATGCCGGTGGAGCAAGTGAATGTAGAGCAGCCTTGTGCAAGCAAAATCATCAAGCTCAATTAACATGGTGAGTAACACAAGTAGCTCCTCATTCAGTTGCGGGAGTGCAGGTGAGGAATGGAGTTTGGTAGGGATTTAGACAAAAGGGGAATCACAAGGTCACTGATCACTGGCGGTTATACATGCATGATTCACAAATGTGAGTGGAAAGTGTATTAATGTTGGGAAGATACTGCACTATATGAGTTTTTCTTTTTTTTGTAATACACTGAAGAGATCATAAAGGGATTAAAGGAAGACATGGAGACACTGGAGTGAAAAAAGCTTTATTAGACCCATTGATTGGTGTTTGAGTCCGGAAATTCTATTACAATATTGGCTACTCTAGGTCCTAAGCTGTTCCAGATCCATACATTCTTATGTAAATTCAACTATGAGCTATTTGTTTTGGACCCAAAAATGTCTTATAACAACCTGGATGTTGATGTGGAGCTGGATCCCAGTCGAATTCCTCATCCCGTACTCCACTCATCCTCTGTGCTGTACTTAAATTAGGAAGTATCTTTTCTCAGTATTGCCTGAAGAGCACAAAAAAGTGTCTTGTATGTTATAAATGATGTTTTAATTGTAGATTCCCCAGGAGTTACATCACCGCAGATTATACTGGAAGATACAGGATGAGAGTCCCACAGATTACATCCCCTGCAGAACATGGCAGATCAGCAGCATGGCAGGTCTACAGCCTAAATTGTGCCTTCTACTGCAGTGCTTTTATCTTAGTTGTGATTCATGAGGACCTGTGAATAAAAATCCAAAGTCTAGGGCCGTCTAAACAATCATCAAGGCTTTCAGGAGCACAATGTACACTAGACCTGTGCACAACGGAAAATTTTGTTTAGTTTTGTTTTCATTCGTAAAATACACAATTTTGTTCTGTTATATTCGTTATGTTACGTTAATTAATTTTCGGATAATTTGTTATTATTCGCAGAGTGTTAATATTTGTTATACTGAATCTCGAATCATGTCGAATTCATTCATTATATCCACTATAATTTATTTTGAATTAGTTGAAATTTGATATTTATGTATGTATATTGTTCCGTGATAATGATTTGTAGTTTGGAAAGTCGTTTGTTTATTGAATCTATTAACACACACAATGACAATATCTCTTTGCCTCAAATACAATAAAACACCCTTCCCACTCAGTTTTCAGGAATGCACTTTGCCAGTAATCCAACCTCCAGCACAAAATTAATCAGCTGATTGGACTGTAAGATTTACTTTGAGCTGACCTTTTGTTTCATTAGATCTTTAATGAATTACCGAATCATGTCGAATTAATTCGTTATATCCGCTATAATTTCTTTCAAATCAGTTGAAATTTGATATTTATGTATGTATATTGATTCGTGATAATGATTCGTAGTTTGGAAAGTCGTTTGTTTATTTAATCTATTAACACACACAATGACAATATCTCTTCTCCTCTGCTCAAATACAATACAACACCCTTCTCACTCAGTTCTCAGGAATGCACTTTGCCAGTAATCCAACCTCCAGCACAAAATTAATCAGCTGATTGGACTGTAAGATTTACTTTGAGCTGACCTTTTGTTTCATTAGATCTTTAACGAATTACCGAACCATGTCAAATTCATTCGTTATAGCGGCTATAATTTCTTTCGTATTAATTGAAATTCGTTACTTTATTATTCGGACATTTGGATGCATCAGAATATCCGAAAGATGCAAAATTCATCCGAATTTCGATTTGTTACGAAACGGATTGCACATGTCTAATGTACACCTACCTACTTAGCACCAGATTTCTATGCTGGCAATGAGCACCATTAGGGCCTATGTTAGCTTCAGGCAGGGTTTTCCTTCCTGTACAAGTCTATAGGATTGCAAAACATGCATTGAGCGGGTCAAATGCAGGTTAAATGCACCTGTTATTGAATTCTGAATGAGCTCAAAATCATCTCAATCTGAAGCCATTGACACAAGCTCAAAGTCCATTGACATAGGCCCTAAAAGTCAGGTTATAAAGACAGCGACTTATGGACCTATCCAATAGTGCTTCATGCCAGAACTACCATTTTAATAATCTAACATTACCGTACAAGGCATTTTGAAAGAGAGCAATCAATAGTTTGCCATCAGGTACTATTTGCATTGACCCTGATTGCTCTAACTCTCGATGTGTTCAATACATCATAAACACCTGCCATAATATTCTTTGAATCAGAATATATTTCCCTATCTACAGGATTGATGGGTGATCATAGATCTTTGACCTTATCCAATGAAACTGTATTAAGAAGATAACTGTACTAATCTATTGTCAATGGAATATTTCAGACTTATACTATTCATTCACCAAAGCATATCACAATGTGTTAATTTGTACTTCAACAAAAAAACTATTCTGTAATACAGAACAAACCACATTTAACGTATTAGGAAAGTGAAAGTTTTAATGTTCACCGCAGTGTAGAGGAACCTATGCTCATAGTGACTCTGACCCTGCAGCCCCCCTTTGGCAAAAAAAATTACTTATTGTTTTGTTAGAAACAATATAGTTCAATTAATCTTTTGCAAGGAAACCTATACTCAGAGGAATGCAAAGCCTGTCAATGTTGACCTACTTGTCACTTTTAAAATGCTAGCACCCTGGCTACTATGCTGATCAATTGGCTAAAATACTGATACTGTACAGTATGCATTTCTTGCCCTACTCTGACTTCAATAGCTGCATGCTTGTTCCTGGTCAGGGACTCAGAAAGCATGGAAGCCAATAAATTATAAGGAGAGCCAGGTAATTAGCATTCTCACGAGAAGGTCAGTCATGAAAGCAATAATATTTCTTTCAGCACCAGTTTTTTTCCTTTAAATGTGTGTTACTGTTCTTCACAGCCTATTGCATTAGGGTGTGCACCCCAAAGCTCAAACGCGTGTGCGTGTGTGTATGTATGTGTAATATATATATATATATATATATATATATATATATATATATATAGGCACTCCAGTCTTAGATCAATATTGAGTTGGCCTACCCTTTGCAGCTATAACAACTTCAACCCATCTGGGAAGGCTGTCCACAAGGTTTAGGAGTGTGTCTATCCACTTTAAGACCAGGCCTCTTTTTTAGATGTTGTGTTTACAAGTTAAAAACAGGTTTTTTTTGCTAGAAAATTACTTAGAACTCCCAAACATTATACATTTTTTTTCTAACATCCTAGAGAATAAAATGGCGTCGTTGCAATACTTTCTGTCACACTGTATTTGCACAGCGGTCTTACAAGCGCACTTTTTTTTTGAAAAAATACACTTTTTTGAATTAAAAATAAAACCACAGTAAAGTTAGCCCAATTTTTTTTATATTGTGAAAGATAATGTTACGCCGAGTAAATTGATACCCAACGTGTCACGCTTCAAAATTGCGCCCGCTCGTGGAATGGCGACAAACTTTTACCCTTAAAAATCTCCATAGGCGACATTTAAAAAATTCTACCGGTTGCATGTTTTGTGTCACAGAGGAGGTCTAGGGCTAGAATTATTGCTCTCGCTCTTCCAATCACGGGGATACCTCACATGTGTGGTTTGAACACCGATTTCATATGCGGGCGCTACTCAACGTATGCGTTCGCTTCTGCACCCAAGCTTTTTTTTTTTTCTTATTTATTTTACCATTTACTTTTTATTTTGACACTGTTTAAAAAAAAAATGTGCCACTTTTATTCCTATTACAAGGCATCTAAACATGCCTTGTAATAGAAAAAAAGCATGACAGGACTTCTTAAACATAAGATCTGGGGTCAAAAAGACCTCAGATCTCATATTTACACTAAAATGCAATAAAAAAAAATGTTGTAATTTAAAAAAATAAACAAAATAAATTGTCCCTTAAAGAGCTATTGGCGAAAGTGACGCTTTGACATCGCTTCTGTCCTGTATTGTCATGAAGAGGGGTGGGGGTGATCTCCCCTCACTCATCTCCATGTCAGCCCAGGGGATAGACCTGCCAACAGCTCTGGTAAGTGGCGGAGGGCACCGGATCGCGGCGGAAGGGGGGCCCCTCTCCCGCCTCCGATAAAAGTGATCTCCCAGCGAATCCGCCGCAGAGACCACTTTTATCTTGTACCGTACTGCCGGCTGAATATGGGGATACCAGGGTTATGGCATCTAGCTGCTGCCATAACAACGATATCCGTCCCCAAAGTAGGGACGTACATCGGCATGCGGCGGTCTGGAAGTGGCTATGGGAATGTTTGACCATTCTTCCAGAAGTGCATTTGTGAGGTCAGGCACTGATGTGGACAAAAAGGCCTGGCTCCCAGTCTCAGCTCTAATTCATCCCAAAGATGTTCTATCAGGTTGAGGTCAGGACTCTGTGCAGGCCAGTCAAGTTCTTCCATCCCAAACTTACTCCATGTCTTTACGGACCTTACTTTGTGCACTGGTCCAAATCATTTGGTGGAGGGGGAATTATGGTGTGTGGTTGTTTTTCAGGCTTGGCCTCTTAGTTCCAGTGAAGGGAACTCTTAAGGCATCAGCATACCAAGATTTTTTTTTTGTTTTAAAACGATTTTTATTATGTAAAAGGTCAAGGTATAAAACAGTTACAATGATAGCACAGGTATGTATACAAATATTTTTAACAGTGAATGTTGTACAGGAAATAAAAAGGAGGGTTATGGTTAGTCGGGTGACAAAAAAGATGCATAGTATTATAATCAGGCCAGTCAAGAGTTTTTTAGTGGAGGGAAGAAATGATGACAATTAAGTATGTGTTAAGAAGAGAAGATGGGAAAGACGAAACAAAAACATACCTTCTTTCTTACTTTTTCCTTTCTTTTTTTCTCTTTACCCCTTTCCCCTATTTTAAATCAGAGAAGTGGTATCCCAAAGAGTCCATTTTTTTTGGTGAAGAGGCATTGAATCATATAACGTGTGATAAATTCTTTCAGAAAGTTTGATATTCGTCATGCGGTTAAGAATTTGTGGCCAAGGTACCGAGGTGGAGCGCCCATTAAAAGCTATGATCCAATGAATAGAGCTGAGGATTGTTTGAATTAGTCTTGTGGTTGTCATTGGAATATCCTGTATAGGGGAGAATAGAAGGCAGATTTGGGGTGTAAGAGAAATCTTTCTACCGGATATTTTTTCTATGATTATGCTAGCCTTATTCCAGGTGTTTTTTTATGTGGGGACAGTCCCAAAAGATATGTAGACTTGTTCCCTGAGAGGGGCAACCCCTGAAGCAGAGTGGGGATAGTGAGGGGTAAAATTAGTTAAGTTTAGCAGGGGTAAGATACCATCTATATAGTAATTTAATGGCTGATTCTCTGATTGAGGTTGTTTTAGTACATTTATGAAGATTTGTAAAAATAGTATCCCATTGATCAAGACTAAATGAGGTATTTAAATCTGATTCCCATTGTAGCATGGGATGTGATTTCTCAGGCATGTTTGTCTCATTTAAGTTTTTATATATTCTAGAGAATAACCCCTGTCAAGGGGGGAGGAGATACAAATTTGTTCAAATTGTGTATAGGGGGGGTGGAGTGTAAGTGAGTAATATTTCTGATAGAATTGTCTTATATTTATATACATCTCTAATTCTGAAGGTGGGAAATCATATATTGTTTGTAGATGGAGAAAGTGATAAATGAATTGTTGTGGGAAAGCGCTTTTAAGTGTGTTAGGTTATGTGATTTCGTTAGAATGTTTTGATCTTGAGCTCTATCTGGGGGGGAAAAATGAGGGTCACCTAGAAAGGAAGCCGGGGGGGGAGTGTCAGAAGATAAATTAAATTTAGAGACCTGTCTGTTCCATAGTTGATGAGTGTGAGTGACGATAAGGTTTAAGGGTCTAATTTTTTGTGGAGGGATGGTTTTGGACCAGAGAAGTCCTTGTAGGTTGTATGGTAGGATAGAGTCCTCCTCAAACCGGAGCCAGGGGATTTGGGGTGAGGGGGCATACCACTGGGCTAATTGGGTGAATCTGGCCGATAGATAATAAAGCCAAAGGTTAGGAATGCTGAGGCCTCCTTTTATTTGGGGTCTAAACATAAGGGAGTAGCTAAATCTGGGTTTCTTGTTTAGCCAAATTAATTTATTTATCTCTCTCTGTAAAAAATGTTATTTTTTTTAGGTAAAAGGGCTCTGAAAAAAAATCAAAAGTTTGGGTAATATCATTTTTACTGCTACTATTCTGCCCGAGAATGAAATCTGGTAAGATGACCAAAGTTTAAGTAGATTTTTAATACTATTAATTAAGGGAGGGTAATTTGCTTGGTATAATGTTTCATATGAAGGTGTAATCTGAATACCTAGATATCCGAACGAATCTGCGTTCCAGTTGAATGGGAATTTGTCTTTAAGTAAAGATATTAAGGCTGGAGGGATATTGATTGATAAAGCAGAGCACTTAGATTTACACCCAGTCCTGTCAGGTCATGGAAGATATCCAGGGTTTTTGGGTAGGGAGATAAGAGGGTCAGTTATAAACAGAAGCACGTCATCTGCATAGAGGCTTAGCTTATATTCTTTGGATCCCTTAAAATATCCTTTAATGTCTGTGTTGTTTCTGATAGCACAGGTAAGGGGCTCAATCTCGAGGGCGAAAAGTAGAGAGGAGAGGGGGCAACCCTGTCTGGTACCTTTGGTCAGAGGGAAAAAGTCAGAATTGATGCCTGCGAGTTTGATACATGTGTGTCTGTTGTGATAGAGAGCCTTAAAGCCATGTAGGAATTCATCGTTGATGCCATATTTGGGGAATAGATTGTCAAGATATGACCAGGAAACGCTATCAAAAGCTTTGTGTATATCAAGACTAAGTAGTAATGAGGATTTAGAATGCATGTTGGAATCTTGAATGATATTTGTGGTCAATCGTATGTTATTTGTCTGTTGGGAATGAAGCCTGTTTGATCAGGATCCATCAATGGGGAGATGACAACAGACAATCTATCTGCCAACATACGGCCAAATATTTTTAAGTAGTTGTCAATAAATGAAATTGGGCAGTAGTTTTGAGGGGTGGAGTGGTCTTTATTTGGTTTGGGAAGAAGGGACATGTTCGCTGAAAGCATTTCAGATGGGAAATAGCCGCCTTGTAAGATATTATTATACCATTTAGTAAGGTGTGGGGTAATAGTAGAGGCAAATTTTTTATAGTAAGATGCGGAATAGCTGTCCGGACCTGGGGCTGTGGATATCTTTAATGTTCCAAAGATTCTGTTAATTTCTAATTCTGTACAAGGGACATTAAGAGATTCAATTTGTTCCCTAGATAGAGTGGGTAATGTAATGTCATTAAGCCATTCCAGGAAGAACTGTTTGGGAGATGATTGAGACGTGGAAAGAAGATTTTTATAAAAGTCTAAGAACAGATTCATGACTTCTTTGGGATGGGACACTGTATTTCCAGATGGGTTCCTCAATTTGTAAGTGTGGGGTGGTTTCGTAGGTTGATTTAGTTTTCTAGCGAACATGGTGGAATATGAATTGCTGTTGAGTAAGAATCTAGCTTTGGACCATCTAAGGGCTTTTTCGGTGTCTGATGTTAATATTGTGTCTAAGGAAGTGCGTTTCTCTTGAATCTGTTTGAGGAGGTCACTAGATGGATTTTGGTTGTTTCTGTGGTATAAGTGGTCTAGGTCTTTCGTGAGGGACCTAATATCTGCAAGTTTTGTTTTGTTTTTAATTGAGGCAATATTTATCAGATGGCCTCTCATTACCGCTTTATGCGCCATCCATATATTTGTAGGAGACATGTCACACATGGTGTTACGTTATGTGCAAAATATTGCTCAAGGTGAGATAGAATTTGTTGTTTGCATGATGGATCTGTTAGCAAGGAATCGTTTATTCACCATGAGTGAGATGTGTTGGTTAGACCTATGTGTGAAGTGTTAAAGGAGACTATGTGGTGATCAGACCAAGGACATGCATGAATATCTGCCTTAGAGGAATTGGCAAGTACGATTGGGGTGCAGAAGATGTAATCAAGTCGGGGGCGAAGCTGTTATGCGGGTGGGAATAGAATGTGTAGGATTTGATACCTATGTTGTGGGCTCTCCAAGTATCAACTAATTGATGATTATAAAGCGATCTGTTCAAAGATTTGGGGAAAGCTTTAGAGGATGGGACAACTTTGCTTCTGTCTAGAGCCGAATGAGTGGCTAAACTGAAGTCACCACCCACTATAAGATGCGTGGAATGATAATTGTCTAGAGTGTCAAAAAATTTGTTGAAAAAGTTTGAATGGGCGTCATTTGGAGCATATACTGAGGCAATAATGATAGAACGTCCTTTAATTGAGCCTTTCAAAATTAAATAATGACTATCTGGATCTTTAAAGACATTCTGAACCTCGAATACAACCAAGTTTCTAATAAATATAGCAGCTCTCTTAGATTTTGTGTTGTAAGTAGTGCAATAAAATTGACCGAAGTTCTTGCCAATAAATTTAGGGTGTTTATCTGTTGCAAAGTGAGTTTCTTGCATTAATATTATATCCGCTCCTAATCTTTTGTATTGGCAAAAAGCTTTCTTTCTCTTGTGAGGTGAATTAATGCCCTGGGCATTGTGAGAAATCACCCTAAGACCCGTTGTATTGTTGTTAAATATAGCTGATAGTTATAAGGTAGTGGCAATGGATCACAAGGCCCCGGGAGGAGCATATGGCAGAGTCGGTGTGGTATTAGTAATGTGGTTAACACCATTAACATTAAAAATGAAAAATTACCTGAAATAGAGGAAAATCTGGTGATCATTGTAATGCCATCTATATCTTTAAGAATATAATATTTCGAAATATACATCAATATCTTGCATGCATATTTTCTTGTTGACCTATCTATATCAAATGACCAACTGTACTTATATATGTAAACACTGGAGATTAGGGTACTTGAACAGTAGAACCTTGAAAATAATAAACTCCTAGATAATAACAATGCTACATTGCACAACGACGCACCATCATAATGCCTTAAGTAAAATTGAGAGTATTTGTTCGACCTTTTGAAAATTTTGTAAAAATAGTATATATATTCGTATAATTATGAAAAATATTATTTATAGCTTGGGGGTCAGGGTGAGAAGCACTACCTGACCGAAAATAATATTGTTGTGGACAATACTGTCCATTACTTACAAATGGAGCATCCACCATTAACACAATGGATAGCAGGATCAGTCTTGGGAATGTATCCACTAGTTGAATCATGCTTATGGAGTCCTTTGTGAGTAGGGGGACAAACTAGCAGAGGCGGAGCAGATCAGCCTCAGCGAGGAATCTATAAACAAAAATATAAGAGCATGCTGTGACATATGTTGAAAAAATTAGTAGAAGAAAAAACAGATAAATGTATAAGATCGCATAAGATCGCATAGAAGGAACTATGATATACCAACATATTACCTTTTAAAGGTGTATGAATGCTGTTTACTGAACACAGTAAATCAAACTTCAGAACTTGCCAATATTTAGAACTGAAAAAATTGTTCTTTGAATCTTACGAGGAAAAAAAAGAAGAAAAAAACAAATAGAAAAAGGGTGAACTTTCAGTCGCAGGTAAGCGTCATCTTTATCTTCAGACATCCAGATTTCTGAGTGATGGACGCCATCTTCCTTGTCCACGACGCGTGGCTGAGGTGGCCCAGATAGGTGAAGTATGAGGGGTGGTAGGAGGTCTTGCAACTGCACCTGGATCTAAGATACCCAACTTTACAACCAGATCTTTACCTTCTGAGATGTTGAAGACTGTATAGGTGGTGCCATTATGGCTCAGTTAATTTAAATGGAAAACCCCACCGGTATCTAATATGAGCTGATTGTAATACTGAAGTTATCTCTTTCATTTTGCGTCTTCTTTCCAAGGTAGCTTGTGAGATGTCTGGAAATATTTGAATATTTGTGCCATCCAATTCAATGTTATGCATATCCCTAGATGCTCTTAGTATGCTTTCTGTTGTGATGAAGTCTTTCATGCATAGAATGATGTCACGTGAAGGTTTGTCTGGGGGTGGTTTAGGATGCAAGGCCCTATGAATTCTGTCACATACAAATGAGGATGGAGGTAGATCAGGAAGGAGATTGTGGAACAGTTTGGATACTGCTGGCATCAGATCGGTGACAGTCTCTGGAATACCACAAATCCTCAGGTTGTTCCTACGGTTTCGATTGTCCATATCTTCCACTTGTGATTGTAAGTATGAGTGGTTTTCAGCTAAAAGTTCAAAGCCCCTTCTAAGATCGTTGTGTGCAAGTGATAGCTTATCATGTTTGGTTTCTAGAACATCTGTGCGTCCTCCCAGGGTTGCTATTTCTTGTGTGAGTGTGTTTGTTGTTTTTTGGAGTTCGCATTGTATTTTGTCTACCAGTTTTTTGTAGATCTTGGTTAAGCTGGAGTCTAAGTCTGCTTTTGTGATCTAAGAGGGGAGATCACGGTTATTATGTGTCGAAGAAGACTTATGCGGAGGTAGCTGGTAGCTGTAGGGGATTGTACAGGCGATGAACTAGCGCCTTAATGGTCCATGATCTTCTGCTCTTTATTGCGCAGTGGACATGTGATTAAGGGGTGCTGTTGCGCACGGCGATTGAACGACTTCTTGCTTGATGGCATGCACTAGTATAAACTCTATCTCTGGAATACTGTCCTCTGTGGGATATCTCAGGTGGTCTCTAGAACTCACAAGTTCTCTCCTCACGATCTGCGGGAGCCGCCACAAGCGTACCCGGAAGGGGCTGCCTCCAGTCCAGTTGATCGTGGCACCAGAGCATGGGGGACTTGGAGGCCCCATAGGCCACAAGATGGCGGCCGCACCTCGGTGGACGGAGCCGGCAATGGGCCGGATAGTCAAGCGGGCGGAAGGCTGGAATGTACCAAACAAGTGGGGGTCAGCTCAGGGATGTCCAGGTGTCTGGATGGAGGGCCGGTGGTGAAATTCCACAGCTGTAGGGCTCCGGGAGCAGCAAGATGGCTGCCTCCCACCTCTGTCTCTGGAGTGCAGACCTCCGTGGGATATCTTCTAGTGGGCCCTAGGTCTCCCAGGCTCTCTACTCCCGGACTGCGGGAGCCGCCGCAAGCACACCCTGGAGGGGCAGCCTCCAGTGCCGCTGATTGCGGCACTCGAGCGTGGGGGACAACGAGGCCCCGTAGTCTTCAAGATGTCGACCGGACCTCTGTGGATGGAGCCGGCCGCAGGCCAGACAGCAGAGCGAACAGATGGCCGGCACACTCCAAACAAGCGGGGGTCGGCTCAGGGGATGTCCAGGAATCCGTACGAAGGGTTTGGTGGAGCAATCCTCCATACCAAGATATTTTGGATAATTTCATGCTCCCAACTGGAAACGGTTTGGGGATGGTCCCTTTCTGTTCCAACATGACCATGCACCAGTGCACAAGGCAAGGTCCATAAAGACATGGATGAGCAAGTTTGAGGTGGAGGAACTTGACTAGCCTAGCAAAGGGTGGGCCAACTTAATATTGAACCCTAAGACTGGAATGCCATTAAAGTTCATGTGCATGTAGAGGCAGACGTACTTTTGGCAATATAGTGCATATATATGTATTAAAACCTGGACAGTGTTAGTAGGGCAGAGGTTGGTGTCAGTAGCTTTTAATTTTTATTATTTAATTTTTGTATTATTTTTTACAATTTTATTTTTATATTATTTAAAAAAAAAAATCAGGAGCCCTGTTAGGAGGCTTTGGTGAAATCAGCTGGGGGAATCTGCGCCGCACAGGGTGATTAGGGTGTGCCCAGGCACACCTGACACACCCCTTGATCATGCCTATGCCCAGGACAAATATATTTGCAGTGAGCCTGGTCACCTTAAGATGGAAAGTGAGCTATTGGTAGGATCACTAGATGAAAATAAAGAAAAAATGAAGAAGAAAACAAATGCAAGGACCACATCTAGTATACAAGAAGCTGCAGTAAAAAAAACATTTTAAATTCTGTTTTTAGATACATTTTAAGTGTTTTTTAATAAATGGTACAGCTGGACACAGGGAGATCTGCATGATGTATATTATACCTCACATTTTTCTGCTTATAAATCCGTTGAAATTCATCCTTTGCCCCATCTTTTTTTCCCAAAGACTGTAATGTTTTCCAAAGAATTACAGTTATGCAACATCATATATATCATTCTACATGCATGTTATCAATTAGGGATGAGCCCGATGTGTTCGCCCGTTCGCCGAATACTGAACATTATGGGGCGTTTGCGGGAAATTCTAGTGCCTGCGGAGCGCACCATAATAAATGGCGAGACGTCAATTATTATGAGATCGCAGTGCATCGACGGCTGCTGATTGGCCAAAGCATGCACCTGACCTGCATGCTTTGGCCAACCACAGTGCGCTCTGCTGTGAGAGCCATGGTTGGCCAAAGTCAGGGTGCCTTTGGTCAATCATGGCTTAGGGGCCACGCCCCACACTATGTAAGACTGCTTACACGGCAGCCGTACATAGTTTTATGAACAAGAGCAGCAAAATTACATTTGTAAAGGAAAAAATGTCATTTAAAACTGCTCGCAGCTGTAATGTATTGCCGGACCCTGGCAATGTAGACAAAAATAATTGAAAACAATGGCATGGGTCCCCCCCCCAGTCCATTACCAGGACCTTTGGGTCTGGTATGGATATTAAGGAGAACCCTGCGCCAATTTTTTTTTTTAAATTGCGTGGGGGGTCCCCCCAAAATTCATACTAGGCCCTTCAGGTCTGGTATGGATATTAAGGGGAACCTTGCGCCAAAATAAAAAAAATGGCATAGGGGGTCCCCCAAAATCCATAGCAGGCCTGTCATGAAAGCCGTCCTGGTAATCCGGCTGCTGGTGGAAGATCTGTGCACAGAATCCCTGTCAGAGAAGTCAACGGGTGCACACGGACTGTGCGTGCGGGCATGTGCGGGTGTGCGCTGATGCGCAGTGTGACAGCACTTGGTGCCAAGAGGCCTATTTAAAGGAGTCTGTCATCATGCCTTCTTGCTGTCCGGTCTACAGCGTTCCCTGTGACCCTAGCTACTTATTACCTGCCTACCTGATTCCTGTTTATCCGGCCTGCTCCTGACTACTCCTGTTTGCTGCCAGTCCCTGACCCCGGCTTGTCTTGACTACTCTTCTGCCTCTTCCTTCGGTTTGATCGCTGCCCGCCTGTTGGCGACCCGGCCTGTATCCCGACTACTCTCCTGCCTCTGTCTGGTACCTGCTCTGCCCGCCAGTGTTGACCTGGCCTGTCTGACCTTGCCAGTGTTCATGCCGAACTACAGAACACCTTCCTGCTGTCTGCTGTTCCAGAGTTCCTGCTAAGCTACAGTGCTCCTCCTTGCAGTCAGCTGTTCCAGTGTTCCTGTCAAGTTTCAGTGCATCTCCTTGCAGTCTGCTGTGCCAGTGTTCCTGCGGAACTACAGAACACCTCCTTGCTGTCTGCTGTTCCAGAGTTCCTGTTAAGCTACAGTGCTCCTCCTTGCAGTCAGCTGCTCCAGTGTTCCTGCCAAGTTCTAGTGCATCTCCTTGCAGTCTGCTGTGCCAGTGTTCCTGCCGAACTACAGAACACCTCCTCGCTGCCTGCTGTTTCAGTGTACTTGCCAGATTCCCTTCAGCTGCTTCAGAGGTCCGAATCAGCCCCTACATCTGCCACCTGGCAGGCACTTGTGGCCCTCTGCGCTCTTGAGTCCCTGTCTCCTCTATCAGGGGTTCCCGAGTCGGAGGCATATGAGAGGCCACTCCCTGCATTCTGGGCTCCACCATCAGGTACGAGACAGTACCGGACAGCCATGTCCGAGCCCACGCAGGGAGCCTCTGCCATGGACGAGCTCTGCGCCACCTTGCTGGACTTACTCAGGCAGTAAAGAGCCTACAAGAGGGCTATACTCAACTGGGCGGTCGTATCCAAGCCCTATCTGCATCCACACCTTCTGCTTCTGGGACTTCTGTTGCACCCTCAGTGGTGATGATGCCGCCAGAGCCCAGGGTCCCCACGCCTGAAAGATTCACAGGCAACCGGAGTAATTTCAGGACATTCCGTAATTCATGTGAACTTTTTTTTGCTCTTCAGCCAAGGACTTTTTCCCTCGAAGCCACTAAGGTGGGATTCGTTATTTCGCTGTTGTCAGGCGAACCACAGTCCTGGGCTCATCATCTCCTGGAGAAGAAGGATGCCTCTCTTGATACTTTAAACACCTTCTTTCAGGCCATGTCGTTACTCTATGAGGATCCACAACTAACCGCTACTGCAGAGGCAGCTTTGCACGCCTTGCAGCAAGGCCGCAGATCTGTGGAGGACTACGTGTCGGAATTTAGACGTTGGAGTTCCAACACGAATTGGAATAATGCTGCCTTATGGTACCAGTTCCGTATGGGCCTTTCGTAATCTTTAAAAGATGAACTGGCCCGAGTGGGCATCCCAGAGACTCTAGAGGCCCTCATTGATCTGTCCATCCAAACAGGCAATAGTTCTCCCCACTCTGCCTCCCCATCTCCGGCCTCCGCTGCCTCAGACATTCCGGAACCAATGCAGTTGGGCTTGTTACGCCCTTCACTCACTCCTGAAGAGCGCCAACGCCATCAGGCTGGTAACCTTTGCCTGTACTGTGGAGAACCTGGACATTTTGTACGAACTTGCCCAGCAAAGCTTCGTAAGTGCTTTTCTATCTCCCCTGCTCTTACCCCTGTTGTGCCAAATAATGTTTCTCATCTGGATGTTCCTATTCTCTTACAGCTCCCAGGAGGGAATATACCAACCAGTGCTATAATTGATTCCGGGGCTTGCAGCGGCTTCATAGACTTGTCCTTCGCCTCAAGACATCACATTCCACTTTGGCCCAGAGCGAAAGGACTTTCAGTGCATGTGGCTGATGGCTCTACTCTTAAATCGGGCCCAGTAACCCAGGAGACCGTACCTCTGCATACCACCATTGCCGGAACTCATCAGGTTCAATTGTCTAGACGTCATTCAGTCTCCACTATTTCCCATCATACTAGGTATGCCTTGGCTGAAGGCTCATAACCCGCAAATTGATTGGACCTTGGGGAGGGTTGAGTTCCTATCTTCCTATTGTCATTAACACTGCCTACCGGAAGTCACTGATGCCCCTTCTTCCCTACTATGCTTGGAAGCTGACGCCAAGATCCATAAAGCTGTACCTGAAGCTTACCACAGTTTCCTGGACGTCTTAAGTCAAAAGGGTGCAGAGACTCTCCCTCCCCATCGGCCGTACGATTGCCCAATTGAACTCCTTCTGGGGGGCAGAGATTCCTTTTGGAAGAATTTTTCCTTTATCAGAACTGGAACTAGGAACATTAAAGACTTATATTGATGACAACCTAGAAAAAGGCTTAATCCGACCCTCCACATCCCCGGCACGAGCAGGAATTTTCTTTGTGGAGAAAAAAGACCACTCTCTACGCCCTTGTGTAAATTATCAGGTACTTAATAAAATTACGATTAAAAACCAATATCCTTTGCCCTTAGTGCCAGAACTTTTTTCAAAGACAGGTCTGCAGTAGTGTTCTCCAAGCTGGATCTTCGTGGTGCCTACAATCTCATCTGCATTCGTAGTGGAGATGAATGGAAAACCGCCTTCCGCACTTGGTTTGGGCATTTTGAATATTTAGTCATGCCTTTCGGGCTTTGTGACGCTCCTGCTACATTCCAGCACTTTGTGAATGACATCTTCAGAAACTATCTTGACCTATTTGTTATTATTTACTTAGATGACATTCTGATTTTTTCTTCCCCTTTAGCTGAACATCGTGAACATGTCAGGAATGTTTTAAGACGACTTCGACTGCATTGCCTTTACGCCAAACCTGAAAAATGTGTCTTCGAACAAGAGAGCATCCAGTTCCTTGGCCTGATTATTTCTGTGGAGGGCATTAAAATGGACCCTCAGAAGGTCTCTGCCATTCTGAGCTGGCCAGCCCCTACCGACAAGAAGGGAATTCAACGTTTTGTGGGTTTCGCAAATTTCTACAGAAAGTTCATTAAGGGTTTTTCCACCATCATTTTCCCCATTACGAGGTTAAGCAAGCAGGGCCTTAAATTCCATTGGTCTACGGAAGTTCAGGCGGCCTTCACAACTCTGAAAGATCTGTTCTTCTCAGCCTCAGTCTTAAAGCACCCTGATTCTACCTCACCATACATTTTGGAGGTGGACGCCTCGGAGATAGCGGTTGGAGCAGTGCTTTCCCAGAGACAGGGGCCTAGAGCTCTTCTGCACTCAGTCGCTTTTTTCTCTCGCAAACTATCTGAAGCGGAGAGGAACTATGATGTTGGCAATCGAGAGTTGTTAGCAATCAAGGCCGCGCTCAAGGAATGGCGATATCTTCTAGAAGGAGCAGCTCATCCGATTCTTGTTTATACAGATCATAAGAACCTGGAATACTTAAAGACTGCCAAGAGATTAAGACCACGACAGGCCAGGTGGGCACTTTTCTTTACCAGATTTTCATTCCACATAACCTATCACCCGGGTTGAAGAACACCAAGCCTGACGCTCTGTCGCGAATGTACAACAGACCTGAAGCATCTTCATCTCCAGACACCATCCTGTCCTCAGGAAACTTTCTCCTGCTCCAAGGGGATTTGCTTTCACAAATCAAACAAGCCTCCATGGGTGCCCCTTCTCCACCTGATACAACTCTACAGGCCAGAGATGACCTTCTATGGTATAAGGACAGGATTTTCGTACACCAGAAGATGTGAGCATCGGTCCTTAGCTCCTGTCATGATCACATGCTGGCCGGCAATTTTGGTGTGCACAAGACCTCTGAACTTCTTAAGCGCACGTTCTGGTGGCCGCAATTACGGAAGGATTGCAAGGAATATGTGGAGGCATATGCCACCCGTATTCAGAACAAGGGCAGAAAGTCTAAGGCTTGGGGCTTGTTGAAGCTACTACCTGTCCCGGAGAGGCCATGGAGGATAATCTCCATGGATTTTATTGTCGAGCTGACACCTTCTGAAGGCTACACTACAATATTTGTAGTGGTGGATAGATTATCCAAAATGGCTCACTTTTTACCAATGAAGGGCACACCCACTGCTGCTGAGACTGCTAGGACATTCATCAAGGAAGTAGTGAGGCTTCATGGCATCCCTGCAAATATCACTTCAGATCGGGGGGTGCAATTTACTTCAAAGTTCTGGAGGGCGCTTTGTGGGTCTCTGAAAATTGACCTCTCTTTCTCCTCTGCCTATCACCCCCAAACAAATGGCCAGACAGAAATAACAAATCAGATGCTGGAGCAGTATCTGCGCTGCTTTTCTTCTTTCTCCCAGGATGATTGGGCTCCTTTTCTACCTCTTGCTGAATTTGCTTACAACAATTCTGTTCGTTCTGCCACGAAGCAATCACCATTCTTTGCAAATTACGGTTTCCATCCTCTGTTCCTGTCTAACAACCTCCCGGAGTGCCCGGTACCAGCTGTCCAAGAGAACCTAAATTTCTTCGAGTCAAATAATAAGCTCCTGCAGGAGACTATGGCAAGGACTCAGAATTACAATAAAAAGAGGTATATGACAAGAAGAGAAGGGGGGAGCTTGATCTTAAGCCTGGGGACCAGGTCTGGCTGTCTACTTTGAATTTAAGATTGGCATGCCCTTCCAAGAAATTGGGCCCTAAATTTGTGGGTCCCTTCCCAGTAGTAAGGAAGATTAATAACGTGGCTTATGAGCCGAAGTTACTGGAATCATTCCGGATCCACTCTGTCTTTCATGTGGCCCTACTCAAACCTACAGTTCCTGATCCCTTTGTCAACTGGAAAGGTCGGTCCCCCTGAACCTGTGATCATTGATAGAGAAGTTGAATTTGAGGCTGAATCCATCCTGGATTGCAGATAAAGACGTAACCAAGTCCAGTTTCTGGTAAAGTGGAAGGGGTACGGGCCCGAGGAGAACTCCTGGGAGCTGAAGTCCAACATCCATGCCAAGAGATTGATTCTTGCCTTTAGGAGGTCCCATCCAAGTAAGATGGCACAGTTGGGCATCTGGAGGCTGCCCCTTGGGGGGCAATGTCATGAAAGACGTCCTGGTAATCCGGCTGCTGGTGGAAGATCTGTGCGCAAAATCCCTGTCAGAGGAGTCAACGGCCATGCGCGGGTGCACGCTAGCGCGAACGAGTGCATGTGTGTGCGCGACGGTGCGAGCGGGCGCGCACGGACTGTGTGCGAGCATTCCCTGTGACCCTAGCTACTTGTTACCTGCCTACCTGATGCCTGTCTACCCGGCCTGCTCCTGACTACTTCTGTTTGCTGCCAGTCCCCGACCCCGGCTTGTCTTGTCTACTCTCCTGTCTCTTCCTTCTGTTTGATCGCTGCCCGCCTGTTGCCGACCTGGCCTGTATCCCGACTACTCTCCTGCCTCTGTCTGGTACCTGCTCTGCCCGCCAGTGTTGACCCAGCCTGTCTGACCTTGCCAGTGTTCCTGCCAAACTACAGAACACCTTCTTGTTCTCTGCTGTTCCAGAGTTCCTGCTAAGCTACAGTGCTCCTCCTTGCAGTCAGCTGTTCCAGTGTTCTTGTCAAGTTCCAGTGCATCTCCTTGCAGTCTGCTGTGCCAGTGTTCCTGCCGAACTACAGAACACCTCCTTGCTGTCTGCTGTTCCAGAGTTCCTGCTAAGCTACAGTGCTCCTCCTCGCAGTCAGCTGTTCCAGTGTTCCTGTCAAGTTCCAGTGCATCTCCCTGCAGTCTGCTGTGCCAGTGTTCCTGCCGAACTACAGAACACCTCCTTGCTGTCTGCTGTTCCAGAGTTCCTGTTAAGCTACAGTGCTCCTCCTTGCAGTCAGCTGCTCCAGTGTTCCTGCCAAGTTCCAGTGCATCTCCTTGCAGTCTGCTGTGCCAGTGTTCATGACGAACTACAGAACACCTCCTCGCTGCCTGCTGTTCCAGTGTACTTGTCAGCTTCCCTTCAGCTGCTTCAGAGGTCCGGATCAGCCCCTACATCTGCCACCTGGCAGGCACTTGTGGCCCTCTGCGCTCTTGAGTCCCTGTCTCCTCTATCAGGAGTTCCTGAGCCGGAGGCATACGAGAGGCCACTCCCTGCATTCTGGGCTCCACCATCAGGTACATGACAAGGCCCTTCAGGTCTGGTATGGATTTTAAAGTGAACCCCAAGCCAAAATTTAAAAAATAAATGGCGTATTGGTCCCCCCCAAAATCCATACCAGACCCTTATCCGAGCACGCAACCTGGCCGCAGGAAAGGGGGGGGAGAGCGCCCCCCCTCCTGAACTGTACTAGGCCACATGCCCTCAACATGGGGAGAGTGCTTTGGGGTCTCTGACAAAGCACCTTGTCCCCATGTTGGCATCTTCTGATGGCTACTTCCAGCAGGATAATGCTGCTGTACTCCAATGGCCTCCACAGTCACTAGATCTCAGTCCAATAGAGCACCTTTGGGATGTGGTGAAATGGGAATCATGAATCATGAATGAATTATGAATGTGCACCTGACAAATCTGCAGCAACTGCACGATGCTTTAATGTCAACATGGACCAAAATCTCTGAGGAATGTTTCCAACACCTTGTTGAATCTATGCCATGAAGAATGAAGGTAGCTCTGAAGGCAAAAGGGGGTCCAACCCGGTACTAGCAAGGTGTACCTAATAAAGTGGCCGGTGAGTGTATGTTCATCTTTGTGTAAAGGCAGCTGTCTCATGACTGTGTATGGATACACCATGAAAGATTCATGATTATATTGCGTTTGTTTGCATCTATGCACATGTGGGAGCGCAGAGTGTGCCGTCATAAATATTAGTGATTGGAACTTTTAATACCTCATTTATTTTTGTAATTGAGTTTAAAGTGGTTGTAAACCCTTACAGACCACTTTGACCTACAGGTAAGCCTAGATTAAGGCTTACCTGTAGATCCAAGAAATAAAAAGACAAAAAGACAGGCACCGCTGTCTACGGCGCATGTGCCGTAGACAGCAGCGTGCAGGCGCACTGAGCATGCTGCTGCTAACAGCGATATGCCGTTAGTGGCGGCTCCTGTGCGCATGCGCAGGAGTGATGTCATCGTGGCTCCGGCCAATCACAGCGCTGGAGTCACTATACATGGAAAGAAGATGGACACTCTGTAGCAGAGGGGACAGCAGTGACATCGCAGGCTCCTGTGTCAGGTAAGTGACACATAATGGGCTACTATGCGATGCATAGTAGCCCATTATGCTTTATCTTTGCAGGGAAACAAAGAGGAAGTATACCCATCAGAGTTTACTTCCTCTTTAAGAGCAGTTGTTGATTGTCCTGTCTTATATACAGTCATAACAGTCTACAAAATAACTAGTGAGTGAGAAAGGTGTTGTTTATAATGACCAATCTGGTACTTGCTGCCTAATTACAGGTAAAATCTGATGCTTGTTTTTTTTTAAATACTCCCTTAGAACAACAAAGTTCAATGTTGGAGACTTATAGAAGATGGCTGACAAGGGAGTGTGCAGTGCCTCTAATTTTACCGAGACCAACAGCTATATTCTTCCAGGTACATGCTCACATTTCAGGATAATTTACCTTTGACATACAGAACAAGTAATAACCAAAACAAAATGTTTATTATATTTCAGGTATGTTTCTTTTGTAAAATAAATGTCCTCTATTGATACCAGCAGAGAGACATTTCCATAAAAGAAGTTTATAATGAAGCATTTATGGTTCCATTTGGACCCGACCTTTAACAGAGACAATTTAGAGCGTGTAGAAAAAAAAAATAGTCTCTCCTGAGACTTTCCTTTACAGCCAGCGGCAACATCCATATAATCATTATTATTGCAGTCAGAGGTCTTCAGAGTGAGGCTATCTAGTCACCTGGCAATGTGCAAAAAGCAAAAATATACATTTATATTTTTAACCCTCAGCCTTTTCATGCTTGGGAACATTTGATTAAGATTATTACAGATTTGCTACACTAAGAAGCTGAATATCCAAGGTCATTCTGATGCTATGTACTCTTAATTATCTATACTCTTCATATCCCAATGCGCTTTGCTACTTTCCTATACTTTTATCTAATCTCTCTTGATGTTCTTGTTAGTTGAAAGATAAAGGTGCATTTACAGCAGACTTCAGGTTGTCATTTTATCACTCACATGTACTGAGCCTCCTCATTTCATGTTTCTTCATGTCGTGCTGCATGGAGAATGAGGCTATACATATCTGTAGCACCTTTCTTGTTAGGTGCTAGTAAGAGGTAAACTTAGTCATTGGACTCAGCTGTAACCAGTGGAGCTTGTGAATTGCAGCTGCAGGCTCACCTGTCTCCCCTTGTCTTTCCATAAAGTTCTTTACCTTGTAGGTGGAGAAGATAAAGCCTGAGCTAGCCCTGTATACAGCCTCAGTCAATCCCTGGTTGAGAAAGTGATCAGCAGGGTCCTTTGCCTGCCAGAGAATGACTCAGCCTGGAAACCTTGTAAGGCTCAGAGGAGCTTTCAGAAACCCTGGATGATTCAAGCTCACCAAAGTGCTGAAGGATCAATCCAAACTCACAGGAACATCTGGGTTACACCCAAAGAGGAGGATCTTGCTAGGATACCTTTGTGCTGGAAAAAGGCTTCCGATTGCTTAGGACACAGTGAGTTATCCTATAAGAATTCTCAGGAAAGCGACTGTTATCTTTACACCCCTTTTTTTGTTAGAGGGATTGTTCCAGATCTGCTGCCAGGGATGCACCCATGGTGGAAGCCCTCCCTGAGCTGATTTATTGCTCTTTTCTATACAGAAGATTCTGCTTTTTTTTCAGTTAACCGTTGCAAGATAGTGTTCTCTTTCAATTTTTCAGTCCTGGATATCCCAAAGTTCTTTCCCAATCCCTACCCCAGTTCTACAAAATAAATAAAAACAACAAAAAAGACACTATCTGCCAAGTAATATGTGAGGACTGAGTGAAACTGGATGCACCTGGCTGAAAATACCCCATTCCTGGCTGCTTGCTCCATTAAGGGATCAGAACCGGGGTTAACAGCGGGACCTTATGAGATGTTAGGGCTACGTATCTTAAAAACACATCAAAATCTTTATTTCTACATGTTACTGCTCTATGAATGCTCACATAATATAAATTTGACAATAGGAGTAACATTTATATCTTTAGAATACCTCATGCTCTTTCAAGAGCACAATGGGGTAACCCAGCATTAAAAAAAATAGTAGGAACCTTTTCCCTGTGGGAAAATTCACCCAACTGGCAAAGTTGCCTTTCTTGATAGGCACAGGTTTGCATCTTCCAGCATCAGCTTCCTTTACAGCTCTTTGCATTTGGTCGCATGAAATCTCAGAGCTATATAGGAAGTCTGTGCTGAAAGATTTACTTTTGCTGTGGTGAGGTGCTGTGATCACAGGGCTAAGAGAAGGTAGCTAAAAAAAAGACCACCACGTGCCACTGAATGTTGAAGTATTTCCACAAGGCCAACAGCCACGCATCTCTAATTAGGAATGGCCCAGAGGACAAATGCCCCTCTGCCACATAGCTCAGTCCTGCCCTAAACTGAAAAACTGAGAGTAAGGTATGTACAAAGAGGCCAACATCCTAAAAACTGGAACAAGGAAAAAATGTGCACTGTGAGTGCACCGAGATCGCCCTTGGAGGATTTTTACTGGCAAGAGGTAAATGTATAATATCGAGAGTATTTGGTATAAAAATGCACTACAGTGCTGACTTTATTAAACATGTAGAAAAGTATATATAAAAGGTAACAATGCAAATACAATTTTACAAAGTGCAAATACAGACATAATGTACACATCCAATTGTATACAAAAGATATGACACCCCTGTGCCTACAGCCCGCAGCCTAGGGTAAAAGGTCAAGTGGATGAAGTGTACAGCACGTGACCCGACATGTTTCGGAAATAGGTATATATTACTCCTTCATCAAGGGATTTACAATTGGGTGATCAAATTTCTATCTGTAATATAAATTTCAAAATAGTAAAATAGTATCATCATAATTATATGCAACTACTGACAAAATTTTGTAGTTGTAAAGAGTAGTACAAAAAAAATCAAGAAGGCTAAAAGACTAGTCATACTTACATCAATCTGATTCATAAGGACAAACAGGTGATGACAAAGCAAAACATTGAACACCAGAGGTGGAGCAGGCTGGCTTAGAAAGTCCATCTGTCAGTTTTGAACTGCTGCCCGGAGGTCTGTGTCTCATGAGATCATCCAAAAACCACAAGGTAATCTTAAGTATTCTATATACTTTATATATATTAGAGCAATAGGAGAATTTTATCCCACTTGGATGGACATCCACAGATGTAGGACTTATCGCTGCATCACTTTCACATGAGACGCCTGATTTGGGTCTGTGTAATTAAAGTTTTAAACCATGAGTACAAGGAGCACATAAATTGAGCCCATATGCAGCTAAGAGAAACAACAATCACCAGGCTGCAATAAAAGAGCAAGTGGGATAAAATTCTCCTATTGCTCTAATATATATAAAGTATATAGAATACTTAAGATTACCTTGTGGTTTTTGGATGATCTCATGAGACACAGACCTCCGGGCAGCAGTTCAAAACTGACAGATGCCCTGGGAGTGTCTGTGTCTCATAAAGGACAGCTGATTAGGCATCAGTCAATCAGTGTCCGCTCCACAGAATCAGCTGCATAACAAGCAGCTGTGTGTGGAGCTCAGGACGTCCCCCTGACGCCGAGGCGCGTGGCATAGCCACGCCCCGGGGGCGTGATGATGTCACGCGCCGCAACGTCACCGGCGGGCATACGTTCCCCATGCAAACTCGGAAGCAAGCATGGGGTCGCGTCAAGGAGCTCCTCCAAGTGCAAAGGCCCAGGGGACAGGCAGAATCGTACCGCCCCCTAGCCATGCAGGTGTGGAGCTTACCCGCCGGGTGTCAGTGAGCACGCGAGCAGTCCGCACCCAGCAGATTGTGCCATCTTGTGGACAAATTATAGAATGAATAAAGCCAGCCTACTGTACAGAGATGTGAAAAATAATAACAAAAAACAAAAATCAAGGGAGGGGAAACAAGGAAAGAGGGAGAAGATGAGGAAAAGAGGGGAAGGACATGGTATAGCATTGCAGTATAGTATGCAAACAAATGATTACATAACAATCAGTTTGGTCCAATGGTGGCAAAAGTAAAAGTAAAAAGAGGACTACCCCAGATGTATATGGACATGATAGCATCTCTCCATTGCTATATCTATTCTAAGATGTCTAATATACATATTGCACATAGTAATGGATAACATATAGAGAGAAAGGAACAGAGGCAAACAGCAAGACATGTGACAGGCCCCTACAGGTCCAACTCACAAACCCCTGATGAGAAACCGGGGAGGAATGGTTTAAAATTAAAGGCCCCATTGAGGCCAGGTGGATGGTTTGCCTGTAAATTGTGTATCCACCTCAGTTCACACTGAGGTGGATACTCAATTTACGGGCAAACCATCCACACTGAGGTGGATACACAATTTACGGGCAAACCATCCACCTGGCCTCAACGGGGCCTTTAATTTTAAACCATTCCTCCCCGGTTTCTCATCAGGGGTTTGTGAGTTGGACCTGTAGGGGCCTGTCACATGTCTTGCTGTTTGCATGGGGAACGTATGCCCGCCAGTGATGTCATCACGCCCCCGGGGCGTGGCTACGCCACGCGCCTTGGCGTCAGGGGGACGTCCTGAGCTCCACACACAGCTGCTTGTTATGCAGCTGATTCTGTGGAGCAGACACTGATTGGCTGATGCCTAATCAGCTGTCCTTTATGAGACACACACTCTCCCAGGGCATCTGTCAGTTTTGAACTGCTGCCCGGAGGTCTGTGTCTCATGAGATCATCCAAAAAAAACAAGGTAATCTTAAGTATTCTATATACTTTATATATATTACAGCAATGGGAGAATTTTATCCCACATGCTCTTTTATTGCAGTCTGGTGATTGTTGTTTCTTTTAGCTGCATATGGGCTCAATTTATGTGCTCCTTGTACTCATGGTTTAATACTTTAACTACACAGACCCAAATCAGGCGTCTCTTGTGAAAGTGATGCAGCGCTAAGTCCTACATCTGTGGATGTCCATCTCATGCTTTGTGGACTTTCTAAGCCAGCCTGCTCCACCTCTGGTGTTCAATGTTTTGCTTTGTCATCACCTGTTTGTCCTTATGAATCAGATTGATGTAAGTATGACTAGTCTTTTAGCCTTCTTGACTTTTTTGTACTACTCTTTACACCTACAAAATTTTGTCAGTAGTTGCATATAATTATGATGATACTATTTTACTATTTTGAAATTTATATTACAGATAGAGATTTGATCACCCAATTGTAAATCCCTTGATGAAGGAGTAATATATACCTATTTCCGAAACATGTCGGGTCACGTGCTGTACACTTCGTCCGCTTGACTTTTTACCCTAGGCTGCGGGCTGTAGGCACAGGGGTGTCATATCTTTTGTATACAATTGGATGTGTACATTATGTCTGTATTTGCACTTTGTATAATTGTATTTGCATTGTTACCTTTTATATATACTTTTCTACATGTTTAATAAAGTCGGCACTGTAGTGCATTTTTATACAAAATACTCTCGATATTATACATTTACCTCTTGCCAGTAAAAATCCTCCAAGGGCGACCTCGGTGCACTCACAGTGCACATTTTTTTCTTGTTTCAGTCCTACCCTAGTTTTCAATGTAATTGTTTTAAATGTATTGAAATATCCACTTTTCATGAAAAGAATACTAGTTATTCTGCCATGAACAAGCACATCCTAATATGGGTTGACAGCTGTATCCTAATTGTGCTCCTGGGTTGTCACCCTGTCAAATGTGGTGGAGACAATGAATGTCCACGCCCAAAGAGATTGAAAAAGGCTGGAGGAGATCAGCAGCACAGAGGTACAAGAAAAGATGCAGTGCACTTGTAGTGCAAAGTGAATTTGCCTTTAGTAAATCAACCCCATTGTGTTTTTTTCAAAATTTTCGCTCTTCTTTTGGTTATAGCGCATTAAAATAAAAACTGCAGAGGTGATCAAATACCACCAAAAAAAACCTCTATTTGTGGGAAAAAAAGGACGTCAATTTTGTTTGGGTACAGCTTCGCATGACCGCGCAATTGTCAGTTAAAGCAATGCAGTGCCGTATCGCAAAAAATGGCCTGGTCATTGAGCAGCCAAATCTTCTGGGGCTGAAGTGGTTAAATGTAAACCCACACTAAATCATATTTAATATGCCATAACATTGTGTATTTTAAACATTTTTTAAAAAATACAATGCTGCCTATCTGCTTTGCATCTCAGAGCTGTCGATCTCTTGTACTCTTATGTACTCTAGCAATGGTTGCATGGCATTTCTCAGGGAAGGTTTCCTGATGGTGACAACAGTGGATAATGCCTGCATAATATGTATTAAAATAGCCACTCATAGTCTCCATTGAAAGCCCAGGTGACAACAAAGGATAACAACTGACAGATATTGACAGAGCGTTGTCACCCTATAACCAGAAGTGTCTGTACTAGGCCCTTACTGGCAGGATCACCACGTTATGTTTAAATGAATCTGTAGACCTAAAAAGATTAAGCCCTGTTTTTGAAATTACATTAATATCCTAAAACATATAAGAGATTGTAAAAATTGTGTTTAGATCTAGTTGTATGTGTCCTCGCAACTGAAGCTTGATGAATAAGGGCCATAATGGCTTGTATGGTTAGAAGAACCAAGCATTTTATATATATATATATATATCTACAATGCTACTAGAGATGTAATGGGTTGGGAATCAATAAGAAGTATGAAGGCAATCTTATTTAATATACAGTATATAAATGTGTAATATAACTATATAAAAATATTTAAATGTGCCTTACTTTAAAACTGTATTTTTTAACGGTGTTGAAATAAAAAAGGAACAGTCTCACGGTTTTCAAGTCTCCTTTATTTAAAAGAAAAACAAATACCTTTTCTTCTCCAAGTCAGCAAATAAATAACAGAAACTCAAAGGGAAGGGAAAAAAATGAAATCAGCTTCTGGCGACAGTTTAGAAAAATATTGATTAAACACAGAGCTCTTAATGGACTTTTCTTTGGTTTGCAGTGCTTCCTTTGAGAAATTGTCACATTTATTCCCTAGTGAGTAATATAAAAAAGTTTTTATAATTATTAGCATTGAAACCTTTTGCATTCTAATGTCAAATAGCTGAGAGAGACCCCTGCAGTGCAAACAGGGATTGGCAATTAACATCAGGAAGTGTGAGCACTTTCAAGAACAGCGGCTCATTGCATAGACCAGCAGCATATTAATAAAACTTATGTGCAATAATCCTGAATATTTAGCTGTCAGATGTTACAGAGTGAGACATCCTTTCACATTACCCTTCAGAATGTATAATTGACCTTAATCAAAACAGACAACTGTCAGTGTCAAATAAAACTATGGGATATATTATAGACCACTTGAATACACAACTATCATTTTTGTGCCTAAGTCAATTGAGATTTACCATTTACACATAAAAGTGTAAAGAGTTTGGCTTACAAAATGAACCATATCTTTTGAAAGCTGCAGAAAGAGTTCATTTCTTAAACTCCAATAGTGTGGCCTATTAGAGCTCTCATCTGCAATTCTTTACATGCCATTCAGCAGAGAGAGGTTATGGCTTTCTAAGCACTTTGTGAAATTGTTGTTTTATATGAAGCTGTTTGCTTTTCAATTGCTAAACTACATTTTAGCAGGGTATTTTTTGCTGCTGTATACTTTGTAATAATAATAAAAGTTAGATAAAAAGGTAAAATATATAAAAAAGGATGGAATGTAAAGTTATTGATAGTTCCATTAGGAATCTAAAGTTAATGCAGTTATGACAAGAAGGCAACCATCACTAAACAGTTCCAGGCTTTATGAACACATCCCACCTGAATATATGGCAGCAGTCATGGACCAAAATAGACAAGTGTTCTTTTTTAATATTTGAAAAGAGTAGAGAAGGGTTAGAGTCTATTTCAAATTATTATTTCTGTTTGTATCAACTGAGGAGGTATCCCTACACTTATTATCCCAGGGTCAAAGGGGCAGTAAGTGATGGGAAATCTCTATATTTTAGACAAAGACATCAACAAGAACACATTTTAGGGTGTGAAGCAGTAGAACCTCTGTCAAGCTCTAACTCTTAAAGTGGTTGTAAAGGCTGAAGATTTTTTTACTGTCATACATTTTATGCATGACGGTAAAAAACCTAATGTGTGCTGCTCTGCCCACAGCCCCCCATAATGCTCACCTGAGCCCCCCTCTTGATCCAGCAAAGTACATAGGAGCCTCAGCTGTTCTGGGTTTCTCTCTCCTCAATGGCTGACACAGCAGCAGTCGCCATGGGTTCCCATTGCTGTCAATGACAGCCAGTGAGGCAATAAGGAGGGAGTTGGGGCGGGGCCAAGACGCTGCTCTATGTGTTTTATGGATGCATAGAGCAGGCCTCGGGAGTGAGCTCACACTAGTGCCCCCATAGCAAATAGCTTGCTGTTGGGGGAACTGGTAAAGGGGGAGGAGCCAGGAGCACTTGCGGGGGACCCGAGAAGAAGAGGATTGGGCTGTTCTGTGCAAAACCATTGCACAGAGCAGGTAAGTATGAAATGTTTGTTATTTAAAAAGAAAACAGAAACAAACCTTTAGTATCACTTTAAAGCGGAGTTCCACCCAAAAATGGAACTTCCGCTTTTCAGAATCCTCACCCCTCTGGTGTCACATTTGGCACCTTTTAGGGGGGGGGGAGCAGATAGCTGCCTAATACAGGTATTTTGCTCCCACTTCCGGGCATAGATACCCGAGCCACCCGCGGGTATCTACACCACTTCTGGTGCCTTCTCCGTCCCCCCGACACACAGGTCCCAGAAGACATCAGGGACCAGTGGGATCGCACAGAGTGAGTCACGCATTCCCTGATTCCCTTACTGAAGGTGGCGGCACCTCCATCTGAGAGCCGAGGGACAGATCGGCTTTGGGTGCCAAAATCACGGGCGCCCAGGACAGGTAAGTGTCCTTATTTTAAAAGCCAGCAGCTGCAGTATTTGTAGCTGCTGACTGTTAAAAAAAAAATAGGCAGAACTCTGCTTTAACGCTCTTGTGTGTTGTTTTTAATGCAACACAGTGTTTTTTAAATTATGTGTTATCTTGCATTGTGCTATGGCAGTGTGCATTTTGATCTGCAGCAAATATTTATTGCAAAGCACCGCAACATATGAGCACAGCATTTTACTGAAATGTAGTTTTATAGGTCCCTACTTTGTTTGTGGGTTGGGGTGGCAGAAGTTGAATGTTTTACTATGTATGTTATGGAGGTTTTTCAAATTTTCTAATTTTCCATCAAAGCTTTATTATAAGCAATTGTCTGGTCCTCTGTTTGTCCAGAAGAACTTGATATATGGTAGCTTACAATGTGGTTTTTAGGATCTATTTGATCCAGACTGGTTTTTAAAGGATTGCTTATGATAAAGCTGTGATGGAAATTTTAAATACATGCCTGCTCTGGTCTGTACCAGGAAAAACTAACCATTGTTTTCTTCTTAGCCTATTTCAAATATTTAACAGATGATACCGTATGTAACAGATGTGGTACTTAGATGCAAACACTAACGTGCAAACATGTTGCAAACACTAACTGTTGGATAGGTCTCTAAATGTATCATCTGTTTCCTTTCTTGACACCATTTCTATGGCAGAGATCTGCACAGGTTGCAAGTTTTAAGGACCCTGCAAACACCAGAAGAAACTTTTGAAAATTCACTTTAACAACAAAAAATCTCATTGATTTTGCAGTTTTCAGTCTGCCACTCTGATTTTCAAATAGTTTGGTTTGACCATATCCCTATTTATGTGCATGTGGTTTTCTAAATTGTAGTTTTAAAATATGTTCAGACTTCTCCCAGAATAAAACTAATGCAGCATACTGAGCATACTGGTTGGTATAGTAAAAGGAACACAAGTGTCTGGGCTTTCTGCTATACTGATTCTGTCCAAAAATAAACCAAAAAAGGCTATAAATGGCAATCAATCCTATTTCAGGTCTCAATAATTTAACAAATAAGAGATGTATTTGTTTTTAGAGGTTATAAATATTATACACTGTTTTTTTACCCTTTTATTAATCCTGATAGGAATTAGGTTGGGAAAAGAAAATCCCCAACCACCAACCTGTTCCTGTACTTACCTTAACAGGGCCATCTAACCAACAATTGTCCTCAATACATAGTATAGTTATATATCCTCTATACCCATAAGTACTAACAAAGTTAGAGATCAGTGGTAATATACGTATAGGCTGCGGGGTAGAGGGCAGGTTTGAGTATATGTTTTCCCAACATGTTTGATTTAAGCAATCCAATTTTATCCCCTTCCTGTTTAGAGTAGTGTTATCAATAAAGGATAAATGAGTTGCCATGGGCTAATGCAAATTGCACATTTTTCCTAATTGTATAAACACAGCACATAGGCATCACTGGTACAGAACAGGAATTCAGTCAGATCTTAAATCATAAAAAATAAACATTTGTATTTGAGATTTAAGGTAATCCATCCATAATATGCATTTTTTTATCCACTCCATAATTTTTTATTTGCACACTGTGAAATGTTTGTGAATCATGGCTGTAGCTTATTGTTTGTTATGCATTAGAAGAATATGCCTCCAGTTGAAAAGTGGATATTGAGTCTTCACTGTGAATAGATCCCCGCAGTGATGTGCAGAAATCAGGCATGAATGTGTCCTCTTTATTAATAGTTTTTATTCAGTATAATGCTAGTGTTTTGTTAATTGTCATATTCTTATTCATGGCATACTATGGAGTGCTCAGACAGCTGAACAAAGGATGAAGACAAGAAATTAGAAAGGCATAAAGCAAAGGAAACTATGGCACAGTGAAATGATGGATGTAAAGTGACATAAAAATCACTGTCATTTGTCTCAACAGAATTGTATATATATGAAAATGATTATTTCATCATATTTATTTATTAACTGATAATTACATATTATAGCATTTTATTTAGGCAATTTTAAAAGGCAAACAGCTATATGGAAAGTGCATTTTTCACTGGCTTTACTAAAGTCTATGGAAATCCTTTAGGTTGCTATGGTAAGTCATAGTTTTCTTTTCCACTGGGAGTTATTGACTAAGAGTTAAAGCGGAACTAAACCCATCAGTTTAATAGTTTCAGAAAACAGTTGCATTTCTGGCATGTGCCAGGATTGTAATAGTCACATTGCTTGTTTGGTGTCATAACTGATCACACGTGCAGCATCATGGCAATTGAAGATCAAACAGAGACTAAAATGGCAGCTTCCTCTGCCTGAAAATTATAGAAATGTTTAGTTCTATGTTTAGATAGAAATGTTGGCTAAAATGCCATTGAAATAGATTTTCTTCTAATAAAACCAAACTACATGCTCCTTATAAGCTCCTATACACAGCTCCTTCCTGATTTAAAGTGCACCTGTGCCCAGCCTATGGACTTTAAAGTATTTAAAAATTGTTAACAAGCAGGAAAAGAGCTCAACTATCCACCCTTCATCTTTCCTCCTTGTTAAACTCTAGGGGATGAGGAATAAGGTGTAATACTTCCAACAGGAGTATATGATATACTGTCTGCAGAGTTAGGAGGAGAAAAACAGCTAAAGTTACTGGTTGCCAAGTATTATCCAAATGGTGCAACAAAATTCTCCTTAAAGTTTTTATCAAGTCCTAACAAAGGTCTCCTATTGCATCTTCCTGTGATTCTAACATCCACTGTTTAATTTTAAGCCAGGAGGGGGGGGGGGCTTTCCCCCAAACATGTTGGCTGTATTTGATGCTCTAACCAATAAACATTTAAAAAAGACCTCTTAGTGATATGAACTTCTGTACTAGGCCCTTCCCTATGCTCACCACAGTGTTTATCATCAACTGAGCGCTCTTTTTGTCATGATTAGGGATGAGCTGAACACCCCCCTGTTCGGTTCGCACCAGAACATGCGAACAGGAAAAAAGTTCGTTCGAACACGCGAACACCGTTAAAGTCTATGGGACACGAACATGAATAATCAAAAGTGCTAATTTTAAAGGCTAATATGCAAGTTTTTGTCATAAAAAGTGTTTGGGGACCTGGGTCCTGCCCCAGGGGACATGGATCAATGCAAAAAAAAGTTTTAAAAACGGCCGTTTTTTCAGGAGCAGTGATTTTAATAATGCTTAAAGTCAAACAATAAAAGTGTAATATCCCTTTAAATTTCGTACCTGGGGGGTGTCTATAGTATGCTTGTAAAGGGGCGCATGTTTCCTGTGTTTAGAACAGTCTGACAGCAAAATGACATTTTGAAGGAAAAAACTAATTTAAAACTACCCGCGGCTATTGCATTGCCGACAATACACATAGAAGTTCATTGATAAAAACGGCATGGGAATTCCCCAAAGGGGAACCCCGAACCAAAATTTAAAAAAAAAAATGACGTGGGAGACCCCCTAAATTCCATACCAGGCCCTTCAGGTCTGATATGGATATTAAGGGGAACCCCGGCCAAAATTAAAAAAAAAAAATGACGTGGGGTTAAGGGGAACCCCGCGCCAAAAAAAAAAAAAAAACGGCGTGGGGTCCCCCCAAAAATCCATACCAGACCCTTATCCGAGCACGCAACCTGGCAGGCCGCAGGAAAAGAGGGGGGGACGAGAGTGCGGCCCCCCCCCTGAACCGTTCCAGGCCACATGCCCTCAACATTGGAAGGGTGCTTTGGGGTAGCCCCCCAAAACACCTTGTCCCCATGTTGATGAGGACAAGGGCCTCATCCCCACAACCCTGGCCGGTGGTTGTGGGGGTCTGCGGGCGGGGGGCTTATCGGAATCTGGAAGCCCTCTTTAACAAGGGGACCCCCAGATCTCGGCCCCCCCGTGTGAAATGGTAAGGGGGTACTTACCCCTACCATTTCACTAAAAAACTGTCAAAAATGTTAAAAATGACAAGAGACAGTTTTTGACAATTCCTTTATTTAAATACTTCTTCTTTCTTCTATCTTCTGGTTCTTTTGGTTCTTCTGGCTCTTCTGGTTCTTCCTCCGGCGTTCTCGTCCAGCATCTCCTCCGCGGCGTCTTCTATCTTCTTCTCCTCGGGCCGCTCCGCACCCATGGCATGGGGGGGAGGCTCCCGCTCTTCTCTTCTTCTTTTCTTCCTTCTTCTCTTCTTCTCTTCTTCATTTTCTTCTCCGGGCCGCTCCGCATCCATGCTGGCATGACGGGACTTCCCTGTGGCATTCCCCGTGACGTCACAGGGAAGTCCCGTCAAGTCACCGTGCGTCAGAGGGGGGCGGGGTCACCGGGTGGCCCCGCCCCCGTTATTTAAGAACTGTCAGACGAGGAGCGCCGTCACACAGCGGGAGCCTCCCTCCATGCCAGCATGGATGCGGAGCGGCCCGGAGAAGAAAATGAAGAAGAGAAGAAAAGAAGAAGGAAGAAAAGAAGAAGAGAAGAGCGGGAGCCTCCCCCCCATGCCATGGGTGCGGAGCGGCCCGAGGAGAAGAAGATAGAAGACGCCGCGGAGGAGATGCTGGACGAGAACGCCGGAGGAAGAACCAGAAGAGCCAGAAGAACCAAAAGAACCAGAAGATGAAGGAAGATAGAAGAAAGAAGAAGTATTTAAATAAAGGAATTGTCAAAAACTGTCTCTTGTCATTTTTAACATTTTTGACAGTTTTTTAGTGAAATGGTAGGGGTAAGTACCCCCTTTCCATTTCACACAGGGGGGGGGCCGGGATCTGGGGGTCCCCTTGTTAAAGGGGGCTTCCAGATTCCGATAAGCCCCCCGCCCGCAGACCCCCACAACCACCGGCCAGGGTTGTGGGGATGAGGCCCTTGTCCTCATCAACATGGGGACAAGGTGTTTTGGGGGGCTACCCCAAAGCACCCTCCCAATGTTGAGGGCATGTGGCCTGGTACGGTTCAGGAGTGGGGGGGCCGCACTCTCGTCCCCCCCTCTTTTCCTGTGGCCTGCCAGGTTGCGTGCTCGGATAAGGGTCTGGTATGGATTTTTGGGGGGACCCCACGCCGTTTTTTTTTTTTTTTGGCACGGGGTTCCCCTTAAAATCCATACCAGACCTGAAGGGTCTGGTATGGAATTTAGGGGGAACCCCACGTCATTTTTTTTTTAAAATTTTGGCCGGGGTTCCCCTTAATATCCATATCAGACCTGAAGGGCCTGGTATGGAATTTAGGGGGACTCCCACGTCTTTTTTTTTTTTTAATTTTGGTTCGGGGTTCCCCTTTGGGGAATTCCCATGCCGTTTTTATCAATGAACTTCTATGTGTGTTGTCGGCAATGCAATAGCCGCGAGTAGTTTTAAATGAGTTTTTTCCTTCAAAATGTCATTTTGCTGTCAGACTGTTCTAAACACAGGAAACATGCGCCCCTTTACAGGCATACTATAGACACCCCCCAGGTACGAAATTTAAAGGGATATTACACTTTTATTGTTTGACTTTAAGCATTATTAAAATCACTGCTCCTGAAAAAACGGCCGTTTTTAAAACTTTTTTTTGCATTGATCCATGTCCCCTGGGGCAGGACCTGGGTCCCCAAACACTTTTTATGACAATAACTTGCATATTAGCCTTTAAAATTAGCACTTTTGATTTCTCCCATAGACTTTTAAAGGGTGTTCAGCGGCATTCGAATTTGCCGCGAACACCCCAAATTGTTCGCTGTTCGGCGAACTTGTGAACAGCCAAAGTTCGAGTCGAACATGAGTTCGACTCGAACTCGAAGCTCATCCCTAGTCATGATCAAAGAGGTAGCAGCCCAGGA
Source organism: Aquarana catesbeiana (assembly GCF_042186555.1). NCBI lineage: Eukaryota > Metazoa > Chordata > Amphibia > Anura > Ranidae > Aquarana > Aquarana catesbeiana. Next base: position 151,756,443 of record NC_133332.1, on the reverse strand, counting down.
CCAGAACAAATTTTACCTAAACAATACCTTTGTTATGTTTCAGCTGCTTTGAGGGAAGATGCACTCCTTAGTATATCCATCAGAACCAAGCCTTGTTTCTATTGGTTCAGTGGTATCATATAAACATCTGATGTTTAACTTTGTGAAAGTTTCAGCTATGTTCTTTCCCCTACAGGATCACATCAGGAGGAATGTAAATAAACTCCTGAAATCTGATATTGGACACTGTTATTCACAATCCTTTAGCAGGTGAGCCTGATTTACCAAACTTTAAAGTGAACAGAAGTACAAGGAATTGGACCTGTGCTTATTTCTAGCATCCAGTCATGGGCAATCGAAGATCTATTTTTTTTTAGGTTCCAATGGACATGATTGGATATTTGTGTCTACTTACTTTGCACTTCAACTCACTCCATGATTCAGTGATTCAAGTCCTAGGCATCAGGTCAGGCACTAGATGAAGCAGCACCTTAAAGAGAGCAGGTGATCTTTGACCTGTAATTGAAGAATCAGGCTTGACATTAATAAAATGAAATAAGGTGAAAAATATAAATCTTTTACGGGTTAGCCTGCACAAATGCAATCATTATGACTGAAAATTTAGATTCCTGCATAGGACTATGCATGACCTGTTCTCTTTAAGGTTAGATTTGAATAAGGTGTGACTTGTATGGTAATTCAAAATTTTCCTTACAGGTGATGTTATTTAAAGTACACTGTGGTTAGTAAAATCCAACCACAGAACAAGACACATTGCTGTACTGCAAGAGCTGGAAACGTCTTGTCTACAGAAATGAACATGACTAGCACAATGGTAGCATTCACACACCTCTCGCCTGTAGTCACAGTCACTGCTATATTCATGCCTGGCTACAGAGCAGGTTCCTTCTGTAATATTTATTGAGACTTTTTACACCAATATTTCCAGTGTTTGTGGCTTAGCTTTTTTAAAATACCAGCAGAAGTAAGAGCTCTGCAATGCCAGCCACCTGGGAAAATTAAACATTGAGGCATGTATATACTGAAGCCACTGGAAAATATAATTGTTGTCTCACCTCAACGCAAGACGTATAGGGCTCTTACATGCTACTGTCTATCAATTCCAGTTGCCATGAAAAGAAAATGTTGCCAAAGTCATCATGCAGAACACTTCCAAGTTAAGGATATTGTTACGTTTCTATTTTTCAGATAAATAAGGATATAGACATAACCACATTAACTGTATGGGCTAAAGGGACAATGGCACCAAGCCCACCAATCCAGAGTCTCCCAGAAAAATCTCAGGCTGCTAAAGCTGCCAGTGGGATCTACTTAGACAGACTTCCACTGGAGAGTGGGGGAAAAAAGCTCCCAACTTTCTCTGTTTTAATGTCCTGTGATCATGCTTTGGCACATGTCCAGATACAGTGGAAAGAGGGGCAGGGTTTTCCATTATTCATAGCATACATCCAGTTTGAGGATGAGGTCCACTGTTTTATTCCTATAAACCCAATTTATGCACCTGTTCCTCAGACTGCAGGGCTTAGGTAAAAAGGGACACATACACTTGTTAACATTCTCGTATATTTTATATGGATCTCTAAAAAAGAGTCTTAAGAGTACTTTCATATTGGGGCCACGTTACATCATAAGAATAGTTAGGTGAGCTGCAGGGTTAATGTTTGTTTTTAGTGCTGAAAACTACCAGCAATAAGAGCAAACATACCCTACTAAAAAAAAAACAAAAAAAAAAAACCCTGCATTGAATTATAGAATGTGTTGAGATCTGAGGATGGTGCACTTACGCACAACTTATGCATGATGCCGAAACAAAGAAATCCTGTACTGCCAGGTGTCTAGATTTTGGAGGCTCCTGGATTTGCCCTCTCGCAACATACAGACTGGTATCACGTACTGCCTAGTTTGCATTTACCACATTATTTATACCTGTCATGTCGGGGTGACAGGTTTGCTTTAAACTATAGACAGAAATTGATTTTATTATTTGTACTAAGCAGTTAAAATTCAGAAATGGTTATATTCATTTTAAATTGTAAAAGTAATAAACATTCAAGAGTAAAAACATTCATAAATGTTATTTATCATGAGCTATCATTGGTTTTCATATTTTTATAGATATAGTTATTTCTAAATGCCCCTCTACATTAACCTACTTTGTAAATTAGCTTCGTAGCTGTTCAGTCTGCTGCTAAACATACAGTATATCAAGGGTGTCTGACTGAAGCCTGCATGCAGACCAGAGATTTGAGGTAAACAATACTTTTGCTTCCTAAACTAAACCTTACTTAATTCAATATTGTCTGTTAATTATAGAAATCTTAACCTGCTTGAGGATCGTGACCCCTGGGGATGGAAGTTATGCAGCCTTGGTGTACAAGACAGGTCCTAATTAAGGCCACTCTGGCTATAAAGCACAATGACAGCCCAACACAGCTGTGTTAGGACTGGCCTATTTGATACAATCATTGAAAACCTTAAGGCAAGTAATGTACTAAGCTCATACATATTCCAGTACTGGGATTTATGTTCCCTTGTGAATCGAGCACATCTCCAGCAGTGTTATAAAATAAAATGAGTTAAGTGAGTGTAGCATATAAAACGTGCAATATAAAACGCGGTATAAAGCTGTAAGTATGCAAACAATCCATTTTTCCTCTTCTCCTTAGATTAATTCCGAACGAGGAAGACAATTTACCAAGACGTAAAAAGGAGAGCACAGAATGCTCAAGAAGCACATTCATCTTTCTGTGTTACTTAACAGGGATTAGAAAGGTTCCATTTATTTAAGTTGGGGGCCCTGACCTTCTCAAAAGCTGAATATGATTTTGGAGGAAATGCTAATGTATCAGTCGAAAGCATTTCCTTATTATCAACAGCACTCCTTGATTATGTAAATTGGCAATAAATGATTGGCACTCACAAACGTGCCTGGTAGCAGCTTATAGATAATTAGAAAGGAACATAGACAAGCATTCATGAAAAACGGATTGTGATGGGTCGGCAATATAATGAATCCCTATTAATACTTAATGATGCATGTCAAGAATGATGTTGTTGGGAATGGCGTGTCCGTTTGCTTAAAAAAAAATATAGTAATAAAATTAAGTCTAGGGGTTTTTTTGTTCTCTTTCCACTTGAGCTTGGTCAGGTTTAACTTTTCATAGTTGAGTTGGTCTATCTTGAATCACAGCCAGAAATAAGTAATTGAAATCTTACAGGCTGAATGCCATCAAGTAGTCAGTCATGAAACCAAAGTCCCCGGTCTCAGTTTCTCAGCAAACGGGAATATTATTACAGCTCTTGCTTAGATGTTAGGCCATGTTGAACCTTTATTATTAAAGGAACAGTGAAAAAAAGAAGAAAAAGGTTTTAAAACATTTGTTATAATTGCTAGCTACTTCTAATGTAGCCAGGTGCTGAAATACAGAAACACGGAGAAGACATTGCACTCTTTACATTAAGTTTACTTTCTCTTTCTACTGATATGCTGGATCTTGTGCTGCACTATCCTTTCCAGTCAGCAGGGGGAGAACTATAACCAGGAAAGCCTATGAACTCCTGTGCAGAATGTTGAGGATCATGTGAATTGGAGTCCAGGATAACAACCACAGAATGGTACTAATGGATCCTATACACTACAGTTCTAAGAGGACACAGAGGAAGAGGTAAGTGGAGAAACAGTTTTTAACCAGACTGCGTGAGAGACTGCTTCCTCTAGGCACTGTGGGAGTCCATGTAAGCACATCTGCCTGTGTAACCACATATTTGCATGACAAAAGAAAACCCTCTAGGGGTGGGACTATAAAGGCGCCGAACAAACATCTAGTGTATATGTATAAAAATATAATATTTAAACGTACAAAAAGATAAAAATGAATCGGCATACTTAACATCATGCAAATGTCAAAAAAGGTACAAGGAATTCATACAACTGAGGACAACTAATGCATTTTGATAAATCTTCTTCAGAGGTGTCAGAAATACAAGATTACAAAAAGTTTGTCCAGTTGGGTGGATTGCATCAATTCGTATGCCACTATACTTAAAACCAAGATGGAGGGGTCACCAAAATGCACTGGTGTTGATCTGCTGCTATGCACCCACCACAGTGCCCAGTGCACAGGTCCAAACCCAGGTGCTTGCACTAACAAAAGCTCACCCAAGGGGGCCAGAACCAGGGGACATTGAGATGATCTGAGGTTTATAGGGAGACAGTCAAAAGGCATGGGCCAATCTGAGAAAGTCAGAAAAAATATTGTATAAACAAATAAGTCATCCACCCAAGAAAAACACATCTAGAGGAAAAATAAAGGTAATGTATTGAATGGTAATGTATTTAATCGTCAGCACTAGTGTCTGCTCCCTGAAGCTTTTCGTCCAATAGGACGTTATCAAGGAGTCCTCTAGTGTCAGATGTTTTTTATAGCCTCTCAAAACTGCTCAAACCACAGTGTCTCCTTAGAGAAATTGCAAACAGGAAGTGATCACTTCCTGTTTGCAATTTCTCTAAGGAGACACCGTGATTTGAGCAGTTTTGAGAGGCTAAATAAACTAGTTTGACGTCTGACACTAGAGGACCCCTTGATAACGTCCTATTGTACGAAATGCGTGCTGACGTCAGGCCACTGTCCGATACCGGGTCGGCAGTGGCATCCACTGTCATATGTTTTTATGATTCATTTTATTTTGGCTTTTAACATACATTTCCAATAAATACTACACTTTGGAGACTTCATCTGGCTCCCGGTGAGCTTTATTTACTATAGCTACATCTGAATGATGCGAGTTGCTGAACAGCCTTTCCCACAACAGATGGTGGATCTACACTGAGTGTGTGATTGCTGCTGTAACGGCAGCCAGCTTTTCTGGTGAGTGTCCATTTCACAGGGGTGCGGTGGATGATTCTGGAGCACTGTACTGGATCAGCACTTCATTATTCAAGTAACCACCAAATTTTTGTGCACATCTTTGCACTGAACTATTGTGTTTACACCTATAGGTTTATATTGCTGATTCTATCATGGGACTGTGCAGCGGGGAGTATGGATATTTTTAAAAGACTCTTGGATGTGCATCTTAAAGAACACTATATGGAGAGATATGGGAAATGATTATCGACACTGACAAATGTAAACCTACACAGGTTCAACTGGATGGACTGTTGTTGTCTTTATTCAACCTTACCTACTATGTAACTATGTATGGGTGCTGTGGTTCTACAGAAGTGGATTTACCAATTGACTTCTGTACAACTGCCCTGCTTGAAAAATTCCTCTCAAATAGCCCTGCAAGCCATAGCATGTCCCCACTGCCAGAATACAATGACAGAGTGGAGAGGATTCCCTCATCCACCTTGAATAGGTGGATGAGGATAGGAGACAATGCTGAGAATAGTTTGTGTCAGTTACCTCTGTTCTGTCTCTTCTTTCTTCGTTTCAACAGTACACACTGAAATAACTGGTCTTATATGAATTAGAACTGGTTTGCAGAGATGTATATGAATTTCATATAAAGAAAGTTTACCAAATTTACTACAGTTTACAAATCTCTTTAGCATCTTTCATTGAATAAAGGTTAGAGTTCTGTATCTTACTCTGTTTTTGCTGTTCAGAGATTTGACAAAAAGATCTCAGAGATTTGACAAAGAAGCTGGGAGTTTTGAAATTCGTTCACTAATTGGAGAGCGAGCCCCCCTGGTCCCTCTCCTTCCTCTGACATGGGCTGCCGAAGTGGCCGTGTCATTTCCTTTGACCTGCCGCATTATTGTCTCCATCCTGTGAGTGGCCATCTTCCTGTTGGGCTCCAGCCTTACTACACACTAGGGATGAGCTTCGAGTTCGACTCAAACATCGGCTGTTCGCAAGTTCGCCGAACAGCGAACAATTTGGGGTGTTCGCTGCAAATTCAAATGTTGCTGAACAAAAAGTGCTAATTTTAAAGGCTTATATTCATGGTATTGTCATAAAAAGTGTTTGGGGACCTGGGTCCTGCCCCAGGGGACATGTATCAATGCAAAAAAAGTTTTAAAAACGGCCGTTTTTTAGGGAGCAATGATTTTAATAATGCTTAAAGTGAAATAATAAAAGTGTAATATCCCTTTAAATTTCGTACCTGGGGGGTGTCTATAGTATGCCTGTGAAGGGGCGCATGTTTCCCGTGTTTAGAACAGTCTGACAGCAAAATGACATTTCAAAGGAAAAAAAGTCATTTGAAACTACTCGCGGCTATTAATGCATTGCCGGTCCGACAATACACATAGAAGTTCATTGATAAAAACGGCATGGGAATTCCCCACAGGGGAACCCCGAACCAAAATTTTTTAAAAAAATGACGTGGGGGGTCCCCCTAAATTCCATACCAGGCCCTTCAGGTCTGGTATAGATATTAAGGGGAACCCCCGGCCAAAATTTAAAAAAAAATGACGTGGGGATCCCCCTAAATTCCATACCAGGCCCTTCAGGTCTGGTATGGATATTAAGGGGAACCCTGGCCAAAATGTAAAAATAAAAATGGTATGGGGTCCCCCTCAAAATCTATACCAGACCCTTCAGGTCTGGTATGGATTTTAAGGGGAACCCCGCCCAAAATTAAAAAAAAATCAGCGTGGGGTCCCCCAAAAAATCCATACCAGACCCTTATCCGAGCACGCAACCTGGCAGGCCGCAGGAAAAGAGGGGGGATGAGAGAGCACCCCCTCTCCTGAACCGTACCAGGCCACATGCCCACATTGGGAGGGTGCTTTGGGGTAACCCCCAAAACACCTTGTCCCCATGTTGATGAGGACAAGGGCCTCATCCCCACAACCCTGGCCGGTGGTTGTGGGGGTCTGCGGACGGGAGAGTTATTGGAATCTGGAAGCCCCCTTTAACAAGGGGACCCCCAGATCCCGGCCATCCCCCCTGTGTGAAATGGTAAGGGGATACTACCCCTACCATTTCACTAAAAAACTGTCAAAAATGTTAAAAATGACAAGAGACAGTTTTTGACAATTCCTTTATTTAAATGCTTCTTCTTTCTACTTTCTTCTATCTTCTATCTTCCTTCGGTTTCTTCCTCCATCTTCTTCTTCTGATTCTTCTGGTTCTTCTGGTTCTTCCCCCGGTGTTCTCATCCGGCATCTCCTCCATGGCGTCGGCGTCTTCTTCCCTTCTTCTCCTCGGGCCGCTCCGCATCCATGATGGCACGGAGGGAGGCTCCCGCTCTTCTCTTCATCTTCTTCTCTTCATCTTCATCAAAAAAAATTTGGCCGGGGTTCCCCTTAATATCCATACCAGACCTGAAGGGCCTGGTATGGAATTTAGGGGGACCCCCACGTAATTTTTTTTTTTTTTACATTTTGTCCGGGGTTCCCCTTAATATCCATACCAAACCTGAAGGGCCTGGTATGGAATTTAGGGGGACCCCCTACGTCATTTTTTTTAAAATTTTGGTTCGGGGTTCCCCTGTGGGGAATTCCCATGCCGTTTTTATCAATGAACTTCTACGTGTATTGTCGGACCAGCAACGCATTAATAGCTGCGAGTAGTTTTAAATGACTTTTTTTCCTTTGAAATGTCATTTTGCTGTCAGACTGTTCTAAACACGGGAAACATGTGCCCCTTTACAGGCATACTATAGGCACCCCCCAGGTACGAAATTTAAAGGGATATTACACTTTTATTATTTCACTTTAAACATTATTAAAATCACTGCTCCCGAAAAAATGGCCCTTTTTAAAACTTTTTTTTGCATTGATCCATGTCCCCTGGGGCAGGAGACAGGTCCCCAAACACTTTTTATGACAATAACTTGCATATAAGCCTTTAAAATTAGCACTTTTGATTATTCATGTTCCTGTCCCATAGACTTTAATGGTGTTCGCGTGTTCGAACAAATTTTTTGCCTGTTCAAATGTTCTGGTGCGAACCGAACAGGGGGGTGTTCGGCTCATCCCTACTACACACCACACTGAAGTGTGCTTTTGTCAGAAACCATGAATCAGACTGAGACAGAAGTACAGTTAAATCACACTTGTTTAATAATAACAACAAAAAAAAAGGTAAACAGAGTAAACGTAGTCAAAACATAGCCAGAGTTCAGGAACCGGAACAGATAGTCAGAAAAGCCAAAACGTCAGGGAGCCAGAAGGAATGTCAGCCAAGCCAAATCTTTAATAGGAACAAAGGAGAGCATCTCTAGAAATGTGACCAAGGAGAAAGCAGAGATCATCTGGACTGGACAGGTTAAGTAGGCAGGACCGACAAGCAGGATCATCAACAGGTGAGTCACTGTGGAGAGATAGGAGCTGGCAATTAGCCAACAGCTGAGAGGCCAGCTCAGAGAACGAAGGGCTGGGCCCAGCCCTGACAGCTTTCCCTGCGGGACAAGAACAGCTGGTCCCAGCAAGCCTTCATTATCTTGTATGTGGTATGTGATTTTTGAGCCTGTTTCCATCATGTGCTGGGTCCTCCATTTAGTGTTTGAGGATGGATGAGACTTGGACTTTTACCTTTTAAATTAGACTGTGTTGTTCACGCATGACAGTTTTATTAATTTATTCATCATCCTCCAATTCATCTACTTGTTTCTCAAGGATACCCTGACTTTACTTGTGCGCAGCATATAGCCTTTGTGTTTCTGTTTTGGATATATCCATTCCTCCAGTGCATTACATGCAGGCTGATGCAGCACGGGCTGGATCAATAGGATGCATGTTACTACCACATATATCTGCTATCCCATTGCATGGTTAAGTGCCTTAGGTCTGTTTGTTGCATTTTGAGCTGCATAGAATGCATTAAGGTAAAAAACATTTAGCTTGAGAACCACTTTACATTGTATACTGATTGTATCCATATTAGTGTGCTTGCAACAACACAGCTGAGTTCTGTCTCTGATACTTTTTATATTGCACTAACAATCACTTTTTCATGATCAACCACTTCTTTTAGGTCCAAGCAGTACTACTTAGAAAATAGAAGAAAGAGGTGAACTCCCGAAAAACTTGTTCTGAAAAATGAAATGCTATTTCAATAAAAAAAAAAAAAGATCATGAACAGTATTCAACTGTATAGATGTACTTTAAAGAGAAATGCAAAGCAATAAGTGAAACCAACTGTCAGTGTTATCTAGAAAATAAGCAGCTATGCTTAAAGAGTAACTCCACTTTCATGGAAAAAATATAGCAATTTAAAAAATAATATGGCATATACACCTGCTACACAAGCCATATTGTCATTTAATGTTATTAAAAACATCCTTTCCATTTCAATCTGCAGCTCTGTAATTTCCTGTAAAATTTAATGCAGTTAGGCAACTTGGAGGTATTCTGAACACTGTATACCGAATGCCTCTTAAAATTTCATGCCCTGCTTTTGTGACTCACTGATTTTCTGAGAAGTCTGAACTAAGATACAAGTCATATTTTTGGCATCCTCTGCAACAAAAATTTCATTTTGATGAGATACTCCCTAAGGGTTAATTATTTCTAAAGGGATGCCGACACTACAACTTTTCTTACCAGAACACTGAAAGTGCGCAAGCTGATTATAATAAGCCAGGCCCTCCTATTCAAAATCAGTATCCAAAGGATATGTTCAAACAGCTATCTCTTTAGAGTAGAAACACGTAGAAATCTCCAACAAACTTTATTAAAATCAGTGATATGTACATTGATCGCCTAGGGGGAATTGCATTTTTTTTTCCCAACAAAAGTAGAGTTACTTTTTAAGTAAAAAATTCCACTCAGCTTACCATAATTTCACTTCTATATAATCAAATGCAGCCAGATTTCAAAGAGTTTATAACAAGATCAGTGGGAGGGCTGTGTAATGTCCTCTCTTGCACATTTTGCTACACGTTTCCATGTGAGATTGGTGAACGTGAGAATTTTCTCTCAACTTAAACTTTGCTACATCAGGCTGTATGTATGTGGGAGGCATAATGTTTATCAAAGTGAGTATGTCACATCTGGATGGAGTGGGGTGCGAGGCTGAGCCATGTTGTCTGTGTCTAAGGCCTCGTACACACCACTAGCGTTTTTTTGTTGAACGAAATAAAAACTCAAAGCTCAGATCTGAGCCACTGTACTAACAATCCGAAGTTAGTACAGCAATCTCTCCTGCTGTGCTATTACAGGGGGTGGCCCCCCGCCAGAACACTCCAGTCAGCGCTCTCAGCCATTGGCTGAAAGCACTGATCAGGAGCCGGTCAGCTGCTGGTTTTCCAGCATGCATGTCCAACAGAAGCCGGCTTCTGTCGGCCCGGCTGCCATACACATGGACTGAATGTCAGACGTTTTGTACTGAACTAGCCGATGACGCCCGACATTTGGCCCGTGTGTACTAAGCTTAAGGATGTAGGCAACGTGGCTCAGAATCAAGCCCACAGGGGGGTCCCCATTTGAAGTGGCTTCCTAAGGGGGCCCACCGAGAAGAGGAAAAGCCAGGAATGCCAGCGGGGGGGCCCAGAAGAGGAGGTTCAGTGCCATTCTGTGCACAGAGCAGGTAAGTATAAACCTGTTTGTTTTAAAAAAGATAAGACTTTGCAACCATTTTAACTGTATTATAAACAGGTATGCAAAAGAAGTTCTGAAATTCCTAGATTACTTAAAGAATAGATCAGTCTAATGCAAAACAGCAATGCCTGCATAAGTAATTGTGTGGTATTCTCTGTATCATTTGCAAGACTTCCATTTGAATTATGTTTGGAACAAATGGGCTTTAAATTTGGGCAAACCTTTAGTACCAAAGTAACTGTTATTGTATGATCTGAACAAAACACAGACCCACCCAAATTAAATTATACAGAAAAGCTCTGGGGAACTAGAAATGCTGTTTTTTCATTCATTTGTTTTTCTTTTAAAATGAATATCAGAAGTACTAAGTAATGCTGAACCCAGCGCTCAAATGTGTAACCTTCACTTTCAGCCGCTATTATAAAATTCAAAAACCAGTGTAAAAATATATATGCCTAGTGATAAAACAAAGCATTAACAGCGCTCTATATGAATAACAGAAAATATTCAACAATATGATGTCTCATATAATGCAGTAAATAAATCCTTTGCAACATCATACATATAAAGAGTGGTGCAAAGAACCCGCTCCTTGCATTGACAGTTCAGTGAAGTGAAATTCATAAAATCAAGGCATTGTAGTGTGCTTCTGATCCAAGGAAGATCTTATTACGTGAATCATTAGCTACTACACCTTCACCAATCCACCTCATGATCACCCCTTTGTATATCTGCTTAACAAAGGTAAGTATTAACAGGGCCTGTAGATTCCTTCCAAATGTAAGTCTGCAGCGCTCTTACTGGAAACTCAGCTCTCCTTGCCAGGAACAGTTCAGTGAGGTGGATGTGTCATGTAAGAATACAAGGGGATGCTTTCCACAGTGTCAAACTGTTTATTGAAATAGCCAATCCCCTCTCACACAAATGATGCTCACTAGAAAGTTATAAGTAATCCAGCATATCACAGTATTAGCATCAAGCTCACCGCCGAACGAAGTTCCAAATGAACCGCCCACCGCAATGAGTCCCGGGATGATGCTTACTATGTTGAGCTGGTGAGTCACGTGGTGACGCCCCCTTACCTTTCTAGTAAGCATAATTCCCTGTCCCTGCTGAAGAAAATTATCAACATAACATGATGCTGCCACCACCATGTTTCATGGTGGGGATGGTGTATTCAGGGTGATATGCAGTGCTAGTTTTCCTCCACACATAGCGTTTTGTTTTTAGGCCAAAATGTTCAATTTTGGTCTCATTTGACCAGAGCACCTGCTTCCACATGTTTGCTGTGTCCCCCACATGGTTTCTCGCAAACTTCAAGCAGGACTTCTTATGGCTTTCTTTCATCATTAGCTTTCTTCTTTCCACTCTTCCATAAAGGCCAGATTTGTGAACTAATAGTTGTCCTGTGGACTGATTTTCCCACCTGAGATGTGGATCTCTGCAGCTCCTCCAGAGTTACCATGGGCCTCTTGGCTGCTTCTCTGATTAATGCTCTCCTTGTCTGGCTTGTCAGTTTAGGCGGACAGCCATGTCTTGGTAGGTTTGCAGTTGTGCCATACTCTTTCCATTTTCAGATGATGGATTGACAACAGTGCTCCGTGAGATGGTCAAAGCTTGGGATATTTTTTATAACCTAACCTTGCTTTAAATTTCTCCACAACTTTATCCCTGACCTGTCTGGTGTGTTCCTTGGCCTTCATGTGGCTATTTGTTCACTAAGGTGCTCCAACAAACCTTTGAGGGCTTCACAGAACAGCTGTATTTATACTAAGATTAAATTACACACAGGTGGGCTCTATTTACTAATTAGGTGACTTCTGAAGACAATTGGTTCCACTGTATTTTATTTAGGGGTATCAGAGTAAAGAGGACTGAATATAAATGCACGCCACACTTTTCAGGTATTTATTTGTAGACATTTTTGAAAACCATTTATCATTTTCCTTCCATTTCACAATTATGTGCCACTTTGTGTTGGTCTATCACATAAATTCCCAATAAAATACATTTACATTTTTGGTTGTAACATGAGAAAATGTGGACAATTTCAAGGGGTATGAATACTTTTTCAAGGCACTGTACGGTTTAGATCTACTTAAAGCAGTTGTATACCCATTCTGATGACTTTTCTTAATGTGGACAATTGCAGGTTTTATAATCATTTGCTTTAGAAGAATGTCTCCTTACCTGCCTTCCTTGCGAGATATCTGTATAATTGTGGCTAATGACGTAGCCCACGCATGCGCTGTTTGTCCAAACTTTCCGGCAAGCAGAGACCCTGCCGGAAAAATGCAGTGTCTATGCCAGGGCTGTGTCATTTCCTATTGTCGACATCAGCCCCGACCTCCCGCGATGCCAGCAACAGGATAGACTCTGATTCGCTCGGCGTTCGTTTCCATAGTAACCAGAAACTAAGAAGAGGCTTGGATACTGCAATTAGTGCGCATGCGCGGGATTATGGAGAGGGAAATGTAATGCGGGCGGAAGTAAATCAGAGTACAGACACGGAAGACCACAGTTGATATGGTGACGGCTATGACAGAGCAGCAGCATTTCGAATATACGGTCTTTTCACAGTAAGAACGATTTTTGAGCTTACTTTTAGTGCCCATTTTATTCCCAATACATATGTAGATTGTAATATTGGTTAAATCGTTTTTATTTTGACAAATTTACTACCACTTTAAGGCTGAACCATTCAGAGAATGTCTCATATTGGACTAGTTGGATAGGAAGGGTTGATGGCATCATGATTTCTGCCTCATCCAAAGAGAATGATCTGCCAGCTGTAAAGTCTGTGAGTGCCACTGCCCCACAATTCCCTGGAGCCAACGTGCGTTCCACTCGGCGGAATTGACGTCAAACGTGACCTGCAAGCCTGCTCCAAGTCACATTTGGCATCACTTCTGCCAAGTGGAACGCATGCTGGTTCCAGGGAATCGCGGAGCAGCAGCGCTCACAGACTTTACAGCTGGCAGATCATTCCCAGTGCCAGGACACGGCACTGTAATATGTGAGTGACATTTCGTATGTTTTTAAAGTAATTTTAATAAATAGTATCACACTATGGTTGTTATTGTTTTTCTTCCATAAACTAGACCATATGAGAGGAGTTCCATGTCATCGGGTGGACACACATCCACATAGGCTTTGCAGACCCACCTCTGCATAAGCCCAGGGAGTCCATATTTGCGGGTGAGTGCACACCCTGGTGGGAGCACACACATTTGCACAATCAGGGAGCACTTTCATTTTGAACTTTTTATGCAGTACTTTTAATGGCAACATACTTGCATCTATGGACTAGATCCATTTTTCATTTTCTGTATATTGATGAGTATTGTATATATTACACGAATTGATAAAATACTTTGATATATGTATAATTGATTGACACAGCACACCAGCACTTTATTTGACGTTTCTTATTTTACACAGTGTATATTCATGAGGAAGCGCAGCAAATATTAGAAGAGTCTACTTTCAAATTATATTAACAGATTAAAGATTCTATGAGTTTTTTGCAATTGGGTTCACATATACTTTTAACCACTTGACACTTGTTTGGGCAGTCAATTGATGAGATCTCTCTTCTAGGTTTGCTTAGTTTGTACACGTTCTGTGATTATTATGCAGTGGGGTCCCCTCTCCCTACTGGAGTTTTTTTTCTATATGACAGAGAATATAAAAGCAGGAGCTGGAACATCAAATGGTGGGTGGGAAAACTGGACAAGAAAAGAGAGAAGATATTTTGCCTATCATCTAGAGACTATGGCGCCACATCCCTTAGAAAATTATTTAGAAAATGGGAAAGAATAAATGGGATTTTTAAGGTGCCAAATTACAACAAAATTATTTTATAAAAATATAAATGTATTCAAGCAATAAAAACAGAGCATACAAAGAGTAAATGTTGATAATACAGTACTAATACATATGCTGACTGATTTCATCTCTACATGTTTCGCCTTGATATTGGCTTCTTCAGGAGAGATAATTGGTATCAGGCACAATAAGCACTAGAAGTAAACAGAGTTTTGTTGAAAGCAGAACAATCAACAGTTATAACAATCACAATATATAAATATATACAAATTAAACCAATTGAAAGAACATTCATCGACTGAAAAATAGCATAGCAACCAAGTCATCGATGGTCATGATATTTACCTGTATATTCAAAAACTATTTGCATATAAATTGAGACTCCACAATCATGGGGATATCAACAGGCGGATCATCCAATAAAGCCATAGAGGGGGATGTATCTAAGGTATAGCCACGGGTTAATGGTCCAGAAACTAGAGGGTAAGGTGATGAGCAGAATTAGACACTAAGGCAACAAACAATCAGCAATCAGATTTAAGCAAGAACTATTTTGCTGCAATCACGGGTTTGACAGTTGATCACAAACTCCACAACAGGAATGGATGAAGATGACGAAAAAGAATAACTCATTTTTGAATTGTCAAAAGTCAAATCATGACCCCTTAATCAGAAAGATAGTAAACCTAATTAGTATAAGATGGAAATAGTCAAGGAAACAGCAGACAATGCTGAGCAACAGTAGTAAAGTTAACTTCAGTCAAGGATTCACCAACACATCTCTCTACCTCACATGCTGGACCGCAAACAACACCCAAAAACTGAGCTGTTTATATACCCCCCTCCACCCTCAGATTAAATGGCCGCTTTGGCACCAAAATTCGAGTGAGGATGCTCAGTGACCCCCAAATACCGCAACCAAGGTCGCACCAGATATGACTTCATTACGGTGAGGACGCCAGCCAGAAGTGATGCCCTAAAGACCAGATGTGATGTAAAAACATCAACAAAACCGGAAATGTCAGCAGCAATCAGGGCAAACACTGCAGGAAAGGACGCAAGGATGTATACTGTATAACACCCAAGCCAAAATGACAATTATGCAGGCCGAAAATAGACGCTTTAACCGGGAAAAGATTTCAAATCACAATTAGTGGGGGCCTAATAAAATGCAACCCCACTAAATGGGATTCAGGTCAGCCAGACGGTAAAGGCGCCACTCAGTGGAAACCAGAGGGATTACACCAAAAATGACGCCCTGGGCATCCCTGTATGTGTCAGCTCAACCACATCTTCCACCGTTAAATGAAATTGGGATCTGCTTGCTGTCTCTGTGTGTGTGTCTTTGGTATGTGTCAGCTCAACCACATCTTCCACCGTTAAATGAAATTGGGATCTGCTTGCTGTCTCTGTTTGTGTGTCTTTGGTATGTGTCAGCTCAACCACATCTTCCACCGTTAAATGAAATTGGGATCTGCTTGCTGTCTCTGTGTGTGTGTCTTTGGTATGTGTCAGCTCAACCACATCTTCCACCGTTAAATGAAATTGGGATCTGCTTGCTGTGTCTGTGTGTGTGTCTTTGGTATGTGTCAGCTCAACCACATCTTCCACTGGTAAATGAAATTGGGATCTGCTTGCTGTCTCTGTGTGTGTATCTTTGGTATGTGTCAGCTCAACCACATCTTCCACCGTTAAATTAAATTGGGATATGCTTGCTGTCTCTGTGTGTGTGTCTTTGGTATGTGGCCTTCTCTATCTGTTGCCCTGTGTGCATAACCATGACGTTGTTTTTTGTTGCTCTGGACTGTCTTACCTAAGTTTTATGTGTTGATCTTATCTTGGCCTCTGGCCTCTTGCTATTCTGACTTTAGAAGCAAAAAGTCCACTTTGATTGTTAGGCATTCTTATAGTCACTCATGATTAAGTAATGAACATCAACCCCACCCTTATAACAGTATAAATTTGAGCATCCTTAAGGGGTCAGCACATTGCTGGGGGAGCACATTGCAATGGCTTCTATCCTTAAGGCTTCTATCTCAAGTGATATGCAGTTCAATCTCTGCACTTCAGCGATTGCACGAAGCAAACAAATATAGCAATCTGCACTGGAAAGCACCTAACAGACTGCAGGTGACCCTGTCTCTCTAATAAGCTCTCCTTCCACTCTGTAACATGCACTCTCTACCACTGCTTCTGACACTCCTGTCCTCTCTCCTCAAACTCTCTTACCTTCACCCCCCTCTCCAATCCCCCTGCTTATACATATCACCCTGCCTTCTGTCCTCTCCCTACTACTGCTCCTACCAACTCTCGCTCATTCTACATCCATATACTGATAAAACCTCCAGTACTCTGGGACATGCCCCTTCACATAAATCACATTCCCACATTACCTCCCTCACCCTCCTGCTTCTCCTAATCTCTAGTGACATATCCCCAAACCCTGGGCCACCATCATCTGTCTTTGCCCAACGCTCCCATCCCCCTACACCCTCTGGCAGGAGCCGCAACCCACAGAACTTGGTCTCTATTCCTCTTTCCAAAACCAGCCCCCCCTTTTCCTGTGCCCTGTGGAATGCACGTTCTGTCTGCAACAAACTCACCGCCCTTCACGACCTCTTTATCACAAATTCCTTTAACCTACTTGCCATTACTGAAACCTGGCTTCATGAATCAGATACTATTTCTCCTGCTTCCCTCTCCCATGGGGGCCTTCTCTGGACTCACTCCCCCACACCAAGTGGATGGAAGGGAGGTGGAGTGGGACTCCTTATGGCCCCATGCAGCACCTATCAGGTACTTCACCCACCTCCCTCTCTGACACTCTCCTCTTTTGAGGCACATTGCATTCGTCTATTCTCTCCCATTTCTCTAAGAATTGCTGTCATCTACCGGCCCCCTGGACCAGTATCAGCCTTTCTTGATGGCTTCTCTGCCTGGCTACCCTACTTTCTCTCTTCTGAAATCCCCACAATTATTCTTGGGGACTTAAACATCCCTGTTAACACTAACACTACTATTACTTCTAAACTTCTCAGTCTAACCTCATTGCTTGACCTGAAGCAATGGATACAGGCTCCTACCCACTCCAATGGCAACACCCTTGACCTTGTCTTTTCCTATCTGTGCACTCCGTGCAACCTTTCCAACAATCCACTCCCACTCTCTGATCACCACCTTATTAGTTTTGTCCTCTCCCTGTCTTCCACATCTTCTCCCTCCAACCGCCTAACAGTTACACGTAGAAACCTTCGCCACCTCAACCCTTCTCTTCTCTACTCTGCTACTGATCACCTCTATGACAAAATCTCACCTCTGTCCTGCCCCAACCTAGCTACTTTCATCTACAACAGCTCACTGTCTTCCTCCCCAGACAAGCTTACCCCCCTCACTACACGCAGAATTAGGCCCCGACTGCTACAACCCTGGCAAACAGATGACACCAGAAGTCTCAGAAAACGTAGCTGCGCTCTTGAGCGCCTGTGGCATAAGACTAAGACCCAGGAAGACTTCACACAATATAAATCTGCCCTCCTAAAATACTACTCCTGCCTTCACACTGCCAAACAGACCTACTTTAACACACTCATTAACACCTTCTCATCCAGTCCACGTCAACTCTTCTCTACCTTCAACACTCTACTCTGTCCTCCACTGCCTCCACCCACCAACTCACTCACTGCCCAGGAGATTGCCAATCACTTCAAAACTAAGATTGATACAATTCATGAGATCACCAATGCGCAACAAGCTCCCCCATGCAACACCCCATGTCCACAGATACAATCATTACTTCCCTCATTCAACCCCGATACTATTACTGAGGTTGCTAAACTTTTATCCAACACTCATCTAACCACCTGCCCCCTGGATCCTGTTCCCTCACAAATGCTACGCTCACCCTCTGACTCGATTCTACACTCTCTAACTCACATTTTCAACCTCTCCCTCTCTTGTGGCATCTTCCCAAACTCTCTAAAACATGCGCTAGTCACCCCAATACTTAAAAAGCCCTCACTGGACCCCACCAATCTCAACAACTTACGTCCCATCTCCTTACTCTCCTTCTCCTCCAAACTTCTTGAAAGACTGGTCTACAACCGACTAAGCGACCATCTGACCATGAATAAACTTCTTGATCCCCTTCAGTCCGGTTTTCGCCCTCAACACTCCACGGAAACTGCTCTCCTTAAACTCTCAAATGACCTACTAATGGCTAAAGCCAATGGACACTATTCTGTACTACTTCTCCTGGATCTCTCTGCTGCCTTTGACACAGTGGACCACCCCCTCCTCCTCAAAAAACTCCACTCCTTTGGTATCCGTGACTGTACTCTTCGCTGGTTCTCATCCTACCTATCCCACTGCTCCTTCAGTGTCACTTACAACTCTACTTCCTCCTCTCCTCTTCCTCCTTTCTCCGTTGGGGTCTGTAATGGAAATTTGTAAGTTCTATATATAATTGTATTGTATTTTGTATGTATTGCACACTGCCCTCACTGTGCACACAGCACTAATAATGTTTTCAGTAAATGTTTACATTCTTTTGAGTCCTGATTAGAATTAGCCTGCCTATGTAATGCCCCTTGTTACCATAAATGTACAATTGTAATATTAATGTGATACCTACGTAATCATGTGCATAAAAACCTTCAATTGCATCATAATAAAGCAGAACAGTTATTTGGAAAGATGCTGAGCGTATCTTTTGTGTCTATTCCCTACTGCAGTAGTTATTATTAATTTGGAACCACTAATCAATATGAGGATAGGAGTTGCCTATCATCAATTTAACCGAGTCAGCATGGCGAGCTTTGCCTTAGGAGGGGATTCCAGGTGACCCTGAGTATCTGAAACGAGGAGCTTGAGACGATCCGGGAATTTCTGATAATCAGCCGGCTGAGGTAAGCCTTTTGCTTACATTTGAGTTATCAGACTTCCTTGATCGGTAAGGCATTTTCGGGACAAAGGGTACCTATTTTACTCCCCTTAATCGAACTGTATTGATTGGTGGTTATATGTTATGTTGTCCCTGTCTATTGTCCATCGGAGTGTTATAGATAAGAAAGGGAAGAATAGTACTGTTCACAGGTATATGTAGTACATCTGCTAGATAAAGTAGTTTAAAGGCAAGAGGGTATAGGCATATGTAGAGAAGACTGGCCAGTCATTATGGGCATTGAATTAAGTAAGGGAATGAAGGGTAAGAGACCCTCAAAAATGCCCAGCGCAAGAGGAGCGCTATATATGAACCGTAGGTGCGGTTCCGCCTATACTGAGCCCCTAGATTAATGGTTAAAGTGTACAGGGATCCACAATGGTAACTGGGTTACCAAGGTCCACAGGGACTAAGAATCATGCAGAGTAAACAGCTAGAGAAACTGCTATCTATGTGAGCAGGATGGATGAAGGGTGACATTAACACTAGACAGTAAGGGACATTTTCATGTTAAGTTGTGGGATGAATTTGGGGTCAGGCACTACAACTATTATGCCCCGTACACACGCTCGGACTTTGTTCAGACATTCCGACAACAAAATCCATGGATTTTTTCCGACGGATGTTGGCTCAAACTTGTCTTGCATACACACGGTCACACAAAGTTGTCGGAAAATCCGATCGTTCTAAACGCGGTGACGTAAAACACGTACGTCGGGACTATAAACGGGGCAGTGGCCAATAGCTTTCATCTCTTTATTTATTCTGAGCATGCGTGGCACTTTGTGCGTCGGATTTGTGTACACGCGATCGGAATTTCCGACAACGGATTTTGTTGTCGGAAAATTTTATCTCCTGCTCTCCAACTTTGTGTGTCGGAAAATCCGATGGAAAATGTCCGATGGAGCCCACACATGGTCGGAAGTTCCGACAACACGTTCCGATCGGACATTTTCCATCGGAAAATCTGACCGTGTGTACGGGCCATTAGAGTCAGAAACAGAGAAATGAGAGGTAAAACAGAATACTTTATATGTTGTCAGAGAGGGAAGATTGGATGAGCACTGTGTCATAGAAGCTAGATATAAAAGATATCTGAACAAAATTTGGAAAGCAGAATTTAGGCAGGGAAATATTAATGAGAGTTAAAAAAAATTGAGAGAATGATATGCATGTGTTGTGTACAAATGGGAAAATGTAAGCGATTTTAGAAAGATATTGGTGTATGTGTGCGAATGCTGGGACCTTTAGTTCTATTGCTTGTGTGTGTCATGTATGCAGATGTGACCCCCTCCTTTGCGCTCTCATGAAAGAAATGTGGCTGGGATGAGAGGTTAGTGATAAGCTGGAAGGACACCATGCCAATTCCAGTTTTTTAGACAAAACATGTGGCGGGTTAACGAATCTAATGGTAAACAATGTGATCACAATTATTTTGAATCTGTTTTCCAGACATGGTAAAATAAAGGTTACATTTAACCGTGTATTACACAAATTGAATATCCTTTGATAGTGGAAACAGTGCATTTAAAAAAGGGAAATTAAGTAAAATTAAGTAATAATGAGTATTAATTTCTAATATAAGTTTAACAATTATATAGATATATTGAAACTGGTTTAGACAACCTTTGGTTGGAAATGAAATCCAGGTTATTGGGGAAATTTGTAATGAATGGGATTAGTTTAGATTAAGATAACAATTTTGTAATTTTACATTTATACAATAAGCCCTTATTGAGAGAAAAAAAGATTAAGATGAGGTTGTTATTTGGAATACAGCTGCCATAATATTTAACAAAGCCAAGATGAATGGGATACATAAGAAGTTTTTCACAAAAATGAAATTTCAAGGTTCTTGATAATAACTTGATGTCAGTCCATGATGTGAGAGTAATAATAAATAGAATTTAAATATAACAGACCCATCACATCAAGTCCACACACCCTGTTAGGATTGATGCCACCTGCAGCCAGTTGTTTTATAGTTTTTGATGCTTTCTGGTCCATCGTACAGATTGTTGGTCCTTTTGTTTTTATTTATTTTTATTTTTGAAATCCAAAGCAGAATGTGTGGATTGTGAAATGATGTGCCCCCTTTTCTTGTAAGTACAGTGGTATAAGCAGAAGAATATTTTGGATTTATGGACATCTCTCCATGACCGCAGGTTATTGTTATCATTTATTATATTATTGCCAGGAAAAAGTTGTCTTTTGAAACATGAAACTGGAGTTCTTACACAAACAGTGTGATAGAAAACAAGCCATTATAATATATTTATGCAAGCTGGACCCAGTAATGAAGGGTTCACTCCAATATATCAGAGCTGCAGCTTTTATGCAAAGGTGCTATTAGACAAAGTTAGATATTGTTTTGGTCAAACATTTAATTTTTAATGGTCCGACATTCTGTGCAGCAAATATACAGCTAACTAAATGTTTGTCTAATGAAAGGTTTAAAATATGAGTTTGTTTAGGTACAAATCTAACAATGAAAAACGCGTACATTTATTCAAAAGAAAGGAAAAGACACATGTGTTAAATTGATGGTGTAGGAATCAGCTGCTGTGAGCTCAGTGCAGGACACACTCCCTGAAGACCCAGATATTACATTTTTTGTAGATTTGAGTATGCAGTTTATCACCCAGAAGGATACTCTGTATTCAAAGTCATTGGATCCTTTTTCCCCAGCTCAAGAAGCAGAGCTCCATGTTTTAGCAAAGCCTGTGAGCTACAAAAAGAGTGTATATTTATATAGATAGTCAAGATATAGAGAGCTTTTGGTTCCATTTTAAAGGGCCAGAAGTTTGTTTTTACTTCGGCAGGTAAACCAACCAAGAATGCCAAGTTAATTTGATCGGCTGTTTTCAGCCTTCCAGGTTCTTGCTGAGGTAGCCATAATAACTTTAAAGCTCACACATGGAAGCAGACCAGGTGACTAAGGATGCTGCATTTACAGCCCCGGACACTTGATGGGTCTGTGCAACTCACAGATTCCACCCCAGTTCTGGCCCAGTATAGCTGGGATTAATAATTCAACTTTAATGACCCCAGAACGAGAAGAACAAGTGGTCCACAGGGGGCAACTTCTTATGAAACAGGACTTTGGAAAAGGTGATCATTTATGTCTGCCAGCCACTCTTTTCCCTCCAGCTTGACACATGGACCGTGTCATCAGTCGCAAGCAGTTATGGCTGCCTTAGTAAATGAGCATGGGATAGAGCCAGGATTCACCACAGTTGTTTTACTAACATACCACTTCTTGTTTTACCTGTTACCAAAGGTGTTACCAAAAGATGAACATCCCTCCCAGAGATTACAAAAAACATATATCCAGATGCCCAAGTCAGGATCTTACAAGTATTCATTTTGTCTGTATAGATATGTTTTTTGGATGTCCAGTGGCAAATGCTACTGTAAAGGCCACAGTAAAAAGTGTTATCAGAAGTAATTTGTAAGTACAGAGTGCCAGAAAGTACAGAGAGTAACAGATGAAATAATTTTTATAGGAGAGTCCTTACTAGAAGTTTTGAGGTTTTATTTTTACACCCCCTACTGTCTACAATATAGCGGACAAAGTAAAGTAAGAAACTAGAAAACTTTTGCCTGAATGTTTTCTTATATTTTATCAAGCCTCTAAGGGGGATGTTGGACTCTCTCCCTATGGGATTTGGGTTGGGAGTGTGTTACTCACTTGCTTATATTTTGTCTCAGCAGCTGAAGTCCTCCATTCGGATCTCACGGAGAATGTTGATGATCTTTTAAGATTTTTTACAAACTCATTTATGTGTTTTCTCCCCAAATTCCAGATCCTAAAAGTTTGGAAGGATCTAAAACTAAAGCCAGGTGACTTTTGGATTGTTAAGAGACATTTATATATAAGGAAATGTTTGGAGACTCCATACAGCATCTATTTCATATACAGTTTTTGCAAAACTTGAAGGAAAAGTCACCTGGATCCATACCAGACACTGCACAAATGACTTAATTAAAGAAATCTCTGTGTTTGATTTGTTTCCCTCTTGTCATCACAGTCTAGGGTACTTTTTGATTCAATTACTTTAATTGTAAGGGTTATATATATTTGAAAAATAGTTTAGCCATGTTGAAGTCATATTTGTCTTTTGTATGTCTTCCATTTTATGTAGAATTGTCTGTGTTTACATATGCTGATAAGTCAGCATGTCCACAATTCAGCTAGAAGGCCATACTGGCCACAGGAGTGTACAGCCAGTACTCTGTAAATATGTCTTATCAATCATTTGTTTTTCACAATGAAAAGTCATTTTGTAATGAAAAAGTTGCTCAGCTATTATTTTCTCCACAATGGAGTTTTTTGCCTCTTTGGCCAGGACTACCTCCACCTAAACGTGTGGAGGTTCCAGGTTAAAGGTGATAGCAGGTATGGTTAGTGATCAAAATATTGATCAAAAGAGGGGAGACTGTAATGGAAATTTGTAAGTTCTATATATAATTGTATTGTATTTTGTATGTATTGCACACTGCCCTCACTGTGCACACAGCACTAATAATGTTTTCAGTAAATGTTTACATTCTTTTGAGTCCTGATTAGAATTAGCCTGCCTATGTAACGCCCCTTGTTAGCATAAACGTACAATTGTAATATTAATGTGATACCTACGTAATCATGTGCATAAAAACCTTCAATTGCGTCATAATAAAGCAGAACAGTTATTTGGAAAGATGCTGAGCGTATCTTTTGTGTCTGTTCCCTACTGCAGTAGTTATTATTAATTTGGAACCACTAATCAATATGAGGATAGGAGTTGCCTATCATCAATTTAACCGAGTCAGGGTCCAAAAAGGTTCTGTTCTTGGACCTCTCCTTTTCTCAATCTACACCACCTCCTTGGGTCAGTTGATTGCCTCCCACGGCTTTAAATATCATCTCTACGCTGATGACACCCAAATCTATCTCTCCACCCCCCAGCTCTCTCCATCTGTCTCCTCATGCATTACCAACTTACTAGCAGACATATCAGCCTGGATGTCACATCACTTCCTCAAACTCAACCTATCCAAAACCGAGCTCGTGATATTTCTTCCCTCAGGTGCCACTTCCCCTGATTTCCCTGTCAATATCAACGGCTCAACTATCAACCCATTTCCCCACGCCAAGGTCCTAGGTGTAATCCTGGACTCTGAACTAACCTTTCGACCCCACATTCTATCACTATCCAAAACTTGCCGCCTCAATCTCCGCAACATCTCCAAGATACACCCCTTCCTAACCAATGTCACCACAAAGCTTCTAATCCACTCCCTGGTCATCTCCCGCCTCGACTATTGCAACTCCCTCCTCATTGGTTTACCTCTAAATAGGCTATCCCCACTTCAGTCTGTCATGAATGCTGCTGCCAGGCTCATCCACCTCACAAACTGCTCAGCGTCTGCTACACCCCTCTGCCAATCCCTCCATTGGCTGCCACTCAGTCACCGAATTAAATTTAAGATACTAACTATAACTTACAAAGCCATCCACAACCTGGCCCCCAGCTACATCTCTAACCTAGTCACAAAATACTAACCTAATCGTTCTCTTCGCTCCTCCCAAGACCTCCTGCTCTCAAACTCCCTTGTCACCTCATCCCATGCTCACCTTCAGGACTTCTCCAGAGCCTCCCCCATCCTCTGGAATGCTCTACCCCAATCTGTCCGATTTTCTCCTACTTTATCCACTTTCAGACGATCCCTGAAAACTCATCTCTTCAGAGAAGCCTATCTGGCCCCCACCTAACAACTGTAAATTTATCTTCTCAATCAGCACATCACCCACAGTTATTACCTCTTGTATCCCTTGACCTTCCCTCTTAGATTGTAAGCTCTAAGGAGCAGGGCCCTCTGATTCCTACTGTATCAAAGTGTATTGTATTTGTACTGTCTACCCTCAAGTTGTAAAGTGCTTCGTAAACTGTTGGCGCTATATAAATCCTGTATAATAATAATAATAATCCCTATGGCTACCAAATCTGACAAGATCCCCATGATAAGGATTAAGGACAGTATGATGTTTAAAAATAAACATTCAAAATATTGTCTACCAATACGGGGCAAAAAACAAAACAATGAACAAAAGATTTTGACAAATAAACAAAGAACTTTAGCAAACCATTAAATTGACCAAAGATGACATAAGAATGCTATGCAAGTCAACAATCAACATTACAAAAATATATAATAGCCAATTATGCAATTGGAAATTCATTAGACATCAAACTATATAAAGAATGATATAAACCAATCCAGTATTCTCAATATTAGAAGACCATGGCAAATTCAATCTAGATGAATGGCTTATAGCTGATGGATTCATTCAAGCCTGGATGGACAGTGGCTGCCAGGGAATGAATCCATCTTGTTTCCCGCTGAATGAGAGTCCTGTCAAGGTCACCGCCCCTGTCATGAGTCGGTAAATATTCAAGTGCAAAAAATTTAATTTTAGAAACCTGAAAGGAATGATAGGGTCCCATATGATGACTAATGGGAGTCTCCATTTTCTTCTTTTGAACAAGAGAAACATGATCTCTGATTCTGTGAAAAATGGTCTTTTGGTTTTTCCTACATAGAATGCTTGACAATCACATAGCATGTAGTAAACCACACTAATCGATTGACAGTTCACAAAAAAGTGAGGTTTATAGATCCTTCCATTTGGCAGAGCCAACTCCAATTCATTAGAAATCTGCAGAATTCGCATCTGCCGTATGGAGCAGTTCCCCTATGAGGACGCCATTATTGAAACATACAACCTTTCCAGATATTTATTTTTATTGTAAACAACTCTGGGAGATCTACTTAGTGGCCCTCATTGGTCCAAATGTTTATCTGATTCCTATCCTTCCCCCTAGGTTTATGTTTCCCCTTTGGGGCTCCTTTGGGGGTGATATTGGCCAATGTGGATGAATTTTTGACTGGCGGTTTGGTGTTTTGCCAACCTAATACGGGTAAAATTCTCGTTCACATACCTTTCATTATGTCTGATTTATATTGCTTCGGATTTTTTACCAAAAAATTGTTTTGTTTATCCTTCCATTTCAATTTTAGGCCTTCTATCCACCAGTTAAAAACGTGATTTTTTTCTCTTATTTACCCTCTATGGTCATCAGATGATTCATCGGTGGGGCCTGCCTTCTGATTCATTTGGCTTAATATGAGTGTTATTTCTTTTATACAATTTTTGAATCATCTATATACGGGTAAATATATCTCCTTGGCTGTGGCATTGCATTAGCAGTTTAGATGTGCTGTATTATTTCACTGTTGTACTTTTTTGATTTATTTTTTATCTTACATTGTTTATGTTGTAATTCTTGTGTATTGTCATTCTTAGACAGTGCCTGATAAGTACTATTCTCCTGAGGAAGCCACGGGATGTGGTGAAACATGTTGAGAAACAAGTCTTTCAGTCGCATCTCTTCAAAATGTACTGTAATATTGGATGAATTTTTTTAAATTAATATGTCTTTTATCAATAATTATTCTAAATAAAATTAAATTTTTGATATAATCTGTGTGTTATATACTGCACCTTTAAAGTCCCATTCCTTCATTTTCCTATATAGTTTGTTACTAAAGGAATGTGGTGCCAATATAATTGCTAGGTGTGAGGCAACTTTTTGAATTTCTCCAGTTCCCCTATGACTTGATCCTCCCTGTTTGGGCATCAAGTGACTATGAACCAATTGATCCTTTAAGGATCTAGACTTCCTATAAGTGATCTGAGGATATGGGTTAACATACTTTGCGATCACATTGTCAGTGGCCAAGAGATGCCAATACTTTTGAATTATGTGGCGAACCTTATTATGTTCCCCAGCAAATCTTGTGATTAATCGTACCTTGTGTTCCTCTTTAGGGGTTTTGTGAGCATGCATTAGTTCCAACCTGTTCCTTGACCTGGCTCTATGATAAGCTTTCTTTAGGCAGGAGCGGCTATAGCCCCTGTCCAACAGATGGGACCGTAGAGCTCCGGCCTCAAATTCAAAATCCTACTCACGGCTACAATTTCTTTGTAATCTGAGGTACTGACTGTATGGGATACTTTGAACTAAGGGTCTAGGATGGGAACTTGCTGCATGCAATATTGTATTGCTGGCAGATGGTTTTCTAAATAAAGAAGACCCTATCATACCATCAGAATTAATGAAGATTGAGATGTCAAGAAAATTGATCGACTTTTGATTATGTGTCATGGTAAATTTTATATTATACCGATTGCTCTCCAATTTAGTCATGAAGAGGAGAAGCTGATCCCTGGTGCCAGTCCAGATGACAAAATGTCATCAATAAACCAATACCAAATAAGTACATTTTCAAAGAAATCTCAAAAGTCATCGGAGGAGAAGATTTCTTGCTCCCACCCCCCCAGGTACAGATTGGTGTACGATGGGGCACATTTAGTCCCCATCGCCACACCCTGCACCTGGAGGTAGTAGGAGCAAAAATAAAAGTATTATTGGTCAAGACAAAAAGAAGCAGGCTGGAGACAAATTCATTATAAGGATTGGCCCTCGGGCCTCGCTCGGATAGAAAACCCTCCACAACTCCAACCCCCAATTTGTGAGGAATGGAGTTATAGAGGGCCTCAACATCAATGGCGACCAACCAGGAACAATCGGGGACACAAATACCATCCAAGGATCTGAGAAGATCAGCAGAATCCTGGAAATAGGAACTTAAGGATCTGACATGAGAATGTAAATAGTCATCTATTAGTTTACTAGCAGGTTCAGTTAAACAGCCGTTACCCGATACAATGGGACAGCCTGAAGGAAATTTGGCATTTTTGTGTATCTTGGGCAACGCATATAGTGTAGGAAGTCTAGGAGTGTTTGCAGTCAGAAATTCTAAAGTTTTCTGATCGATCAGGCCCTTATTGAGGGCCCGGGTGTTCAGAATTCGATATTTGGTTTCAGCATAGTTTACCTGTGCCAAAGGTATGGGCCTATACCAGGAACGGTTTAACAGGAGATCAATGACCATAGTTTTATATTGATCAAGATATGTTACAACAATATTTCCTCCTTTATCAGAAGGTTTGATAATTATCTGATAATTTTGTTTCAAGGAGGTTAAAGCCTTCCATTGAGCAGGACTATTATTATTATTATTATACATGATTTATATAGCGCCAACAGTTTGCGCAGTGCTTTACAACATGAGGGCAGACAGTACACTTACAATACAAATCCATACAGGAGGGATCAGAGGGCCCTGCTCGTTAGAGCTTACAATCTAGAAGGGAGGGTCAAGTGGAAACAAAATGTAATAACTGTGGGGGATGAGCTGATGGAAAAAATGAAAATACAGTTGTTAGGTGTGGGTAGGATAGGCTTCTCTGAAGAGAAGGGTTTTCAGGGATCGTCTAAAAGCTAATAAAGTAGGAGATAAGCGGACAGATTGGGGTAGGGCATTCCATAGGATTGGAGAGGCTTTGGAAAAGTCCTGGAGGCGAGCATGGGAGGAGGTGACGTGGGAGCTAGAGAGCAGGAGGTCTTGAGAGGAATGAAGAGAACTAGTTGGTTGGTATTTAGAGACTAAGCTAGTGATGTAGCTGAGGGTGAAATTGTGGATGGCTTTGTACGTAGTTGTTAGAATTTAATTCTTTGGCCGAGCGGAAGCCAGTGGAGGGATTGACAGAGAGGAGTGGCAGACACAGAGCGATTGGTAAGGTGGATGAGTCTGGCAGTGGCATTCATGATGGATTGAAGAGGTGATAGACTATGTAGAGGCAAGCCAATGAGAAGGGAGTTGCAGTAGTCGAGGCGAGAGATGACAAGCGAGTGAATTAAGAGCTTTGTTGTGTCATTGGTTAGAAAGGGGCGTATTTTGGAGATGTTGCGGAGGTTGAGGCGGCAGGATTTGGACAGTGATTGGATGTGTTGCTTGAAGGAGAGTTCAGAGTCTAGGACTACACCTAGAACCTTGGCATGTGGGGATGGTCTTATAGTTGTGCCATCGATTTTGAAAGAGAGATCAGGGGAAGGGCATATGGGGGAGGAAAAATTATAAGTTCGGTTTTGGATAGATTGAGTTTGAGGAAGTGGTGTGACATCCAGACTGATATATCTGATAGTAAATTAGTGATACGTGAGGAGATAGAGGGAGTGAGCTGAGGAGTAGAGAAATAGATTTGGGTGTCGTCAGCATAGAGGTGGTGTTGGAAGCCATGGGAGGCTATCAGTTGACCCAGGGAGGCGGTGTAGATTGAAAATAGGAGAGGTCCAAGAACAGAACCCTGGGGGACCCCAACAGAGAAAGGAAGAGGAGAGGAGGAAGTAGAGTTATAAGAAACGCTAAAGGAGCGGTTGGATAAGTAGGAAGAGAACCAGCGAAGTGTACAGTCACGGAGACCAAAGGTGTGTAGTTTTTTGAGGAGGAGGGGGTGGTCAACCATATCACAGGCAGCAGAGAGGTCCAGGAGTGGAAGTACAGAATAGTGTCGATTGGTTTTGGCCGCTAGTAGATCGTTTGTTAGTTTTAGGAGAGCAGTTTCTGTTGAGTGTTGAGGACGAAATCCAGACTGAAGGGGATCAAGAAGGTTATTATCAGCGAGATGGACGCTCAGTCGATTGTAGACCAGACGTTCAAGGAGTTTGGATAAGAAGGGGAACAAGGAGATGGGGCATAGGTTGTTAAGATTAGATGGGTCCAGTGAGGGCTTTTTAGTATGGGTCTGACAAGTGCATGTTTTAGAGAGTTGGGGAAGATGCCAGAAGAGAGGGAGAGATTGAAGCTGTGGGTTAGAGAGTGTAGCATAGGGCCAGAGGGTGAACGTAGCATTTGTGAGGGAACAGGATCCAGAGGGCAGGTGGTAAGGTGGACATTAGCAAGTAGTTTAGCAACTTCGTCTATATTGGTGGGGTTGAAAGAGGGAAATAATGATTGTGCCTGTGGGCATGAAGTGTAAAGCGTGGAGGGTGTCGGAACAGTAGAGATCTCCGCGTGAATTGTATCAATCTTCTGTTTGAAGTGATTGGCGATCTCCTGGGCAGTGAGTGAGTTGGCGGGTGGAGGCGGTGGAGGACGAAGTAGAGAGTTGAAGGCAGAGAAGAGTTGACTGGGACGGGATGATAAGTTGCTAATGAGAGTGGTAAAATAGGTCTGCTTGGCAGAGAGGAGGCTAGAATTGTATTTTTGGAGGGCAGATTTATATTGGTTGAATTTTCTCTTGAGACTAATGCCCCATACACACGGTCGGATTTTCCGATGGAAAATGTGTGATAGGACCTTGTTGTCGCAAATTCCGACCGTGTGTAGGCTCCATCACACATTTTCCATCGGATTTTCTGACACACAAAGTTTGAGAGCAGGCTATAAAATTTTCCGACAACAAAATCCATTGTCGGAATTTCCGGTCGTGTGTACACAAATCCGAAGCACAAAGTGCCACGCACGCTCAGAATAAATAAAGAGATGAAAGCTATTGGCTACTGCCCCGTTTATAGTCCCGACGTACGTGTTTTACGTCACCGCGTTTCCGACAACTTTGCGTGACCGTGTGTATACAAGACAAGTTTGAGCCAACATCCATCGGAAAAAATCCTAGGATTTTGTTGTCGGAATGTCCGATCAATGTCCGACCGTGTGTACAGGGCATTAGTCTTACGCCACAGGCGCTACTACGTTTTTTCAGACTTCTAGTACCATCTGTTTGCCAAGGTTGAAGGGGTCTGGGCTTGATTCTGTGTCTAGTGAGGGGGGCCAGTGAGTCCAGTGAGGCTAGAAGTGAAGCGTTGTAGATAGAAGTGGCTAGGTTGGTGCAGGATAGGGGTGAGATTTTGTTGTAGAGGTTGTCGATAGCAGAGTAGAGAAGAGAAGGGTTGAGATGACCTATTTTCTTCTTCTAGTTTCTGTGGGTAACTTTAAGGTGGTTGGAGGGAGAGAAGGTGAAGGAAAGGGAGAGAGTGAAACTAATAAGGTGGTGATCAGAGAGAGGGAATGGATAGTTAGAGAGGTTGCATGGAGTGCAAAGGTGAGAGAAAACGAGGTCAAGGATATTGCCTTCTGAGTGAGTAGGAGCATGTATCCACTGCTTCAGGTCAAAGGAGGATGTTAGGCTGAGACGTTTTAAAGTGGCAGGAGTGTTAGTATTAATTGGGATGTTGAAGTCCCCGAGAACGATTGTGGGGATTTCAGAAGAAAGAAAGTAGGGTAGCCAGGCAGAGAAGTCATCAAGAAAGGTTGATACTGGTTCAGGGGGCCTGTAGATCACAGCTATCCTTAGCGAAATTGGAGTTAAAAGACGAATACAGTGTGCTTCAAAAGAGGAGAGTGACAGAGAGGGAGGTGGGTGAAGTACCTGAAAGGTGCTATGGTGATATGACAACTCCTCCCTTACGTCCACTGGATCTGGGGGAGTGAGTCCAGAGAAGACCACCATGGGATAGGGTAGCAGAATACGGTGATGGGTGCATGGGGTACAGTTAAATGATGGAGGCCCAGGGTTTGGGGATATATCTCCAGAGATTAGGAGAAGCAAGAGGGTGAGGGAGGTAATATGGGAGTGAGATTTATATGAAGGGACAAGCCTCAGGGTCTTGGAGATTTTTAGTGTGTGTGGACTAAGATTGGATTCCCTGTTGAACCGTTTCCAATTGGTAGTTTGAATTTCTTTAGTTACCTGTTGGGTGAAAGCCCAAATGCTTGGGTGTTATATACATCCTTGCGTCCTTTCCTGCAGTGTTTGCCCTATTTGCTGCTGACATTTCTGGTTTTGTTAATGTTTTTACATCACATCCGCTCTGCCGCCATCTTTTGGGCATCACTTCCGGCTGGTGTCCTCGCCGTAGTGAGGTCATATCTAGTGCGACCTTGGTCGCGCTATTTGAGCGTCCTCACCCTTGCATTTTGGCGCCAAAGCAGTGATTTAATCTGAGGGTGGAGGGGGGTATATAAACAGCTCAGTTTTTGGTTGTTATTTGTGGTCCAGCATGGGGGGGGGGGAGAGATGTATTGGTGAATCCTTGACTGAAGGTAACTTTACTACTGTTGCTCAGCGTTGTCTGCTGTTTCCTTGACTTTTTCAATTTTATACTAATTAGGTTTACTATCTTTCTGATTAAGGGGTCATGATTTGACTTCATGACAATTCAGAAATGAGTTCATCTTATCTTTTTCGTCATCTTCATCCATTCCTGTTGTGGAGTTGGTGATCAACTGTCAAACCCGTGATTACAACAAAATATCGCTGGCACAGGGTAAAAAACATTTTACATTTATCAGTTCTGGTTTAAATCTGATTGGTGATTGTTTGTTGCCTTAGTGTCTAATTCTGCTCATCACCTTACCCTCTAGTTTCTGGACCATTCACTGGTGGCTATACTTTAGATACACCCCCCTCTATGGCTTTACCAGATGATCTGCCTGTTGATATCCCCATGATTGTGGAGCCTCAATTTATATGCAAATAGTTTTTGAATATACAGGTAACTATCATGACCATCAATGACTTGGTTGCTATACTATTTTTCAGTCGATGAATGTTCTTTCAATTTGTTTAATTTGTATATATTTATATATTGTGATTGTTATAACTGTTGATTGTTCTGCTTTTCAACAAAACTCTGTTTACTTCAAGTGCTTATTGTGCTTGATACCAATTATATTTCCTGAAGAAGCCAATATCAAGGAGAAACATGTAGAGATGAAATCAGTCAGCACATTAATACTGTATTATCAACATTTACTCTTTATATGCTCTGTTTTTATTGCTTGAATACATTTCTATTTTTATAAAATAATTTTGTTCTAATTTGGCACCTTAAAAATCCCATGTATACTTTCCCATTTTCTGGACAAGAATAGAGTTGGGAATTATGGCAGAAATATTTTAATGTTAGCATATTCCACTGTTTACCAATTTATCACGTTGCAACCAACTGGCACTTTAAAAAGGCCATAAACTCTCCTTTAAGAACTTATAAAATCATGTCCCACATTTATGGAGGTGTAAAGTAACAGGTTTTTTTTTGTTAATTACAAGTAATATAATGCATGGCACACACGTTTTGAACACTCACTCCTCCTCGGCTTCCTCAGCAGAAGGCGGAAGACAATAGCGAATATTAATTTGCTATTGTCACAAGTGGGTGGGTTCAGGGTGCAATGCTCCGTGCCCCGAGCCCAACCTTTTTCAAGCCAATTAGAGCCCCAGGCTCTAATCATGTGGCTTAAAAAAACTCATACAAACTTTTGATTCCAGCACTCTGCAGGGGGGGCTGCACCCCAGAGCCCCTATTAGACCGGCGCTCCTGATAAGACCCCTTTCACATGGAGCAGACTCTTTCAAGCAGATCTGCCTGTTCAGCGGGGATCTGTCTCATTCCTGCTGAGCAGGTGGATGACAGGTCCGTGTCCGCTCCGCTGATGCAGAGTGGAAACAGGCCACTATTCTCTATGGGGCGGTCGGATGGAAACGAACCACCTGTCCAGTTCCATCAGATACCATCTGATCCGATCTGCTAGATTCCCATCCCTCTGTTTTTAGCAGACTGGATTGGATTGGATACAGGCGGGTGTAAAAGAACACATGTCCATTTACATCAGCCTCTCCATAGACCTGATCAGTCTGCTTGTGTGAAAGGGGCCTAAGGCCTTGTTCACACAGGGCATACACAGCATACCTTTACAGCTGTTGCATCCCAATTGACATAAATGGGACTGCCTGTACGGGGATGCATGGAACATGCCCCCCCCATGAGCATACACTTTAGTATGCCACATGTTAACGAGGCTTTAGTAGCAATTTAGCAGGAATTGTGTAAGTTATGTTGTGTTTATGTGCACTATTAATGATTTTAGTGTATTTTTAGCAAAAATATTGTTTTGATAAACATTTGCGCAAATATCACCTTCTTTTTATTCTACTGGCCATGTGCTTTCAGAAAAGATATGTTTTGGGGGTCTTTTACAAATTCTGAAAGCTGTAAGTGAAAAAGGAAAACCTCCAGATTTTCTAAGAAACTTTTGCGTACCTCCGATTTTCACTATTTCTCAAAAAGGCGCAATTTAAAATTTACAAATATTTGTTATTTATTAACTCAATACAGGTTAAGCTTTGATATTTAGTAGAAATTTAGCAGGAATTTTGTAAAATTTGCTGTGTTTGTATCTGCTAAGAATGATTTTAGAGTATTTTTAGCGAAAATATTGCTTTGGAAAACATTTGCGCAAATATCGTGGGGCCTTAAAAATCAATAGCACCTTATTTTTATTCTACTGGTCCTATTCTTTCAAAAACTATATATTTGGGGGTCTTTCACAAATTCTCAATATTGTAAGGGAAAAATGAAAATTAAAAAAAATTTGTATATTTACATTTTTGGGTACGTTCAATTTTAACCATTTTGCAAAAAGGTGCAATGCAAAAATGACAAATATTTGTTATGTATTAACTCCATACAGGTTAAGCTTTTATATTTAGTTGGAATGTAGTAGGAATTTTTTAAAATTTGCTGTGTTTTTATCTGCTAATAATGGTTTTAGTGTATTTTTAGATAAAATATTGTTTTGATAAACATTGGCGCAAATACTGCTGGGCCTAAAAAATCAGTAGCACCTTCTTTTTATTTCAGAGGTCATGTGCTTTCAGAAAATATATGGTTTTGGGGGTATTTTACAAACTCTGAAAGCTGCAAGTGAAAAATGAAAACCTCCAGATTTTTTGAAAAATTTTTGGGTACGTTCAATTTTCACCATTTTGCAAAAAGGCGCAATTTAAAATTTATAAATATTTGTTATTTATTAATTCCATACAGGTTAAGCTTCTATATTTAGTAGGGATTTAGCAGGAATTTTGTAAAATTAGCTGTGTTTTTTTTGTTTCAATATTTTTATTGAAAAAATAGATTTTTTTTCAAATTAAGATATGAAATAAAAGTTACAAACATTCAGATACAACATTTTCAAGTTTTGTGAGTAGTGGTATGTATATAGAAATGCTAAACTTGACACACATTTAGTGTATAATAGGGATGAGCTGAACATTCCCTGGTTCGGTTCGCAGTAGAGCATGCGAACAGGCAAAACATTTTTGAACGCACAAACACCGTTAAAGTCTATGGGACACGAACATGAATAATTTTAAAGGCTTATATGCTAATTTTAAAGGCTTATTTGTCATAAAAAGTGTTTGGGAACCTGGGTCCTGCCCCAGGGGACATGTATCAATACAAAAAAAGTTTTAAAAACTGACTTTTTTGGGAGCAGTGATTTTAATAATGCTTAAAGTGAAACAATAAAAGTGAAATATTTCTTTAAATTTTGTACCTGGGGGGTGTCTATAGTATGCCTGTAAAGTGGCGCATGTTTCCCATGTTTACAATAGTCCCTGCACAAAATGACATTTCTAAAGGAAAAAAGTCATTTAAAAGTACTCGCGGCTACAATGAATTGTCGGTCCCGGCAATACACATAAAAGTCATTGAAAAAAATGGCATGGGATTCCCCACAGTCCATTACCAGGCCCTTTGGGTCTGGTATGAATATTAAGGGGAACCCCAAACCAACATTTAAAAAAAAAATTGCATGGAGGTCCCCCCAAATTCTATACCAGGCCCTTCAGGTCTGGTATGCATTTTAAGGGGAACCCCATGCCAAAATAAAAAAAAATGGCGTGGGGGTCCCCCAAAAATCCATACCAGACCCTTATCTGAGCACGCAACCTGGCAGGCTGCAGGAAAAGAGGGGGGGTGAACTGTACCAGGCACCATGCCCTCAATATGGGGAGGGTGCTTTGGGGTAGCCCCCAAAGCACCTTGTCAGTAGATACTGCTTCCTCTTCCGGTATATGGAACACATTAATTGAATGTCTATTTTACTTGAAATATAAGGTGCGCTAGCAACCGCAGGTCATGCCCCTGATGACATACATTATCTTGTGACAAAATGCCTAGGGTGGGAGTTGAGACACGTGACATCGGCACGCCGGATGCCGTGGCCATCTTGCTTGGTTTATTTACAAATGTGCATTTGATACTTTGTACATGTGAGTGCATTTTCTTTATATTAAAGCCTGTTTTAAGTTTAAAACTGCTACACTGTGGTGGCTCTTTTGTTTACATCTTATCCATCGGGTAAGGAATTCTCTACTGTAGTGACGTCTTTGGATCCGTGAGGAGGTTCTGCTTTCTAGTCCAGTGTAAACAAGATGGTATATCCATATCTATAAGGCACTTCTAGGCTGCTCTATAATTTGAGGGTCTACATCATCTGATAAGCAGTTTGAGGGTGTCACCCTGGTGTTGAGTGCTATCTTTCACACTGAAGCCGGTTTCTGGGATTCCGCTCTGCAAAACTTTTGATGGATTCATATTAAGTTATTGTTTATTATCTTCATGTTTGGTGTAAACATTTGGTGTAAACGTTGTAATCATATTTTGGAGCACTGCAACTTGTTATGTTTAAATACAACATGGCTTGCATAGCAATTGTAAATGCTATATTATTTTTGTATTTGATATATTTTTTTCCCATGAAAAAGTTTTCCATGAAAGTTGACTTACAATAGTTATAATAGACTGGAGTTGCAATAGACTGGAAAACAGTGAATGGTAGAAACACTGTTTCTGCTTCTCTCTTTTATAATGGGCATATAAAACACTTCAACCTTGCATGCCTTGGCAGTAAAGTAGACAGGAAATGTGGTATAATCAGGTGGATTTGCGAGCACATAGGCCAACATTTTCCAGAAAAAAAATTCTGGAACCAATGTCATAAAAAGGTCTAATTGCACCCCTCCTGAATAATCTGTGAACTAAAGCCACATAGATAAAAAGGCCTTTCCTTTTTGTGCCACCCTCCAGGTGAAGTGCCCAAGGCAGCCACCTCTACTTATTCTACCCCTACCCCTATGCCCAGCCCTGCTTGGTCAATATGCAGTCCTATGTCGTATTGACTACCATGGGCATGCTGGAGTGTGGTACCAATTAAACACAGTGGCGACCTGTCCATAAGCCCCCCATCCATGCTTCCGGCCCCCTAATCTACATTCTCATGATGGGGGTGGGGTGTTTGTCCACCTCCCATGGGGGTAATTTGGGGGGGCATGATCGCCACTGCCCGTCTCCAACTCTAACACAGAATAAAGCAGCCACACAAAGTGGATGGAAGCAAAAAATAGCTCAGGAAATTTATAGACTAGTTTTCTTATGAATTGATGTTATTTTTACATCATTCCCACCATATAAATAGAACAAGTAGGGAGAAGATGGTTGTTTATTAATGCAATTCCCATTACGTTTAGGTAGACATTAATAAACAATTACAAGTTCTCCCTAGAAGATCTATTTACAGTAGACTGATGAAATTTATCCTTTGCCAACATGCATAGCTGCCAAGACTGAAATTATGTTTTCAAGAACCTTAAACTACGCTGGTGTACCTTCTAAATGATCTTCTGTCGACAAAGTGTACTTTCAGTTTGTTAGCTCTTGGCAGGCTACCAGTTGAGAACAACTTAAAATCCTGAAGTTGAACTAACTGTCCCCCTAGCTTAAAGTGGAACTAAACCCATTGATTTAACATTTTTTTTAAAAACAGTTACATTAGACCCCTTTCACACTGAGGCGCTTTTCAGGCGCTTTCATGCTAAAAAAAGCACCTGAAAAGCTCACAAAATGCTCATGAAAACCTATTTCCATTAAAATCAATGAATGCTTTCACACTGGGGCAGTGTGCTGGCAGGGTGGTGAAAAAACGGCCCTCTCCATTGAAATGAATGGAAAGCTCTTCAAAAGCGCCTGAAAAGCTCTTCAAAAGCGCTCAAATGTTTTACTGGCAGTTTAGAAGCGCTTCAGTGTGAAAGGGGCCTAACTGACATGCCAGGAATGCTAATTGTCACACTTTCTTGTGCTCTCAACCAAACTGTCAAACCATCAAATGGCCGGTGTTATAACTGATCATATGTGCAGCACCATGGCAGTTGCAGATCAAAGAGAGGCCAAGATGGTAGCTTCCTAGTCTGAAAAGAATAAGAGAGTTTAGTTCCACTTTAAAAAGTATCCCTAACATTAAAGCCCCCCTGACCTAACCCTTAAAATAATGCCCTAACTCCTAAAATACCCTACACACTACACTACACTACACATACACTTAATTTGACCCTAACACTTAACTCTTACCTGAAATCCATATATGTCATTAAAGCCCAACTCCAGACAAAACTTTTTGTTGTTTAACCGCTTGCCGACTGCCGGCCATCAATTGACGGCCAGGCGGCGCGGCTCTCGTTGTGGGAGGGCATCATATGATGGCCTCCCATTTAAACAGGGAATGCGCGCGATCGTGCGCGCGCATCCATGTTCCTTCGGTGGCGGTGTGTCACGGAGACACCGCTCACCACCGAGGGGGGTGAACAGCCATTGGACATGGCTGTTTACCACGTGATCGGTCGTGATGAAGTCATGGCCGATCACACATAGGTCCACCCCATTGTCCACGGTGCATGCGCGCAAGCGCGCTGCACGTGCACGTCGGTGGCGGAGTGTTCCCGGGAACACTACTCATCACCGACGCTGGTAAACAGCCATTGGCTGGCTGTTTACCCACGTGATCGGCTGTGATCCATTCACAGCCGATCATAAATGTAAACACAGAGCGGTAACTAGCTGTTACCAGCTCTTCTCTCCTCACACACCGTTTCCAGTGTGAGGAGAGAAGAGCCAGAAGCAGTGAGTTACCGATCTGTGTTCTGTAGTGTCTGCACCAACACCACACCTGTCCCATCGCCCCCCCAATTGTCATCTGTCACCCAACAGTCACCACAGTCACCCAATAAAGTGCACCTGTCACATAAGTGACCGTCAGTGGTGCACCTGTCACCCGTCACAAATCAGTGACCATCAGCGGTGCACCTGTCACCCGTCAGCCATCACCCATCAGTGACCGCCAGCCATCACCCGTCACCCATCAGTGACTACTAGCCATCACCCGTCACCCATCAGTGACCACTAGCCGTCACCCATCAGTGACCGCCAGCCATCACCCGTCACCCTTCAGTGACCGCCAACCATCACCCGTCACCCATCAGTGACCACCAGCAATCACCCGTCACCCATCAGTGACCGCCAGCCATCACCCATCACCCATCAGTGACTGCCAGCCTTCACCTGCCACCCATCAGTGACCGCCAGCCATCACCCGTCACCCATCAGTGACCGCCAATCATCACCTGTCACCCATCAGTGACCACCAGCCATCACCCGTCACCCATCAGTGACCACCAGCCATCACCCATCACCCATCAGTGACCGCCAGCCTTCACCTGCCACCCATCAGTGACCGCCAGCCTTCACCCGTCACCCATCAGTGACCGCTAGCCATCACCCATCAGTGACCGCCAGCCGTCACCCATCAGTGACCGCCAGCCATCACCCATCACCCATCAGTGAGCGCCAGCCATCACCCATCAGTGACCGCCACCCATCACCCATCAGTGACCACCAGCCATCACCCGTCACCCATCAGTGACCGCCAGCCATCACCCATCACCCATCAGTGACCGCCAGCCTTCACCCGCCACCCATCAGTGACCGCCAGCCTTCACCCGTCACCCATCAGTGACCGCTAGCCGTCACCCATCAGTGACCGCCAGCGATCACCCGTCACCCATCAGTGACCACCAGCCTTCACCCGTCACCCATCAGTGACCGCCAGCCATCACCCGTCACCCATCAGTGACTGCTAGCCGTCACCCATCAGTGACCGCCAGCCATCACCCGTCACCCTTCAGTGACCGCCAGCCATCACCCGTCACCCATCAGTGACTGCCAGCCATCACCCGTCACCCATCAGTGACCGCCAGCCATCACCCGTCACCCATCAGTGACCGCCAGCCATCACCCATCAGTAAACGCCAGCCATTACCCGTCACCCATCAGTGACCGCCAGCCATCACCGATCACCTGTCACCCTTTAGTGACCGTCACCCATCACCAGTCACTGTCTGTGGCCTGTCACCCATCACTGACCATCGCCTGTCACACCGTCATCACCGATCAGTGAACGTCAGCTGCCACCCGTCGCACAGCCCATCAGTGACCATCACCTGCCACCTGTCACACCGCGTCATGTCCAAAAGAGTATACAGCAGTGAGGAGGCTTCCCAGATCCTCTCCATGACCGATGAGAGCAACGGGGAGTTCTCAGCAGATTCCAATTCGGATTCTGAATCAAATTCTGCATTTGAACCAAATAGTGAATCAGGAAATGATTCGGAGGAAGAATGGGTCCCTCCCAAAAGGGCAAGGCACTCTGGAAACCAGGATTATATTCCCAGGCCCAGTAATAGTGCTGCCACCACCAATAGGCCCCAGGAACAAATTCCCAGGCCCGGTACCAGCGCTGCCGCCAGCGTTAGGCCCTGGGAACAAATGCCCAGTAAATATATCAACGGATCCGCGCTCGTGGACTGACTCACACCTGCAGCCCCCCTAGATAGGAAGGGAACACCTAAGTGATCCCCCAAGAAATATAAATCAAAAGATAGGGAGTGGCGCTGTGTTAGGAGTGTAAATAAAAATTAACAAGAAATAAAAATGTGTAAATAAAAGTGTAAAGATGAAACGTGTGAAATTCTTTGGTGTGATCCAAAAAATTACTTCCAATAAACTTTTTTTATATATATATACCCTTGTGTTAGTGCAAAAACACCTTGATCCGGTGGAAATTAATATTATATGTGCAAAGAATCGCAAATGTCAAGCAGCATCTCTAAATACCATAAATACATGAATAAATATAAAGTGATAAAGTGCCAAAACCAATAAATGTCCAAGAACAATAATTGTCCACTAATAATGTGTAAATGTGCAATAATTATAAGCAATACAAATTAATTGATAATGTGTCCAAATCGCAGCTAAAAAAATCGCAAAACCATATGCTGTTTGGTAAGAGAAAGGTTCATAACCTCCACTGTATAAACGTGCACTAATTTATAAGCATAAAAAATCCTTAATAATGTGTCCAAATCGCAGCTAAAAATCGCAAAGCCATATGTTGTTTGGTGCAAGAAAAGTTCATAACAATTGTGCAAAAAAATCTTCTTAAATGATAAAGTGCTGTGCTTTGACAACCAGTGGTTCCCCCAATGTGGTTGCACTCACCAGAGCGCTCCACCCCTGCAGGGGTACGAGCGTGTAATGCTGGTCCTCTCACTCCAATCCAAAAGATGTCAGTTTCCTTCCACGCATCCCATTCTTAAAACGCAGCTGTATACACTGAGAGGTGGGGACTTCCTGTCCCTTAGTATTAGAAGACCCCACTCGATATCCGCTCCTTGCTGCAGTGTTCTGCTAGATCTCTGACTCCATTTCCCATGTGCTTCTCTGTTCACCTGGAGTCAGAGATCTAGCAGAACACTGCAGCAAGGAGCGGATATCGAGTGGGGTCTTCTAATACTAAGGGACAGGAAGTCCCCACCTCTCAGTGTATACAGCTGCGTTTTAAGAATGGGATGCGTGGAAGGAAACTGACATCTTTTGGATTGGAGTGAGAGGACCAGCATTACACGCTCGTACCCCTGCAGGGGTGGAGCGCTCTGGTGAGTGCAACCACATTGGGGGGACCACTGGTTGTCAAAGCACGGCACTTTATCATTTAAGAAGATTTTTTTGCACAATTGTTATGAACTTTTCTTGCACCAAACAACATATGGCTTTGCGATTTTTAGCTGCGATTTGGACACATTATTAAGGATTTTTTATGCTTATAAATTAGTGCACGTTTATACAGTGGAGGTTATGAACCTTTCTCTTACCAAACAGCATATGGTTTTGCGATTTTTTTAGCTGCGATTTGGACACATTATCAATGAATTTTTATTGCTTATAATTATTGCACATTTACACATTATTGGTGGACAATTATTGTTCTTGGACATTTATTGGTTTTGGCACTTTATCACTTTATATTTATTCATGTATTTATGGTATTTAGAGATGCTGCTTGACATTTGCGATTCTTTGCACATATAATATTAATTTCCACCGGATCAAGGTGTTTTTGCACTAACACAAGGGTATATATATATATATAAAAAAAGTTTATTGGAAGTAATTTTTTGGATCACACCAAAGAATTTCACACGTTTCATCTTTACACTTTTATTTACACATTTTTATTTCTTGTTAATTTTTATTTACACTCCTAACACAGCGCCACTCCCTATCTTTTGATTTATATAACAAATGCCCAGTACCAGCGCTGCCGCCGGTGATAGGCCCCAGGAACAAATGCCCAGACCCAGTACCAGTCCTGCCACATCACGCCTGAGTACCAGCACAGGAAATTCCAATCCAACTACTGGAGTGTCACACTCCCCAAGAGCCAGGGCCTCTACATACATACCAGATGGTCTTGCCAACCCAACATGGCTGCCTTCCAACTCGGCATCGCCAATTATTCCCCCATTCACAGCACTGCCAGATGTGCAGATCCACACCCGAAATTTCTCAGAGATTGATTTCTTTCATATGTTTTTGCCCGACACTATGCTGCAATTTATTGTGGACCAGACAAATTTGTATGCCCAGCAATATATTGCCAACAACCCCCAATCATCCTATGCCCCTCCTTTTGAGTGGAGAGATCTGAATTTGGAGGAGTTCAAAGTGTTTATGGGCCTCACCCTAAACATGGGGATTACAAAAAAAAATGAAGGACATGCCTATTGGTCCACCAGCCCTATCCACAATATGCCCATTTATTCTGCCCTAATGTCCAGGTCCCGATACAAGATGATAATGTGCTTTCTTCACTTCAGCGACAACACCCAGTGCCCTCCCCACAATCATCCAAATTACAACAAGTTATACAAGATTCG
Source organism: Aquarana catesbeiana (assembly GCF_042186555.1). Lineage (NCBI taxonomy): Eukaryota > Metazoa > Chordata > Amphibia > Anura > Ranidae > Aquarana > Aquarana catesbeiana. The sequence goes on along the minus strand of NC_133332.1, from coordinate 151,713,339 downwards.
CCCACTGATAAATTTCTTTTCCCAACAATTTGCAGGACTCTATGTCCCCGATCAGAATATTTGCGTTGATGAGTCCCTGGTACCCTTTTCAGGCCGGCTAGGAATAAAGCAGTATATTCCTAGCAAAAGGGCCAGATACGGAGTAAAGTTATACAAGCTATGTGAGAGAGCCACGGGATATTTGTATGCGTTCCGCATATATGAAGGAAAAGATTCCCAGCTCCAGCCCCCTGAGTGCCGGCCTACATGAGCACAACTGGAAAGATTGTATGGGACCTGGCATACCCACTTCTAAACAAAGGATATCACATTTACGTTGACAACTTTTACACGAGCCTGCCCCTTTTTAAACACTTATACACTGCAAAAACCCTGGCCTGTGGAACCTCCAGAAAAAATAGAAAGGGCTTCCCACAATCTTTAGCGAACAAAAAGCTGCGAAGGGGGGAAAGAGCATCATTACGATGCAACGAAGTGCTGGCCTTGAGGTGGAAGGATAAGAGGGACGTGCACATGATGTCCACCATCCATGGCGACACTGCAATTGAGGTACAAAGAAGACAAGGTCCCATTGAAAAGCCAACATGTGTCCAAGATTATAATCTCTACATGGGGGGTAGATTTTAAATGATTCAGCCCTATTTGTCAATAAGGAGGTACCGATTCTGGTATAAGAAGGTAGCAATTTATCTCATCCATTTGGCCATTTACAATTCCTACGTAGTCTACACCAAATCCATTGAAAGCCCCGCCCCCTTCCTAAAATTCATAGAAGAAATTGTCACGTCCCTCATCTATCACCAAAGACCCCCCCCCAGAAGACCTTCGCTCTGAGGCTGTTTGCCGACTTCATGAACGCCACTTCCCCTTCAGCATTCCACCATCTGAAGCAGGCCAAAGACGGCAAAAAAAATGTCGCGTGTGCACCAAAAAAGGATTTAGAAAAGATACCAGCTACCATTGTCCCCAGTGTCCCTCCCAACCTGGCCTTTGCATTGGTGAATGCTTCCAACTTTATCATACATCCATAAAATATTAGCCCATATTTTTAACCATTTCCCCATTTTCATCATCTGTGCTGCCCATTTTGCATTCTTTCCCAAATAACCATGCCACTGCCTTCCACGTGAACTGACCCTGGCCTGTTTTGTGACTATGCCTCTGCCTACCGTTTGGACTGCCTCCACGTGAACTGACCCTGGCCTGTTTTATCAACTACTCTACTGCCTACCGCTTGGACTGCTTGCACGTGAACTGACCCTGGCCTGTTTTATGGACTATGCTTTTGCCTACCGCTTGGACTGATCTGTTGCCATGCTACTGTAGTACACAGGGGTCTCACATATGTGAGGGGCTCCAGAATTGTTTTTCCGGTTGGAGAAAACAATTATTTTTGTTTTCTACGGGTTTCAGAATTAGGGTCTGGAGTCCGGAGGCTTCATAGAGATTTGGGTGGGTCGAAGCCTCTACCCCTGTGCCCCTGTGCACAGGTCTTACCTGATTGTGGCACTCAGCCTGCTGCTGACTTACTGCCACCATGCCCATGCCTGTCGCATGAATGGACCACACCGCTACCTGGACTATGCAAATAATTAGCTGTAGCAGGAGGCAGTATGTTTATGAAGGGCTGGAGAGCGGTACAATAATGAGTGTCTGCAGTTAACAGTGTATGGCTGTGCTGGCTGTCTCTGCCTGGACAATTTCTATGGACTGTGCTGTGTCGACTATAGACAATATTCCTGCCTGTTGCCTGGATAGTTAATATTGCTGTCGCTAAGCACCTCCCTGCCTGCTGCCTGGACCAGTTCTCTCCTCTGTGGATACTACTAAAAGCACAGGTAATGCTTTTTTTTTACCCTTTCTGCAATAGAATTTATTTTGGATTGTAATTCTTGGTATGTGCATGCTATGTGTTAGAAATATGAAGGGTTTTCAAAAATGATAGGTTGCCAGGAAATTATATATGTCATTTATGCTCCTAGAACGCCTGATGGTGCTACTTGGATGTTGGGCCTCTGTATGTGGCCAGGCTGTGTAAAAGTCTCACACATGTGGTATCGCCATACTCAGGAGGAGTAGCAGAATGTATTTTGGGGTGTCATCTTTGCTACGTACATGCTATGTGTTGGAAATATCTGATAAATGGACAACTTTGTGTAAAAAAAAATGTGTTTTAATTTTTTTCCACATTTTCCAAAAACTTCTGGAAAAAAATGAACCGTTCAAAAGACTCGTTATGCCTCATAGATTATACGTTGGGGTGTTTGCTTTCCAAAATGGGGTCATTTTGGGGGCAATTCCATTGTCCTGGTGCTCCAGGGCCTTCAAAAATGCAATAGGTGGTTGAGAAATGAGATGTGTCATTTATGCTCCTAGATCGCCTGATGGTGCTACTTCAATATTGGGCCTTTGTATGTGGCCACGCTGTGTAAAAGTCTCACACATGTGGTATCGCTATACTCAGGAGGAGTAGCAGAATGTATTTTGGGGTGTCATCTTTGCTACGTACATGCTATGTGTTGGAAATATCTGATAAATGGTCAACTTTGTGTAAAAAAAATGCGTTTTCATTTTTTTCCACATTTTCCAAAAACTTCTGGAAAAAAATGAACCGTTCAAAAGACTCATTATGCCTCATAGATTATACGTTGGGGTGTTTGCTTTCCAAAATGGGGTCATTTTGGGGGCAATTCCATTGTCCTGGTGCTCCAGGGCCTTCAAAAATGCAATAGGTGGTTGAGAAATGAGATGTGTCATTTATGCTCATAGAACGCATGGAGATGTTACTTCAATGTTGGGCCTTTGTATGTGGCCAGGCTGTGTAAAAGTCTAACACATGTGGTATCGCCATACTCAGGAGGAGTAGCAGAATGTATTTTGGGGTGTCATCTTTGCTACGTACATGCTATGTGTTGGAAATATCTGATAAATGGACAACTTTGTGTAATAAAAAATGCGTTTTAATTTTTTTCCACATTTTCCAAAAACTTCTGGAAAAAAATGAACCGTTCAAAAGAATCATTATGCCTCATAGATTATACGTTGGGGTGTTTGCTTTCCAAAATGGGGTCATTTTGGGGGCAATTCCATTGTCCTGGTGCTCCAGGGCCTTCAAAAATGCAATAGGTGGTTGAGAAATGAGATGTGTCATTTAGGCTCGTAGAACGCATGTGGCCAGGCTGTGTAAAAGTCTCACACATGTGGTATCGCCATACTCAGGAAGAGTAGCAGAATGTATTTTGGGGTGTAATTTGTTGTATGCATATGCTCTGAGAGAGAAATAACCCGATAATATGACAATTTTGTACAAAAATTAAAAAAAAAAATATCTTCATTTTGCAAAGAATTGTGGGAAAAAATTACAACCTAAATAAATTCACCATGCTACTTACTTAATACCTTGGAATGTCTACTTTCTAAAAAGGGGTCATTTAGGGAGTATTTGTACTTTTCTGACTTGTTAGTGTCCCAAGAAAGGAGATAGACCATTAGTACATCTGTGTGATTAGATGTGATCAATTTTCAGTGATTGGCACCATAGTTTGTAGACTCTATAACTTTCACAAAGACCAAATAATTTACACTAATTTGGGTTATGCAGCAGTATAAATTTTGGCCAAAATTTATGAAGAAAAATTACTAATTTGCAAAATTTTTTGACAGAAACAACGAAAAAGGCATTTTTTTCACAAAATTGACGGTCTTTTTTATTTATAGCACAAAAAATAAAAAACCCACTAGTGATTAAATATCACCAAAAGAAAGCTCTATTTGTGTGAAAAGGATGCAAATTTCATATGTATTTCAGTGTTGCATGACTAAGTAATTGTCATTCAAAATGTGAGCGCGCTGAAAGCTGAAAATTGGTCTGGGCAGGAAGGGGGTGTAAGTGCACTGTATTGAGGTGGTTAAAATGCAGTAGGATTGGGTTAGAACCTATGCCAGGTTTCTCATGCTGTCTGCAAACATGTTGGGGAGATTTATCCTTCCACAAGCCCTCCTGTGATATCAGGAAAAGAAATAATGGGAAGAGAGGGGCTCTAAAAGGAATACAGTTGCATAGTGTGTTAAAAATGTGAAGCTTAAAGAGTATGTGTAAACTCAACATTTCATATTCCTGATATGTGCCTGTTGTACCGTGTACTTGTATGAAAAAGTATCCTGTTCTCTTTGCATTGCTTCCTTTGTGTGAAATCCCTGGTGTTCCTTCCAATCCCCCTGCTTTTCTCTTAAAAACTGACCACACTAAGCAGAAGAACACAGCATGGTCAGTTCTCTAGCTATGCTGGGAACTCAGCCTGCTCTCCTCCAATAATCAGACTTGTCCTGACACACTCTCCCTGCACAGCTAATCACTGGGAAGATCAGTGTGCTGCTGTACACCCTCCCCTCCTCAGCTCTTATGCAGCTGAGAACAGGGGGAATGTGATCACTTATAAAAAAGGGAAAATGGTATTTATAATGTGTTTTATATCTATACACAAATATTTTGCCTTTAATTTCTATTTTAAACTAAATAGGTTGTTTTACAAGAGGATCATTTACAATCATTTTAAATCCATCAAACAAATAAAATCAACCAATAACCAATAACTGCAATCTAGGAATTTAGAAAAGAAAATATTTTTCACCACTTGGTCGGACTTTAGAGGCAGATTTTCAACAAATGTATCATTTAAAAATATTTTGATAAGTATAAACATGTAAACATACAAAATATAAAATTTTAAAAAGGTATGTGTCCACTAGCAGCCAAGGGGTTACCAGTTGGAGCTTAATTCAAAGTTCAACCATAACCTAATTTTAGGGGCTGAAAGCAGTACAATTATTTTGCATGGAAATTTGGCGTTTTATATTGTAGGCCTGTAATTCTTAGGAATAACACACTTTTTAAATCTGTCCAAACAAGAGTCTAGTAGACATCCCGGGTATGATAAAGTTTGAAACACAAAATCATAAATTATAATATAATAACTAACTATAAATAATTATAACAAATAATAATATAATAACAATAAAAATTATTCAATAATGTAATCAAATCAAAAACACTGAAATTTGCTCAGTTGCAGAATTGTCACTGTCATTACTTTCAGTGTTTGATGACGAATTTCCCCACAAATCGCTATCACTCAATTCTGCAAGTGATTCTTATTTATTATCGCTGTTTTCTAGCTGGTCTAAAACCACTTTTGACGTAAAGGGACACTTTTTGGTTGCTATGGACAATCTCCAGTTTCCAGGCAGAAAGAACAGTATTTATAATATAAAAGTGCATGCAGGGCACTGGACAAACCACTAGGGACAAAGGGGATGTGTAATTATTTTATGCAATACTGTAATCTGTAAGATTACAGTGTACTGTATGTATTGTGTGTTTTTAATTTTTTGAATTTTGCGCCGAACTCCATCCCTGTGCGTTGCAACGTTCGCAGGAAACGGAGCTCAGCACTCGACACTCGGCACTGTGAATCGAGCGAGATGACAGCTCGCGGACACAGCGGGGAGACATCACAGGATCCAGGAGACAAGGTAAGTTACTTTGCCTGGATACTGCGATGCGATCCCAAGTCTGGCTCGGGGTTACCGCTTTTGGTACTGAAATCTCACCCCGAGCCAGACTCAGGAATACCGCCAGGGAGGTTAATTAAGAGGTTAGAATAGCCAGGTTACAGCATTTCACTCATATGGAAGCCATATACTTCGCAGCACCAGGTGCATCAATCCACAGGGGACCAACACCTGTTGGTGTGTCCAAATATCCTCCCCTGGAGAGATCACCTCTTAATTAAGCTGTGACCACAGATGCTAATCTAGCCATTGTGTGACCCTTATTTAATGGGAAAGTAATTATATAGGACTTAATTTGCCCATAGAGGCCTAATTATTTGGCTCTATATGCCAACTATGGACCCTTTGTGGTATTCATAGTATGGTGTTACCCACTCAAGAAGATCTTTGTGCAGGCATCAATGCATGTCCAGATCAGTAAAACCTGTTCCTATACCCCCCCATGTGTGCCCTGAAGAAGTGGTAAAGTGAAACGCATAGACGCACAGAGGCTCCCGCATTCTTTGATGTCATACTGTTGAACATCATTTTTACATTTTGGGTATATGTGACATCATCTTCACCTGGCCACTCCTTGGCTGCTAGTGGACACATACCTTTTTATAATTTAATATTTTGTATGTTTATATGTTTATGCTTAATAAAATATGTTTAAATGATACTGTTGTTCCAATCTGCCTCTAAATTCCAACCGAGTGGGGGAAAATCTTTTCTTTTCTAAATGATCTATACGGATGTGGCATATGAGCGATTTACCTTAAATTTTTTTAAATTTCTTGAAGTGCGATTTATCAGCTATCTTATTTGGCCTATTCTGTGTATTAAACAACAGATTTCCCAAAGGAAAAAGTGGAAGGGGAGTATCTTTGCTATGATGTCAGCATCAGAGATGAAGGAAGTGCAACCCGGCAGCTTTAAAGCTCCATTCACACCTTAGTGTTCTGGATCATGGGCATAATCACGGAAAGCGTTTGCGGTGCCATTATTTCTTGTGGTTACTTTTTTTTCTCAAAAGGTTTTTATTGTTTTCACATAAGTAAGGTTACAAACCGGTTGTGAATATACATATTTCACATAAACAGTATGAACATGAACAGGGATAACAAGCAGTCAGGCATACAGTAGTACATTGTTTACACATGTAACTGTAATAATATTGCGTAACTTTAACCGACAGTATGTTTATATTCAGTTAGAGGCTTATTGAGACTGAGGGGGTCTTTTACTATAGCGCTATGGCGCTAATTCGCGCAAATTGCCGCGAATTAGCGCTAATTCGCGGCAATTTAGCGCGAATTAGCGCTAATAGTGCTAATTCGCGCTAAAACGGTATTCACTATAGCGCTGGTGAGAAAATACTCCCAAAATCGAATTTACTATAGCTCCCTGAAACTAAATAGAGCCCAAACCCTTACTCTGCTAAAACCTAGAGAATTGCACATGGATATAATGTTTAGAGCATGATATAATTGCCTAAATGGTACTGAAATATGCGGTATATTATTTAAAGATTATCTGCTTTTAAACTGTGTGAAAAAGTGATTTCTACACTGAAATATCTTTAAAAGTCTGAAAAGTGAAAAATTCCCCGTTTTGGACAACTAGGTGCCAACACAACTGAGCATGCTCAGACCTGAAAATAACTCTCATTTTAACTCGTGTCTTTTTTACCCGGAGCTATAGTAAATACCAAAATGAGAGCTAATTAGAGAGCATTTTTTGGAAGTTAAAATCTGCTCTAATTTAGTCCAAATGAAGTTTCAGTCATTGATTCTAATGGAACAATTCTAACTTTCACAAAAAAACCTTTTAAAGTTGAGATGAAATGTATCTTTCTGTGAAATAAATTTTCCTTTGCAACATTGTTGCTTCTACTTAAAATATTTTGATTTTAAGAATTCTAGAATGTGGAATGTTTTGATGTTTTGGTAAAATATATTTTTCTCTGTCACTTTCACTTGCTATTCTTCATCTCACAACAATCTTTACCTCAAACTCACACAGGTGTCTTTATAATCCACAAACAATACCATTGCTGATGAAAATTTAAAATGAATCACATTTTTTTGTGCTTTTTATTATTTCCAAATATTCATAATTTGAGCCCAAAAAATGTGATATGTGTACCAACATCAGAAAGCAAAATGTAATTCCCCAAAATTTGAGGGTAATATTCTACTCTCACCCACAAAAAAACACCAAATATCACAGAATAAATCAAGAAGAATAACTCTTGAGTAATGTAATTCCATCACTTGTATGTCCATAGAAATGCAGTATTAATGTGTTTTTTTGTGTATTTATGTGTAGTTATGTGTAGGAGGGTCTCACATGTGGCATGGTATCATTAGCAGTAATCAGCATGGAAAAAAAACATTTGACACAGTTCCCCATAAATATTTACTGTACAAATACCAAAGGGTGAGAACATGGATTGAAAACTGGCTGCAAGGGCAAGTTTAGAGGGTGGTGATAAATGGGGAGTACTCAGAATGGTCAGGGGTGAAAAGTGGGGTCCCCCAGGGTTCTGTGCTGGGACCAATCCTATTTCATTTGTTCATAAACAACCTGGAGGATGGGGTAAACAGTTCAATCTCTGTATTTGCGGACAATACTAAGCTAAGTGGTGGGCAACTACAAGGCAAATGAGGTTTAACGTGGAAAAATGTAAAATAATGCATTTGGGTGGCACTGGGGGGAGAACCTCAAACAGAACAATATGCTTATAGAAAGCTAATACAAATTCCAGTAGGTGTAAAATTTTTCCTCCTTTGGCCTGACATGTTTCAGGAATTATATCCCTTCCTCAGAGGCTTTATAGGAGAGAGTGCAAGTACATTCTAAAAAAGAGCAGGAATAATAGTTTTAACATTGCATTTCAAAGTGGCATCAACATTGTAACACATGAGCATGTCCAACATACATACCGAAACTGAATTTGTACACAATTTTTGGTAGAGATATTAAAATCAAAATTTCATGAAAGAATGCTGCTGCCTTTCCATCGAAAAACATGATGAACCTCGTCTAGGCTTGGCACAGCCCTCGCAAGGTTCCCCACAAAAACAGCCCCCACAGTCCCGCCACAAACAGACCAATTGGTCTTTTAGTGATCGTGCTCTTCTAAAAGTAATAGTGGGAGTTGCAGATATATGACAGTTCTTAAATAATGGGGGGTGGGGCCACCCGGTGACCCCGCCCCCCCTCTGACCCACGGGACATGACGGGACTTCCCTGTGGCATTCCCCGTGACGTCACAGGGAAGTCCCGTCAAGTCGCCGTGCGTCAGAGCGGGGCGGGGTCACCGGGTGGCCCCGCCCCCCGTTATTTAAGAACTGTCAGACGAGGAGACGCCGTCACACAGCGGGAGCCTCCCTCCATGCCAGCATGGGTGCGGAGCGGCCCGGAGAAGAAAATGAAGAAGAGAAGAAAAGAAGAAGAGAAGAAGATGAAGAAGAAGAGAAGAGCGGGAGCCTCCCCCCATGCCATGGGCGCGGAGCGGCCCGAGGAGAAGAAGATAGAAGACGCCGTGGAGGAGATGCTGGACGAGAACGCCGGAGGAAGAACCAGAAGAGCCAGAAGAACCAGAAGATGAAGGAAGATAGAAGAAAGAAGAAGTATTTAAATAAAGGAATTGTCAAAAACTGTCTCTTGTCATTTTTAACATTTTTGACAGTTTTTTAGTGAAATGGTAGGGGTACTTTTGTACCCCCTTACCATTTTACACAGGGGGGGGCCGGGATCTGGGGGTCCCCTTGTTAAAGGGGGCTTCCAGATTCCGATAAGCCCCCCGCCCGCAGACCCCCACAACCACCGGCCAGGGTTGTGGGGATGAGGCCCTTGTCCTCATCAACATGGGGACAAGGTGTTTTGGGGGGCTACCCCAAAGCACCCTCCCAATGTTGAGGGCATGTGGCCTGGTACAGTTCAGGAGGGGGGGCGCACTCTCGTCCCCCCCTCTTTTCCTGCGGCCTGCCAGGTTGCGTGCTCGGATAAGGGTCTGGTATGGATTTTTGGGGGGACCTGACGCCGTTTTTTTTTTTTTGGCGCGGGTTCCCCTTAAAATCCTCTGTGGCTTAGAGGTTAGAACTTCTGCTAACTCTGAGGGTCTGGGTTCAAATCCCAACCATGTTACTTCATGTAGAGAAGTTGTCTCATCTCCCAGGTCCTATAATTATGTCTAAATGTAGGAGGGTTCCACCACCATTGTAAGTCTTTTCCAGATACACTATATAGCCAAAAGTATTGGGACGCCTGCCTTTACACACACATGAACTTTAATGGCAGCCCAGTCTTAGTCCGTAGGGTTAAAATTTGATTTGGCCCAACCTTTGCAGCTAGAACAGCTTCTGGGAAGGCTGTCCACAAGGTTTAGTCTGCCTATGGGAATGTTTGATCATTCTTCCAGAAGTGCATTTGTGAGGCCAGGCACTGATGTTGGATGAGAAGGCCTGGCTTGCAGTCTCTACTCTAATTCAGCCAAAGGGTGTTCTATCGGGTTGAGGCCAGGACTCTGTGCAGGCCAGTCAAGTTTCTCCACCCCAAACTTGCTCATCCATGTCTTTATGGACCTTGCTTTGTGTACTGGTGTGCAGTCATGTTGGAACAGGAAGGGGCTTTCCCCAAACTGTCCCCACAAAGTTGGGAGCATGAAATTGTCCAAAATTTCTTGGTATGCTGACGCCTTAAGAGTTCCCTTATCTGAAACTAAGAGGCCAAGCCCAACCCCTGAAAAACAACCCCGCACCATAATCCCCCTCCACCAAATCATTTTGAGCAGTGCACAAAGCAAGGTCCATAAAGACATGGATGAGTGATTTTGGGGTGGAGGAACTTGACTGGCCTGCACAGAGTCCTGACCTCAACACAACAGAACACCTTGGGGATAAATTAGAGAGGAGACTGTAGGTCAGGCCTTCTCGTCCAATATCAGTGCCTGACCTCACAAATGCACTTGGAGGAATGGTCAAACATTCCCATAGACACACTCCTAAACCTTGTGGACAAGAAGAGTTGAAGCTGTTATAGCTGCAAAGGGTGGGCCAAATGAGTTTTGAACCCAATACTAATACTGGGATGCCATTACAGTTCATGTGTGTTTAAAGGCAGGCATCCCAATACTTAGGCCAATATACTGTATATTGCTTGTGACACTGAGCATGGCTATGGACTTAGGGCTGGTTCACACCACAGAGATGCAGAGAACATGTGTGGGGCTGCCTGGTGGCTTAGTGGGTAGCGGTTCTGTCTAGCAGCACCTGGGCTGTTGGTTCAATTCTCCAACATGCTAATGCTTGTGTTGAAGTTTATATGTTCTCCCTGTGTGGGTTTCTCACCACAATCTAAAGACATGCTGGCATCTTATTTGTCTCCTGTCAAAATAGGTTCTAATGTAAGATTGTTAATTTTGGACTTTATATTGGAAGCTCATTGCAGCCAGAGACTGATGTTAATGTTTATTAGCACTAATCATGCCCAGGGACTTGGACATTTCAAATTTTAGGGTTTACACTGCACAGGTACATATGCTTAGAAAACTGTTGCTTTGTTTATGTGGATGTAAATGGACTTTGATCTTTGTCCTGTAGTTGGAGATTTGATGCACATAGCCAAGGCTAACACAGTTGCAAATCCTATTATGTGTTCCTGCTCATCAGGTGCAATCACTTTAGACATACATGAAGAGACAGATTGAAAGATACTGGTGGGCGTGTACTTCTATTGGGTGTGTCAGTGTGCTAACAATACAACCTCTCTTATATAAAGGCCTGCAGTAGGGGGATTCGTTTGGCCTGAGAAGGTCAGGTTTTTTGTTGTGATGGAGAAGGAATGATATTGGGAGATTTGATGAAATTCTTGTGCATTTTTTTCCTTGTCAAAAGAAGTTTATTGAGTATACAATGTTATAAAGATACATAAAGTAAGTTTACAAGGATCTATAAAGTAAGCTCATTGTTTTACAGTAGGGTTTCTATAGGTAAATATAATGAAATTTCAAATATTAAACATTGGGTTTACGTAAAACTAAATTAAAGATATATATCATTTCCTTAGTTACTTTTGTAGGTATTTAAATGATTTATACCTACTATACATATTGTTTACAAGTAGAGTGTATATAGGTCAAATACATTCTGATAATGAGCTTTAATCGTAAGGTGGAGAAAAGGAAAGAAAAAGAAGAAAAAGGGTTGAAAGGCAGAGGTATGGTCCACAAGGTTGTCCCGCTCGTCAGTTTATTATTCTTTTTAGTTCTCTTTGAAGCCTTAGAATGGGTGTCTCTGTAAGTCATTTAATCTGTTACCATGGCAACAGGACAGAGTCATTGAAGTTTGACAGGAACTGTTGTTTTATCCAAGGATGCCAAAGTTTTTCAAATTTTGGAATTTGATTTTGATCGATGGCTACCATCTTAGCATGGGACATTGTATTATTCCTTCTATGAATTGTTTCTGCTAGTACCAATGTAGGAGATTTCCATGCCTTGGCCACTGTTTGTTTTGCAGCCGTTATTAGTTGGATCATAAGTTTGAATTGAGAGAGTGTTAACCATTCCGGTTTTAGATTAAGTAAAGTTAAATATGGATCTGGTTGTATTATTTTTTAAAATATTTTAGATGCAATCACGAAGACTTCCTTCCAGAAGGTTTGGATTACTGGGCACGTCCACCATATGTGTAAATATGTGCCTATTTCTGGGCATCCTCGAAAACAAAGAGCTGAGGTATTAGGTGAATATTTTGCCACTCTAGCGGGTACAAGGTACCAGCGAGTTAGGACTTTATAATTTGTCTCCAGTGCTAAGATGTTGGGTGAAGATGACTTAGATGTGAGCCATATGTTAGACCAGTCCGTGTCTTCTAAAGTTCGTCCCAGGTCCTCCTCCCACCTCTGAACGTAAGAGGGTCTATTAAGATTTGCTACTCCATATAATTGATTATAAAGTGATGAAATTGTACCTTTAGCAAATGGATCTTTTGTACAGATTGATTCAAAAATGGATAATTGGGATAATGGTGTATCCCCCTTTAGGAATGGTGTATAGAAATTTTTGATTTGGAGATATCTAAATATCTCAGAGTTTGGTAAATCATATTTTTCTCTAAGCGATGGGAATGAAAGGAATGATTTAGATGCTATGAAGTCATTTAGTGTCTGAATGCCTGATGTTGTCCAAGCTTTAAAAGAATTTGGGTAGATCCATGCCGGATAAAAAGCCGGATTTCTGATAAAAGAAAGGAGAGGATTGTGTGGAGATTGTAACTGATATTTGGTTTTTAGTTTATCCCAGAGAGATAAGAAGTGTTTAGTTATGGGATTATGAATTTTAAAGCGGTCTTTAGGATCAAGCCATAATAAATTTGATATTAATAGAGGGTCATTTTCTGAAGCCTCTATAAATACCCATAATGGGATTTCCTGTTTTGCATGGTATTTGGACAGACTGGCCAAATGTGCTGCTCTGTAGTAGTTAGTAAAATTAGGGTATCCCAGGCCTCCTTTATTTTTGGGAAGATGTAGTGTGTGTATAGGTATACGTGGTTTAGAAGAGCCCCATATAAACGAAGTTGCTCTTTTTTGTACTATTCTCAAAAAATAGGAAGGAATTGGAATAGGGAGGACTCTGAATAGATAAAGCAATTTGGGTAGAATAGTCATTTTGATTGCATTAATCTTCCCTATCCAGGATAAAGGAAGTTGCGACCATTGTTTTATTAGATTTGTGATCTGTCTTAATACAGGAGGATAATTGGTTGAGAATAAGTCAGAATGAGATGCTGTTAAATGAATTCCAAGATATGGGATTGATTTTTCTGCCCATGTGAATGGGAGTGCAGCCCTAGCCGGGATCAATTCCATGTTTGTGAGTGAAATATTAAGCATTAGGCATTTCTTAGGATTAATCATAAGGCCGGATAGGGCTGCAAATCCATCAAGAGCTGGTATTAAGTTAGGACCAGAGACCTGTGGTGATGATAGAAAAAGTAATATATCGTCTGCAAATATACATAATTTGTGTGTAATACCTCCTACTTCAATGCCAGTTATAGTTTGGTTTGTTCTGATGTATTGGGCCATGGGTTCGAGTATAAGGGCAAATAATAAGGGAGATAATGGGCAACCCTGTCGGGTACCTCTTTCGATATTAAAGGCTTCAGATTTGTATCCAGCATATTTTATATAGGCTTTGGGTTTATTATATAATGCTTTGATCCATGTTAAAAAGTGGGGTCCAAAACCCCATTTTTGTAATGAATATTGCATATATTGCCAGGTAACTGTGTCAAATGCCCTCTTAATATCGAGAGATAGAAAACATAAAGGGATTTTCCGTTTTTTAGCAATATGTGCCAATAACACTGCCCTGCGTATATTATCGCCTGCCTGTCTATTTGGCATGAAGCCTACTTGATCTCTATGCATTAATTTTCCTATAATGCTATTAAGGCGTTTTGCTATTATTTTTGCTAATAATTTAATATCGAGGTTTAACAGAGAGATAGGCCGATAATTCACACAGGAAGTATCATCAGAAAGGGGTTTTGGGATCATACAAACAATTGCCATTAGTGTCCATCTAGAAGTTTGTTAAACGTTTCAGTGAGAATGGGAGAGAGTATTTTTGAGAATGTTTTATAGTATAAAGCCGAGTAGCCGTCTGGGCCTGGTCTTTTGTTAAGTTTTAGGTCTTTTATGGCGTTAGCAACTTCATCTATAGTTATAGGCTCATCCAAACTGCTTTTTGATTCTGAGATAACTCAGGTAAGGTTATTTTTGAGAAGAAGGATTCAGCCTCTGTAGGATTAAATTCATTGTTTGTCTTATATAAAGTTGCGAGATGTGAGTGAAATTTATGGACTATTTTAACTGGATTACAAGTGTAAACATTTTTTGATAATTTCAAACGTATTGGTTTGAAAGATTTGTTAGTTGAATTTAATGCCCGAGCCAAATATGTACCTGGTTTGTTTGTATTCATGTAGAAATTGTGTTTGGAGCGTTTGAGGGATTTATCAACTGACTCAGTGAGAAATAGATCGTATTCCAATCTAGATTTTTCCAGATGAGATTTTGTACTCTGAGATGGATTATCTTGAAATGATATGTAGGCTGCATTAAAATTGAGTTCTAGTTTTTTTGCTAGATTTTTGCGTTCCCGTTTAAATAGTGCCATTTTTCTTTGTATTGTACCATGCAAGACAGGCTTATGAGCTTCCCACAGTGTTATTGGGGAGATGTCTGTTGTATTATTAATTGATATGTATTCCTTTAAAGCTTGTTCAATGGCCATCTGATGTAGTGGGTGTTTGAGCATTATGTCCGGTAAGTACCACGTTGGGTCATGCGCTTTTGGTATGGCTGAGGCTATAGTAGTGTATACTGCATTATGGTCAGACCACGGAATCGGAATTATATCTGATGCAATAATTTCTGGTATCATTCCTATTGTTAGAAAAATATGATCTATTCTGGTGAAGGTTTGATGAGGGTGCGAGAAATAAGTGAATTTCTTTTTCATTGGGTTACTTTCTCTCCACGAATCTACCAGATTGTATTTGGAAAGAAGTTGAGAAAAAGGTAATCTAGAGGTTATTTTGGATGGTGTAAAAGGTGATTTATCTAGAAATGGGAGGAGGACCTGGTTCGAATCCCCACACATTATCACTGTTCCTATTTTGTGTGTATTAATCACTTGTAATATATGTGAGAGGAATGTTGTAGGTTGTTTGTTAGGAGCATAGTAGGAAATCACCGTGATTGCTGTATCCATTATATAACCCATGAGTATCAGGTATCTACCTTCTGGGTCTTAAATTTCTGAGGATAAGGTGAATGGTGTGGATCGGTGAAATGCAATTAGAGTTCCCCTTTGCTTAGTACAGGCAGAAGCCGTGTAAATTTGTTGACAAAAAGGAGAAATATATTTTGGAGTAGAATCTTTGGTGAAGTGTGTTTCTTGGAGGCATACTATGTGAGCCTTCTTGTTATGGAAAGTACGGAAGGCTTTGGTCCTTTTTTGAGGGACATTTATTCCCTGAACATTCAGGGAAAGTATATTCAGTGGTGCCATGGCAATAGATCAAATAGTTTTGACTTACTTTTTGTTATGCAGAGCTGACTGCGCAGATCAACCTGTGTGGACTGAAGAGATGAATAGATAGAAAAGAAACCAGTGAATTCTGGAGTAAAGAGTAAACAAAAAACATATGAGATTAGATGATACATTGTATAAATTATTTTTTGCAAGTAATCAAAATTTACCCGTGAAAGAGAATAAATATCTCTCTCAGGGGAATAAGTGCCTTCGTCACACTCCCACATAATATGGTTGGGAGAATGAGGAGGGCTAATGGGGGTACACGGATCTTCCGCTTACAGGAGAGAAGTGCTATGTCAAAAGACATCAAAATGATGTTTCATTAATTGGAGTGCAGAATATAGTTTTTGTTGAAATTATTTATTCCAGGGTGGTTGTATAAGGTTAGTCTTGCCCTAGGCTAAATAATAGTTAGAAGGGTACTGTTAATAACTTTGGTATTGATGAAGATAGTTTGAATTATTTTGGGATTTTAACCCTTTTAGAGTAAACAATTACATATTTTATTCATATGCAACTGTTTAGATATGTTAACTCATAAAATTGAGGTTGTATTGCTTCAGATTAGAATAAACAAAAACATAATTCTAGGAACTAGTTAGGTAATAATATATTTGTTTTAAGAAAAGAAAGAAAAAGCTTCCATTACTTCTGGATTATTGAACATATTTGTCCTAAAAAGTAATAAATCTATTGTTATTACCTGATAATATATAACTGAACAAGAATTTCCTTATTTCACTTATATATTCTAAGGCTATATGAATCAGAAGTAATAAGAAATATAACTGGAATGTAACATGATCCCACACAGTGTGTGACTATCAGAATGCAGTTACATTCAGTTATAAATATAGGTTTTTTATAGAGAACCATCTCTTAGTATAATAAATGAAGAGATATCAGGAATTAGGATGTCAGTCCATTGAATCTTCTTGGTCCATGGATGATGTGGCATAACGGCCTCTTTTGTGAGAATGGTGATTCCCATTTTGTTCTGAAATTTTCTGGGTGCTGCCTGAAGGTGAAGATGATGCCATTCTTCTGCGTGTGGGAGTGTTGCTGCTTGTGGGTTCTGTCAGATTTAATTTTAAAAGGGTTTGTTGTAGTTCATCTGCTGATCTGCTTCTGTAAATTGTACCTTGGTAGTTAAATCTGACTGAAAAGGGGAAGCCCCATTGATACATAATGTTGTGGCGTTGCAGTTCCATTAGTTGGGGTTTCATGGATCGTCTTTTAGTAATAGTAAGTTGGGATAGGTCAGCAAAAATTTGATAATTGTGTCCTTGAAAATTAAGTTCCTTTTTTTCTCTTGCAGCAATTAGTATTTGTTCTTTCGTTCTGTAATAATGAAATTTTGTGATTATATCACGTGGGGGTCCATCTTTCTTTTTGGCTGTGAGGGCTCTGTGTACTCTGTCCAGTTCTAAACGTTCAATAGGGATATCTGGCTTTAGTTCTTGTAATAGAGCAGTAATAGTAGATTGCAGGTCTGTCACAGTTTCAGGTATTCCCCTTATGCGCAAGTTTGAACGTCTGGCTCTATTTTCGTAATCTTCGAGCTTAGTTTGAAGTATTAAATTCTCTTTTTCTAATTGTTCCAATTCTGTTATATTTTCTTGGGTTGTAATTTCAATTTCATCCATTTTTATTTCTAGGGCTGCGGTGCGGTTTCCCAGCTCTCTTATTTCTTTGGTTAGGCTTTTTGTTATTTGGTCTGAGGTTTGTTTTAAAGCCTTATGAAGCATCTTTTCAAATTGTAATAATATTACTGGGGATACTGAGGAGGCTTGTGGAGAAGTTTGTGAGAGGATTTGTTCTGTATCTGACTCAAATGGAGAGTCTTGCTGTGACATTTTCTGTCTGTGAGAGCGCACTGATGCTGTATCTTGTGAGGTGACTGGAGCTGCTTCAGCTGCAGTGAGTGCCTGTGAGCTCTTTGTGAGGTGATTTTTATTTCTGCCACGGTTTCCTCCCAGTACCATATTTCCTGCCCAAACTTTCACAGTTTGTTCCCAGGGGCAAAAAGGTTCAAATGGATACCTTTTGAGCCTGCAGGCTCCGCTTTGTCCTTCTCTTCTCTCCTCAGCGGTGTGGAGCTCTAACAATGCATGTCTGCTCCGCTAGGCTCCGCCTCCTGCCCCCTCCTTGTGCATTTTTTTCAATCAAAAGTGGGTTTATGTGGCCATGCTGTCAATGTTGTGTGTGTATTGTTCCTGTCTGATCATGCATACATCGTTTGGAAGCATCTGCTGACCTACTCTTTTTTTTATCTCGTTTAATCGTGTACACCGAAATGCAGCTTCCAGCAGAACATGGTCACCAATGTATGTATGTGTGGATTGTGGGCTGGTGGTGGGTGTTTTGAATAAGTCTTTTGCAATATTATGTTGGAATGCTTTGTAAGAATGACTGTTAAGTATGTTTCTATAATCTTTCAGATAATAATGTGATGTGTTGCTCATTATACACTGAAATTAAAGCTGTGTCCACTCTAAGGTTTTGTCTAATTTTAGATTGTAAGCTCCTATGAGCAGGGCCCTTAAAATTCTGTTGCTAAATGTAGTACCATATATCCTGTCCAAATTTTTTTGAAGCTAGTAAATGTAAATTTATTTTTTTTCTGCTGGTAAAATAAAAGTACATTGAGCTTTTGTTGTGGTGTTTGTGGTGTGTGTTTTTTTTTTTTTTTTTTATATTTTATTTCAATATGTATTTGTGCACCAAAAAACGAATCTCTTTGCCCTGGTTCACATGCTACTTTGAAATTGCGCTACTTCACTTGAAGTAGCACGATTTCAAAGTAGCAAGGTCAGCGTGATTTCAGGTGGCTTCATACACAAATGTCTATTGAAGTCGTACCTGAAATCGGCAAAAGTAGTGCAGGAACTACTTTAGCAAATTGATGCGGTGCCACAAAAAAAATGTTGCATCAATTGGAACAGTGCCATTGCCAATAGTCATGCGATTTGATCTCTCAAATCGCATGACCAATCGCTCCAATGTAAACCTAGGCTTCTACACAACTGCAAGTTATATATAAAGATTCCACCTTTATCATTAACAGCTGTGGAGAATTGCAGGTAATGAATTCAGCTGGTGCATAGGCAGTGTTTGAATGTGTCAGCTCTGGTTCACATTGGTGTGATTTGACTTGTCAAATCTGTGGCAATTGCACTGTTCTAATTGGTGCGATTTGTATTGATATTGGTGCAGAAAAGTGCACTGATGTCTCTGATGTTGCCCCCACAGTTGGGACTGACATGCAGGAATTAAATTGTGGGAGTTCAGCTGAACGATTTCCTCCCTCTGTCAGTGTGAACCAGGGCTCAAACTGGGCCTCTTGCCTTTGTAATTCACCTGCTGCTAACCCAGGGACACCATTTCTTAGCAAACTCCCTTAAGTTTACCTTCAAATATATGTAGAAATACAGATTTGCATATCTGAAAATAAAAAAATACTAATCATGGTTGAGATCAAATATTCGCAGCTGCAATCAAAAGCGTGGTTTCACCTTCTGACCTGGAAATTATTCATTGTATGCACCTGGAAGTTCCTGTGCTGGTCAGGATCTCCATCTAGGTGGACATGGCGAGGTCTCTTTAGCAGAGAGGAGGCGCTGCTTATTGGCCGGGTAAGTGTAGGATATGTACTTGTACTTAATCAATGCAGGGGTTGATGTCATAGTTAGATTTGGTGTGGTTCATTGATTTGTTTGGCATCACCACACATTTGCTTCCGTCCCATGTGCACACATCACTTCCTGCATTTGTTCTGCTGATGTAAATCAGTAAGGACTATGCAAGTATAAATGAGAGCTCCTTTTATTAAAATATATATGACTTGTTTCACAGCTGGGCGAATTTTCCAGCAAATTTGGACCTTTGAGTTGCATGACAAGTTGTACCCCATGATTCTCAATGACAACCATTCATATCTGTGCTACTTTAAGTCGCACCAACTTCAAAGTAGTCCCTGTACTACTTTGGTGTGACTTGAGGTATATCGGGTACAATATTACACAGGCATTCCCAGAAGTTGGGGCCAAGTTGCAGCGGCAAAGTGGCAGCAAAATAGTGTGACTTTCAGGTCTCAGCAGTGTGAATGAGATTCAAGGATAACACCTTTGAATTTGGCCCTATTGTCACTTGTGCATCCTGAAGGTGTAGCAAATTCGTCCCTGCACTACCTTGGTTTGACTTTGATGCAATTTGAGGTCCATACACCACAAGATTACACAGACATTGCTTCAAGTCATGACAAAGCTGTGCAATTTTAAGGTCGCACAAGTGCAAATGGGGCCTTATTCAAAGGTGTTATCAATTAATCGCATTAGGTTACTTTCACACTTGGGTGACTTTTCATGGAGCTTTGGACCTCAGAGTCACATGAAAAGTTGTTCCCCTTGATTTCCATGCATATTTATTTAATTAATTTTATTTTATTAATCGTCATCGTGATTTTTTTCCCCTTTACGATCTTGAAAAAAGAGTTTCACGATTCTTGCTATGCAAAGAACTCTCTCTGCTCTTCTGAAGCCACAGTCGAAAAACCAGGAAGTCTGCCAAGCATTGGAACATTCTTTATCAGTGAACTTAACTAGAAACCTTGTAACAATTTGTCAATTAAATAGAATTCTGTGTAAGTGAGGAAAGTTTAACTACTTAAACACTAAACATTTTTCTGACATTTGTTGGTTTCAGGTTAAAATCATTTTTTTTTTTGCTAGAAAATTACTTAAAATCCCCCAACATTATATATATTTTTTTAGTAGAGACCCTAGAGAATAAAATGGTGGTTGTTACAATATTTTATGTCACACTGTATTTGCGCCTTTCAAATGCAATTTTTTTTGGAAAAAAGTACTTTAATGAATTAAAAAAAAAAAAAGAAAAGTTAGCCCAATTTTTTTTGTGGGATAATGTGAAAGATTTTACGTCGCAAGAATCGTGATCTTTTTATTCTAAGCAAAAAAATTGTGATTTTCATTTTGGCCAGAACCGTGCAGCTCTAATATCTATGCAACTTCACCCATGTTCACATAGGTCTGAATTGACATGTCAAATTGTAGGCCAAATCGGCGCCTATTGATGGCAATGGAACTGTCCGAATTGGTGCGACGCCACAACGATTCCCAAAAGTAGTTCCTGCACTACTTTGGGCGACTTCAGGGGGCGATTTCTTACCTCCCAACTTTTTGAGATGGGTATAAGGGACACCTATTAGCAAAAGTAGGTAGGCATAGGACACCTTCCTAAAGGAGAACAGTTGGGACCTATGTGATTTCACTAGAAATCTGTGCAGGAAAGTGCACTGATGTCTCTGAAATCGCTGACAAAGTCGGGCTGAGTCACACTTGTGCAACTTTGGACATCAGAGTCATATGACAAGTCATACCCCATGGTTTTCAATGTGTACCATTCATATCTGTGCGACATCAAGTAACACTGACTTCAACGTAGTCCCTGTACTACTTTGGTCTGACTTTGATGCGAGTTGAGGTCCATAGACCTCAAGTTTACACAGGCATTCCCTGGAATTGCGGCAAAATTGCTGATGCAAAATCATGGGAAAGTTGTGTGTCTTTCCCTGTGACTCCTGTGTCCATAGACCTCAAGATTACATAGGCATTGCTTAAAGTCGCATTAAAATCTCGCAACTTTCAGGTCGCACAAGTGTGAAAGGTGCCTAAGTCACTGTGCTGAGTACTATTTTATACCTAGAATATAAAGTAGTCCCACCATCAAACACTAGTAAACATATGTTCTCAATATAATTGTGCTCAAATGGCTGAAAATCACACAGATGGTATCACCTACTGAAAGCTTGCATTGTACTCAGCAGCCTATGCTGAAAAGAGGCAAATGCCTATTAGCCAATGCCACATCGGCACGAGCATGGTTGTTACTATAATATTAATGCCTGAAATGCAAAACATTATTGTATTGAATCAAACATTAGTAAATGTATTTTCTCTGTAGGTAAGTACTCAGCTCTGTAGCATAGCGGTATACCCTGCTGCCCCCAAAAGTTCAAGCCATGAATTCAAATCCCACTGACAGCATCACCTCCCAGAAGTGTGCATTGTACTCAGAAGCATAATTAGGCAAAGCACATCAGCTTGCTTTATTCCATATTTTAACTCTTCAAATGCATGCAATGGTATGTACTTATTCAATAATATGGTATGGAATTCCAAAATTCCAGGAAAAAAATGTCGTAGGGTCCCCCCAGTACATACCAGGCCCTTCGGTATGGACTTTAAGGGGAACCCCACACCAAAATGTAAAATAAATTTGATGTGGGGCCCCCAAAATCCATACCAGACCCTTATCCAAGCATGCAGCCTGCAGGTCAGGATAGGGGGGGACGAGTGAGCACCCTCCCCTTCTGAACCTTACCAGGCCACATGCCCCAAAGCACCTTTTCCCCATGTTGATGGGGACAAGGGCCTCTTCCCGACAACACTGGTCGGTGGTTGTCGGTCTGCAGGCAGGGGGTTTATCAGAATCTGGAAGCCCCCTTTAACAAGGGGGCTCCCAGATCCTGCCCCCTATGTTAATAGGTATGGGGTACATTTTACCCCTACCCATTCACCAAAAAAAGCAGTGAAATGTAAAAAAATTAATAGCCGGTTTTTGACAAGTCCTTTATTGTAGAATAGCTCCGAGCTGTCTTCTTCCCTGAGCCATCTTCTCCAGACACTGTCTCTCCCTCCTCCACCTTCTCCCCGAGCTGTATTCTCCCAGAGCCGTCTCTCCTGCTGCCGCCATCTGCTGTGTTCTTCTGCACCGCTGGTTACCCGCTAATAAAAAAAAGCTGCTCTTCTTCCATGGTGGTCTTCCTCCGCTGTGTTGTCACCCGCTGTGTAGTGTCTCTTACATAGCCATGGAGCGGACTCTCCGGGTGACATTATCGGATGGCCACAGAAGACCGCCACAAGAAGAGCGGCTTTTTTTTATTAGTGGGTAACCAGCTGCGCTGAAGAACACATCAGCGGGAGAAGATGGTGGCAGCAGGAGAGACAGCTCGGGGAGAAGAAACATCAAACACTAGTGAATGTATTTTCTATGTATGACTGTGCTACACCCAATAGGCTAGCGGTCAGCACTTCTACCTTGAAGAACTCATGGGTTCATATCCCACAGAGAAATACTAAAAGATTGAATTTAGTGAAAAAAAAGCAAATGACTATTAGCCAAAGCAGCATATGCTGAAAATAGGTGAATGCCAATTAGCCAATGCACTTTAAATTTGGCTGATTCTATTATATTAACTCTTCAAATGCATGCAATGATATGTAAGTATTCAATACTATTATGGTGTGAAATTCCAAACACCACACACTAACTAATGGGCAGATTACATTTTTTTGTTTGTTCATTTTAATTCGCTTGTGCACTGAAAAAATAAACACAGCTGGGGGATGGTAGGTTGGCTGGTATTTGAACTTGTACCGTGAGTGCTGTGGAGACATCTGAGCAGACTACTAAGCCATTGTGCTAAGTATGAGACCTGCATAATAGCGTAGTATGATTAAAGAATGAATATAAATAATTACCGCTTTATAGTCACCTAAATTAAAAAATAAAAAACAACATACAACAAATAGATAACCTAAATGTTTAATACATGTAACTTTACAGAATAGCAGACATTACTATGTAATAATCATTCATAACTGCATTAGTTAGCAAAAGAAGGAAAAAACTAGGAATACTAATTTCAACATACATCAATAGATGCACACGAGGTAGAGCACATCTCACATAAAAATGTTTCTTTCACATACATGGATCATGATTACAGTGCAGTACTATATAACAACTTGGTAGGAATTGGCATTTGCATATACGCGGAAGCGCTAGTTAACGCCAGCTTAGAATTTACTAACATGTGTTTCTCACTAATAGCGCTAGTTTTTCATTCGCACATTCGCCTGTTGAAATTTTATTTGGCTAAAATGGTCGCTGGTTCATATTCCCAACCACACCACAAGACTACCTGCCTGGAGTTTGCATGTTCTCCTTGTGCCTGCGTGGGTTTCCTCCGGGTACTCTGGTTTCCTCCCACACTCCAAAGACATGCTGGTAGGTTAATTGGCTTCTGTCTAAATTGACCCTAGTATATGAATGTGAGTTAGGGACCTTAGATTGTAAGCTCCTTGAGGGTAGGGGCCCATATTAGTGTATAATGTATATGTAAAGCACTGCGTAAATTGACGGCACTATAAAAGTACCTTAAAGCGGAGTTCCACACAAAAATGGAAATTCCGCTTTTCGGAACCCTCCCCCCCTCCGGTGTCACATTTGGCACATTTCAGGGGGGAGGGGGGTCCAGAT
Source organism: Aquarana catesbeiana (assembly GCF_042186555.1). Lineage (NCBI taxonomy): Eukaryota > Metazoa > Chordata > Amphibia > Anura > Ranidae > Aquarana > Aquarana catesbeiana. Next base: position 151,689,326 of record NC_133332.1, on the reverse strand, counting down.
ACCTGTCTAAGACAGGTATTTGCACCCACTTCCGGCATAGACTCCCATGGGAGTCTATGCCTCTTCCCGTCCCGACCGCGCTGTCTGCTGGGAACACACAGCTCCCAGGAGAGAGCGGCGACCACTAGGGACGCGCAGCGCGACTCGCGCATGCGCAGTAGGGAACCGGGAAGTGAAGCCACAACGCTTCTCTTCCTGATTCCCTCACCTAGGATGGTGGCGGCAGCTGCCGAGAACTGAGCGGGTTCTCGGCGTCCCCTGCCGACATCGCTGGACCCTGGGACAGGTAAGTGGCCATGTATTAAAAGTCAGCAGCTGCAGTATTTGTAGCTGCTGGCTTTTAATATTTTTTTTTTTTTTGGCGGTGTGGGTGAACCCCCACTTTAAATAAAAATAAATAAGTCTTCACTAATATTATGGTGTGAATCTCCAAAACACCATACACTAGCTAACAAGCAGTTTACATTTGATAAACTTTATTGTATGGTATATAAACCATCAAACACTAGTATAAGTATTTTGTATATATAATTGTGCTCAGCCCAATAGGCTAGCAGTTAGCACCTCTACCTTCAAGCATTCAGGTATTGAAAGACTCATGGGTTCAAATCCCACAGAAGAATCCTAAAAGATTACTATTGGTGGAGAAAAGGAGAATTACCGTTAGCCAATTAGCCAAAGCAGCATACAGTGAATACCAAGTAGCCAATACACTTTAATGTGGTTGATATTATTGTATTAACTCTTCAAATGCTTGCAATGGTATGTAAGTATTCACTAATATTATGGTATGAATCTCCAAACACCACACACTAGCTAACAAGCAGTTTACATTTGATAAACTTTATTGTATAGTATATAACACATCAAACACTAGTAAAAGTATTTTGTATGTATAATTGTGCTCAGCCCAATAGGCTCGCAGTTAACACCTCTACCTTCAAACATTCAGGTATTGAAAGACTCATGGGTTCAAATCCCACAGAAAAATCCTAAAAGATTGCATTGGTGGGAAAAGGAGAATGCCAGTTAGCCAATTAGCCAAAGCAACACAAATATACGTGTATATATATTTACTGAAAATAGGTGATTGCCAAGTAGCCAATGCAGTTTAATGTGAAAGTTTTTATTGTATCAACTCTTTAAATGCATGCAATGGTATGTAAGTATTCAATTATATTATGATGTGACATTCCAAACACCACACACTAGCTAAAGGGCAGTTTACATTTCTTTGTTTGTTTATTTTAATTCACTTGTGCACTGAAAAAATAAACACAGCTGGTGGATGGTAGGTTGGCTGTTGTTTGAACTCATACCATGAGTGGTGTGGAGATATCCAAGCAGACCACTAAACCATTGTGCTAAGTACAAGACCTGCATAATAGTGTAGTATTATTAAAGAATGAACATAAATAATTACTGCTTTATAGTCAACTAAATTAATAAATAATAAATCAAAAACATGAAAAAAACAACATACAACAAATAGGTAACCTAAATGATTAATACATGTAACTTTACAGAATAGCAGACATTACTATGTAATAATCATTCAGAACTGCATTTCTTAGCAAAAGAAGGAAAAAAAAAACTAGGAATACTAATTGCAATATAAATCAATAGATGCACGGGAACTAGAGCACATCTCTGATAAAAAATGTTTCTTTCACATACATGGATCATGGCTACAGCACAGTGCTATATAACAACTTGATAAGAATTGACATTTGTATATACGCGGAAGCGCTAATTAGCGCAATTTAGAATTTACAAATGTTTGTTCTCCGCTTATATCGCTGATTTTCATGCGCAAATTCGCCGTTTTGTTTCCATTTGGCTAAAATGGGCTCTATTATTTTCCATAGTGCCCAGTACTTCCTGGAGTTATAGTAAATGACCCCCTGAATGTCAGTAAGAGTTCCCGTGTTAGATTCGTCTCATGGGAAAATCCTTAATTGGGGGTTTAGTAGGAGTGGATCGAGTTATGTATCTATGTATTACCCCGGAGGTATCATCATTTGTCTCTCCTCTCAATTTTATGGTGCTGCGACGTTCGGTCTAAGTTTGCTCAAGATAGGATATAAGTGTGTTGTGTTGTCGGTGGCATCCTGTTCAGGTCATTAATCTTAGGCTATATATTAACTTCTGGGGAATGCTGGGTGGGTAGGAAGTGGAGAAGGTGTGGGGGGTGAGTATGACTCGGGTGTATCCGAGGATGGGGGAACTGATGACATGAGTTTATGAAAGTGGAGAGTATGGTAAAGGGAGTGAGAAGTAAGGGGGGAAGAAAGATATCAGAATGATTAAGATTTGTGGAGTATTCAGTGACATGAAGGTAGCTGTGCGTCTCTCTTGCCTCCCTCCTCAGAAGGAGGCTTGCATTAGATCCATACCAGCTGATCAATGTCATGGGTATCTGTCGAGCCTATTCACATAGTCGTTTGGGATTGTGGGAGAAAAGGTAGTAGAGTTGTGCGTATATTTACACTGTGGAATGGTAGGACAGTTTATGTCAAATCTTTACTAGTTTGGAGAGAAAAGGAGGGCGTAGTCTGACATTGATCTGAAGTGTGTCCAACATGCCCATTTGTTATTAAATTCGTGTGGGGAGTCTCTCGCTATATGTATTAATTCTTCCATTTCAGTGATTCTGTTTTTTATTGAGCCATTCTTTGATGGAGGGGGGTGTCTGGGATTTCCAGTGTGTGGGAATGCACTGTTTTGCTGCATTGATCATGTGCATCGCAAGCAATTTATGGTATGTTCTGTGTGGTAAGCTTGAGTGATGTAGTAAAAATTGAGCGGGGGTTCTATCCAAAGTATAGGTGGTGACACGTGTGATTATCTTGTGTACTTCTGTCCAGAACGTTTGGATAGAGGGGCAATCCCACCATAAGTGAAGTAGGGTTCCTGGTTGATCAGTACATCTCCAGCATTCCTCTGGGATTGCAGGATTAATTTTATGCAGTAAGGCGGGTGTGCGGTACCAGTGAGTTTGGATTTTGAATCCATTCTCTTGAGTAGTCACATTGATAGATCCCTTGTGAATCTTGAAATAAATTCTTTCCTATTCTTCCGGCGAAAGAGATATAGACAGGTCTCTTTCCCAAGCACTGCACATTGTCGAATTATTAGGCGTACAGTCTATGAAGAGAAGGGAGTATGCAGTTGATATCATGTGTGTTTGCGGTGTTTTATGGGAGCATAGGCGTTCAAAGGGAGTCAGTTGTCTAGAACAGGAAAATTTCCTTTCTAGGTTTCTCAAGAAATGAGTGATCATGAGATATGTCCAGTCTGGTATCTGAGGTTTGTCAAACCTGGAAGATAGTTGAGATGCTGAAAGGATTTTCTCTTGGTTGTAAAAGTCGTGGACTGGGATTTTTCCATCATTCCAGTGTTGCGTTAAGAAGTTAGTGTGCATGCCTGGGGGAAAATCCGGGTTCAGTCTGAGTGGGGTCATTAGGCCTTGGATTGTCGAGATGGAGGAGCGTTTGCAAGTCACGTAAAAGCTTTGACTTGTTGGTCTGATTAGAGGATGAAGCTTCAGTTCGGTGGGAAAGTGACGTTCTAGAATCCAAGGTAATGATGCTAGGGAGAGGTTCGTGAAAGAATCCTCCAGTCTGACCCAATCTTTTGTGGTTCCGTGAAGATTCCAATCTAGTATTCTGGTCATATGTACAGCTTTGTAGTAGTTGGTAGGGTCTGGGAAATCTATGCCTCCTAGATGATTGAGTAAGGCTAACTGTGCATATTTAATTCTAGGTTTGCACCCCCCCCAAAGGAAGGTGGAGCTGATGTGTTTGTAGGATTTGAAGAAGGTCGGTGTCACGTGGATCGGGACAGTCTGCATTGTATATAGGATTCGTGGAAGAACATTCATTTTTAGAATTGCAGCTCTCCCGAACCACGAGAACATCGGCCTATTCCAATTTTTTAGGTCTTGTGTAAGTTTGTTTAGTATTGGTAAATAATTATTTGTATATAAGTTGGATAGTTTTGCGGGTAGTTGTATGCCTAGATAGGTGATCACCTCTGGCTGCCACTGAAAGGGGAAGTTTGTTTTGCATTGATAGACTATGGGTGAGGGCAAGGAGACATTAAGGGCAAAGGATTTAGTAAAGTTAATTTTGAGGTTGGATATCAGGCCAAATTTTCAAAATTCTTCGATTAGGACTGGGAGTGTGATCTTCGGATGTGTGAGAGATAGGAGTATGTCATCCGCATAAGCAGCTAATTTGTATTCTCTTTGGCCAGTGGATATCCCTCTTATGTCGGGGTTTTGACGTATGGAACACAGGAGAGGGCTAATAGAATGGGTGAAAGAGGACACCCCTGCCTCGTTCCATTGCGGATGGGGAAGACATTCAACAGGGTTTTATTTACTCTAATTCTGGCTGAAGGTTGGGCATATAAGGAAAATACAAGATTGAACATGTGCGGCCTATTCCCAGGGCTTTTAGGACAGCGGCCATATAGTCCCAAGACACCCTGTCGAATGCCTTCTCTGCATCTAAAGCGAGGAAAAAAACTGCTTGTTTTGAGGATGTCATGAGGTGGTGCAGGTTGATCGCTTTTATAGTGTTGTCCCTGGCCTCCCTTCCAGGGACAAACCCTACTTGGTCTCGGGAGATGATTGATGGGAGTAATGGAAGAAGTCTATTGGCTAAAATTTTGGAGAGGATCTTAATATCCACATTCAGTAGTGAGATAGGCCTATAGTTTGCCGGTTGTGAAGGATCTCTGTTGTCCTTGGGTATGACTGTAATGTGTGCTTGTAGCATTCCTGGAGTGAGTGGTCTGTATGCTGATAGGGAGTAAAAAGCTTTTAAGAAGGGAGTGCTAAGCGTGTCAAAGAATGTTTTGAAGTAGACAGCGGATAGACCTTCAGGGCCTGGACTTTTGCTGGCCTTCAGGCTTTTAACTGCGTCTTTAAGTTCCTGTTGAGTAATCAGGCATTCTAGTATGTTGGAGGATTCTGGAGAAATCCTTTTGGGGCAGTGCTCTTCTAGGAACTTTTCAATTTTAGTTTGGCGGTCCTCATCAGAGGGTGTGGGTGTATTAGCCTTATCTATATTGTATAGTTTTGTGTAGAATTTCTCAAATTCCTGGGCTATAGCTGTATTGCTTGTGTGTGTTTGACCTGTTGGGGAGCATATCTTATGTATCGTTGTCTTAGCTTTCTTCGATTGCAATGCTTGGGCATACAAGTGCCAACTTTTGTTTCCTGGTTCGTAAAAAAGCTTGTGAGAAAGCATACATTTTTTCCTGGTGTTGCGATTCAGTTCTTCCTGGATTAGTTTGCGAGTGTCTTTGAGGTCCTGGTAGGATTGTTGGTCCAAGGTCTGTTTGTGGTGGGTCTCTAATGTCTTGAGTTTATGAAATAGGCCTGCAAGATATTGTTGTTTTTCTTTTTTAATTGTCGCCGCCATTGAGATAAATCTGCCTCTTATCACATACTTGTGTGCTTCCCATTGGGTTAGACTGGAGGTCTCTGGTGTGTCATTTTCTCGAAAGACATTTCGAAAGACTTTTAGACATTTGTTAAGAGTTGAGACTCTGGTTTTGTCTGTCAGTATCATAGGATCTGGTCTCCAAATATTGGTATGTGTGATTTTGTCAGGGAAGGTCAGTGTTATTGCAATCGGATGGTGATCTGATATGGTCATAGGTTCGATTGTCGCATTCGATTGTAGAGTAAGATCTTTCTGAGTGAGAAACAGATAGTCCAGTCTGGAGTATTCTTTATGTGGTGCTGGAAAAAAGGTAAAATCATTTTCCTGTGGTCTGAGGGTGCGCCATGTGTCATGAAGAAGAAGAGATTGGATACTCAATTTTATTTGGCGTAACGCCCTATATGGTAGACTGGATGTTCCTGAAAATGTATCTAGAGGATCGAGGGGGACATTGAGATCTCCTCCCAGTATAAGTATGCCATTTTGGAAAGAGGCGAGGGTCCGCAGAGTTTTACGAATGAATGGGACTTGAGAAACATTGGGACAGTAGATGTTTGCTAGTGTGATTGGTTTGTTATGGAGAGTCCCTTTTAGGAAGACATATCTCCCCTGAGCGTCAATTAGTGTGTCTGTTATTTTAAGAGAGGAATTCTTAGATATGAGGATTGTGACTCCTTTAGTTTTAGAATTTGGTGTAGATGCATGATAGCTTGTCAGAAAGTCTCGATTAGAGAAATTAGGGATTGCTACTGAGGAGAAGTGAGTCTCCTGCAGGAACACAACATCCGCTTTTTTGCTTCTCATGTAAGTCAGTACCTGGGATTGTATTTTGGGTATATTAAGGCCTTTGACATTAAGTGAGACTATTTTGAGGGAGACATTTTTGGTTGTGTGTCTGGTATCTGCCATGGTGTTTCAGGGGGCCACTTCCCCAGGGGCAGATCTCCTAGAGGAGGGAAGCAAGAGAGAGACTAAAATAAAAAAAATGGGGGGTAATGGGTAATAGTGGAGGGGGGAGTGAGGGGGGAGGTATAGGGTAGAGAAGGTGGAGGGAGGTGGAAGGTTGTTTGAGAGCTGTTGATAAAAAGTGTGAATAGGGAGTAGGTAAGGATTTGTGATCTTAAGTTAACCGCATTAACCGTACAAAACTTATGTAACTAGAAAACCAAACGTAAAACTCCCAAGGACAGCCCTGCTGCAGCTGCTCTATGATGGTTACCCCGGAGAGAGGTGGGAGGGTGGGGTGGGGGGTTGTGGACCGATGTCCCTGGTATCAGTTCCTGACTCTGGGATTAACATGTCTGTAATGGGCATAGCAGATCTGCTTGAGGAACTTTTAGTGAGTATGGGAAGTTTGTCTTGACGTCTTTTGCATCTAACAGGCTAAGTGCTCGTGGTATTAGGGCAGTATGGGCTCAATATTAATATTAACGTTAGTGTTGGGCGGTGAGGGGAGTAAATCTTGTGAGAGCACTCTTGTTTTCCAGGTGTGGGAGAAATATAAGGTCGAATGATGTCAGATGATGGCGGCAGTAAGACAGAGTGAAGAGTTATTAGGAAAAGGTTTTGGAAAAGATTTTAGTTCTTCTATGTTTACTGTAAAGAGTTCAATAAAGTGTGTGATAGCTCCAATTCATCTTTCCCATGAAGAGTTCTCTAGTAATATGAGTCTATAAAGGAGAATACCGCCATCATCTGTGTCCCCATAAAACATACATTTGATATATTTTCAAGCATGACGTTATCATTCCGACCCAACTCTTGTCGTTCTGATAGTTTACCGCTAGGAGAAATAGTGGCAGTACATAGCGGGGGATTAGTGATGCTAGTTGGTATGTTCTTTCCTGTCTGAGGGATGAGAAACATTCAGTACTGGTTACCTTATGTGAGGGTATATCTTCTTACGCTGTAGTGGGCAGTTGTAAAGTCTGTGAAAATAAAGAATAAGAGAAAAGGAAAGCAACAAATCCACCCCCAGTTCAAACAGTAGAGAGAAAGGAAAGCACAAAAAAGGGGAACATTTAAGGTGGTTGAGTATTTGAAGATTTAGATCGGCCTCTGAGGTTTTACTAGTATTTCCAGTTCCTGGAGTTTAGCAAGGGAGAGGTAGTCACTTGAAACCGTCTGTGTTCCATTTCTTTGCCTGTTGCAGTGATGTTCCGTGGGGGTGTGCAGATCCGGATGGTGTAATGAGGGGATCAGTGGAGGAATCGTTCGTTCTTCTGAATACCGGGTGATATAAGGCACATATGCTCCTGTCCAGTATGGTACATATATGGTTCTTCATTAACATACAGCAGGGCTACCATTGGGCAGGTGAACCATGGCTAAATTTTCTGAGGTAACTTTGTGTGAAAAAGCCATTTTGCTAACCGTGGAATATTACATCCTCTAACTTATTATTTCCAGATTTTGACCATCGATTGAAGAGGTAGGTGATTAATCACGTTCACAAGTGGCGAGCTCTGCGGTGATATGGGGATGCCGTAGGACTGCAATTTTTTGGGATCCCCACTGTCTTGGCCGGTGAGGATGGGGGATGTGTGCGGCGGCGTCAGATGCTGAAGTTTCCCGCTTCAGTGATGCCATCCATAGAGGTGGCTCTGCAGAGTGGAGGGAGACGGAAGTCACTGTAACAATCTGGCAGGTCCACTGACAGAATGTTAAGTGCAGTACAGAAAGAGTCTAGGTCTTCTGGTACTCTGAGGTGTGCAGTGTGACCATTGTGGGAAGCTGACAGGCAAAAAGGAAACTTCCAGCGATAGATTATATTTCTAGCTCTCAATATATCAAGCATGGGTCTCATTTCTTTTCTCCTCTGGAGAGTTATTTTAGATAAATCCTGGAATAGTTTGATGTCAGAACCTTGGAAGGAGAAGCATATGCGGCCCTTAACTTTGCGGAGGATTTCTTCCTTCAGGACAAAATCAGTCAGGCAGCAGATTATGTCTCTGGGTGGCTCAGTATCCCACTATGGATGTGTTTCATAGCTATAGGGGTGTCTGGGGGTCTTTCTAGAAGTTCATTAAAGAGGGCAGTAACCGTGCGTGATAGCTGGGCAGAGTCAATTGATTCAGCGAGTCCTCTTACCCTTAAGTTGTGGCGTCTCCCATGATTGTCAAAATCCTCCATGTGTCTGTTTATGTCTCCGAGGTGGACTGCATGCGATTCTGTCACTTGCTGTATGTGGCACAGCGAGGCATCATGGCGGGCTTGAGTTTCCTCTACCCCTTCCATTCTCAGGGACATTGCTTGTATGTCTGATCGTAGGTCAGAAATGGCAGCAGACAGTGCATTTTTAATGTCTGCTGCTACTGTGTGAAGGTCAGCTAGATTTAGCGCTGAGGCTGTCTGCATCCTGTGTGAAGGAGGAGGGCTGTGGCTTCTGTCCCTGTACTGCTCTCAGCTGTCTGAGTGGGACATGAGGGAAGAGGCCTGTGATGGCGGCGTATCTCCCTGAAGCCTCGGCCGGAATATCTCTGGTATACTGCGGTTTGGCTGAGTGTCTGTGTCTCTGGGAGAGCGGGATCGGGTTGCAAAGGCACTCCTGCATGTGTTACTCATCCTGTGATTGCTGGATGTTCTCTGTAGTCTGGTACCTTTACCTCAGGAAACTGGAGCTAACAGTTCAAGCGTCCATCTTAGACCGGATCCAGGACACGCTCCGCCATTATTTCTTAATGGCACCCTAAACACGGGGCGACTCCAGGCTCTGTGCCGTTTCAAAAACACTCAACAAAAAAACAAAACAAAGCTAAAAATAAGAAGCGGCTGCAGCTGTTGCTGTGGATCGCTCAGGTGTAAATGGAGCCTAAAGAATAGTGACTATTTTCATACATCTTCAAAGGAAAATATCTGCATAAGTAAGCCTTGTTTTTACAAACTAATTTCACAAAAAAGTATGTTATTTTCAAAACTAGCAGTTTGTGACAGGCTTACTTTAAAGTGACACTAATTTCTCATTTAAAAAAAGCTAAATTATATTCAAGTATGAAGTCCTTACTCAGAAAATTGACTTTTGTAGCCCTCAGCCTCCTCCAAATTTCTAATTTCCTTTTTTTTTCTGTTGCTGTCATCTGACTTCTTGTTAGAGGGTGGCTATGTACATTCTCCATGGTACATAGGAATATAGCCATACACTGTGAACTATTGTCCATAGAGCGGTGCACATGACCGAAACTGTCGTGCAATACTTTTTCCAAACAAACGGAAGTGAAGGGGAAAGAAAATGTTCAGGGGTTCGAGAAAGATGTTACAAGAAGGCAGAAAAACACAGTAAGAAATGATTTATTGCATAATAAATTCTGGGGCCATTAAGTAGTAGATGTGTATGGATTATTTTCAGAAAATAGGAATATCTTTTCCTGTCACTTTAAGTTCAGTATATTTCAGAATATGTTTAAAGTAATGTGCTGTAATGACTCACATAATGTCAGTGGGGCTAAGGAGAGTCATTCTTCAAGAGAATCTGAGGTACCATTTTCCAATATAGCAAGTGTTTATTTACCAAAGTTCAGGACAGCAGGCAATCTAAAACAAAACCAGTATTGGTGATGTGTTAATTTACTGATCTTTGGCTATCGTGCAGTGCCTCATCTGTAGGCTGTTCTTAAAATTGATTCATGCTCTTAACTGAAGACATGGTATGATTCACTATTGTCTCTTCAAATTCTTTATACCTGAGTGCCTGGAAGTAGTGATGTTTTTTGTGATATGCAATACATTTTGACAAGCATGTTGCACTTAAAGTGCATCAATATATTTTTTTGTGGCTCATGCTGAAGAAAAAAATCTTTAAACCATGATTTAGCACAGAAAGAAATAGAATTTTCAGTATTTGGAGGAATACCTATAATTATAAAAATGCAGAGATGGCCTTATTGAGAATTGTGACCATTCAGAAATCCTTATATCTCTGATTCTGAGAAACAAAAATTGTTAATAGAAGCTTAAAAGACTACATATTTAAATGAAAGTCTTTAAATAACTCACATATATTTGAGAGATTTGCAGCTGCCATATACAGTATGCCTGTAAGCAAATGCATATTTAGGTAAAATACAATTTTGAGTATTTCTCACTAATTACAGAAATAAAGGTTAAAGTGTTTTTACCACAAAAAAAGAAGATCTTCAAGGTCCCACCATATAAACATAAATGGATACCCGGAGGAGTCACCGGTCAATATCATAATACTAAAAAGTAACCTAAAATCCTGGTTTAGACACTACTCGCATGTGTTCATGTGAAAGGTCTCATAAAGTCTAGATAGTCCAACTATTCCACTCATTTAATAAAATTATGTACATTTTATTAAAAAAATTACAAAAACACCAACGTTTAAAATATTTTGGCCAAAACACAATAAAATAAAGAAACAAACATAAAATTAATCTGCCCCTCTATCTTTTTCTCCCAAAACCTATAAGTTAGAGGCCCATCATATGTATGTGTGCATATGTCCCAAAATATTTACGCTCCAAAAATATGTTATATATATTGCATTGCATACATGGACCTCAAAATAAGGGCCTGGGCTGGGTCCATAAAGAACCAAGTTATCTCATTAATTTATTTTTTAGATGAAAATACTCTTCATATGTTACATTTTATTTTCAAACTGAGGCAAATGCACAGGAAACTTCTTCTATATGTGGCTCAACTTATGTCTCCAAAACGTAAAAGACCCAGATATCAGCAAACCTTCTGATGCAATATCAAAACCAAAAAAGGTATGCAAGTCCAGAGGAGGATGAATATCAATACCACTGCACCATACCAAGAACAAGTAAATGTCATCCTGGACTCAATAGCTTGAAACACCATTCCATTTAGCATGGTTATTATTATTATTATTATTATACAGGATTTATGTGGTTTATTTCAAACCTCCCTCATACCAGTCCAAATCCACGTAGAGTGCTGTACTCGAATACTGTATGGGCCCATATATGAGGCACAATGATTGCCTTGACATCTGAGTGCCTAATGGCCACATAGGCCCATAATTCAAACTGTGTAAGTATTGAGTATGGCACATACGGCAGCAATAAACTAAAGATTACTTAGCAGTCCCAGTAAAGGTTCATAATATTCAGTAGATAGAGGGAGGACAGAATCCCAAGAGGTGATTTGCACATTGCAAGCTAATCTGAACAATTTCAAGCCACCTATAGAGTCCTATGTATCGAACTACCCCAAAGAAACAACTAGAAGGGTAGGAAATTGTTTTTATTATTATTTTTAGGTATGCTTAAAGCATATAGCAGAGGTTTCTCAAATGCGACTTTGTCAGTAGAAATGCACTCTAAACCACTTCAATACAGGCCACATTTACCCCCTTCCTGCCCAGGCCAATTTTCAACTTTCAGCGCTGTCGCAATTTGAATGACAATTGCGCGGTCATGCAATACTGTACCTAAATGAATTTTTTTTCACACAAATAGAGCTTTCTTTTGGTGGTATTTAATCACCACTGGGTTTTTAATTTGTTTGCTACTGTAAATAAATGAAAAAAGACTGAAAATTGTAAAATTTGTAAACAAATAATATTTCTTCATAAATCCACAAACTATGTTATATACAGTATATCTAAAAATTGAACAATCCAGATGTACTAATGGCCTATCTCATCTTCTCAGGCCCAAAAATGCCAGGACATTAAAAATATCCCCCAAATGACAATTTTTTGAAAAGTAGACAGTCCAAGGTATTTAGTAAGGGGCATGACGAGTTTTTTGAAGTAATTTTTGTCACAATTTTTTGGAAAATGAAGAAATTAAAAAAATATTTATTTTTTGCTTTTTTTTACATACCTTCACCAATGAAGTACAGTGTCATTATATAACTGATGTGGTAGTGATCAGGGATATTGACTGGTGACAGTACTGTATGTAAAAAAAAAAAAAAAAAAAGCATTTTTCTTTTTTACATTTCTTCTTTACATACTGCGATGAGTGGTGGTCCATTTAAAGTCCCAAATAGGGGGCCTTTATTTCTATGTCTATTCTTTACATACTGTGACCAGAGCAGTATGGTGTTACTATAGTACCACTGTACTACTCTGGGGAGGTGATCAGGATTTTTTTTTTTTTACACACAATGTAATTTACACACAGTGATAATTACTGTTATAAGCAACGGTGTTTTCTGAATTAAATCTATTCATTCAGTGTGTACTATGGTTTCCTGTGATTGGCCAGGGCTAATCACATGATACAGATGGGCTGTGATTGGCCCTGTCTGTATCATGTGATCACTGTGACCAATCACAGAGATTAACACAATAGTACATTAAGGATGGCATGAATGGAAGCCAAAGATTGTGTACAATTGTTCTGCAATCTGCTGTGTTGGTCACCTGTGTGCTGTGATTGGACCTGCAGTCCCAGTGATTTGGGTTATTTTCACCAATGAAATGTAGCATAGGGACGTGGCTACACGGCAACACAGATGGTGACTCCATGTGTACGAAGGAAGCTATGAGAAGATCGCAACACTGAGTCACCTGGCATGTTTGGAATTTTAACAAGGCGATTTTGAATCTTTTATGATATAAGTGCATTACTTTTAATAAACCGATTACCTTAAGGTGTTTTTACACTATTGGAGGCTCTGTCCCAATTTTTATCCACACATGTGGAGAGTGTTTTTATTAATCTGGATGGAGATTGGTTTGTAAAAGCAGCTCTTCAATAACATCTAATAAGACGATATTTGCCAGACACGAGAGTGAATGGCAACAGCATCTGGTGAGCTTTATTCTTAAGGGAGTGGCACACATCACTTTGGTGAAGGATTTTGGTGGATCAACGAGATTTTGTTTCACTATTTTTTCATCACTTAAGTTGGACTGTATTACCATATTGATTTGCATATGTTGGAGCATATATATTTTTTGGATATGCCATATGGACACTTTTCAATATGTATGGGTGTTTTATGTTGATCAGTTCACTATGTTAATATTTAGGAGTTTTGTAGATTAATTTAGTGCGCTATTGTGGAATTATTTGTCTCTCTCACTTTTTTACATTGACACTTGTTTGACCTCATTTGCACGTTTATTAAATATTAAGTGGCAGCACAGATAGATGTTTTTCATTAGCACAGTGCGCACACGTATATATACACCCAGCACTATTACTGCCATGGGGACCAGGAGACTAGGCAGTATTAAACTCAAAAGCAAACATTTATTATCCACTTCAGCCCCGGAAGGATTTACCCCCTTCCTGACCAGAGCACTTTTTGCAATACGGCACTGCGTCGCTTTAACTGACAATTGCGTGGTCATGCAACGTTATATTTAAAGAAAATTGCCGTCCTTTTTTTCCCACAAATAGAGCTTTCTTTGGGTGGTATTTGATCACCTCTGTGGTTTTTATTTTTTGCGTTTTAAACAACAAAAGAGCTAAAAAATTTTTAAAAAAGCAATATTTTTTACTTTTTGCTATATTAAATATCCCCAAAAATATATTAAAAAACAAATTTCTTTCTCAGTTTAGGTGGATATGTATTCTTCTACATATTTTTGGTAAAAAAAAATCACAATAAGCGTATATTGATTGGTTTGCACAAAAGTTATAGTGTCTACAAAATAGGGGATATATTTATGGCATTTTTAATATTTTTTTTTATTAGTAATGGCGGCGATCTGTGATTTTTATCATGACTGCGACATTATGGCAGACACATCGGACACTTTTAACACTATTTTGGGACCATTGCCATTTATACAGTGATCAGTGCTTAAATATGCACTGATTACTGTGTATATGACACTGGCAGGAAAGGGGTTATACACTAGGGGGCGATCAAGAGGTTAAATGTGTCCTAGGGAGTGATTCTAACTGTGGGGGGGATGGGCTACCACGGACATGACAGTGATCACTGCTCCCGATGACAGGGACCAGTAGATCTCTGTCATGTCACTAGGCAGAACAGGGAAATGCCTTTGTTTATATCGAGTCCGCGGGACCTGCGGGCACGGTCACGGAGCATGCGGCGGGCGCGTGCCCACAATGCCGTATTTTAAATGGGACGTACCTGTATGCCCATTTGCCCAGCTGTGCCATTGTGCCGAAGTATATCGTCGAGTGCTGGTCGGCATGTGGTTATATTGCAACTTACCAATTCTTAGATGTGACTGCTGTATTCATATACACAGAAGAGACAAACCACTTAAGAGTGGCAGGGGTGATTAGAATGATCAGCTTTTTTATGTTTTTTTTGTTTCATAAAGATTTTAGTAGGAAGGCAAAATACAAAGCAACATAAATCAGTTTTTATTTATCATGCAAAACCTTTATCCCAAAAGGAAAAAACAGTTTGCTTTAACTGATAAAATGTGAGCTGGAGTTTGGCCTCAATTTTTTTAGTGTATTTAAATATGCTAATACATTTAACACTATCCCCCCCCCAAAAAAACTGACAATGCTTCTGTCTGCTGTGCCTCCTGTTCTAATTCATCCAGAGTTACAGTATCTCACAAAAGTGAGTACACCCCCCACATTTTTTTAAATATTTTGTTATTTCTTTTCATGTGACAACACTGAAGAAATGACACTTTGTTCCAATGTAAAGTAGTGAGTGTACAGTTTGTATAACATGGTACATTTGCTCTCAACTCAAAATAACTCAACACACAGCCATTAATGTCTAAACCGCTGGCAACAAAAGTGAGTACACTCCAAGTGAAAATGTCCAAATTGGGCCCAATTAGCCATTTTCCCTCCCTGGAGTCATGTGACTCATTTAGTGTTACAAGATCTCAGGTGTGAATGGGGAGAAGGTGTGGTAAATTTGGTGTGATCGCTCTCACTCTCTCATACTGGTCACTGGAAGCTCAGCATGATACCTCATGGCAAAGAACTCTCTGAGGATCTGAAAAAAAGAATTGTTGCTCTACATAAAGATGGCCTAGGCTATAAGAAGATTGCCAAGACCCTGAAACTGAGCTGCAGCACGGTGGCCAAGACCATACAGCGGTATAACAGGACAAGTTCCACTCAGAACAGGCCTTGCAATGGTCGACCAAAGAAGTTGAGTGCACGCAGCATCATATCCAGAGGTTGTCTTTGGGAAGTAAACGAATGAGTGCTGCCAACATTGCTGCAGAGGTTGAAGTAATGGGGGGTCAGCCAGTCAGTGCTCAGACAATACGCCACCCTCTTCTAAAGATGATCCACAAGAAAGCCACAAACAGTTTGCTGAAGACAAGCAGACTAAGGATATGGATTTGTGGTCTGATGAGACCAAGATAAACCTATTTTGTTCAGATGGTGTCAAGTGTGTGTGGCGGCAACCATTTGAGGAGTACAAAGACAAGTGTGTCTTGCCTACAGTCAAGCATGGTGGTGGGATTGTCATTGTCTGGGGCTGCATGAGTGCTGCTGGCACTGGGAAGCTACAGTTCATCGAGGGAACAATGAACTCCAACATGTACTGTGACATACTGAAGCAGAGCATGATCCCCTCCCTTCAGAGACTGGGCTGCAGGACAATATTCCAACATGATAACGACCCCAAACACACCTCCAAGATGACCACTGCATTGCTAAAGAAGCTGAGGGTAAAGGTGATGGACTGGCTAAGCATGTGTCCAGACCTAAACTCTATTGAGCATCTGTGGGGAATCCTCAAACAGAAGGTGGAGGAGCGCAAGGTCTCTAACATCCACCAGTTCCATGATGTCATCATGGAGGAGTGGAAGAGGACTCCAGTGGCAACCTGCGAAGCTCTGGTGAACTTCATGCCCAAGAGGGTTAAGGCAGTGCTGGAAAATAATGGTGACCACACAAAATATTGACACTTTGGGCCCAATTTGGACATTTTCACTTAGGGGTGTACTCACTTTTGTTGTCATCGGTTTAGACATTAATGGCTGTGTGTTGAGTAATTTTGAGGGGACAGAAAATTTACACTGTTATACAAGCTGTACACTCACTACTTTTCATTATAGCAAAGTGTTATTTCTTCATTGTTTTCACATGAAAAGATATAATAAAATATTTTTAAAAATGTGAGGGGTGTACTCACTTTTGTGAGATACTGTATGTCTCACTAATACAGGGGGTGTGTTACTGGCCAGATCACCAGGGGAAAACAGAGGGAAAAAGCCAAAGAAAAGAAAACTGATGCAGCCATCACATCTAATGATTGGTAAACTGCAATATAATACATTTTTGGTTTGGACTTTCAACTTGTAACCTACAGAGCGTTAACTCTAATCCTCCCAGCATCTGAAAAGAGCAGAAGGGGAACAAAGGGAAGGGGCCACTAGTAAAAAAAAAATGCCTCATCCTGCTTAGAAAAAGCACAGGTTCACTTAAAATAGCACATTTAACAGCTCTACATCCCATAATTATAAATCAATTTTAACCACTTCAATACAGGGCACTTAGACACCTTCCTGCCCAGACCAATTTTCAGCTTTCAGTGCTGTCGCAGTTTGAATGACAATTGCGCGGTCATCCAACACTGTACCCAAACTAAATTTTTATCATATTGTTCCCACAAATAGAGCTTTCTTTTGGTGGTATTTGATCACCTCTGCGGTTTTTATTTTTTGCGAAACAGATAAAAAAAGACCGAAAATTCTGAAAAAAATAAAAGTTTTGCTTTTGTTTAAAAATTTTGTAAATAAGTACGTTTTCTCCTTCACTGATGGGCACTGATAAGGCGGCACTGATGGGCACTGATAAGGTGGCAGCGATGAGGTGGCACCAATGAGCGGGCACTGACGGGCACTGACGATGGGCACTGATATGCGGCACTGATGGGCACTGGTAGGCGGCACTGATGGGTGGCACTGATATGCAGCACTGATAGGCATTGATAGGTGTAACGATATCAAGTACGGGACATGACAAGCTGTAGCTAGCTGCCATCTTGTGTGGAAGTAGCCATGACAGTTTTGCTAACCATGTAACCTCACAGAGAACTCTGAACTCCGTCTTCCCCACCTTAGGAATTCAAAGCTTTTTAAGTTCAACAGAAAAGGTTATCTCAACAGAGAAAACAGTTCAGGCCTGTCGTAAAACTGTCACCCTCCCCATTCAGAGACCTAACAGGCCTCGGTCGTAAAAATGTCTGAATACACCTCAGTGGAATAAGTATGAAATTTCATCATGTTTCATAACTCCTGACTTAGTAATCGCACAGCCATAATCTGGACATATTTAGCTTCCTCAGATAATAGGGAACGTTTCAAGTCCAGACACCCCTATGTCAGGTCATATGGGAAACCCCTGGGACCACTTATTCCTCCAAAGCAGGCTATACGTTATAGACATAGCACGTTTAGACTTGTTTTGAAGGAAATCTCAAGTTGAATAATAATATGGATATTTGGAGTCTGTCAACACTACAGATGCAGATATATGAATATGTATTAAAGAAATCTACCTGGGACGTGGTCATGAGTGTAGACACCTCCCAGCAACCAACCCCTACACCAGCTGACCAGATGATTGGTTACTGGTCGCTGTCAACACCCCTTTTGATTTGACAGAAAAGAGGAGATGCCAAGACAATGGGGAGTTCTCCTTTTACCATCCAAGAAGTAACATCTGCCAAGTCGAGAACCGATTACCTAGCTCATCGATCGAACTCTGATCAACCCTCGGACATTAATTGCAAGTATTCTCTCTTCCCAATTCTACCTTATTGCTTTGTGGCTGTATATTGTCTTTATATTTTGAAACATCTTTCTTCTGTAAATATTTTATTTGCATCAACTTTGACCTTTTCATAATAAACCCTTATGTTGAAAAGTGTTAACCTTGTCTCTAAAGCTCCTAATGCAAGCTATAAACGAACCTGCCTCTTGAAGGGCGCTACTGTTGTAGAGTAAGACTCTGAGCAGACCTGTCTGTAGTGGCAGTGTGTGTGTCAGACGCTTATTCTAAAATTATAATTGGTATTGCAAAATTACGAGTCTCCCCCGGCTCGGTCTTTTAAACGGGGGTGGTGGCAGTTAAAGGGTTAATTGTGTAATTAGCCCAGTGACAATCACTCTCAGGCTGCTCGCACCTAGATTGTGGTCCCGCAAGCTGGAAAATCTTTGTGCTGGGCGCAGCTGAGAGTGGCATTGTTACGTAAGTGACAGCGTGGGGTGAGGTTGGCCGGTCCTTTGTCGCGAGTTAGCGAGGAGGGCAGGGATCTGACACCCGCGTTCGTCACATATTGGCTGGCAGCGTAGCGGGATAGTTTCGCATTAAGAGCATTCAGTGCATTGTTAGGAATTAGCTCTGCACTGAAGGATTGTAACCTTTGTGGAAACAGTCCTTAGAGACAAGCTGGTGCATATTTTTTTTTTATTTTTATTTTTTCAAGAGAGACATACAGCAACAGCTCCTTCCTACACCTTCTTCCTATTTCTTCTTTCTGTTCTATCCTTTCTGCTTGCAACATGTCTGGGTTATCAGCATATAAAAAGATGAGCAAGAATGAACTGACTGCTGAGTGCGCAGAAAGAGGAATTGATGTCGGTGGCAAAAATCGTGAAGGCTTGATACATGCCTTACAGGAGTTTGATATCCGTGCAGACCAGAACCTGGGGGAAACTGGACCAGAAAGGGTTTCCGCTACTCCAGAGCCCAGTGGTTCAGAGGCGGCCTCACCAGATGGGCAAGCAGAGACTGACACTGGAACACCACGGATTGTTACCTCCAAGCCACCACAAGAGCAGGCCAGCATCAGATTGCCTGAAAACATCATAGACTCTCTTCAAATGCAAGAAACTCTACAAAACCTCAGGGAGACGGATCCTGTGGTGTACCTGCAGTTTCTGGAACGCCAGGCTGAGAGAGAGGAACGCAGGGCTGAGCGAGAGGAACGCCAGGCTGAGAGGGAGGCTGATCGTCGGCACGAATTGGAGATGGCTAGGCTCCAGCAGCAGCGACAGGCTCAGAACCTCGGATCCCTAGAGCACAGGGATGCCTCTCTGCCAGTGATCCCGGCAGCCAAATTTCCAGTTATGGAAAAGGACAGTGACATTGACGTGTATCTACTGTCGTTTGAAAAAACTTGCCGTCAGTACCATCTGCCCCCAGCACAATGGGCCCGGTACCTGACGCCAGGGCTACGAGGCAAGGCCCTGGATGCTTATGTCGAACTGTCAGAAGAACAGTGCGACGATTATGCGGCCCTAAAAGCTGCAATCATCCAAAAGTTTCAGCTAACCCCGGAAGTGTACCGGAAGCGTTTTAGGTCCTTGCAAAAGGGGCCTGGGGACTCATACATGGATGTGGTAGGTCGCTTACGTACCACATTCCGGCAGTGGACTAAAGGCTTGGAAGCCGATTCTTTTGAATCCCTGGAAGATCTTATGATTGCAGATCAACTTTTGCACATCTGTCCTACAGACGTCAGACAGTTTGTGCTGGAGCGAAAGCCAGCCTCTGCCAAAGCAGCAGCAGAACTGGCAGATACCTATATCCACTCTCGGGTATCTGACCATCGCAAGGCTCCTCTGAATGGCTGGAAAGGAGGGAAATCGCACACGGCAACCCCTCCTCTGCCTACCAAACAAGTTCCTCAGCAGCCGGAACCTGCAACTCCTGGAGCCAAGGCCTTCCTAACTGACAAACGCAAATGCTACAACTGTGGGGGAGCCGGACATCTCAGGGCGCAGTGCCCTGAGCAGAAGAAGACGATATCACCTGGCCATCCGGCTAGCAAACCTTCCGCTGTGCTGCTCGTCAGTGGGAAACCTCCCGGAACCAATGCCAACTTGCAGCCAGTCATCGTAGGCCACCGGACTGTAACAGGCTTTCGTGACACCGGAGCCGAAGTCACATTGGTCAGACCAGAGGTTATAGAAGAAACAGACATCATCCCAGAGAAGTTCCTTACCCTCACCGGAGTTGGGGGGACCCGTTCCTGTGTACCCCGTGCCTATGTTTTTATTGATTGGGGTGCCGGAAGTGGGATGAGAGAGGTGGGTGTCTCGGAGGAGATCCCCACTGCGGTGTTGTTGGGTTCTGATTTAGGTACCCTTGTTTCATACTATGCCCCTGCTAAAAGCACCCCAGATGCTCCCACGGATCTCTCTGGACCTCCCAAGGTACTGTTTACCGATGTTGGGGTAATATCTGGGCAACCTGTAGATGGACAGAGGGAGGGGGAGGGTGGAGTGGAAGTGCAAGGTCCTCCTTCTTCAGAGACAGGAGAGAAGGCCCCCTTGCTAGTGAAGGTAACTGATGTATGTTCCAATGATGCTGAACTGATAAAGGTTAAATGTGATGATGATGATGATGATGATGATGATGATGATGATGCATTGCCAGTATTGGTGGTCACTCGCAGTGCTGCAAAGGCAGCCGAGGTGCAGGCCCTGGTCGCAGAACAGCAGGAGGAGGTCTCTGGGCCCTCTCCCTGTTCTGACCCAGTGGACTCCACCTCTGTTGAGCCTCAGCAGCTGTCCATGTTTGCCACAGGACTGCTGGCTGGGACCTGTTGTTCCGCCTTTGAAACAGCACTGCAGACAGACCAAACACTAGCACAGCTCAGGAGTCTAGCTGATCGCCCCCCTGCAGAGAATGACAAACAAAAGGTCTATTGGGACAAAGGTAAACTGTACAGAGAAAATATGCCTGCAGAGGGGAATGAGGCTGACCTAGGTAGCAGGCAGCTGGTTGTACCCAGTCAATTTAGGGGACAGCTGCTAAAAGTGGCTCATGAGATTCCCCTCGCAGGGCACTTGGGGATCACTAAGACCCGAGGGCGGTTGATACATAACTTTTATTGGCCTACAATGCTCGCTGACATAGCTGACTACTGTCGGTCCTGTGTTACCTGCCAGCGAGTTGGCAAGGCAGGGGATGTACACAGGGCTCCGCTAAAACCTTTGCCTGTGATTGACGAACCTTTTAAGAGGGTGGCAGTGGATATCATTGGGCCTTTGGCCATCCCTAGCAGTTCAGGCAAACGTTTTATCCTTACAGTTGTCGACTATGCCACGTGTTATCCGGAGGCGGTGGCTCTCTCCTGCGTCCGGGCAGACAAGGTCGCTGATGCTCTGCTGGGAATCTTCACAAGAGTGGGATTCCCGGCTGAGCTCATCAGCGATCAAGGCCCTCAGTTTGTGTCCGACTTGATGGAGGCTCTCTGTCGGAAAATACAGATGACGCATATCATGGCCAGTCCTTATCACCCACAAACGAACGGTTTGTGCGAGCGTTTCAATGGAACCTTGAAACAAATGTTGTGCACCTTTGTGCACTCCCAGGGTAAGGACTGGGAACGATATCTGCCTCATCTGCTGTTTGCTTACAGAGAGGTGCCTCAGGAGTCCACAGGCTTTTCGCCATTTGAACTTTTGTACGGACGGAGGGTAAGAGGACCCCTGGACCTAATCCGTGAGACCTGGGAGGGCAAGATTGCCGACTCAAAGGTCTCTGTTGTGGATTATGTCCTAAAATTCAGAGATAAAATGGAGACGCTGGTGGAAATTGTGCGGGAGAACATGACCCAGGCCCAGACTAGGCAGAAAGAGTGGTATGACCGTAACGCTAGGGAGCGGACCTATGACATTGGTCAGAAGGTGTATGTTCTGCTTCCCCTGCGGCAGAACAAACTCCAAGCAGCATGGGAAGGCCCGTACACCATCACCCAGCGTCTGAATGATGTCACCTACTTGGTCAGGTTGGGAGAAGGGCGTAGACGGCAGAAGGCCATTTATGTTAACATGATCAAAGCCCATCATGAGCGCACGGCCTATGTCATGCCGGTTTGCAGCAGGCCAGAGCCTGAGGAGGCTGATCCACTTCTGGACCTGCTAGCAGACACCAGGGAGGTAGACTCAGAACTCCTGATAAACTCCAATCTTACCCCCACCCAGGTACCTGGACTGAAGCGAGTGCTGGCAGTACATGGTAGCAGGTTTACGGGAAAGCCTGGAAGGACACACCTCGCTGTCCACCAGGTGGACACCGGGGCACATCCCCCCATTAAACAGTCGGCCTATCGCGTCTCCCTGGAGGTGCTGGCCGACATGAAAAGGGAGGTGGAGGAAATGCTGCAGCTGGGGGTGATTCAGAAGTCCCACAGTGCCTGGGCGTCCCCAGTAGTCTTGGTCCCCAAAAAGGACCAGACGACCAGGTTCTGTGTGGACTACCGGAAGCTGAATGCCATCACTACTGCAGATGCCTACCCCATGCCCCGGATTGATGAGTTGTTAGATAGGCTGGCGGCCGCCCGTTATATAACAATCATGGATCTGAGCAGGGGGTACTGGCAAATTCCTCTGGCCCCTGAGGCTCGGGAAAAGTCGGCCTTCATCACCCCATTCGGATTGTTCGAGTTTACCGTCATGCCGTTTGGGATGAAGAATGCCCCAGCTACCTTCCAGAGAGTCATGAATGACTTACTGGAGGGGCTGGAAACCTTTGCCGTAGCCTACTTGGATGACATCGCCGTGTTCAGCCCTACCTGGGAAGAACACCTGGTGCACCTGTCACAGGTCCTAGACCAACTGACAGCCGCCAATCTGACTGTCAAACCCAGTAAGTGTCAGATTGGCATGACTGATGTGCAGTACTTGGGACACCAGATAGGAGGAGGTACCCTGAAACCCGAGACAGGGAAGGTTGAGGCCATCCTGGCCTGGCCTACCCCTCAAACCAAAAAGCAGGTTATGTCTTTCTTGGGGACCGCTGGCTACTATAGGAAATTTGTATGTAACTATAGTAGCCTGGCCAAACCTCTGACTGACCTAACCAAAAAGAAACTGCCCAAGGTGGTGTCTTGGACACCAGAATGTGAGCAGGCATTTCAGGCCTTGAAGGGGGCGCTGGCCAGCGCACCTGTGCTGCAGGCTCCAGACTTCACCCGCCGTTTCCTTGTGCAGACGGATGCCTCTGCCTTTGGATTGGGTGCAGTCCTGAGCCAGGTGGACGAGGCCGGAGAGGAGCATCCCATCCTCTACCTGAGCAGGAAGCTGCTTCCCAGGGAAGTAGCATATGCCACGATCGAAAAGGAGTGTCTTGCGATCGTGTGGGCTCTCCAGAAGTTACAAACGTACCTTTATGGACGGCACTTCACTGTGATCACAGATCACAATCCCTTGAGCTGGCTAAATCGTGTTGCTGGGGAGAATGGCAAACTACTTCGGTGGAGCCTAATTCTTCAGCAATACGATTTCACCATCCAGCATAAGAAAGGCAGCGCCCACGGCAATGCTGATGGGCTGTCACGACAAGCCGAGCCCGCAGGAGTCGGTTGCGTCAGGAGGGAAATTGTAGTTCCCTCCCATGCAACCACCTAAGGGGGGAGGTGTAACGATATCAAGTACGGGACATGACAAGCTGTAGCTAGCTGCCATCTTGTGTGGAAGTAGCCATGACAGTTTTGCTAACCATGTAACCTCACAGAGAACTCTGAACTCCGTCTTCCCCACCTTAGGAATTCAAAGCTTTTTAAGTTCAACAGAAAAGGTTATCTCAACAGAGAAAACAGTTCAGGCCTGTCGTAAAACTGTCACCCTCCCCATTCAGAGACCTAACAGGCCTCGGTCGTAAAAATGTCTGAATACACCTCAGTGGAATAAGTATGAAATTTCATCATGTTTCATAACTCCTGACTTAGTAATCGCACAGCCATAATCTGGACATATTTAGCTTCCTCAGATAATAGGGAACGTTTCAAGTCCAGACACCCCTATGTCAGGTCATATGGGAAACCCCTGGGACCACTTATTCCTCCAAAGCAGGCTATACGTTATAGACATAGCACGTTTAGACTTGTTTTGAAGGAAATCTCAAGTTGAATAATAATATGGATATTTGGAGTCTGTCAACACTACAGATGCAGATATATGAATATGTATTAAAGAAATCTACCTGGGACGTGGTCATGAGTGTAGACACCTCCCAGCAACCAACCCCTACACCAGCTGACCAGATGATTGGTTACTGGTCGCTGTCAACACCCCTTTTGATTTGACAGAAAAGAGGAGATGCCAAGACAATGGGGAGTTCTCCTTTTACCATCCAAGAAGTAACATCTGCCAAGTCGAGAACCGATTACCTAGCTCATCGATCGAACTCTGATCAACCCTCGGACATTAATTGCAAGTATTCTCTCTTCCCAATTCTACCTTATTGCTTTGTGGCTGTATATTGTCTTTATATTTTGAAACATCTTTCTTCTGTAAATATTTTATTTGCATCAACTTTGACCTTTTCATAATAAACCCTTATGTTGAAAAGTGTTAACCTTGTCTCTAAAGCTCCTAATGCAAGCTATAAACGAACCTGCCTCTTGAAGGGCGCTACTGTTGTAGAGTAAGACTCTGAGCAGACCTGTCTGTAGTGGCAGTGTGTGTGTCAGACGCTTATTCTAAAATTATAATTGGTATTGCAAAATTACGAGTCTCCCCCGGCTCGGTCTTTTAAACGGGGGTGGTGGCAGTTAAAGGGTTAATTGTGTAATTAGCCCAGTGACAATCACTCTCAGGCTGCTCGCACCTAGATTGTGGTCCCGCAAGCTGGAAAATCTTTGTGCTGGGCGCAGCTGAGAGTGGCATTGTTACGTAAGTGACAGCGTGGGGTGAGGTTGGCCGGTCCTTTGTCGTGAGTTAGCGAGGAGGGCAGGGATCTGACACCCGCGTTCGTCACAATAGGCGGCACTGATGGGCACTTATGGGTGGCACTGGGTGGCACTGGTGGGCACTGATGGGCACTGTTAGGCAACGCCTATGGGCACTGAAAGGCTGCACAGATGGGTTCTTATGGGTGGCACTGATGAGCACTGATAGGCGGCACTGCTGGGCACTGATAGGCGGCACTGATGGGCACTGATACGTGGCACTGATGGGCACTGATGGGCACTGATACGTGGCACTGATGGGCACTGATACACGGCACTGATGGGCATCCCTGGTGGCACTGGCAGTGGTAGGCATGGGAGTGGGCGCTGATTGGCAGCTGCCTGGGCATTGATTGGCAGCTGCCTTTGCACAGATCAGTATTTCCCTGGGGGTCTAGGGGGCATACCTGGTGGTCCAGTGTGGCTGGTTTCCCTGGTGGTCCTGGGCGATCCGAGGGGGGGCTGTGCTGATAAACAATCAGCACAGACCCCCCCTGTCAGGAGAGCAGCCGATCGGCTCTCCTCTACTCGCGTCTGTCAGACACGAGTGAGGAAAACCAATCACCGGCTCTTCCTATTTACATTGTGATCAGCTGTGATTGGACACGGCTGATCATGTGGTAAAGAGTCTCCGTCAGAGACTCTTTACCTAGATTGGTGTTGCGGGGTGTCAGACTGACACCCCGCAACAACGATCACCGCGATGCGCGCCCCCGGGGGCGCGCAGCAGCTCAATATCCTGAGGACGTCATATGACGTCCAGTCAGGATATTGAAACCACTTTGCCGACGTCATTCTGCTATATGGCGGGCGGCAAGTGGTTAAAAAAGAAGTTCAGATTTCATAAAAAAAAAACTTAGAGGCGATCAAAGACAGCCTCTCTGCTCTGCCCCTCTAGTGCTCACTGGAATGATGGGCTGTGGAGGGGCAGGAGTAGCTGGGATCTTTCCCAAGGCTGGATAAGCTGAGTCGCTTCAGCCAACAGCAGGCTTTGGCCTGCTGTTGGCTGAAAATGGGTCACAGGAGTACAGGACGAACTGCACTCCTGTGACCTACAGGAGAAGTATAGCTGAAGTAGCTTTGGGCCTACTTTAAATTTAATTATGTAATGTTTACAGGTATGCAGTGCGGCTGTAACACTCTGGAGTTTTATGGGCAGCATAATAACAAGTTACCTAGAGAGATGAAAAACAGACTTTTGCATCAGTTGTTGTAGGGTTTAAAGTGAGCCAGTCTATGAACCTTAAAGCGGTAGTAAACCTCAGTTGATGGCAAAGAAAAAAGAAAAATCCCCTGCAAGGCAATGTCATAATGTGCTAGTATGCATCACATACTAGCACATTATGAGACTTACCTTAGAACCAAGCCCTCAAGTGCCGCATGCACACGGGAGCCACCATTTACTGCATGGGCTCTGGAGGTCCATCACTGTATGCCTGACCTTCAGAGCGCAAGTGCCAGTAACATCACTGGCTGCATGCACTCTGCATATCTCCTAAACTGTGCAAGTTTAGGAGATATTCACAGTACCTACAGGTAAGCCTTATTATAGGCTTGCCTGTAGGTACAAGTGGTAGAACAGAGTTTACTACTTTAATCACCTAACCCCCAAAAGGTTTTACCCCCTTCATGACCAGGGATTTATTTTGTTATTCAGCACTGTGCTATTTTAGCTGGCAATTGTACAGTCATGCAACTCTGTACACAAATTAAGTTTATATAATTTTTTTTCACACAGATAGAGCTATATTTTGGTGGTATTTGATCAGCACTGTTTTTTTTTATTTCATATTATAAAAACAAAAAAAATGTAAAAAAAAAACACAAAAAACCCCCACTATTTTCTTCTTATAATATAAAACATGTCCAATAAAATTTCTTCATAAATGTAAGCAAAAATATATTCTGCTACATGTCTTTGGTAAAAACCAAACTGTGTTTTTGGGGACACTATACTATTGGGGACATTTGTATAGCTCTGATCGTGATCAAAATACTGATCCATACAATCTAGCGCTAACTTACACTGGCTGGGAGGGACGCTAACGGACTAATTGACATTGACGTCGCTAGTGACACTGATACAGTGATCAGTGATAATACTGTACACTATATTAATGGCACTGGCTGGGATAGGGTTAACACCAAAGGGGCAATCAAGGGGTTAACTGTGTGCCTAACAAGTGTAAAGTATGTAATGTGTGCTGCTTTTACTAACACAGCTGTCTGCTTTTTCTCTATGAACTTAGGGTTGGTTTCAGGGAGAAGAAACAGACAGATTGCTGTCTGTGCATAGAGTTCTGGGTGAACACAGAACACAGAACTCTGTCCAATCAGCAGGTTTCAGCCAAAATCACTGGCTGAAATCTGCTAACAAACTCGTGCTGTGTTTAATCACAGCAAGGGTTAGCAAGGGGTGCGTAAATGTGCGCTACCAAACCAGGAAGTACACAGTGTGCCACCTGCTTGCAGTATATCTACTGTGAGCGGATTGGTAAGCAGTTAAAGTATTTGTATAATTGAACAAGAATTAAAAGCACTTTAAGTGCTTTAGGACCTCCCCATGTACATACTGCTGCAGGACGGCCCTTTAGTGATTCTCGTGATCGGCTCTCGTGCTCGCAGTCATTCATAGAGAGGCAGAACAGCGGTCTGCCTATGTCACTGTTATGGCAGAAAGGAAAATGAAGATCTCTGTTCCTTTAGTCAAAGCACACCCCCTACACTTAGAAAGCACCCCTAGGGAACACAGTTAATCTGTTGAGTGTCCCTGATGTTAACCCCTTCCCTGCCAGTGTCATTTATACATTGTCAGTGAATTTTTTTAGCACTGATCACAGTATTGGTGTCACTGGTCCCCAAAAAGTGTCACTTAGTGTCAGATATTTCCGCCGCAATGTCGCAGTCCCGCTAAAAATTGCCATTAATGGTAAAAAAAAAAAAAAAAATCCCTAAATCTATCCCACAGTTTGTAGCCACAATATAACTTTTGCGAAAATCAATCAATATACGCTTATTGTGATTTTTCTTTACCAAAAATATGTAGCAGAATACATATTGGCCTAAATTGATGAAGAAATTAGATTTTTGTAATTTTTTTTATTGGGTATGTTTTATAGCAGAAAGCAAAAAATATTGGGTTTTTTTTTTTCAAAATTGTTGGTCTTTTCTTGTTTATAGCACAAAAAAAAAACTGCAGAGATGATCAAATATCACCAAAAGAAAGCTCTATTTGTCGGAAAAAAAGGACATCAATTTTATTTGGCTACAGCGTTGCACGACTGCGCAATTGTCAGTTAAAGTAACACAGTGCCGTATAGCAAAAAATGGCCTGGTCAGGAAGGGGGCAAAACCTTCTGGAGCTTAAGGGGTTAAAACAAACCCTATTAACCTCTGTAGCCATTCTTTTTCAAGGTTCACACTAAAAAACACCAAAATCACAACTCATTTCCCCTTTTTTTTATAGAGAGTGTGTAAACACACAGCAGCAGTTTTTGTTTTGATCTTTAAGGATCTTTGAGGCTGAATTACTTCACAGTACATACAGCTAGAAAGGACAGGGATGGCTTTTTATTTAAAGCTCTTTTATGGCTTATAAGCAATATGCAGAAACTTTATTGCCCAGAGTCTGGGTTCAGGTTTAAGTAGCTGTCAGAAACAGCAATAGGCTTAGCGTCCTATTGTGGTCTTGTTGTGTTTCGTAGAGTCCAACTACATTAGTACCTGTAAACGCACAAACAGCTACATGGTGGTTCTAATGTACTTGTACAATCATATTTGTTATTCTCATCTGATAAAATGTAAGCTTTCAGACCTGCCAATTCAGGACTTTTTTTATTCTGTTTAATATCTGTAGGAAGGTCTGCTTAATCTTTGTAGTATTTGACAATTACCTTGTTTTTAAACTAATTTTCTCATGATCAGTTAATATTGGTTAAAGTAGGAGTAAACTCCCATCTCTGATTTTTACCTATAGGTAAGACTATAATAAGGCTTACCTATCGGTACTGTAAATATCTCCTAAATGTGCACCATTTAGGAGATATTTACTGTAGATGCAGCTGGTGACGTCCCGGCGCTGGCACTCTGAAGACACGGCCACCTGGGCCATTCCTTCCGAGACCTGTGCTGTAAGCGGTGGCTCCTGCACATCATTGCAACTACGATCATTCACACAGCCGGAGTCTGCAAACCCGGAAGGAAGACTGGGTGAAGATGGAAGCCCTCTCAGTGATGATAGCGAGGTGCTGAGGGTCTTCGTTTTCAGGTAAGTTTCACATAATGTGCTAGTATGCGATGCATACTAGCACATTATGGCTTTACCTTGCAGGTTGCAAAAAAAAACAAAAAACACACACAGCAATTTACTACCACTTTAACATCAGTGTGGAACATCAGTTCCACAGAATGCGTATTATAAGCTAACAGCGACATAAGTGAATGTTCCTCCACTGGCAGCTTTTTTTTGTGGGTCCTGAATCATTACATTTGCCATTTTACTCACTTATTTTATAAAACAATTATTTTTTATATGGGGTGTGATCTCTACATTGGGCTTACTTATCCCTTACTCACATTAGGCTTGGTGACTTGGTTATACTAATATAATTTCATAAGGGCAGAGATTTCAATGACTGCTATGGAAGATGCTTCCATTTACTTTTTTCCCTTGTTTTATAGTCATCTCCAGTCGAATTACTTTTTCAAGATACCTAAAGAAAATTATAAAAATAATAATTTATTCAAGGCGTTGGATAAAAGTCTAACCAAGATAATAAGGTGTCATAAACATTACTGGAAAATGATAAAAGTCATAAAATACTATATTTTACTTTTCTCAAGATGTCCACAAATGGATGGGAAAAACTAACAGGTATAGAAAAATGAGAACAGGCTGGAAACTAAAGCGGAGTTCCACCCAAAAATTGAACCTCCGCTTTTCCGGTCCCCCCCCCCCCCGTGTCACATTTGGGACCTTTCAGGGGGGAGGGAAGAACAGATACCTGTCTAATACAGGTATTTTGCTCCCACTTCCGCGCATAGATACCCGAGCCACCTGCGAGTATCTACGCCACTTCCCGTCCCCCCCGCTGTCTTCTGGTAAACACACGGGTTCCAGAAAACAGCAGGGACCAGTGGGATAGCGCAACACGAGTTACGCATGCGCAGTAGCGAACCAGGAAGTGAAGCCGCAAGGCTTCACTTCCTGATTCCCTTACGGAGGATGGCGGAGCCAGCACCCGACAGCCGAGGGATAGATCAGCTTCGGGTGCCAACATCGCGGGCACCCTGGACAGGTAAGTGTCCTTATTTTAAAAGTCAGCAGCTGCAGTATTTGGAGTTGCTGACTTAAAAAAAAAATAGGCAGAACTCCGCTTTAACGCTCTTGTGTGTTGTTTTTACAACTCCGCTTTAAGTCCTAAACAAATCATGTCATCTGGGACACTTTGTTAACCTCAGTTTGTAAATACTACTCTAAAGAGGATCATTTTCTTCTAATCCTTTTGAGAACTTTTAATACCTTACTTGAAATTTGTGCTACCATCCTTCAGCTTTACTATGAAACTGTGAAATATTGATCTTAAAGTAAAAGTATTTTTTTTAATGTAAATATTTATAAACTGCTGTTTTATGTCATTACTTTAATTACAGTGCATCCGGAAAGTATTCATAGCACTTCACTTTTTCCACATTTTGTTATGTTACAGCCTTATTCCAAAATGGATTAAATTCATCGTTTTCCTCAAAATTCTTCAAACAATACCCCATAATGACGACGTGAAAGAAGTTTGTTTGAAATCTTTGCAAATTTATCAAAAATAAAAAATGAAAAAAATCACATGTACATAAGTATTCACGGCTTTGCCATGACACTCAAAATTGATCTCAGGTAAATCCTGCTTACACTAATCGTCCCTGTGATGTTTCTACAACTTGATCGGAGTCCACCTGTGGTAAATGCAGTTTATTGGACATGATTTGGAAAGGCACACAACAGTGCATGTCAGAGCACAAACCAAGCCACAAAGTCCAAGGAATTGTCAGTAGATCTCCGAGACAGGATTGTATGGAGTCACAGATCTAGAGAAGGGTGCAGAAAAATGTCTGCAGCATTGAAGGTCCCAATGAGCACAGTGGCCTCCATCATCCGTAAATAGAAGAAGTTTGGAACCACCAGGACTCTGTATTCACAGCCTTTGCTCAAAATTGAGCTCATGTGCATCCTGTTTCCACTTATCATCCTTGAGATGTTTCTACAACTTGATTGGAGTCCACCTGTGGTAAAAGTGAAGCACTGTGAATACTTTCTGGGTGCACTGTACATGCACAAAATCTTTACAAATAAATACCTATACAGGGTGCATTTAGCACACTCAGTTTGCAAAGAATGGTGGAGCATCTAAGAAAATGAATTATTCTTGTATTGCTTGTTGGCACCAATATACAACCAGGTGAGCCAAAAGGTTCCATGTTTTCAAGATAGAAGGTAGAAGAGGGGGAGGGTGTGCCCTCTCTCTGTAACTCATAATTTACAGTCGATACAATCTGATCTTCTCTCTCAAGAGGGCAATAAATCAGTCTGCAGAATTCTACTGCACTTCTCTAAACCAAGAAAATGGTAAGTTGCAAAAGATTTGTAAGTTATATTTCATATTTCTTGATTCATAAAAAGACAAAAAAAATGTGAATCTATTAAAAAAACAAAACATTTAAAAAGTATTTACATGTAATAGAAATGGTTGCTGTCCCCTGTAGGCAGCATATAGTATAAGGACCTGCTGGGTATCACTTACAGCTCTGCTCTCTGGACAGGCTAGCTGCAGCACAGTGTTGATGTCACTGTTACTACTATTAGAAATATCTGGTTGTGAAGGATTGAAAATGGCATCCCAGTAGTGGACACATTATATGATGATATTCCTAAAAAGAAAAGTTGTGTGATAAATTGACAGCCCTGGCTTATTATACCATTCTCTTCTAAAAGGATGGTGAAGATACCATGCCAAGCAGGTGCTAGACATATCAACACAGAATAAAAATTCCAGATATAAAAAAAATGAAAAAATTTAAATTTTATATTTATAAATGCTATTTCAATTATTATTATTACAACAATTATACTATGTAGCTTAATTGACAGTGCTAGCTGTTATAACCCCTTTAATAAATGTACTTACAAGCCTACAAATCTATTTTTACACATTAAATGTTATTTCAACTGTGTACTGCAAATGAAATCTGTAACTTTAGTATCAATGACCTATGCATAAAATAGCAAATAATGCTAATTTCCTTTTTACTCATTATTTGCAGTAAACAGCTCGCAGGCACTAAGTTATAGCCTGCTGTGCCTCATATCATCTGCAGCAACTCGTTTTTCCATTCCTTTTTCATATTAGATATAATTAATCAATGTGCTAGGAATACTCCTCTCCTTAATTATTTGTGCTCTTATATCAAGTAAGAAGAAATATCTCATTTGTTCTAGTTTGCAAGATCAATGATCAATGCTTATGACTTCACTGGTCCATTTGAGAAACAAAGCGGAGAAAATAATTTATCAAATCCACAATGCAAGCACAATATAAGACTGCATAATAATTTCTAGCTTGCTTATAGCATACTAATTAATTAATTCTATGATTATAGCCCATATTGGAATTAGATTAACTTTAAAGGTACTTAAAGAAGAAATCCAAGCAAATATTTTAAAAACATCACTTTTGTCCAAATATGTATAATAAAAAAACTTCGTAAAATGTATTTTTACATGGAAATAACATAAATTTCAGCCTTCTTCACAGTATAAGTCATGCTGGGAGAGGAAGTAGAGCACCCTCAGCCAATCAGCACTGCTTTGCACAGTGCAAATCAGCCTAATGTTGAAAATGTTTACGCGAATGAAGAGCAGAGTGATAACCTCATTAAGGGGCTGCTGCCCCATTTCTTGTTCAATAACATGTGGGGAGTTAAATAAGTAAGCAGAAATTAAGCAGCCATTTTTATTATTGTAATCCCAATAAGGTTCAATTTTTCACCTAGATTAATTAAGATGTATTTACTTAAAGCGTTTGTAAATCCAACATTTTATATTCGTGATACGTGCCTGCTGTACCTTGTACTTGTATGAACATGTATCCTGATCTCTTTGTGTTGCTTCCTTTGTGTGAAATCCCCGGTGTCCCTGCCAGTCCCTCTCCTTTCCTATTAAAAACTGACCACACTAAGCAAGAGAACATTTCTGTAGCTGTGCTGGGAACTCAGCCCGCTCTCTGATACAAAAGCAGAGCTGTGCCTCTCCAGATGGGAATGATTGCTCCCTTTAACCTTGTGGTGCAGGTGCAGTCCCCAGCCTGAATAAGAGCCAATGGTTCAAAGGTTGACCACACTCCCAGGTATGAAGCAGTGATAATTACTTTATTGAAGATAAAAATCCATCAAGATGCATCATAAAACATCATGAGACCTCTATGCAGGCATGGCAAGATATACGTGTTTCACGAATCAAGGTTCACTTAGTCATAATCTGATTATTAGATTATGCGAACCTTGATTCATGAAACGCGTTAATGGATGGATTTTTATCTTCAATAAAGTAATTATCACTGCTTTATACCTGGGAGTGTGGTCAACCTTTCATGAACCATCAGCCTGCTCTCCTCCAATGATCAGACTTGTCTGATCAGATCAGACTTGTCCTGACATCCTCCACCACACAACAATTTGCTAGGATGATCAGGGTGCTGCAACCTCTCCTCCCCCCTGCTCTTATGCAGCTGAGGACAGAGGGAATGTGATCACTTATAAGAAAGGGGAGAAAATGTTTTGCCTTTCATTTCTATTTTAAACTGACTTGAAATAGAAATTCCTGTTTTTTAAAATCTACTACACCTCATTGAGTGTTCAAACCTTTTATATGGTAGGTTCACTTGGCTATTTAAAAAAATGTTCTGCTATTATATCAGCCCTTTTTGTCCAATAGGAAATGCTCAATCGTTCACTGTTTCACACATGCTTCAATGCTCATTTTGCAAACACAATGTTCACTTAGCTTAATAAATAAGGCAAAGCTATGGTCACTTCAGTCATCCAATCATGTTCAAGCAAAGATCATGCCTGTTTATTTCCCTTGCACCTGAGTAGATATCCAAGGTTCACATAGCTTCACTGTATTTACAAGCTAAGTAAAAATTAAAATTGGCAGCATTCTTTTAGTAAATCAACCTCACAAAATTAAATGATTATGAGAACATTTTTTGGGGAACTGTAAATAGGCAATGATTCATGCTAAGGTTGTGGATTGGTGATCACGTGTTTTCTACCTCAGGCTCCCTTATATGACATTTAAAAATCTGGGATATGGATATCAGATGTCTTGGGGCAAATGTAATAAAGAAGGCTTCATGCTGTAAAAGTCACCTAAAATGCAACTGTTCACAAAGAATAACCTGTAATATAATATAAGTGTTTGCTGACAAATAAAATGAATGAAAATCTTACTTTTGCACACAATAAAATAAAATGTATTTTTACATTGTCTACTGTTTTTCCATATTATATTTTTAAATAATAGAAGCATGTCTATCATATCTTTTTCAGCTATCATGAAATGGAAACGTCTGTCAAGTACAGGTTTTGAAACATGGCACTAAAGCCTCTATGAAGTGTATTAACTATGCAGCCTGGTGAGCAGTAATGACAACCTTTTTCTCCCCCTCTCAGCTCTCGTGCGTTGTGAGTGACAGTCCTGTGTCTCACAGTCAGGTCATATAATCGTCACTTTCACTCAGGCTGCCTGCAGCAATGGACCTCAGTGATTTAGCTCCAAGACTGAGCACAGTAGTATATCAGCTTTACACCTGCCATCACTTTGAGACAATACATATCCATCTTTCTCGCATTTTATAGGGTTCAAGAGCCCTTATGTTTGCAACATTCTGTAAAAGTGTTTTTCCTGTGTGTCAACCCTTTTACAGAATGGTTTCGGGGGGTAAAAACAAGCTGTCAGGGACATCTATTACAAAAACACTGAACAGTTACCTTCTCCATACAAACAAGTCTAGTGCCAAGTCAACCCTGAAATGCCTTAGTAATGACTTCATGGTGTGGTTACTACTGTCTTTTAGGAGAAATAAGGAATATAAAGTGTACTTCTAGCCCACCATTTTTTTGTTAAATTAGTAACTAGGGCTAAAATGTTTTGCTGCTTGTGAACTAACTGGTGTGATGTACAATTTCTATTTGTTTTGTGACCATCATCACAGTGACAGAAAAGTCTGCAATATGTAAAGTTTTAAATCAAACTAGAAATTAGACATCAAACTAGAGTAGATAGGAAATCTTCCAATAGGGACAACTGTCAAGAGGGAATTTCCCTCCCTTTGTACATATTTTTCTCTTACCCCCTGTTGTGTCTCTGGGACAGGAACTAAAGTTGAATCTTCCCACTGGGATATTAACAACAGAAAAAAACCTAAAGGGGTTTTAAATATTTCCTGCTTCATCCAAAACTGAGAAAAACATTTTGGTCTTAAATTCTTCTTATAACATAAGCGGATGATTTAATACAAATATTTTTTTCAAATTATTATGTGTTTTTTTTTTTTTTTGTTCATTTTTGTTTTATTTTTCTACTATTCACTAAGTGCAGTGAAAGTCTGTAAATGTGAATGCATGACCCTGTTTCAAAATTCTTTTTGATTTTAATAAAACGTTTTGCCTTTCTAGGCTTGTTAATACAGTTTGTTTATAAATTGATTTTCTTTTAACCACTTTACCTCCTTTATGACCAGAGTATTTTTTTGCTATTTAGCACTGTGCTAATTTAACTAGCAATTTGCTTTCCCAACAAATAGAGCTTTCTTTTGGTGGTATTTGATCACCCATGCACTTTTTCTTTTTTGTTATATAAATTATAAAAAAATGAACAAAAACATTTACACACACAGATCTCGGTTTTCGCTCTGCCACGAGTGATTGCAGGTGCCCGGTGTACATCATGCCCGACGGTGCATGGGCATCGGCTCCGGGGACACGCGCCGGGTGTGTGCGCGTGCCTTCTGTCATGTTTTGAAGGAGCAACGTACAGCTACGGCAATTTGCCCAGCCGAGCCAACCAGCTGCAGTATAACTGCGGCGGCTGGTCGCCTAGTGGTTAAGGTCGTTTAAGTGCCTATCTAATAGTTTTTGGAAATTATCTATGCTCCCTGCTGAAAACCACTGCCTGTGGAAAAGCATTCCACATTCTTACCGGTCTTACAGTAAAGAACCCTCTACGCAGTTTAAGGTTAAACCACTTCTCTTCTAACTTTAGTGAATGGCCACACGTCTTTTTAATTTCTCTTTCGCGGAAACGTTTTATCCCTATCGTGGGGTCATCAGTACAGTATTTGTACATTGAAATAATATCCCCTCTCAAGCGTCTCCTCTCCAGAGAGAGTAAGTTCAATGCTCATAATCTTTCCTTATAACTAAGGTCCTCCAATCCCTTAATTAGCTTTGTCGCCCTTCTCTGCACTCTCTCCAGTTCCAGCACATCCTTCCTGCGGACTGATGCCCAGAACTGGACGGAATACTCCAAGTGCGGCCAGACCAGAGTCTTGTGGAGTGGGAGAATTATCGTTTTATCTTTGGAGTATATCCCCTTTTTAATGCATGCCAATATTCTGTTGGCTTTGCTTGCAGCAGCCTGACATTGCATGCCATTTCTGAGCCTGTCATCTACTAGGACCCCCAGGTCCTTTTCCATCCTAGATTCCCCCAGAGGTTCTCCCCCTAATGAGTAGATTTATATTTTTGCCACTCTTATGCATAATTTTACTTTTTTTTCATTAAACCTCATTTGCCATGTAGTTGCCCACTCCAATAATTTGTTCTGATCTTCCTGCAAGGTTTCCACATCCTGTGGAGAAAGGATTGCCCTGCTTAGCTTAGTATCTTCCGCAAATACCGAGATTGAGCTGTTTATCCCATCCTCCAGGTTGTTTATGAATAAATTAAATAGGATTGATCCCAGGACAGAACCCTGGGGGACCCCACTTTCCACACTGGACCATTCTGGGTACTCCCCATTTATCACTACCCTCTGAACTCACCCCTGTAGCCAGTTTTCCCATGTACTCACCCTTTGGTCCATGCTGACAGACCTTAGTTTGTACAGTAAACGTTTATGGGGAACTGTATCAAATGCCTTTTCAAAATCCAGATACACCACGTCTTTGGGGCTTCCTTTATCTAGATGGCTGCTCACCTCTTCATAGAAGGCTAATAGATTTGTTTGGCAAGAACGATTCTTCATGAACCCATGCTGATTTCTGTTAATGATACAGTTTTCATTACTAAAATCTTGTATATAATCCCTCATCATCCCCTCCAAGAGCTTGCATACTATTGACGTTAGGCTAAGTGGTCCGTAATTTCCGGGGATGTATCTTGGCCCTTTTTAAAATATTGGAGCTACATTGGGTTTTCTCCAATCTGCTGGTACCATTCCAGACAGTAGACAGTTCGTAAAAATTAGGAACAAAGGTCTGGCAATTACTTAACTGAGTTCCTTAACCCCCCTGGCGGTATTCCTGGTGTGGCTCGGGGTGAGATTTAAGTACCATTAGCGGTAACCCCGAGTCACACTTGGGATCGCATTGCTGGATCCTGGAAGAGGTTACTTACCTTGTCCCCGGGAATCCCATGATGTAGTCCCGCTGTGTACGGCGGCCGGATCTTCCGCCTGATGCACTGTATGCTCTGTGTGCCCTGGTTTCCGTTCCCTGTGAGCGTTGTGACGCAGGGGGGTGGAACCAGCGGCAAATTCAAAATGTATAAAGCACAAACACACTGATATATTGTAATCCTATTGGATTACCTTACTAAATAAAATAAAATTGACCTTAGTTTGCCCCCCAGTGCTTTGTCCAGTGCCCCTGCCTGCAGTTTTACTGTACTTTCTGTCTGCAAACTGCAGAGCGACCATGGCATCAAAAAAACGCACCTCTACTTCAAAAGTGACATATGACCTGCTGGAAAACAGTGACAGTGATACAGAATCGCTTGCAGAAATGAGTGACAGTGATTCTTTGGGAAGTTCGTCATCAAGCACGGAAAGCGATTTCAGCGATGATCCTGTGACTGTGCCCAGTAATATGCGGACTTGGTGCTCGATTGACTGCGGTACGGAGCACACAGTGCCCCCAAGATTCCCATTTACCGGAGCACCCGGTATCAAAGTGGAGGTTGAAGATGACAGCCGCTTGGGATACCTCCAACTCTTTTTGACTGATGAGGTTATAGGAAAAATTGTTACGGAGACAAATCGGTACCAGGAGCAACAAGCTGCTATACCTCAGAGGTTTTCAAGGAGCAGAAAGTGGGAACCAGTGACCAAAGAGGACATCTGGAAGTTTCTGGGCCTAATTAGGCCCCTTTCACACGGAGTCAGCCTCGGTCCGCCAGCTCAGCGGGAGATCTCTCCGTTGATCTCCGCTGAGCCGGCGGATGACAGGTCCCTCTCTGCTCACTGAGCGGGGAGGGGCCTGTCAAACGACGCTGCTGCCTATGGAGAAATCAGATAAAAACAGACAGCATGTCTGTTTTCATCAGATCTCACCTGATCCGATCCGCCAGCGATGGATCCAAATGTAAAGGCATCCGTTTGCTTTTAGTAGATCGGACCAGGTCGGATGTCAGCAGACATGTCTCCACTGACATCCATCGCTCCATAGGCTAGCATGGAGCACCCGTTCAGGTCCGCCGTCAAAACTGACAGGCGGACCTGAACGGTCCGACCGTGTGAAAGGGGCCTTATTCTTCAGGGAGTGGTGGGGAAACCCCTGCAGAAGTGGTACTGGACAACCAACAAATTACTAGCCACTCCTTTTTTTGGCACCGTCATGTCAGAGTACAAATT
Source organism: Aquarana catesbeiana (assembly GCF_042186555.1). Lineage (NCBI taxonomy): Eukaryota > Metazoa > Chordata > Amphibia > Anura > Ranidae > Aquarana > Aquarana catesbeiana. The sequence goes on along the minus strand of NC_133332.1, from coordinate 151,650,374 downwards.
TTCTTTCATAATGAAATATCTGCACTTTCAAAATAATTAAGAATTTGATGAGACTTCTCATCCAGCTCCAAAACTGAAAAAGATTTGGGAGGTATATCAAATTATTTAGAAAAATTTCCAGCAGACCTATGTACCAGATAGAGACGTCAGTATCGACGAAAGTCTAATGGCCTACAAAGGAAGACTTAGCTTGATACAGTACATCACTTCTAAGAGAGCATGATTTGGCATAAAATCATTCATGCTCTGTGAAGCCAGCACTGGTTACATAAGGAATTCGGTCCTTTACAGCAAAGGGACCAAATTCAACGAAAGATTCAGTAATTATGGAATGGCAATCGCTTCAGTTCTTACTTTGATTGAGCCATTGTTGAATCAGGGCTACTGTGTAACCACAGATAATTTTTACACTTCTCCAGAACTCTATTGCCGCGTACACACGAGCGGACTTTACGGCAGACTTGGTCCGGCGTACTGGATTTCGTCGGACAATTCGATCGTGTGTGGGCTCCAGCGGACTTTGCTCAAAAGTTGGACGGACTTAGATTTGAAACATGTTTTAAATCTATCCGACGGACTCTTCTTTCTAGCGGTCAAACCAGTCGTCTGTGTGCTAGTCCGACGAGCTCAAACTGACTCATGCTCTGAAGTAGGGATGAGCTTCGAGTTCGAGTCGAACTCATGTTCGACTCGAACATTGGCTGTTCGCAAGTTCACCGAACAATTTGGGGTGTTCGCGGCAAATTCGAATGCCGCGGAACACCCTTTAAAAGTCTATGGGAGAAATCAAAAGTGCTAATTTTAAAGGCTAATATGCAAGTTATTGTCATAAAAAGTGTTTGGGGACCTGGGTCCTGCCCCAGGGGACATGGATCAATGCAAAAAAAAGTTTTAAAAACGGCCGTTTTTTCAGGAGCAGTGATTTTAATAATGCTTAAAGTCAATCAATAAAAGTGTAATATCCCTTTAAATTTCGTACCTGGGGGGTGTCTATAGTATGCCTGTAAAGGGGCGCATTTTTCCTGTGTTTAGAACAGTCTGACAGCAAAATGACATTTTGAAGGAAAAAACTCATTTAAAACTACTCGCGGCTATTGCATTGCCGACAATACACATAGAAGTTCATTGATAAAAACGGCATGGGAATTCCCCAAAGGGGAACCCCGAACCAAAATTAAAAAAAAAAAATGACGTGGGAGTCCCCCTAAATTCCATACCAGGCCCTTCAGGTCTGGTATGGATATTAAGGGGAACCCCGGCCAAAATTAAAAAAAAAAAATGACGTGGGGTTCCCCCTAAATTCCATACCAGACCCTTCAGGTCTGGTATGGATTTTAAGGGGAACCCCGCGCCAAAAAAAAAAAAAAAACGGCGTGGGGTCCCCCCAAAAATCCATACCAGACCCTTATCCGAGCACGCAACCTGGCAGGCCGCAGGAAAAGAGGGGGGGACGAGAGTGTGGCCCCCCTCCCTCCTGAACCGTACCAGGCCACATGCCCTCAACATTGGGAGGGTGCTTTGGGGTAGCCCCCCAAAACACCTTGTCCCCATGTTGATGAGGACAAGGGCCTCATCCCCACAACCCTGGCCGGTGGTTGTGGGGGTCTGCGGGCGGAGGGCTTATCGGAATCTGGAAGCCCCCTTTAACAAGGTGACCCCCAGATCCCGGCCCCCCCCCTGTGTGAAATGGTAAGGGGGTACATAAGTACCCCTACCATTTCACGAAAAAAGTGTCAAAAATGTTAAAAATGACAAGAGACAGTTTTTGACAATTCCTTTATTTAAATGCTTCTTCTTTCTTCTATCTTCCTTCATCTTCTGGTTCTTCTGGCTCTTCTGGCTCTTCTGGTTCTTCCTCCGGCGTTCTCGTCCAGCATCTCCTCCGCGGCGTCTTCTATCTTCTTCTCCTCGGGCCGCTCCGCACCCATGGCATGGGGGGGAGGCTCCCGCTCTTCTTCTTTTCTTCTCTTCTTCTCTTCTTCTCTTCTTCTTTTCTTCTTTTCTTCTCCGGGCCGCTCCGCAATCCATGCTGGCATGGAGGGAGGCTCCCGCTGTGTGACGGCGCTCCTCGTCTGACAGTTCTTAAATAACGGGGGGCGGGGCCACCCGGTGACCCCGCCCCCCTCTGACGCACGGTGACTTGACGGGACTTCCCTGTGACGTCACGGGGAATGCCACAGGGAAGTCCCGTCAAGTCACCGTGCGTCAGAGGGGGGCGGGGTCACCGGGTGGCCCCGCCCCCCCGTTATTTAAGAACTGCCAGACGAGGAGCGCCGTCACACAGCGGGAGCCTCCCTCCATGCCAGCATGGATTGCGGAGCGGCCCAGAGAAGAAAATGAAGAAGAGAAGAAGAGAAGAAAAGAAGAAGAGAAGAGAGGGAGCCTCCCCCCCATGCCATGGGTGCGGAGCGGCCCGAGGAGAAGAAGACAGAAGACGCCGCGGAGGAGATGCTGGACGAGAACGCCGGAGGAAGAACCAGAAGAGCCAGAAGAACCAGAAGATGAAGGAAGATAGAAGAAAGAAGAAGCATTTAAATAAAGGAATTGTCAAAAACTGTCTCTTGTCATTTTCAACATTTTTGACACTTTCTTCGTGAAATGGTAGGGGTACTTATGTACCCCCTTACCATTTCACACAGGGGGGGGCCGGGATCTGGGGGTCACCTTGTTAAAGGGGGCTTCCAGATTCCGATAAGCCCCCCGCCCGCAGACCCCCACAACCACCGGCCAGGGTTGTGGGGATGAGGCCCTTGTCCTCATCAACATGGGGACAAGGTGTTTTGGGGGGCTACCCCAAAGCACCCTCCCAATGTTGAGGGCATGTGGCCTGGTACGGTTCAGGAGGGAGGGGGGGCCGCACTCTCGTCCCCCCCTCTTTTCCTGCGGCCTGCCAGGTTGCGTGCTCAGATAAGGGTCTGGTATGGATTTTTGGGGGGACCCCACGCCGTTTTTTTTTTTTTTTTGGCGCGGGGTTCCCCTTAAAATCCATACCAGACCTGAAGGGTCTGGTATGGAATTTAGGGGGAACCCCACGTCATTTTTTTTTTTTAATTTTGGCCGGGGTTCCCCTTAATATCCATACCAGACCTGAAGGGCCTGGTATGGAATTTAGGAGGACTCCCACGTCATTTTTTTTTTTTAAATTTTGGTTCGGGGTTCCCCTTTGGGGAATTCCCATGCCGTTTTTATCAATGAACTTCTATGTGTATTGTCGGCAATGCAATAGCCGTGAGTAGTTTTAAATGAGTTTTTTCCTTCAAAATGTCATTTTGCTGTCAGACTGTTCTAAACACAGGAAACATGCGCCCCTTTACAGGCATACTATAGACACCCCCAGGTACGAAATTTAAAGGGATATTACACTTTTATTGTTTGACTTTAAGCATTATTAAAATCACTGCTCCTGAAAAAACAGCCGTTTTTAAAACTTTTTTTTGCATTGATACATGTCCCCTGGGGCAGGACCCAGGTCCCCAAACACTTTTTATGACAATAACTTTCATATAAGCCTTTAAAATTAGCACTTTTGATTATTCATGTTCGTGTCCCATAGACTTTAACGGTGTTCGCATGTTCAAACGAACTTTTTTCCTGTTCGCATGTTCTGGTGCGAACCGAACAGGGGGGTGTTTGGCTCATCCCTACTCTGAAGCAATTAGAAGACGGAAGCGCTCGGTCTGGTAAAACTAGCCTTCGTATTGAAGCTAGCACATTCCTCTTCTGTGATCTTTTAATACAGCGCTTTTTTTTTCTTTATAATGCGAGAGGAATTAAGTTGTTTTGGTGCTTTTTATTCACACAGAGTTCTCACAAAGTACTTTCTTCATGATTTATCCTCATGCCATGACTAATATGATAGTTTTTAAAAGCCAGATCTCCATAAATAAAGTATTAAATTAGATTTTGGACTCATCTTTTTTTTTTTTTTTGATTTAAACACTATCTATTTTACAATGTGTGCTAAATTATACATTTTTTATTTTTTTTATTTTATTTTTGTAGTTTAAAGTTACCACAATAACCTTAATGTTTTGTGTTGTTTGAATGAACCTTAATGAGGTTGGTGTCCCTTGTTAATTAGACATAGGGGGGTTTATTTTCCAAAAACAAATTCATTTTTCACTACAAGTGCAAATTGTACTTGGAATTGCACAGAAAGAGCATTTTGAAGTGCCTTCACTGTGGATCCGAGGGGCACATGCAAGGAACCACCAAAAAAATTTCAACCTTTTTCGTGAACATGATTGTATGATAAAATCAGCAGAGCTTCCCCTCATTTCAGCTCTTCCCCTCAGATTTACAGTGACTGCACTTCCAACAAGTGCACTTGCAGTGCAATTTCTAAAGTGCACTTTTCACTAGTACTTTGCACTTGATTTTCTAAATGATTTAGCCTTTTGGAACAAACACACACAGGGGTTGATTTACTAAAGGGAAAAAGACTGTGCACTTTGCAAAGTGCAGTTGCCCTCTGCAAGAGCAGTTGCTCCAGAGCTTAGTAAATGAACAGAAGCTCTGCTGACTTCCATCATCCAATCACGTGCAAGCAAAAATGCTGATTTTTTAATTTTCCTTGCACAGGATTGGGTACTCTTTGCAAAGTCAAGCCTTACCTCATTTCCTAAGCTCTGGAGTAATTGCACTTGCAGAGGGCAACTGCACTCTGCAAAGTGCACAGTCTATTTGCTTTTATTAAATCAACCCCATAGTCTTTTTGACCTGTACCTGCCTACTCCCCAACAAAATGTCATTTTGGAATCAAAACACATAGTCAATAATGTAAGGAAACTAAAAAATCCATTTATTTTGGTTAACAAAAAATGAGGAAGGCAACACTGGAGACACTTTTGGAATCTGTGAAGCCTTTCGTCACCCAGGACACACATCAAGTTTTCAGACAAGAAAATTGGTATCTTGCAACTAGGGAGCACAGGGAGCACAGTCAGACCAGACAGAAACCAAACAATCACTTTTGAGTCTTCCATGGAGCCTTCCCTGCACGCTTCTCTGCAGCCTTCCCTCCACGCTTCGCTACAGCCTTCCTCGGAGGCTGGGCCTCTGGTGCTGTACTTGGGGCAGGAGGAGTGGTTTCACCTGCTAGATAGGTTGTATCAGTAAGCTCCCCTCTCAAGCCCTTCTGATAGGCCTGAAAAATCAAACCCTCATAGAGGAGGCGTTGCCCCTTTTCCAGTTCAAGCAACCTGGTGGCCATATATGTCCCTTACGCCTCCTCTGCATTGGGTGGTGTGCTGAGGATTTGGCTGGCTTCACGAATGAGGGCTAGGGATTCCTCCTCAGTTTGTGTCATTCTTCTGGGCCTTTTGCTGATAATGCGGAGGGGAGGCACCTGACACTCCGTGCGGCTTCTACTGGGCCCAGCCACAGCCTCCTCCTCTCTACTACTGGGCAAGGCCTCCTCCTCTCTCCCACTGGCCAAGGCATCCTCCTGGCTGAGGTCATCTTGTGTCAAAAAAAGGGACATAGTTGTAATTTTGTGTTACGCAATCACACACAATTTTCAGCTCATGGCTTGCAAATATAATTCTCAACAAATAGTAAAGGCTATCTATTTGACCCCACCATTATTCCAGCTGATCAACAATATCTGAAGTATATTTTTGGCCACTACTGTCTAGTGATATGTCTACATATTAATATTTGTGATGAAGTCATTTTTTCTGAAGCACTTAAAAATGTGAGACGTTAACATCATTAATAACATTTACACAATCACAAATTCCCCAAAAAAGGATACCTGGCTGAAACTGGGTGCATCCACTTCATCAAGGCTGAAAAGGCCCAGTTCTTCCTGGGACTCCTCAGCTGGGGTGGAGGTGGATGGAAGGCTGGAGGGAAGAGTGGGGGGGAAAGCTGGAGAGAAGGGTGGGGGGAAGGCTGGAGGATAGGGTGGGGGAAGGGTGGGGGGAAGGGTCGAAAGTGATTGCCTGGCTTCTGTTTGGTCATCCTGGAATCGCATTTTGTGGTAGTACCACAACTTGGGTACATAAACTTGGTCGGCTGCTGCTCCGGATCTGAGCGACTCCTGGATTTTATTGTGTTCCCGCTTATACATGTTTCGCAAGATACCAATTTTCTTGTCCACAAACTTGAGGTCTGCCTGGGGGACTCGAGTCTTCACAAATTCTAAAAGTGTGCCCAGTGTTGCCTTCCTTACAGCTCGATTGAAATATTGTGGGTGTTTGACCTCCCACAGGTTTTTGTTTTCCTGATATAAATCGATAAATCTGGACAAAAAATCAGCCTCTTTAAAGGGATTCATTTTTGCTGAAAGACAAGACACAAGATCAAAACTGGAATGTCAGTCAGAACTCCCAGGATTATTTTGTGAAGAATCTAGGGGACACATATAGACACACACACCCACGTTTAATCTTACCTTCGTTTCTGACGCTCGCTACTTCCACACGGACATACGTAGGCCATCGTAATAGCTTTATATACACTGCGCATGTGTCATGCTCCGCCTGCGTCACCCGCCCCTGACGTTCTTTAGTACGATTTGTCCCAGCCCCTTCACTCTTCCTTGCGCAGCGGGAATATATCGAGAAAGATGGCGGAGAGATTCAGTGGAAGTAGCGCGGAGGAAAGCCCGGAGCCACAACCATCCACATCCTGGAGGAGATATAAGGCCACCAACATGGCTTTTGAAGAGATGGTGGAGATGGTGTCCATATTGAGAAGGGAGGACTACGATGGCAAAAAAGGACCGTACACACGACCAAATATGCGTAAGGACAAAATAATGTCCTCAGTTGTCACCGCTCTAGAAGCTAAATTTGGCACTAAACGTTCGAAAGAACATTTGAGGAAGCGGTGGTCTGACATCAAAAGTAGGGAGCCAGAACAATATTGGCGAATAAAGATGCTGCTTAAAAAAAGTAAGTACTTGTGTTTTCTTACTGAGTAGGGATGAGCTTCGTGTTCGACTCGAACATCGTCTGTTCGCCCGTTCGCCGAATTGCGAACGATATGGGCCGTTCGCGCCAAATTCGTGTGGCGCGTCATGGCCCATAATTCACTGCGGCATCGCAGTGCATTGCTGGCTGATGATTGGCCAAGCAAGCACTATGACCCGCATGCTTGGCCAATCACAGCGCTGTCTGAACAGAGAGCCGTAATTGGCCAAAGCCAAGGAGGCTTTGGCCAATTATGGCTCAGGGGATTTAGCACACGCCCCACACTATATAAGGCAGCCTGCACGGCGGCCCTGTGTAGTGTGTGTTCCGGCGTTCATAGATAGAGAGAGAGAGAGACAGACAGTGTCATTTGATTTGAGTTAGATAGATTAGGCAGAACAGTCAGTCAGTTAGCTGCACTTACAGTGTATTGTGTATATATATGCATCCCAGGTGTTGCATATATATATATATATATATATATATATATATACACTGTATTCAGTTTAGCTAGATCCGTTCCTGTTATCTTCTTACTGACAGGCAGGCTTGTCTTGTTACAGTATTTACAGCTACCTGAAGAAAATTGCTGGTGTTCTTTTGATCCTATTAGTACCACAGTCAGGCAGCTAGACTATTTACAGTTAGTGCAGTGCGTCCTGCTCACAGTGTTCAGCTAAAACTACAAGTTAGTGGGGTGCGTCCTGCTCACAGTGTTAGCTAAACCTACAAGTTAGTGGGGTGCGTCCTGCTCACAGTGTTCAGCTAAACCTAAAAGTTAGTGTGGTGCGTCCACCTCACAGTGTTCAGCTAAACCTACAAGTTAGTGCGGTGCGTCCTGCTCACAGTGTTCAGCTAAGCCTAGAAGTTAATGTGGTGCGTCCTGCTCACAGTGTTCAGCTAAAACTACAAGTTAGTGATGTGCGTCCTCCTCACAGTGTTCAGCTAAACCTACAAGTTAGCGTAGTGAGTCCTCTGCACAGTGTTCATCCAAAGCTACAAGTTAGTGCAGTGCGTCCTGCTCACAGTGTTCAGCTAGATCCGTTCCTGTTATCTTCTTACTGACAGGCAGGCTTGTCTTGTTACAGTATTTACAGCTACCTGAAGAAAATTGCTGGTGTTCTTTTGATCCTATTAGTACCACAGTCAGGCAGCTAGACTATTTACAGTTAGTGCAGTGCGTCCTGCTCACAGTGTTCAGCTAAAACTACAAGTTAGTGGGGTGCGTCCTGCTCACGGTGTTCAGCTAAACCTACAAGTTAGTGTGGTGCATCCACCTCACAGTGTTCAGCTAAACCTACAAGTTAGTGCGGTGCGTCCTGCTCACAGTGTTCAGCTAAAACTACAAGTTAGTGCGGTGCATCCACCTCACAGTGTTCAGCTAAACCTAGAAGTTAGTGCGGTGCGTCCTGCTCACAGTTTTCAGCTAAAACTACAAGTTAGTGCGGTGCGTCCACCTCACAGTGTTCAGCTAAACCTAGAAGTTAGTGCGGTGCGTCCTGCTCACAGTGTTCAGCTAAAACTACAAGTTAGTGCTGTGCGTCCTGCTCACGGTGTTCAGCTAAACCTACAAGTTAGTGTAGTGAGACCTCTGCACAGTGTTCATCTAAAGCTACAAGTTAGTGCAGTGCGTCCTGCTCACAGTGTTCAGCTAGATCCGTTCCTGTTATCTTCTTACTGACAGGCAGGCTTGTCTTATAACAGTATTTACAGCTACCTGAAGAAAATTGCTGGTGTTCTGTTGATCCTATTAGTACCACAGTCAGGCAGCTAGACTATTTACAGTTAGTGCAGTGCGTCCTGCTCACAGTGTTCAGCTAAAACTACAAGTTAGTGTGGTGCGTCCACCTCACAGTGTTCAGCTAAACCTACAAGTTAGTGCGGTGCGTCCTGCTCACAGTGTTCAGCTAGATCCGTTCCTGTTATCTTCTTACTGACAGGCAGGCTTGTCTTGTAACAGTATTTACAGCTACCTGAAGAAAATTGCTGGTGTTCTTTTGATCCTATTAGTACCACAGTCAGGCAGCTAGACTATTTACAGTTAGTGCAGTGCGTCCTGCTCACAGTGTTCAGCTAAAACTACAAGTTAGTGTGGTGCGTCCACCTCACAGTGTTCAGCTAAACCTACAAGTTAGTGCGGTGCGTCCTGCTCACAGTGTTCAGCTAGATCCGTTCCTGTTATCTTCTTACTGACAGGCAGGCTTGTCTTGTTATGGTATTTACAGCTACCTGAAGAAAATTGCTGGTGTTCTTTTGATCCTATTAGTACCACAGTCAGGCCGCTAGACTATTTACAGTTAGTGGGGTGCGTCCTGCTCACAGTGTTCAGCTAAACCTACAAGTTAGTGTGGTGCGTCCACCTCACAGTGTTCAGCTAAACCTACAAGTTATTGCGGTGCGTCCTGCTCACAGTGTTCAGCTAAAACTACAAGTTAGTGCGGTGTGTCCACCTCACAGTGTTCAGCTAAACCTAGAAGTTAGTGCGGTGCGTCCTGCTCACAGTGTTCAGCTAAAACTACAAGTTAGTGCTGTGCGTCCTGCTCACAGTGTTCAGCTAAACCTACAAGTTAGTGTAGTGAGACCTCTGCACAGTGTTCATCTAAAGCTACAAGTAGAAAGAAGAAAATTGCTGGTGTTCTTTTGATCTTATTAGTACCACAGTCAGGCAGCTAGACTATTTAAGGTTAGTGCAGTGCGTCCTGCTCACAGTGTTCAGCTAAAACTACAAGTTAGTGGGGTGCGTCCTGCTCACAGTGTTCAGCTAAACCCACAAGTTAGTGTGGTGCGTCCACCTCACAGTGTTCAGCTAAACCTACAAGTTAGTGCGGTGCGTCCTGCTCACAGTGTACAGCTAAAACTACAAGTTAGTGCTGTGCGTCCTGCTCACAGTGTTCAGCTAAAACTACAAGTTAGTGTGGTGCGTCCACCTCACAGTGTTCAGCTAAAACTACAAGTTAGTCCGGTGCGTCTACCTCACAGTGTTCAGCTAAACCTACAAGTTAGTGCGGTGCATCCTGCTCACAGTGTTCAGCTAAAACTACAAGTTAGTGTGGTGCGTCCTCCTCACAGTGTCCAGCTAAACCTACAAGTTATTTTTTTGTGAGCTCTGCACAGTGTTCAGCTAAAGCTACCTGTAGGAGGTTGGTGGTGTTTTCCTGATCCTATCACTACCGCAGGCAGCTAAAAAAGCTACAAGTTCGTTTTTTGCGATCTCTGCACAGTGTTCAGCTAAAGCTACCTGTAGAAGGTTGGTGGTGTTCTCATACTACAGGCAGGCAGTTGATTTTGCTAGCTGCAGTATCAGTACATATATATATATATATATATATATATATATATATATATATATATATATATATATATATCCCAGCTTAGTGCAGCTACAAGCCATTAGTATGTCTGGAAGGCCAAGAAGGAGAGGCAGACAGTCACAAGCCAATAAGAGAGGGCAAGCAGGCTCTGTGTCTAGTGCTGGTCGTGGAGACGGTGCATCCTCATCAGCACGTGGCCGTGGGACACACTTGGCCTTTTTTTCGGCAGCTGGCCGTGTTGAGCCGCAACATGTGGAAGACTTGGTCGAGTGGATGACCAAGCCGTCCTCATTCTCCTCATCCTCTCTCACCCATGCCCAGGGTACTTTGTCTGGCAAAGCAGCGGCCTCTTCCCTTGGCTCAATGTCATCAGTGACTCCTTCCCTAGCCCCACCATTTCCTCCTGAGGAGTCCCTCGAACTGTTTGACCACAGTGTTGGGTACATGCTCCAGGAGGATGCCCAGCGTTTGGAAGGCTCTGATGATGATACTGAGCTCGATGAAGGCAGTAACGTGAGCACGGACAGAGGGGGTGCCCAAGAAGGACAGCAATCTGGCAGTCATGCTCCCCCTGCTGCAGCATACTGCCAGGTTTGCTCCAATGATGAGGAGGGAGGGGATGATGAGGTCACTGACTCAACGTGGGTGCCTGATAGGAGAGAGGAGGAGGAGGCACATCACCAACGAGGCAGGATGCCCTCCAGGGGCCAGCCTAAGGGCAGCACCTTGACTGCATCACACCCCAAAGCTCCACATGTGCAGGGCGCTGCAGTCTCTGCGCGTTATTCAAAAAGTTCTTTGGTGTGGGCCTTTTTTGAGATGAGTGCATCAGATCGCACCGCTGCTATTTGCAACATATGTCTCAAGCATATCTTGCGTGGCCAAAACATCTCCCGCTTGGGTACCACATGCTTGACCAGACATATGTTGACCTGCCATGCAGTTCGTTGGCAAGCGTATCTAAAAGACCCACACCAAAGAACAAAGAGGACCTCTCCTTGCTCCTCATCAGCTGAGATCTCCAACCCCACTATACCTTCAGTCCTCTCTGAGACCTGGTGGTGGACTTACAGTGTTGTGGCACCAGCACCACCACCACCACCAAAGGCCCAATTTTTCTGCCCTTGTTCAACAGGGGCATGTAATTACAATTCTTGATCTAATATTTCACAGCAGGGCCCTGTGAGGGCTTACAGTGTTGTGGCCACAACAACACCTAAGGCCCAAATTTCTGCTGAGTATATAGGGCAGGCCCCTACTTTCAAACATCTAACTTACAAACAACTCCTACTTGCAAACGGAAGGAGACAACAGGAAGTGAGATGAAATCTACCCCTAGGAAGGGAAATTCTCTCCTGTAAGAGTTAATATGGGAAAAACATTTCTCCTTTCCACTGATACTTTCCAATCCTTGTTCCACAAAAAAACCCAAATTTTCAAAAAACATTTGTCATTGGGACAAAAAGTGAGGTGAAATCTTCTGATGAGGAGGTGTTCGGCTCATCTCTACTACTGAGATACTTAACGTGCACGCTGATCCTGATCCTGATCCATATTTTTTACCTTTATACATCATCATTCGTAAAGACCGTTCTTTGTAAAATACATATGATACGAAAGAAAAAGACGTTATTTTTTTCGCCAAATACGATGGTACAGGGTTGGACATACATTTAGGTCTTGATAATTTGTCGGATTCCCAAAATTTGGTGATGTGGTGTAGATGTGTTTGAAAATATAATGCTTCTTCAAAAATGATTCAGTGTAATGTAAGGACAGGACACAGCAGCTGGTTCCACATCTGGACTCACGAGCACTAGTGCACTATGTGACCATAAAGAATTTTTTGAGGGGTAATACACATAGGAGATCATTGAGGTGTCTGCATCTGTGAAACTTGCATGAAAATGTGTATTGTTTATAATTGTTGTTCAGAGGGAATTTTCATCCTGTCTTCTAAATTTATGAGGACAAAAAAAGGCAATTGTTCACAACTCATAACCAACGTTTCATATTAATTATAAAAATATAAAATATCACTGTGTTTTAACTATACCTTTTGTTGAATTATCATAGGGGAGAAAAGACTCAGACAACAGTCCAAGGATCCCAGGACCCCCCCAAGTCACCAGCCTGAGGCTGAAGATAGCCCAATACCACGCCCACCCGACGAGCTGGAGGAAGGAGAGGTGGAGGAAGTGTGCGAGCTTTCAACCCCACCAAGTGAGTGACTGACACCCCAGCTTAAGGTAATGTATTTAGGCGTGCATATTTTAAACCATTTTTTTTACACACATTTTAGGTGAGCTTCTGGTTGTGGAAGGCCAAGCGGCAGAGCCATTCAGCACAGACAGTGCCCAAAGACTTATTGGCCAGATAATGTTGTGGAATGGCCAAATTGATCAAATGCGTGACCAAATTCACAGCATGAAAATTCAATTCACCTGGACTCCATGCAACAGGAAATGAAGAACCTGATTTGATGTTTCATTTCCTTGTCAATTGTGTTTATTCTTCCAATTTTGTAGTAGTTTTTTCCTTCAAAAAGATGTTTGCTGATGCACACGGTGTGTCATCATGTGCTATCTTCCATCAGGGGATATCAATGTACTTGTTTTGTGTTTGCAACCCCTTCATCCTCAAAATTTTTTTGTGGTGAGAGGAACAAAGGGATTGCACACACAAAACACGTACATTGCTCCCCCATGATGGGAGATAGCACATGTTGACTTTTTTTTAATGCACAATTTTGAGCATCTGAAAAACGTAGGATTTACAAGGGTGACATCACCAGCACCGTTATTACCATGTTGAACTTTGTAAGTTCTTTTATTTTTTTGTGTTTTTCAAAACACTGTTGTGAATTTAAATTTTTTAAACAAGGTCTATTTTTGTTTAAATATGCCTTTAATAACCTTCAAAAAAATATATATATTTAAAAAAAAAATAAACAAAAAAAAAACCAAAAAAAATCCCCCCCCCAAAAAAAAAACAAACAAAAAAAATAATTCTAAAAAAAAAAAAAAAAAAAAAAAAAAAAGGTTCCAAAAAATGCACCTTTCAATGTGCACACAGTAAAATGTTTTTACTACTACAATGTTTGTGGCTGATTATTTCTCAATAAGATGTTTTGCTAATTTTGGTGTGGTTACAGTGACAAAGGGCCTTATTAACTAAACGTAAATACACTTGCCACTACTACAAGTGCACTAGGAGACAGACAAAACTAAATGCAAACAAGAAGAAAAAACAAGATATTTTATCCAAAATTTATTTTCTTTATTTTTTTTTATAAAAATTATAGCTCTCGTTGAATAGCAATGGCCCCCCGGCCATTAAAATAATTCACATATCGTTCATGCACTTGACGTGCGGTTTGGGGGGCCAAGCCAATACGGCCAATTTCCAGGCCTGTCAGTGTTTGATCAAGTACAAGTCCGGCCTCAGGCCCAACAGAGGAAATATATGTAGCTGAATGTCTTCTTAAAAAATTTTGGAGTATGCAGCAAGCCAGTATGACATGGATAATTTTATAGTCCGCCAGATTTATGGCTGAGAGGAACAAACGGAAACAGCTGGCCAGAATCCCAAAGGCATTCTCCACAACTCTTCTTGCTCTGGCCAGCCGGTAATTAAATACCCTCCTCTCAGGGGCGAGTGTCCTTTTGGGGAAATTGCCTCATCAAGTGCTCGCCGAGAGCAAACGCTTCATCAGCGATAAAAACTGAGGGGAGCCCATCCACATTCTGGTCATCAGGTGGCAATCCCAGGCCACCAGTCTGGAGACGCTGGCACAGCTCAGTCAACACTCCTCCGTCAGACATCCGGCCGTTCTTCCCCACGTCCACAAACAGAAAGTCCAAATGTGCCGAGACCACCGCCATCAAAAGTACACTATGGAACCCCTTGTAGTTATAGAAATAAGACCCCAAATGCGGTGGTGGCACAATACGGACATGCTTCCCGTCAATCGCCCCGACACAGTTGGGAAAGTCCCAACAGTCAGCAAACTGGGAGGCCACAGTCTGCCATTCATGTGTACTGGAAGGAAACTGTGGAGTGAAAAAAAAAATTAAGATAAGTACTTTTAAACATAATTTGGATATCAGATTACACAAAAACATTATTGAACAACAGCAGTCGAACATTATTAATATGTGTGTTTGTAATTTTTATTCAAAAAAACATAAGGCCCACTTATAAGATTACTGCCCCCCTCTGATGGCCCATTGATCAATTTGAATGTGGGGGGAGGGCTACTAATTAGGTTACTAAACACACCTGACAGTTTCAAACATTTGAGGGGGTGGGGGAGGGGTTCTAATTAGGTTAATAAACACACCTGACAGTTTCAAACATTTGAGGGGGTGGGGGAGGGGTTCTAATTAGGGTAATAAACACACCTGACAGTTTCAAACATTTGAGGGGGTGGGGGAGGGGTTCTAATTAGGTTACTAAACACACCTGACAGTTTCAAACATTTGAGGGGGTGGGGGAGGGGTTCTAATTAGGGTTAAAAACACACCTGACAGTTTCAAACATTTGAGGGGGTGGGGGAGGGGTTCTAATTAGGGTCAAAAACACACCTGACAGTTTCAAACATTTGAGGGGGTGGGGGAGGGTTCTAATTAGGGTAAAAAACACACCTGACAGTTTCAAACATTTGAGGGGGTGGAGGAGGGGTTCTAATTAGGGTCAAAAACACACCTGACAGTTTCAAACATTTGAGTAGGTGGAGGAGGGGTTCTAATTAGGGTCAAAAACACACCTGACAGTTTCAAACATTTGAGGGGGTGGGGGGGGTCAAACAGTACAATGGAGCTGACAATATACATTGTTCAAGGGACTATAGGCTAGAGATATAAATGGACCCAGGATTGCATGGTGGGGAGGTTATTGAAGGTAAATATGCATGCAGGGCAAAAAATGATTAATGTCAAAAAACAGGCATGCATGAAGATAAAGGGGACATTCAGAGCATATTCCAAGCATGGTAATTAGGTAACGAGGACATTTAGACTATACATTAGCAAACATTTAATACATATCATGTAATGTTAAAGGATAAAACTTACCTTCATATAGTCCTTCTGCAGGACCTGAATGATGGCAGAACAAGTCTCTGGGATTATTATCCCCAGAGCCTGGGGGGAGATGCCTGTCGAGAACTTCAAGTCCTGAAGACTTCTCCCAGTCGCCAAGTAACGTAAAGTGGCAACTAACCTCTGCTCCGCACTGATGGCTTGCCTCATGCAGGTATCCTGCCTGCTGATATAGGGGGTCAGCATAGCCAGCAGACGATCAAAAACGGGGTCCGTCATCCGGAGATAATTCCTGAAATCCTCAGGATTATTCTCACGGATCTCACGGAGCAAAGGCATATGCGAGAATTGGTCACGCTGGCGCAACCAATTCTTCATCCATGAACTCCTCCTCGCCCTGTTCATGGACTGGTCAAAGTATTAACCCCAACACCAAGTCCCCACGCAGCACGAACTCGAGAACGAGTACGTCCACGCAACATGGCTTCAAAACGGTCGGCTGGTCAAACAAACAAACTAATAACAAACGCACTGAAGAACAGCAAGGCCTATGAAGAACGACCTGAAAATCAGGAACAAGCGGACCAGAACGGCCTGCTAGGCAGGTTACAAACTGACCAACACGCACTGAAAAGCAGATACAAACCTCACAAGCACAAACTGAACCGCAGAAAACGATCAAAATAAGCTGAAGTGTGAAAAGCGCGAATCGTCTCTAACCAAACTTCTACTAACACAAGATAAACACGAGATTAGCAGAAGGAGCCCAAATGGTGCCGTAGTGGGGCTTGAACTTCCTTTTTATAGTCCCGTCGTACGTGCTGTGCGTCACCGCGTTCAAAACCAGCGGACTTTTGGAGTGATCGTGTGTGTCCAAGTCCGTCCGTTTTTAAGTCCGGCGCAAGGAGCCGACAAAGTCCGACGTAAAGTCCGCCGAGCAAAGTCTGCCGTAAAGTCCGATCGTGTGTATGCGGCATAAGAGTTCCTTATACAGCACAAGATGGATGCATATGGGACTGTTAGAGCTAACCGGCGTGACATGCCGCCAACCTTTGGCAATAAAAAGGCAGGAGAAATAGTTGCCTGGCAGAAAGGCAAATTGATGGCACTGAGATGGCGCAACAAAAAAGATGTGTGTCTAATGAGTACTATTCACAACACCTCTACTGTCATGGTATATACAAAAGGTAGAAAAGACATAATGAAACCACAAGCCATGATGGACTACAACACAACACCATAGAAGGTGTTGACAGAGCTGACCAGGCCATGACTTTTTATCCTGCTATGAGAAAACAACAAAAAAAATATTACAAAAAAATCTTCAGGCAGCTTCTTAAACAGTGCCTATGGAATGCGTTCATTCTTATAAAAAAAAAAGAGTGACAGGCCTGTGGTTCATGCGGACTTTGTTTGGAAAGTTATGAGAACTTATATTTCTTAAGCACCAAACACCAACCACTGTAAATAGATCTGGACTTTATGCTGCTGGCGTTGTGAACCCGGAATGCCTGACAGGTCGTCACTTTATTGACCATATTCCACCAATGGAAAAGAAGTCAGCACCCACAAGGATGTGTGTGCTTTGCTGCTCTAAGTGTGACGACACTGGAAGGAAAATCAGAAAAGAAACCCGGTTCTACTGTCCTGACTGTGACGTCGGACTTTGTGCTGTACCATGTTTTAAAATTTTCCATACCCGGGATGTTTGCTGAAGCAATATGACTACTAATATTGCACTCTTGTTTGGCCAAAAAAAAGTCAGTGTTTTTGATTATATTATTTACTAAAATGTATTGAATAAAAAGTTTTATTACTATTATATTATTATTTGTTATTATTTATAGTATTATATTATAATTTATGATTTTGTTCCAAAAATGTTTTGTTTCAAACTTTATCATACCCAGAATGTCTACTAGACTCTTGTTTGGACAGATTTCAGTGAGTTATTCCTAAGAATTACAGGCCTACAATAAAAAAATGCCAAATTTCCATGCAAAATAATGGTACTGCTTTCAGCACCTAAAATCTAAAATAATCATACCAGAATGCTAATTTGTAGTCCTGTGAGCCTCCAGGTAATTGACCAAATCTGGTCTCCAAAATAGTATATCTTTGTAAATGATCAGCTGCTAACATTACGCATGTCTCATAACCATGCAAAATAGTTAAACCAAATTGTACACATGCTGCGCTTATCAAAATAAAAAAATAAGAAATTTCCAGTAAAATATTAATAAAGTGATATTGTGCTTAACATATAAGAGAGGTTCACATGAATGGATTGTGGAAGATCTGTGGACTGTTAATTTGATCATTGCACAGCAACACAGCACTGAATTGCATAGAATCACATGGATGTAGCACCAAATCGCATGGGTGAGTTTTTTTGTATTTTTTAACTTTTTATTGTTCGAACATTGCACTAACACCATATTGTATAGATGCAGTACTGATATGCTTGGATGCAACACTAAATCGCATGGATGTTTGTGTTGAATTATCTATTAATGTTTGAAAATTGCACAAGCTTTGTGGAATACTTGCAATACACAGGCTTATTGGAGCACTTTTACCTATTTATTCATTTATTTAAATTTATTGCACATTAACGTAGTATAGTATTAATAGATTTTGTATATGTTAAGCACAATATCACTTTATTAATATTTTAGTGGAAATTTCTTATTTTTTTATTTTGATAAGCGCAGCGTGTGTACAATTTGGTTTAACTAAAATAATCATACCGCCAGGGAGGTTAAGGATCCTCGGGTGAAAGCCATCTGGTCCAGGTAACTTATTAATGTTAAGTTTTTAAAGTCTATTCTTAATTCTATCCTCTGTTAGCCGTGAAGGTGCTTCCTGTGATGTGTCATGAGGATAAACCTTGCATTTTTGGTTACTGAAGCCTCCCATTTGCCTCGTGATGACTGAGGAGAAAAAAAAATTCAATACCTTCGCCATCTCTCCATCCCTTGTAACTAGACTCTGTTCATCATTCTTTATGGGGACAATATGATCTGACCTCCCTCTTTTACTATTAATATACTTAAAGAATTCCTTGGTTTTTGATTTTTTTGTTACTCTCCTCCACTATGTGCCTTTCATGTTCTATCTTAGCCGCCCTGATTGCACCCTTAAATTTCTTATTGCATACTTTGTCAAGTTGGAATGCTGATGATGACCCCTCAGCCTTGTATTTTTTGAAAGCCTTCTTCTTTGCTTTTGTAAGCATTTTTACATTGGAGTTAAGCCACCCAAGACCAAGACTAAGCCACCCTGGCTAATACCCTTATTTAATATGCTCTTAAAGCACACCCATTTTTCCTTCCTGTTCTTTGCTCCTAAGATTTTATCCGATTTAATATCTTCTAGCAAGAAGCGTAGTTTAGGGAAGTTGGCTCTTTTGGAATTTGGTGTCTTTGTATTCCCCTTATGTTTCCTATCTGTGTGATTTATACTGAAACTAATTGACCCGTGATCACTGTTTCCTAAATTGCCCCGTATTTCCACATCTGTGATCAGGTCTGTATTGTTGGCAATCAGTAGATCTAGTAACGCTTTATTTCTTGTTGGTGGATTTACCATCTGACCCATGAAATTGTCCTGCAAGACATTTAGGAAATGGCAAGCTTTAGATGAATGCGCGGTTCCTTCTGCCCAGACTATGTCTGGATAATTAAAATCCCCCATTATAATGACACTTCCAATCCTTGCCGCCATTCCAAACTGTGATACAATCAACAACCTCTAAAAGGCAATTTTATGTTATGACTTCCCCAAACTTTGATTATCCAATGTCATCAGCCACTAGACATCTATGTGTACACATGTACATACTGCTGAATACAAAACACAGCATTAAAGTGACAGATCCATTACTTGACAAAAAGGCAATAACCAGAACTAATGAAGATTCACTTAACAGACTCAGCCAGAGCTGTCATTTTCTTGGCAGACTCTCACAAATTATTTTTCCCTTGTCTGGTAATTATTTCCTAACACTATATAAACTGATCTTTTAATTTTTCTGTGTCAGCACTGTGCATTTAAACATAAAGCTTGGTCTTTTTGGTGTTTTAGGTACATTATTTAGGACAAAATATGAGATATTTTTCTAGGTATTTGGATTACATGGATTACAAAGAAGATCTCACTTAGGCATCTGTCAGCAACTTGATTTCCCATATTTACTGAAATAGTGTGAGGCTATACATCTGTATGATTCAGCTGTGCATGTAAGGCAAGAATTACTCTGAAGTATAGCACAGTGTCACAGCACTCTTACATAAGTCTCAGCTACTAAATGGCTTCGATTTGCTAAAGGATACCGCAGATAGATAGGCTAGACAAAAAGAGAGAGAGATAGATAGATAGATAGATAGATAGATAGATAGATAGATAGATAGATAGATAGATAGATAGATAGATAGATAGATAGCCTGCGCCTGGCGACCAATGCCAATCCTTACTCAGTGATGTTCGTGGATGATCTGTTGAATTTTAATTTTCCATCCAAAGCTTTAATAGAAGTTGTTTATAGGTGGGAAACCAGCCAGTATCTTCAAAGAGTGTTGATTCCCTGACAGGGGAATTCAAGGTCGAAGGACTCAGTTCTGAGCACTGGGAGCAATTTTTTGGGAAGGTGCTGACCAGTGTGATTCCTTACCTGTAAAGAGACAGCTGGAGGATCCCGATAGACCTACAGACAGAACCGTGGGAGAGCCTAGGAGGAAGCCTGTCCACGACCACACACTTAAGCCCATTACCCCTGCAGGGGTGACAGCATTTGGTGAATAGGGACACAATGGGGGGAGCACCTTAAGTGACCCTATCTGCTGAGCACTGAAGTCACTCGAAAGGATCATAACCAGTTATCCTGGAATTATACTCCTGCGATATACATCTTATCCCATGTTGGAATAAGGCTGGAACATAACAAAATGTGGAAAAAATGAAGCACTGTGAATACTTTCCAGGTGCACTGTGTATATATACAGTGGGGACGGAAAGTATTCAGACCCCCTTAAATTTTTCACTCTTTGTTATATTGCAGCCATTTGCAAAAATCATTTAAGTTCATTTTTTTCATCATTAACCTCCCTGGCGGTATGCTTTATTTCAGATTTTTGATGCTCAAAGCAGTACAATTATTTTGCATGAAAATTTGGCGTTTATATTGTAGGCCTGTAATTCTTAGGAATAACTCACTTAAATCTGTCCAAACAAGAGTCTAGTAGATATCCCCAGTATGAAAAACAAAATCATAAATTATAATATAATAAATAACTATAAATAATTATACCAAATAATAATATAATAATAATAAAAATTATTCAATAATTGAATCAAATCAAAAACACAAAAATTTGCTCAGTTGCAGAATTGTCACTGTCATTACTTTTCAGAGTTTGATGACGGATCTCCCCACAAATCACTATCACTCAATTCTGCGAGTGATTCTAATTTATTATTGCTGTTTTCTAGCTGGTCTTAAACCCCTTTTGATGTAAAGGGACGGTTGCTATGGACAATCTCCAGTTTCCAGGCAGAAAGAACAGGTTTTATAATATAAAACTGCATTCAGGGCACTGGAGAAACCACTAGGGACAAAAGGGAGGTGAAATAATTTCACACAGTAATGTAATCTGTAAGATTACAGTAAACTGTATGTATTGTGTGTGTTTCACTTTTTGAATTTGGCACCGTTCCTCCTTCCCCGTGCGTTGCAACGCTTGCAGGGAACGGAGCTCGGCTCCGCGAAGAATCGAGCGGAGGACGAGCCGCTCACAGTGCAGGGAGACATAGCAGGATCCAGGGGGCAAGGTAAGTAAGCTCTTCCTGGATCCTGCAATGAGATCCCGAGTCTGGCTCAGGGTTACTGCTTTTGGTTCTGAAACTCCACCCCAAGCCAGACTCGGGAATACTGCCAGGGAGGTTAATGTACACACAGCACCCCATATTGACAGAAAAACACAGAATTGTTGACATTTTTTTTTGTTTTCAAATAGTTTTATTGAAAGTAACAAAATCAGTATACAAAATAGACATAAATATACATCCTTCAGAGTCATAGGAATATCCTTTAAAACAACATAAAGAGGTGTAGGCATGTTAGGTTGTAAGACCACCTTGAATACTCATTGGCCCCTTGTATTTTGTTCATGACTCATATTACACCATCATCCTGAAGGGTATCTACACTGGTAAAATAAGAAAAAAAAAAAAAAAAAAAAGATTTTTCCAAACAACTGGAACAAATAGTAAATGATTAAGAATTAGTCGATATAATCAATAAAGGGTCAGTCTTGGAGCCTGAATAGAAACCACGGATTCCATTTGGCATCGTATGCCGGAATGGAGTCATGAAGGGTATGGAATATTTTCTCAGTTACCATCATACTATCTATACGTGAGATGATTTGTGCAAAGGGGAACGTAGAGGATTTCCAGTGCAGTGCAATGACCCAAAGCGTAGCAATACAGATAGAATGTATTAATCTCATCATAGATTTGGCCACTTCAGGGATGTCTTGGAATAGAATGCAGTGGTGGAATGTGAGATTAATAGGTTTCCCCGCCAATTTATCAATCAGTTTAAAAACCTCTTTCCAAGAGGGTTGTAGTTTATCGCACTCCCAGAATATGTGTATGTGTGAGCCTAAGTTGGTGCAACCACGGAAGCACCTGGGAGATACCTGCGGATATATCCTGTGGAGACGAGTCGGAGTGTAGTACCATCTTGTTATAAGTTTGATGGCTGTCTCCCTGATTGTTAATGACTTTGTGCATTTGCGTATGTTCTGCCAGCTCTTCTCCCAGTCTAACTCCTCCTGGTCAAGTGCTAGCTCTTGTTCCCATTGAGATCTATATTTTAAGGTAGGTGGGTCATTAGTTGATTCTAGCACACCATGGATCAATGAGATAAGGCCTTTTTGACGGGGGGATGTGTGGCATAAGTCCTCATAAAGTGTCGTTGTGTCTGCAGTAGGGTTGGGGTAGTGTAGCTGAAAAAAATGTGTTATTTGGAGATAACGGTAAAATTCTCTATTTGGTAGCTGAAATCTAGTTTGAAGTGCTGAGAATGTGGTAAATGTGGAGTTGACTAGAAAGTCCCCCAGGGTAATCAGGTTATTTTGGGTCCACTCTAGGAAGGACTCTGGGTGGTCATATGCAGGGGGGAATCTAGGGTCTCCAAGATATGAAGCTCCAATGGATATTGGAGAGGAGAGATAGTATTTGGTCTTATACATTTTCCAAAGTTTCAGTCCGGCTGTCACTACTAGGTTTTGGGTGGAAAGGTCCAAGAGGGAAGGGTTTGAGGACCACAGTAGGCCAGGAAGATAGAGGGGGGCAATGGAGTCTTGTTCGAACCTGAATTGTTGACATTTTTGCAGATTTATTAAAAAGAAAAACTGAAATATCACATGGTCCTAAGTATTCAGACCCTTTGCTGTGACACTCATATATTTAACTCAGGTGCTGTCCATTTCTTCTGATCATCCTTGAGATGGTTCTACACCTTCATTTGAGTCCAGCTGTGTTTGATTATACTGATTGAACTTGCTTAGGAAAGCCACACACCTGTCTATATAAGACCTTACAGCTCACAATACATGTCAGAGCAAATGAGAATCATGAGTTCAAAGGAACTGCCTGAAAAGCTCAGAGACAGAATTGTGGCAAGGCACAGATTTGGCCAAGGTTACAAAAAAATTTCTGCTGCACTTAAGGTTCCTAAGAGCACAGTGGCCTCCATTATCCTTAAATGAAAGACATTTGGGACGACCAGAACACTTCCTAGAGCTGGCCGCCCGGCCAAACTGAGCTATCGGGGGAGAAGAGCCTAGAGAGAGGTAAAGAAGAACCCAAAGATCACTGTGGCTGAGCTCCAGAGATGCAGTCGGGAGATGGGAAAAAGTTATAGAAAGTCAACCATCACTGCAGCCCTCCACCAGTCGGGGATTTATGGCAGAGTGGCCCGACGGAAGCCTCTCCTCAGTGCAAGACACATGGAGTTTGCTAAAAAACACCTGAAGGACTCCAAGATGGTGAGAAATAAGATTCTCTGGTCTGATGAGACCAAGATAGAACTTTTTGGCCTTAATTCTAGGCGTTATGTGTTGAGAAAACCAGGCACTGCTTATCACCTGTCCAATACAGTCCCAACAGTGAAGCATGGTGGTGGCAGCATCATGCTGTGGGGGTGTTTTTCAGCTACAGGGACAGGACGACTGGTTGCAATCGAGGGAAAGATGAATTCGGCCAAGTACAGGGATATCCTGGATGAAAACCTTCTCCAGAGTGCTCAGGACCTCAGACTGGGCCGAAGGTTTACCTTCCAACAAGACAATGACCCTAAACACACAACTAAAATAATGAAGGAGTGGCTTCACAACAACCCAGTGACTGTTCTTGAATGGCCCAGCCAGAGCCCTGACTTAAACCCAATTGAGCATCTCTGGAGAGACCTAAGAATGGCTGTCCACCAACGTTTACCATCCAACCTGACAGAACTGGAGAGGATCTGTAAGGAGGAATGGCAGAGGATCCCCAAATCCAGGTGTGAAAAACTTGTTGCATCTTTCCCAAAAAGACTCATGGCTGTATTAGATCAAAAGGGTGCTTCTACTAAGTACTGAGCAAAGGGTCTGAATACTTAGGACCATGTGATATTTCTGTTCTTCTTTTTTAATAAATCTGAAAAAATTTCAACAATTCTGTGTTTTTCTGTCAATATGGGGTGCTGTGTGTACATTAATCAGGAAAAAAATGAACTTAAATAATTTTTTCAAATGGCTGCAATATAACAAAGAGTGAAAAATGTAAGGGGGTCTGAATACTTTCTGTCCCCACTATATATATATATAGATAATTCAGATATTGTAATTCTAAGTGTCTAAATACCTTACTATTTTCTGCAAAACATTATGTGCATGAAATAAAACAGTAGCTAAACGGGGGAGCACTTTTAGTATTTCATTTTTTCATTCTTTTTTCATTTCAGCAAGCTGAAAGCTTTGTATGCCATACACAGACAATAAATGCTTAATATGTATTTTAGAGCACAGTACAGAACCAGCTGGGAGTTTGTGTTTCATAGCCATCTACAGAATTCGCTAGAACACGATGAACTATGTTGCTTCCTGTCATGCAACAAATATGAAACTTAATCCTGGGAAATTCGTGGATGTATGTAAATGGATTTGCTTTGCCAGAGATAATTGTAATTTTCCAGTAGTTAACTGTTATTAAAGAAAAGCTAGTCTCTAAAGCTGGCCATAGATAGATTGAAATGTGGCTGGCTCAGCAGGGACAAGCCGAATTTTAATCAATCTATGGCTGTTCCCACTCAACAGAAGTTGATCTAACAATTAACCTCTGTCGAATGGGAATGCTGGAAAACTTTTGTGTAATAGTGGCTGCAACCACTGATGAGTGTATTCTGACAGAGGGAGGAGTTGAGCTGTCATAATACAATGACACAGTGGGAATGATTCTT
Organism: Aquarana catesbeiana; assembly: GCF_042186555.1. Lineage (NCBI taxonomy): Eukaryota > Metazoa > Chordata > Amphibia > Anura > Ranidae > Aquarana > Aquarana catesbeiana. The sequence continues at coordinate 151,625,599 of NC_133332.1, read as the reverse complement.
CCATCCACCTCGCTTGGCCAGCCTAAGTGATGGCTGATAAGGGTACCTGAAGGAGCTATGATAGTCTGCCACTAGAAACCTCCTGTGATGATGCCCTTCCCCTATTGTTTTTGCTATATGTAATTTGTTAAAACATTAATATTAAAGGTTTATTAAAAGTCAGTGATCTCCATCAGCTTTTGAAATTTTTAAAAGTGTATCTAAAGCCAAACTGTTTATAGTTATAGTTAGAGTAAGGAAGAGTTAGTTTTCTTGCCAGTTTTGTAATTGCTGTCGCTGTTAGGGAACTTTATTCTCCCTATTGAAACTCTTACCACTCTTGCTGGGGCTGAAAATAAGAAACATTACAAACTTCATCACCAGAATAAAATAGAGGTGAAATCTTCCAACTGGGACACTTGTCCAGATTCTGGAGAGATTTCCTCTCACTTTTTCTCATGCTTACGGAACAAGAAATGAGGGAAATGATCCCCAATGGGACACAGATGGCAAAACAACTGACAGTGATTTTAACTATATCCTTCCTTTTAAAATGTTACTGGGAATCAAGAGGTTAAATAGAAAAAAATAGCTGCAGGGGAGGAAGGAGGGGAGGGGACAAGTTCTGGGGATTGGAGGAGGAGCCTGGTATTAGTGGTACTGATTGAGTGACAGGGGGGAAGAGAGAGGGCAAAGGGAAGAAGGAAAGTCCTAGAGGACTGGAGGAGGAGTCTTGTACAACTGACAGGGAAAGTGAAGTCAGCGTGAGCAGGAGGGAGAATGGTGAGATGGTGAATTCCAAGGGTCACACAAATATACTTGTGATGCTTCTGAAATATACATTTAAAGTGTTACTTATCCCAGGACCCTGTACTCACTATATCTACTCTCCCACAGTACACAGAACATGGAAATGCAATTAATTTAGTAAATATAAACTGCTAATGTAAATACCATTTTGCATCAGCAGTATATAGCAGTTTTGTGAATTTTATTAGTGTCTGGTTAAAGCTTGTAGGAGGAATTTTCATTCTACTCTGACTGTCCGCTGACGCTGCAGGACCCCTGACCCTCCTTCTGCACAGTGCTGATTGACCCTGTGCTGATCACATGCACCCTCCCAAGAAAAAAAAAAAAACTCTTTAGCAATACACACCAGGGGCGGATCCAGAGTCTAGTCTCGGGAGTGGCATTGGCAGGAAAAAAGGTGTTGCTTACAGGGCCAGATTAAGAGCAACATTGGCCTGGTGCTAAGGATTTTGGTGGGCCTTTTTATGGAAATAAATAAAATGAAAACACAAACAATTTTTTGTTAAATTTAAATTAAAGAGAGAGAGGGGTGTGAGACAGTGGTGGTGGGGGGGGATAGCGAGATGGGGGGGTTGAAAGAGAGGGGATGAGAGGTAGGGGGAAAGAGAGAGAAAGGGGGTGAATAAGAGAGAGAGAGGGGGGGTGAGAGAGAGGGGGTGAGAAAAAGGGGAATAGAGAGAGGGTGAAAGAGAGAGAGGGTGGTAGGGGGTGAAGGGGGTGAGAGAGAGAACAGGGCGAAAGAGAGGGGATGAGAGAGAGAGGGGGTGAGGGGGGTGAAAGAGAGAGGGGGGTGGGAGTGAGTGGGTGAGTCTGTGGGAGGCACAGCATAGTACATAACACGGGGGGGGAATAGCACAGTACATTACATGGTTGGCACAACACATTACATGGTGGATACATGGATACAGCACATTTAATGGTGGGCAAAGCACAGTACATTACATGGTGGGCACAGCACATTACACGGTTGGCTCTGCCCAATACAGCACATTACAAGGTAGGCACAGTTCATTATATGGTGGGCACAGCACATTGCATGGTGGGCACAACACAGCACATTGCATGGTGGGCACAACACAGCACATGCACACGGTGGGCACAACACAGCACATGACATGGTGGGCACTGCACATGACATGGTGGGCACTGGATGGCACATCACATGACATGGTGTGCACTGCACATTACATAGCGGGCACAGTGCATGACATGGTGGGCACTGCATGGCACATCACATGACATGGTGGGCACTGCACATTACATGGTGGGCACTGCATGGCACATCACATGACATGGTGGGCACTGCACATTACATGGTGGACACTGCAAGGCACAGCACATGACATGGTGGGCACTTCACATTACATGGTGGGCACTGCAAGGCACAGCACATGACATGGTGGGCACTTCACATTACATGGTGGGAACTGCAAGGCACAGCACATGACATGGTGGGCACTTCACATTACATGGTGGGCACTGCAATGCACAGCACATGACATAGTGGGCACAGCACATTACATGGGGGCACTGCAATGCACATGACCTTACATGGTGGGCACAGCACATTACATGGGGGCACTGGAAGGCACAGCACAACATAGTGGGCACTGCAATGCACAGCACATGACATGGTGGGCAGGGCCGGACTGGCCTACCGGGATACCGGGAAATCCCCCGGTGGGCCGGCTGTCTGGCTGCCCCTGGTGCCGCTGTGAGGGCAGCGGCGCCTGAAAGAAACATGGTCGCGGGGCCGCCAGGCTGACATGCAACTGCGCATGCGCTAGCGCTATTCTCGGAAGTGTGTACGGGCTTTCCCGAGCTAGCTGTGCTCGGGAAAGTCCGTACACACTCGGCAATTCTCGGAAATGCGGGCGCATGCGCAGTGACGATGGCGCCGAGCGGCGCCATTTTTAAAAGTACCGCAGTGAGTAATTGTCTGGTGGCCTCTTCCTCCTACTCCCCCTGCAGCCTCTGACCTCCTGCCCCCACTGCAGCCTCTGACCTCCTGCCCCCACTGCAGCCTCTGACCTCCTGTCCCCACTGCAGCCTCTGACCTCCTGCCCCCCCTACAGCCTCTGACCTCCTGCCCCCCCTGCAGCCTCTGACCTCCTGCCCCCCCTGCAGCCTCTGACCTCCTGCCCCCCCCTGCAGCCTCTGACCTCCTGCCCCCCCCTGCAGCCTCTGACCTGTCCCCCCTGCAGCCTCTGACCTCCTGTCCCCCCCTGCAGCCTCTGACCTCCTGCCCCCCCTGCAGCCTCTGACCTCCTGCCCCCCCTGCAGCCTCTGACCTCCTGCCCCCCTGCAGCCTCTGACCTCCTGCCCCCACTGCAGCCTCTGACCTCCTGCCCCCACTGCAGCCTCTGACCTCCTGCCCCCCCTGCAGCCTCTGACCTCCTGCCCCCCTGCAGCCTCTGACCTCCTGCCCCCCCTGCAGCCTCTGACCTCCTGCCCCCCCCTGCAGCCTCTGACCTCCTGCCCCCCCTGCAGCCTCTGACCTCCTGCCCCCCCTGCAGCCTCTGACCTCCTGCCCCCCCTGCAGCCTCTGACCTCCTGCCCCCCCCTGCAGCCTCTGACCTGTCCCCCCTTGCAGCCTCTGACCTCCTGTCCCCCCCCTGCAGCCTCTGACCTCCTGCCCCCCCGCAGCCTCTGACCTCCTGCCCCCCCTGCAGCCTCTGACCTCCTGCCCCCCCCTGCAGCCTCTGACCTCCTGTCCCCCCCTGCCGCCTCTGACCTCCTGTCCCCCCTGCAGCCTCTGACCTCCTGTCACCCCCCCCACAGCCTCTGACCTCCTGTCACCCCCCTGCAGCCTCTGACCTCCTGTCATCCCCCCTCCACAGCCTCTGACCTCCCCTGTACTATCCGCAGCCTCTGACCTCCCCTGTACCATCCGCAGCCTCTGACCTGTCCTCTACCATCCGCAGCCTCTGACCTCCCCTGTACCATCCGCAGCCTCTGACCTCCCCTGTACCATCCGCAGCCTCTGACCTCCCCTGTACCATCCGCAGCCTCTGACCTCCCCTGTACCATCCGCAGCCTCTGACCTCCCCTGTATCATCCGCAGCCTCTGACCTCCCCTGTACCATCCGCAGCCTCTGACCTCCCCTGTACCATCCGCAGCCTCTGACCTCCCCTGTACCATCCGCATCCTCTGACCTCCCCTGTACCATCCGCAGCCTCTGACCTCCCCTGTACCATCCGCAGCCTCTGACCTCTCCTGTACCATCCGCAGCTTCTGACCTCTCCTGTACCATCCGCAGCCTCTGACCTCTCCTGTACCATCCGCAGCCTCTGACCTCTCCTGTACCATCCGCAGCCTCTGACCTCCCCTGTACCATCGGCAGCCTCTGACCTCCCCTGTACCATCCGCAGCCTCTGACCTCCCCTGTACCATCGGCAGCCTCTGACCTCCCCTGTACCATCGGCAGCCTCTGACCTCTCCTGTACCATCGGCAGCCTCTGACCTCCCCTGTACCATCGGCAGCCTCTGACCTCCCCTGTACCATCGGCAGCCTCTGACCTCCCCTGTACCATCGGCAGCCTCTGACCTCCCCTGTACCATCGGCAGCCTCTGACCTCCCCTGTACCATCGGCAGCCTCTGACCTCCCCTGTACCATCGGCAGCCTCTGACCTCCCCTGTACCATCGGCAGCCTCTGACCTCTCCTGTACCATCGGCAGCCTCTGACCTCTCCTGTACCATCGGCAGCCTCTGACCTCTCCTGTACCATCGGCAGCCTCTGACCTCCCCTGTACCATCCGCAGCCTCTGACCATCTCTTGTCTTATATCACGTCTGCAGTCTGGAGTGGAGTCAACAGTGGGAGTGCCGCAGGGATGAGGGTCATGGGAGAAGTCAGACATGTATGGACTGTGGAGAGGAAACTATGGGATAAAACCAGAGCCACCGAGCTGGAGCCGACTGACTGAGCCCTGTAAGGTGCACCTGAGAGGAGGTCAGTGACAGTGCCGCCAGGCCTACCTGAGCGGGGGAGGGGTCAATACAATATTGTAAGGGGGCACTGATATATAGGTTTCCCCCTTATATCAGTAAACCCCCTTACTTTAGTGTTTTCTTTCTGCGGAAGGTACTCTCTGGTCACCAGAGTCCTCCCCACATTCCCAGAGTTCCCCTTTACATCATAGTCTGCAGGATTCCACCTTACAGTGCAAGGGGGAACTCTGATGTAAAGGGGAATGCAGTGGACTCTGATATAAGTGGGGTCTCTGGTCACCAGTGCCCCCCTTTTATATCAGAGTTCCTGCTTAGATCATGATCTGCAATGTTCCCCTTTATATCAGAGTTCCCTTGCACTGTAAAGGGGAATCCTCCTGATATATGGGGGAACTCTGTGTTGGGTTATATTAATCTGACTTTCATGTAAATGGAGAAATATGGTTTTTGACTTTTGTTTAACTTAACACATTGCTAATAGCAGTTTATAGCTTAAATATTGATATTTGCACTGAAAACTGCCATTTACGGCACCTTTTTTTTGCAGTGTCAATAAAAAATGTGCCAGTAAATGGCATAAGTTTTTGCCTTGAAAAAAATTGCTGCTGTTTGTAAAAGCCATGTCTCTCTTATCTATATATAATACACTCTTCAAATGTGCTTTAAAATGCATGGTTTTCCCTTTTGTGAACAAGAAAATAAAGGCGTTATGCGTTTGGGCTGGTATAAAAATACTATGGGGCTGGTATGAATTTATTTCCAGGGCTGGTTTTTATTCCCAGTCCGGCCCTGATGGTGGGCACTGGGCACACGAGAGCACATTACATGGGGGGAAGCTGGCAGTCTGTCCCCTAGCACAATAATTACACAACACCTCCCTAACAAATGTACTAACCTTATCATAACAGCATGTAAGATGTCCTTCCTCCCGGGCTCCTGCTGGTTAGGAAAACATCAGCACCCCTCCCCCAGACACTGAGGATCTGTGTCAGTGTAACAGATGCTGTGATAGGAGTCAGGCATCGGTAGGCATGCTGTTTGCATATGTTAAGGGAAAAGTGGCATGCATAGTGCATACAATCCTCTCACCTCTCTACAGCCAAGGAAGTTCCCCTCCCTCACTCACTCACACCACGCTGGAGCTGTCCCTGGAGAAAATAGAGGGAGGAGGTGGGTGGAGCCAACATTCACACACTAGGCGTGGAGGAGGAAGAAGTTAAATCCTCCTCCGCTCGCTCCACTCTGAAAGCTGGGACCTCCCTCTCCTCCTCCTTGGCTCTGACATGACATCACTGGTTGCTACACGCCAGGCGGGCAGGCGTTAGCAACCAGTGAGAGTCCAGGCCAGAAGCGTGGCCGTTCAACAACACCAGCGCTGCTGCTGATTCTAAACAGTGAGAGAGACACTCGGCAGTCAGTAATATTTCTCGGGGGGAGCAATTGCCCTGTTGCCCCCCCCCCCGGATCCGCCCCTGATACACACCAAACTGAGCATGTGCAGAGCGACTCCAAAGGCTCTGTCTTATCAGGAGATGGATTGAGGACTGTGGAAGAACGGGGGATCGGGGGGAAGACAGGATCAAACAGCCTTTTTACACAATGCAGAGGATTAACTCCTTAGGTTCCACAGTGGGTATAACAAGCATGCTTTACAGCATATACAGACTGAGGTCTTGCCTATGCATACCAATGGACATGAGCATTTCAAGAAATGCAGTAAAACCTTGGATTGCGAGCATAATTAGCTCCCGAAACATGCTTTGTAATCCAAAGCATTTGTATATCAAAGTGACTTTCCCCATAAGAAATAATGGAAACTCAGATGATTCGTTCCACAACAATTTATGCATAAGTCCTTCAGTTTATTGTCCGAATAAAAAAGATTATAGCAATGCGAAAGGTTGTGTAACCATAAAATGTCCATCTACAAATGGCAGCCTTCAGAAGGGGATTATAAGCAAAATTCAGCAGGAGCTACAGAGTATAATAGACAACAGAAGAGCCTTGAAGTGTAGCAATATGGTTACATTTAATGAAGGTACAATATTTAGTAACTCACATGGTTGATGATTAAAACAGGCACATCTAAGTATGCAGGCATCCGGGGTAAAGCTGTCCATATAGACCATCCCTCACACCGCTGGCTCTCACCACTGTTAGTCTGCAATCGTGACCGGAGAGACTACCCTGAGGTAGAGCGATCTGAAAGCGAGGCTTGATGCACTCGCGGAGCGCAGCATGGAAGGGATGACGTCGATGGCGGTGCAGAGAATGTGAACAGCTTTACCCCGGATGCCTGCATACTTAGATGTGCCTGTTATAATCATCAACTATGTAAGTTGCTAATGTACCTTCATTAAATGTAACCATATTGCTACACTTAGAGGTGCCTCTCTTCCCTTTTATATTCAGTTGTGAAGTGGCGCTATTCGTATATCAAGACATTGCTCGTTTATCAAGTCAAAATTTATAAAAAAAAATGTGCTTGTGTTGTAAAACACTCTCAGACCAAGTTACCCCCAATGCAAGGTTTTACTGTAAATACAAAAATCTGCATTACAGTTAGAATCTTCTTCAATCTGGTAAATATGTACCATGTGAGGATATGGGAACTTTGGCCCATAAAGTCGATCAAGGCATTAAAGTTGTGATACTTAAAGTAATATTTTTTCTTTGAAATCTTAAAAGGTATTTTCTAATACATATCTCTATAATCTGCTGAAATGAAAGAATCCCTCACATTTTGACTGTATGTGTGCAACAAGGCCTTCTTTAAATTTACACATAAGGTTTTAAATTATGTTTGTTACCCTGTCAGTTAAAGAGAAAGTATAGGGGCTTTTGTTGGGGACACAAAAAGCAGAAATATCCTCAATTCCTAATTTCCTCTTTAGTCTGACACACATCAAATAGACAGAATGTGTAAAAAATGTATCTCATTTCCTGCTCTGTTTGACAGCTATCAAGCAGACATGAAGTGACAGGGGCATCTTCTAAATACAGACAGAGCAATGAAAACGCAAGAGAGGTTGTAACCCTTCATTGCACACAGAGCTCTGGTGAATTGGAAAAAGAGGAAGGAAAGAAAGCAACTGGTGGAACCCAAACAGAGCCTTAACCAGCTAATAGTTAAAGTGGATCTAAACCCAATCGCTAAAATCTGAAGATTTAACATGTTAAGTTGTCTTTAATCTTTACAAATCCAAAGTTTTTTATCAAACTATTACATGGAGATTCTACCATGAAGTTCCTTGTTCAACTACTTTGTTTTATGGGGTGACAACAGTAACCCAATTGTGCACACATTGCATAGGCATTGTCCACCATTGTCACTATCAGAAAACCATGCAGCCTTTGTAGGAGAGGGAGCATGTAAACATGACATTCTTAGAAAAAAAGGATGTAAGTAATCAGCAGCACTGAGTTCTAATGCCGTGTACACATGAGCGGAATGTCAGACAGGAGCTTTTCATCGTATATTTCGATCGTGTGTATGCCCCATCGAACTTTTTACATTGAAAATTCTGATGGACCTAGAAAGAGAACATGTTCTTAATTTTTCCAATGGAACCAATTCCTATCGGAAAAACCGCTCGTCTGTATGCTGTTCCGACGTACCAAAAATGACGCATGCTCTGAAGCAAGTATGAGACGGAAGCTGTTGGCTACTGGCTATTGAACTTCTGTTTTCTAGTTCCGTTGTACGTGTTGTTCGTCACCGCATTCTGGGCGGTCGGAATTTGGTGTGACCATGTGTATGCAAGACAGCTTGAGCAGAATTCCGTCGGAACGCCATCAGAAAAACCTTCAGAGTTTATTCCGATGGGAAAACCAGTCATGTGTACAGGGCATTAGGCTTCATGTACACTAGCAGCTCCTAAACTCAACTCCATAAAAGCCTATGTGTCCATGTACATATAGGCTTTACCCAGAATTAAGAAGCTGCTGCAGTTAGGGGAGCTTCAACCTCCCTCCCCTGTATGCAGAAGAATCGTGTTCAGGATAGTAATGTTTGGACAGCTGGCCGCCAGAAAACACAAACTGTTTTGTGTTTTCTCGCGGCTGGTGCTCAAAGTAGGCTGTGAGTACATGAAGCCTTACACATGTTTTTGACTATGTTTTTCATTTAGAATTTAGTACTTTAATTATTTTAGTGGTTGACCTAATTAGGCTAATTTACTAAAGAAAATAAGACTCAATAAACTGTGTATGGATTCACTTCACTTATCCAGTGATGTGCAGAAGAAAAAGTAAAACAGGGATCTGCTTTTCGTATGATTGGACAACTGAAGTGAATTTTCACATAATTTATTGTGAGAACATTCTCAATGTCTTTAGTAATATGGCCTCATTATCTTTAGGTCCACTTTAAGGCATTAAAAAATTACTTCAATTATAATTTTGGCTCTGATGAAGAAAGAAATCTCTTTGAAACGCATCAGCTTGCAGGGACCCCAGTGAGGTCCCCCTATGCTTGGGTCATCGGTCAGTCTAGAAGTGTAAAGCCACAGAGAGTGGCCTGATGAGTGCTATTACTACCTATGCTTGTGAGTAGTTCTTTTTACCATACTTTTTATCATACTTTTAATACATTTTGTGGGATAATGCACTAGGCTTGTGCACCATCTTTTTGCTAATTTTTTCAGTGGCTTGAGGACAAACAACGTCCTAGAGGGCAGCAAGGCTTCAATAGATTATCCATACATGCAACAGATTAACATTTCCTACTGGGTTATCTTACTCATGCGCAGGGGCTATTGTTGTTGGTGGTGGTTGTTGGTGGTGGTTGTTCAATGGTAATGTCTGAGAAGCCACTTTTGATGAATCAGGGCATAGCTCATTATTTAAGCTGAAAATACTATATAGTGCATATGATATGATTTGACATGCCTGCTAACATTCAAAGTAGAGTTAGAAATAAAGAATTATTCAGAATTTTAAAAAATGTAATCAAGTATTCATTTTCAACCTCCTACATCTAAACTCTATTTTAAGTATCCAAGCATCTTAGCTCATCACAAATGGCTACCTAGTTATTTATTGATTGAAGTATGATTTCACCTACCTCTCATTTTATTGTCCACCACCAGACTTTGGTGCTTGTTCCTTATGTATTGCACTCCCATAGTTGCCTTGCATGACCTGGTGGCCCCCAAGGAGTTTATGCTTTTCCTGATTGCCTCACCTCAGTAACAAAAATGCTTTGTAAGATATATACCTAAGTAGATGAAATAATAATAATATAATTTTTTTTTGGGTTGTTATGTCTTTTTTTTAACACAGCATGTACATATGTGAGATTTCTTTCCCCACCTTGTTAAAAAATTGAATAATATGTTCAACCATATTATATATAGTCATTCTGCTTCTTTTGAATCTTTACCCGATGTACCTAGCTGCAGAAGAAGCGCATCCAGAACGCAAAACTAGTCAAGCATGTTTTTGAGTTTACTTCCTGAACAATAAGCAGAACTGATATATTCTGGTTTGGCCTTCGTTAACCCTATATACATTACCTCAATTTGATATCTGTTTAGATCGTTTTATGTATATTTTACTATATTGAGGTTATTGTCAAGCCTTTGGAATCTCTTGGCTCACCAGCCCATCCCATTGTGTTTTAAACCACATTCACTAATGTAAATGTTTTTTATTCCTGTCTAAGTCTTGAGGTTTGTTTATGGATTTGTAATAATAAAAATTTGTTTTTTTAATGGTATGCCAAAAAAGTCAATTTTCCCAAACTCCAATTTCTACATCTAAACTCTGTCTGACCTTATTTATACTGTTCAAAAACTCCAGTTCATGTAATAAGACACTGTCACAACTAAACGTTGGAGCAGCTTTAGCATCCAGTATTGCACAACTGATCTGAAAATGTAACTGGTGTGCAGAGAATTATACAATTTTACCATAAAGGAGAAATAAAGTATATGTAAAACCAGAACTTTTTAAACTGTAATCACAGCAGTGACTGGTTAAACCACTCTTGAGTTTTTTTCTTTCTGTCCCATTAAGGAGATTTACATTCACTTTCTGTCACAGACACACAATGGGAAGTGTGAGTTCTCATAGAGAATTGACACTAAAACAAATGTGCCCATTGAAATATCTCCCTTCTTTTTCTTCTCAGGTTCAGGTGTCAACTGTAAAAAAAAAAAAATACTTTTCTTATCAGGTTCTGTTTTTTTTCTGGTGACAATGGCCACTATTACAATTAGTCAGAATTATCTTCTTTACTAAGCATCAACATAGACCACAGTAAAAACCTGACAAGGGTTCTAAATCTCCCATGCTCTAAAATTAAGGAAACTAAAGGTAAACAACTTGAAGTTTCCAAATAGTTAAATTCTGAATTAGCACAAAAGCTGCATCTTGAATTGCTTTTTTCAATTCAGTCTCTTTTTATTTTTTTTCGTTACCTGGTTTGTATGTGTGTGCTCTGAATGGATGCCAGAACCACAGACTAACATCATATAGAGCTAAGTACAATGACCTCTAAAGCTTATTTTCTTTCTTTTTTGCTGTATAAACCTTTGATTAGGTTTCCCTACAATAGCTATTGTAAGAAGTTTCCATAAGATGCTCCAGAATAAATGTTATTGCAAAAGTTTAATCCTACAAACAGATAAGCTTCCATGGTAATGTTGTGCTCATATGGGCAGTGAATTTTCAGTGTGTTTGCTCTACCTTCTGTATCCCTCTTTTCATTGTGTCTTCATACATAACTAACATCTTTGGCATTTCCCGCGGTGTGCCTGGCAGCTTCATAATGCCTTCTTTCCAGCAGTGGTGTTGGGATTTGTATCATACTAGCCTTGTAATAGAAGCGCCTCTGTTGTAGGCCTTTATGATTTCTGGGAACGGTCTACAGACATGGTAATGGGGTCACGGTGTTGTGAATCTGACATGCCTGACTCATTCTAAGAGTTTCTTAGTTCAGGTTATTAAAGGTTGAGTCTTTTAGCATTTTCAATATACTTAGAACTAGAAGAAATATGGTTCTATTATCACAATTGAAGGGCTTTGTTTGCAGACTCAGTCTTTTTTTTTTATATAAATTCTTTATTTATGGAATATAAAGAACATACACCTGAAACATGGCACTAAGCATTTAAAATATTACCTCAGTGCAACATAAGATCAAATAGTGCAACTTTGGGCAGTGGTGCATTCATTTATTCATTATAGAAACATCAATAAGAAGCATATTGTAACCCTGAGATTGTGTTGGAGTTTCTCATTTCTGGAGTTACCTTGACGTAGTTGTGAAGGCAGACTGTCTTATGGCTTGTGTAACTTAGTATATGAATTTTTAGGGGTTGACTAGGGTAGGGAGGTGTATGAAGGCTAGGTGAGACAGAAAAGAAGAGGGTAAGGGGACGAACATAATCAGAGGATAAGCACTAGAGCAAGATGGGGAGAGAATAAAGAGAGAAGGTGGGGAAATGGTATCTCTTTTATATAGGACCAACAAGCCATCTGCAGCCCTGTATAAATTGTATCTTGTTATATTGAAAAATATTGTTGTGCAAGAGGGCTTTATAAATGGAGGTGGGTAGAACAAAAAGTGTTCCAATAAAACCAAGTGAAGTGGGGTCTTTCATTCCCAAGTTACAAGTGAAGCAGAAAGACAAAACTCACAGGCCTCATGAAGTATGTTAAACTAAAATCAAACATATATTCTTACAAACATATACAAGAAAACAAGCATGTAGAAACATTGTGCTGTCAGCTGGTAAACACTTGACAGGCTTCAGTTAAAACCAAATATAAATACTGTGAAAGAAATTCTAAATTCTGTATAAAACTGTATTCCATTTTGTAATGCTTTGCTTACGTATTGGACACTGGACATATTGTGCACACCGCACTAATAATGTTTTGATTATGTATATACATACATGTATCTTTTTTGTGTCTGTTCCCTACTGCAGTAGTTATTGTTAATTTGGAACCACAAATCAATATGTGGATAGGAGTTGCCTGTCTATAAAATTCCCAGAACAATACTCACAAGCATGTACAATAAATTCAGTAGAAGGATGATGCTACTAGCTAGTAATCATTTGACAGTCTCTATCTCCACAGTACATATTAGTAGTATATTGTAATGGCTGATTAATTTCTGGGGTCCCTCACCCTTTTTTCAGAAATCAGATTATCATCTGATAGAAAGGGGGTGGGACCCCATAAATACATCAGCCATTACTCTACATGCTATGTTTTGCTATCTTGTGGCTGCTAGAGGTATACTGTGGAAATTATGCTTGTCAAGTGATTACCAGTTACAGTAGCAGCACCATTTTTCTACTTGCTGGATTTCAAGGATTGCAAGTATATATTTTTGATTTTAATTAAAAAATGATCTAACATACTTCAAAAGGGCAGTGCACTCTGTCTTCCATATGTAATTACAGATTTCCCTATCTGTACATGTGCTGCTGGCAAGGGTGTGATTTGGAAACAAAAAGGAAAAAAGAAATATTGACTTTACGATTGGTACAATAACAAAGTCTAACTCAATCTTGCTAGAAGATCTGTGTTTTTTTTTTTTTAAGCCCTCCATTTTATTTTATTCCCTTTATTTATCCATAGTGTGATGGATGGGGTGCGGCGTTGTTTCCATGTCTCTGGTATGTGGCTTCTTGCTGCCTTAATTAAGTGTAAAAAGACAGATGTTTTATGAGTTTTTCTTCGTATAGCGTGATGGTAAAAAAGACCAGGTCTACGGGAATTGAAAAGTTAATGAAACTGAGAAATGCAGCTGACCTTCTCCCAGAATTGTCTCCGTCCACATCTTCAGCATGCAACTTAAAGAGCAAGAACTTTTATGGAACCATAACACAACAAACTTTCAGTAGTTTGTGGGCCCACTGCTAGAGAAATGTCATCTAATGCTCAGAGTAGATGCCAAAATGTGCCCTCTACTCCCCAGTGAATGTACAATTGTCTTCTTGGTTTTGGGACCACTTCCAGGGTCTACCTGGACCTGGAAGTGTGCATTAACATTATGGGACCTTCCTATTGTGCGTTCTCTGGCTCTGTTGGTCTCTTTTTGATGGCAGAAGCAAAATGAGAGGAAGCTCTCTTAATGAGAGCTTCTGACAGCCTTTTAGCTGTATTACCCCCACCACATGGGAAGATTACAGTTGTGGGGGGTAGGAAAGATGAAGATTTCTCCTAAAATAAGAAAAATCTATACAAGGGACACATCATACTAACTGTAAGTTACGTCCCTTGTGCTGATTTTTCTGTTTGTGTTTTTAACCACTTCAGCCCCGGAAGGATTTACCCCCTTCCTGACCAGAGCACTTTTTACAATTTGGCACTGCGTCGCTTTAACTGCTAATTGCGCGGTCATGCAATGCTGTACCCAAATGAAATTTGTGTCCTTTTCTTCCCACAAATACAGCTTTCTTTTGATGGTATTTGATCACCTCTGTGGTTTTTATTTTTTGCGCTATAAATGGAAAAAGACCGAAAAATTTGGAAAAAAATTATATTTTCTACTTTTTGTTATTAAAAAAATCCAATAAACTCAATTTTAGTCATACATTTAGGCCAAAATGTATTTGACCACATGTCTTTGGTAAACAAAATGTCAATAATCGTATATTTATTGGTTTGCACAAAAGTTATAGCGTCTACAAACTAGGGTACATTTTCTGGAATTTACACAGCTTTTAGTTTATGACTGCCTATGTCATTTCTTGAGGTGCTAAAATGGCAGGGCAGTACAAAACCCCCCCAAATGACCCCATTTTGGTAAGTAGACACCCCAAGGAAATTGATGAGAGGCATGTTGAGCCCATTGAATATTATTTTTTTTGTCCCAAGTGATTGAATTATGACAAAAAATAAAAATTTACAAAAAGTTGTCACTAAATGATATATTGCTCACACAGGCTATGGGCATATGTGGAATTGCACCCCAAAATACATTAAGCTGCTTCTCCTGAGTATGGGGATACCACATGTGTGGGACTTTTTGGGAGCCTAGCCGCGTACAGGGCCCGGAAAACCAATCACTGCCTTCAGGATTTCTAAGTGCATACATTTTTGATTTCACTCCTCACTACCTATCACAGCAGTTTTGAAGGCCATAAAAATGCCCAGATGGCACAACACCCCCCCCCCAATGACCCCATTTTAGAAAGTAGACACCCCAAGCTATTTGCTGAGAGGCATGTTGAGTCCATGGAATATTTTATATTTTGACACAAGTTGCGGGAATGTGACAACATTTTTTTTTTTTTGCACAAAGTTGTCACTAAATGATATATTGCTCACACAGACCATGTGGAATTGCACCCCAAAATACATTTAGCTGCTTCTCCTGAGTATGGGGATACTACATGTGTGGGACTTTTTGGGAGCCTAGCCGCGTATGGGGCCCCAAAAACCAATCACCGCCTTCAGGATTTCTAAGGGCGTAAATTTTTGATTCACTCCACACTCACTACCTATCACAGTTTCGAAGGCCATAAAATGCCAAGATAGCACAAACCCCCCCTAAATGACCCCATTTTGGAAAGTAGACACCCCAAGCTATTTGCTGAGAGGCATGGTGAGTATTTTGCAGCTCTCATTTGTTTTTGAAAATGAAGAAAGACAAGAAAAAAAATTTTTTTTTTCTTTTTTCAATTTTCAAAACTTTGTGACAAAAAGTGAGGTCTGCAAAATACTCACTATACCTCTCAGCAAATAGCTTGGGGTGTCTACTTTCCAAAATAGGGTCATTTGGAGGGGTTTTGTGCCACCTGGGCATTCCACGGCCTCTGAAACTTTGATAGGCAGTGAAGAGTGAAATCAAAAATTTACGCCCTTAGAAAGCCTAAAGGCAGTGCTTGGTTTTTGGGGTCCCGTACGCGGCTAGGCTCCCAAAAAGTCTCACACATGTGGTATCCCCGTACTCAGGAGAAGCAACAGAATGTATTTTGGGGTGTAATTTCACATATTCCCATGGCATGTTTGAGCAATATATCATTTAGTGACAACTTTGTGAAAAAAAAAAATTTGTCTTTTCCCGCAACTTGTGTCACAATATAAAATATTCCATGGACTCGACATGCCTCTCAGCAAATAGCTTGGGGTGTCTACTTTCCAAAATGGGGTCATTTGGGGGGGGGTTTGAACTGTCCTGGCATTTTATGCACAACATTTAGAAGCTTATGTCACACATCACCCACTCTTCTAACCACTTGAAGACAAAGCCCTTTCTGACACTTTTTGTTTACATGAAAAAAAAAATTTTTTTTGCAAGAAAATTACTTTGAACCCCAAAACATTATATATTTTTTAAAGCAAATGCCCTACAGATTTAAATGGTGGGTGTTTCATTTTTTTTTTTCACACAGTATTTGCGCAGCGATTTTTCAAACGCATTTTTTTGGGAAAAAACACACTTTTTTAAATTTTAATGCACTAAAACACACTATATTGCCCAAATGTTTGATGTAATAAAAAAGATGATCTTAGGCCGAGTAAATGGATACCAAACATGACATGCTTTAAAATTGCGCACAAACGTGCAGTGGCGACAAACTAAATACATTTTTAAAAGCCTTTAAAAGCCTTTACAGGTTACCACTTTAGATTTACAAAGGAAGTCTACTGCTAAAATTAT
Organism: Aquarana catesbeiana; assembly: GCF_042186555.1. Lineage (NCBI taxonomy): Eukaryota > Metazoa > Chordata > Amphibia > Anura > Ranidae > Aquarana > Aquarana catesbeiana. The sequence goes on along the minus strand of NC_133332.1, from coordinate 151,609,228 downwards.
TGCCCTCGATCTGACCTTCACAGTGATACCGCACATGCATGGTGCAATTGCTGTTTACATTTGACGCCAGACCGACACTTGCGTTCACCTTTGCGCGAGAGTGGGGGGGGACAGGGGTGCTTTTTTTTGTTTTCTTTATTATTTTTTTGCTTTTTTATCTTATTTTTAAACTGTTCCTTTCATTTTTTAAATCATTTTCATTGTTATCTCAGGGATTGTAAATATCCCCTATGATAGCAATAGGTAGTGACAGGTACTCTTTTTTGAAAAAATTGGGGTCTATAAGACCCTAGATCTCTCCTTTGCCCTCAAAGCATCTGACCACACCAAGATCGGTGTGATAAAATGCTTTCCCAATTTCCCAATGGCGCTGTTTACATCCGGTGAAATCTAAGTCATGAAATGCTCATAGCTTCAGGTTTCTTAGGCCATAGAGATGTTTGGAGCCACTCTGGTCTTTGATCAGCTCTATGATCAGCTGGCTGAATCACCAGCTGCATTCTCAGGTTCCCTGTTAGGACAGGAGAGCTAGAGAAAAACATGGAAGATGGTGGGGGGGCATTCCTTCCCACTGCTTGTAAAAGCAGTCTAGAGGCTAATTAGCCGCTAGGATTGATTTTACATGAAAACCGACCGCTGGCTGAAAAGAATGATACCAAGGTGATACCTAAACCTGCAGGCATCATTCTGGTATAACCACTCAAAGTCCTGCAACATACCAATACATTGCTGGTCCTTGGGCATATATTGTAATCTTTTTTTTTCATGCAGCCTGTGGGCTGAACGAAAAAAAGAGATTGATCGGTGGGTATGCCCACCATTAGAATACCTCCCTTCATCCACCCACTTATAATGATGGGCATACATGCACCATTTATATATGCCAAAGCATGGGGGCATCTGCCCCAAAAGTTAGGAGCAAATCGCTCCTCCGCCCCTGCTTCCCCCATGCTTCGGAATATATCTCCTCCGCTGGAGTCACGGCTTTATATATCGTGGGAGCAAACGCTGTTGCTGTCAAGATAAATAAATCCGCGCTGCAGCTGAATAGCGTACCTGAAGACAAAAAAATTGTTAACAATAAAACACAGTAAACAGTAAAGTATAAAAAATTGCATACCTGAAAAGCAAACATGATAAAATGTAATAACAATAAAACATTGCAGAATAGAATACAGTAAATAAGAGCAGAACAATAGAGAGAGAATAGAGAGCGAGAGAACAATAAAACGACAACTATTTTTTTTATTTTATATATTTTTTTGTGTTTTTTTTTTACCCTTTTTTTTGTAACTGTAACTTTTATAACTGTAACCGGTTCCAGGTTCGGGTCTCTGAAAATGCGATGGCATCTTGGGAGACCCTGTGAAAGCGTGTCTAGTCTGTGCAATGCTGTACCCTACGCTAATACTCAACTAGTGTATGGTAGCGTTCAAAACATTCACCAATGCAAAGACCAGGATTGTCAGGACAGGAGGGACAATAATAGCGGGTGTCACGCCTATATCCGCACTTGCTGCAGACACGACATCTTTTTTGGGGGGGTTAGTTGGGTGGGGTACTCGGGAGGACATAAAGAAAATGCCTCTCATGCAGCCGACTGCATTTGGTTGGGGATGTGAATGGGGGAAGTACAGGTGTTGCAGAAGTGGTGGGTTCCCAAATAGGATTGGCGAATGCAGGAGGAAGGGCATTATGGGCACGACGGGCCTGTGTTTGTCTTCTTCTTGGTGGCAGCGGGACACTACTTGTGCTTGCCACCTCACCAGCTTGAACTGCACTTATGGGACTCGCCACATCTCCAAGTGTTACTGCAGTGCTGGTTTGACTACGACCGGGGTGTACTAGGCCGCTGGTGCTTGCCAGTTCACCAAAACGCTACCAAAAAAACTGTTAGCGATCGCAGGGATCTGGCCTGACTCTGCGAACGCTGCAGTTATGTGTTTAGTGTTTTGTAAGTGACAGTGATCGATCAATACTGCACTTGGGTGGGCTGGGCTGGGCTGGGGTGGGCGGAGGGGCAAAACGCAGGTGCTAGCAAGTATCTGGGCTGATCCTGCTAACACTGCATTTTTTGGAACCCTAAACTGCTGGGGACGTTAGTATAGATCTGATCGGATCAGATATTGATCCGTTCAGATACTATACCACTAAGGGAGGTGTATGGTGCGTGCGTAGATGTTAGCGGTACTGGCGCTAACCTGACGCTGCCTGGGGCGACGCAGACCCTATCTGACCCTAAAACCCAAGTTATATCACCGCCGGGCGATCAGGGGTCTAAACCTTTATTAGGTAATAAACGGCGGGTGCCCTGACACTATAAAAAATGAACGAACTAGCCAGCGTCACCCGTAACAGTTATACGGTGATCACTGGTGAAAGGGTTAACTAGGGGGCAATCAAGGGGTTAAAACCTTTATTAGGTAGTATATGGGGGTCCCTGACGCTATAAAACGCTGACGGCGAACCTATATATTTACCTCCCTAACTAGCGTCACCAGTGACATTAATACAGCGATCAGAAAATCGATCGATTAGTGACACTGGTGACAGGGGTGATCAAGGGGTTAAAACTTTATTGGGGGAGTTGGGGGGTATCCTAGACCTAAAGGGGTCTAATACTAACTGCCCTACCACTTCTAACTGTCACAAACTGACACCAATGCAGTAATCAGAAAAAAAAACAAAAACTGCTTGGTGTCACTGTGACGGGGGGGTGATTAGGGGGTGATCAGGTGGTGATCGGAGGGTGATGGGGGGTGTAAAGTGTGCCTGGTGTGTTTTACTGTGTGTGTTGTGTTGGTGCACTCACTCAGATGTCTTCTCTCCTCAGCGCCGGAATGGAAAATACCGAGCCGAGGAGCAATGACATCACTTCCTCTGCCGCTGTTTACTATACAGCAGCAGAGGAAGATTCTCATTGGCTGGGAGCGATCGCAAGGGGGATGGCCTCCCCCTCACCTCTGATCGCTTGGGGACAGAAGCCGATTGGACCCCCCGCCCGCGGGAGGCAAGTAACGTACCCATACGATACTTTGCCTGCCCGTGCCATTCTGCCTCAGTATATCTGCGTGAGGCGGTCGGCAAGTGGTTAACTAAACTAGGCTTTAAATTTGACTCCATTTTTTATACTTTTCTGCACACAAATAGTATTCTTTTCTCTGAGCCAAACTTAAAGAAGAACTTAAACCATAAACTTCTGGAGGTGTGTTCTAGCATTGGAGCTGTAAAGATGTATAAAGAAGGTGCTCTGAGCCCATACACTACTCTATAGCTGATTGCTTCTGAGAATTAAGCACAGATAGCTTATGGTGAAGCTGGGGAAGACTCCCAAAGCTCTGAGGGTGACCCACAAGTCTGATATCTCCCATTTCTTTGACCTGGAGAGGCCCGACCTTGGGACGCTGGATAACAAGCATATGTTGCCTACAAGAAAGCCTCCAGCAGGCTCCAGCAGAACCACTACCGACACTACACAGAGCCCAAATAGTAAACCTTGTGCCTGATTCAACATATATGTGGATGCCCCAAAGCTCCTCTGCCCCAATGCATCAACAGGATCTATGAACTCACAGCTTTCAGATAATAAACTGCCTTTATTAACAGTGAGTTCTGGGCCATGTTCTCACTGCGATCGGACTTGGATGCCATAGCCTTCTGGCCTAGCCTTTTTAATAGACTCAATATGATATTGTAAATGCATGGTTCGCTTTAAGGGAAAAAAAAAGGGAGAGAAAAGACACCCAATTCCCATCGCCCCTCCCCCAACCCACAAGGGGGAGGGGCAGTGGGGATTGGGTGCCTCCCACCCCTCTTTTTTTTGTTTTCCTTAGAGTGAACCATGCATTTACAATATCATATTGAGTCTATTAAAAAATAAAATTAATTTTATATGTGTATTGTTACAAGTTAATTAACTTTAATTTTGTTTTTGTTTATACACCTGAGGCTCTATACAAATCATTGGTTTTAATATGTAGTACCTGAACACCTTCGTCCTTTTCCTAATGAAGCCAATCCGGCGAAACATGTCAAAACTTTAGGACGCAGGAACTATGTACATGCAACTCCAGACATATATCGTCGTTCGCTGGTCGGCAAGGGGTTAATCATTTCAGTGATGTAATAGTGTTCTTGCTGAGATCTGAGGGCTTGGGAAAAGATTCTACCAAAATTATTGTCACGCTCGTATTAGGAATTATGCATTTAGAAGTAAGTACAGTAAGGTCAGTAAGTGTGGATACAACTAGTGTTTTCTTACATACAGCCTCTAATTTGGGTATGTCTTCTACAAAGTATTTGTTTAGTTCTGGCCTTTTTAAGTCTTATCCCATGTTTTGTAAAGAGTTGGCAAATAAAAGACTTATGAGATTCTTATACTCATGGGGTCACAGTCTGGGGTATCACTTAGACCTGATTGGCCAAGAGGAGAAGCGATCGTATTGGCCGCCGAGGAGGAAGAGAAGATGTAGGGGAAGCTGACCTGAAGCTAAGGAGTAGGAGACATTGGGTGCTGCCAACGAGGAGGAATCGCTGCCCGTGACCTAGATGGGGTAAGTTCGGGGCTGGATGGACTGACGATCGATCGATGGGGGGGGGGGTTGGTGCAACTGACTGACTTATCTACCAACTGCGGGGGGAGCACCGGCCACCACTGGGTGGAGGAGGCATGTCTAACATTTGGAAGTGACGTAGGCAGCCATTGATTTACTTAAGTGATGCAAATAGGTTGGATGCTGATCTGGAGCCGGATCTAATACAAGGTTGGAGTTCTTGCCAATGAAAATAGTGCCTTCAGATCCTCCAGATCATGCTGCTTTGCCCCTATCTTTCATAATTTTAATTCTCCACTCAGCATGTATCCTACATTTTTGAAACCTACAACAATTCAGATCTTCAAATCTACGATGTTCTTAATTAAATCCAAATTCCAATATAGTACACACAAAATTGTTGCTCCAAACTCAGACTAGCCTGGAATACTGGTATATAGTAGATCAGTTGACTGTGTTCATTCTCTGTTAAAATTGACTCCACTACAACGCTTTCTCAAACATTTTCACACATGTGCATGCCTGATATGGTCCCAGTGACTTTATTAGAGTTGTACTGTGAGAGGGATGGCTTATGGACCTAAACAAATCCTTCTTGGCAGAGACTTGCACTAAAGCCCATGCTCTAACTCATTTGTCTACAATGTCAAACCACTACCAAGTGGCCATCACTACCACTCCCCCCCCTATGAGTCAAGTGGCGACTGACAAGGTCTAGTGCTACCTCATATACACTGCAATAAAACAAGTCTTTGGTTGGTGGCTGGAAATAAACTCTCTGGTGTGTGCACTTTGACAGAACAATAATTCTTCTAATAGAAAACAGAAGTAAGTTTTGACCATAACAATGTGAATTATAATATAGGGCTAGAATTATTTAATTGCACTTTTAACCACTTCTAAATTACAACACAGCATATATGAAAATAAGTTTCCTGTCTCCTAAATAACTACTGTGTGCATTAGGAAGCACAAACTCACAACATGGGACCTTTCCTTTAAAAGAAGAACCAAGCTCAGACAAAAAATTTGTGACACACATTACAAAAATACTGAAGAAAAAAAAAACGCTTATGAGTAAATGGGTTTCTGGGCACAGAGAGGCTGAACCAACATATTCTCAGATTTTTTTTCTTTCTTTTTGCTAATTGTAGTTCTTACTTGCTCACCTGTCAGTTTTTCAGTGTGTGTGTGTGGCAAGCCCTGTACAATAACTGACAAGCTGTAATATGAGGCTAATTGATTATTGTAGACTGCCTATGACCCTCACCTTCTTTTGGTGTCCTGTTGTGTTGCAACACATTAATATACAATCACATGTAAGGGCCAGGTCAGTTTCACACCAGAACATGGTGCAGGAAAGGTGTGTTCCATAGATTTTTCCAGCACCGAATTCAAAATGCACTGCCTTTGTGATCTGCTGCAGGTGGCAATACGTTATTAACGACAGCACCCTAAATGCAGATTGCAAACACAGTGCATTTGTGGGCACCAGTTGGCAAGGTACAAGCTGATTGGGGGAGGTGCATTTTTCAAAAGTAATGCATGCATTACTTTTTGTTTTACTTCAGCTCATGCAAATAAATGGGCTGAAAATCACTCTGCAGGGGAATGCACAGGAATTGCATTGGAATGTGCACCACTTCCCTGACAATTCTGGTGTGAACCAGCCCTAATGGATTGTTACAAAGGACAGACAAGCCCAAAAGGGATTTGCAGCAAATCCAAAGAACCACTGGAGGCCTGCATATAGAAACACCACTTAATATTTACTAAATATTAAAGTGAAGTTTATTTGACTTTTGTAAGTAGGAACCTCCAGCAAATCTGCCAGATTCAGTTCAAATCTTGATTCAAGCACACGGACCACCTCAAATATTTTTTTGTGGATATACAGTATAAAATATTTATATGCAGTATATACAGTATATCCTCACTACTTTTACAAAGTAATAACCTGGGGTTTCAAAGGCATTTGGTGCACACAAAAAGGATTTATATCCTTTGTTTTTGTTTTTTTTTTAAGTATACAATGCTGTGAAAAGTAATTGCCCCTAAACCTAATAAGTGATTGTGCCACGCTTGGCAGCAACAATTGCAATCAAGCGTTTGCAATAATTGCTAATGAGTCTTTCACTTTGCTGGGGTGCAATTTTGGCCCACTCTTCTTTTCAGAATTGTTTTAATTCAGCCACATTGGAGGGTTTTCTAGCTTGAATGGCCTGTGTAAGGTCATGATACAGCATCAGAATTGGATTTAAGTCCAGGATTTGGCTAGGCCACTCCAAAACCTAAATTTTGCTTTGTTTGAACCATTTGGAGGTGGACTTGCTGTTGTGTTTGGATCATTGTCCTGCTGCATAACCCAAGTGCACTTGAGCTTGAGGTCACAAACTGATGGCCGGACATTCTCCTTTAGGATTTTCTGGTAGAGCTCAGAATTCATGGTTCCATCAATTATGGTAAGTCATCCAGGTCCTGAAGCTGCAAAGCAGCCCCAGACCATCACGCTACCACCACCATGTCTGACTGTTGGTATGATGTTCTTGTTATGAAATGCTGTATTAGTTTTATGCCAGATGTAATGGGACGCACACCTTCCAAAAAGTTAAATTTTTGTCTCATCAGTCCACAGAATATTTGCTTGAAAGTCTTGAGAATAATCAAGATGTTTTTTGGTAAATGTGAGATAAGCCTTTGAGTTCTTTTTGGTCAGCAGTGGCTTTGGTCTTGGAACTCTCCCATGGATGCCATTTTTGCCCAGTCTCTTTCTTATTGTTGAATCATGAACACTGATGTTACCTGAGGCAAGTGAGGCCTGCAGTTCTTTAGATGTTGTTCTGGGTTCTTTTATGACGCCCTGGATGAGTCATCGTTGTGCTCTTGGAGTCATTTTAATTGGCCGGCCCCTCCTGGTAAGGTTCACCACTGTTCCAAGTTTTCTCCATTTGTGGATAATGGCTCTCACTGTGGTTTGCTGGCATCCTAAAGCCTTAGAAATGGCTTCGTAATTCATTCCAGACTGATACACGTCAATCACTTTGTTTCTCATCTGTTCTTGAATTTCTTTAGATCACGGCATGATATGTTGCTTTTTGAAATCTTTTAGCGTGCTTCACTTTGTCAGACAGCTTCTATTTAAGTGATTTTTTGATTCAACTGGTTTGGCAGTAATCTGGCCTGGGGGTGGCAAGTAAAATTTAACTCAGCTTTCAAAAAAATTGTGGTTAATCACAGTTTTTTCATGATTCAGCATGGGAGGGGGCAATTACTTTTTCACATAGGGCCATGCAAGTTTGATTATTTATCAATGGATCCGCGCTTCAGGATGTTTAAACAACTTCTGCCCCCCCTATGTAAGTAGGGAACACCTAAGTGAAAACCCAGACAGAATGAAATCAGAAAATAGGGAGTGGCGCTGTGTTATGAAGAGGGAGTGTCGGTCTACAAATAATCTTCTTTCTAAAGTGACGGGTGCACCAGTGCGAAGATTCAATCCCCTCACAAGTGTAAATTGGCAGGTGTAATAAAAATGCTAAAGAATAAAAAATAATAAAAAATTGAAAATATATCAATGCAATGGTGTATATTATGAATATAAAGTGATAAGTGCTAGTCAGTGCAAAAGAGAATTGTAATGTAAATCTTATATAAATTAGACCCTTTGTTGGGGAATCCAAAGTGACAAGTGCAAAATTGTACTAGATAAATCACGTGGTGTTCAAACCACTGTGCAATAATGTACAAAAAAACTAAAAAACCTTAAAAATATATATATATAATATAAAGTCCAAATCGTCAGCTGACTGTGTATCAAGAAAAAATCCCATATAGCATGCAACAAAAAATGTTCATAAAGGTGATATAACGTATCTTCCAGAAGATCTCTTATTTGTAGTATAATATTTATAAAATATAGCACATTTCCAGTTTTCCTAATTTCACCCTATCCTGGAATTTTGTCAAAATATTAACTTTATAAATATCTCAGATCAAACTGTTTTCTGACCTGTTATGTGACATCCCAAAGTCCCCTTCCCCCTGAAATGGCTGTTGGTGATCCTCAATATTGCAGAAAGTGGTGCTGGTGTTATAATGTTAGCAAACCTCTATGCAGCATTTTAGTTTAAAATGGTTGTAAGCCTCAAAGAGGAAATATGCAAATAAATATTATTCTATACTGTGTACTTGCCTCTCTCCAAAGCTCTGAGTGTAATTTCTCTCTGCTGCCTGGTTCCTCTGACACTCATGAAGACTCATATTCACAGCTGCACTTGTTCTCAGTATTGTGTGAAGGGGGTGTGTCCCTTCCCTCCAATCAGGACTCAGAGCTGCTGGCTCACTGAAGACTTCAGATCCCATCCCTTTGCTGTAAGAACTAAGTAGAAATCCTTTCCTTCTTTGAGTTTTCTACAAAATAAATGGTTGCAGATACACAGCTAAAACTTCAAGGAGTTTAGAGGAAAAGGGGAGCAAGGAGATTGGGCGTAGGTTGTTAAGATTGGTGGGGTCCAAGGACGGCTTTTTGAGTATGGGGGTGACCAGTGCATGTTTTAGAGCATCGGGGAAGATGCCAGAGGTGAGGGAGAGATTGAAGATGTGGGTTAGAGAGTGTAGGATGGGGTCAGAGGGTGAGAGGGAATAGGGTCCAGGGGACAGGTGGTTAGGTGGGCAATAGAAAGGAGTTTAGCAACTTCATCTGTAGTAGTAGATTTGAATAGGGGGGAGTGTCAGTTGTACCTGTTGACATGGGATCTTAGCTGGGGGAGATACCTGTAGAATGGAGATTTCATCACGGATTGTATCGATCTTGTTTTTGAAGTGATTAGCGATTTCCTGGGCAGCGAGTAAGTCAGTGGGTGGAGGCAGTGGAGGACAAAGTAGAGAGTTGAAGGTAGAGAAGAGTTTACGGGGATTGGATGAGAAAGTGTTAATAAGAGTTGTAAAATAGGTTTGCTTGGCAGTGTGGAGGAAAGAATAGTATATTTGGAGGGCAGATTTGTATTGGTTGAATCTTTGAGAGACTTAGTCTTGTGCCACAGACGCTCAAGAGCGCGACTACGTTTTTTGAGAATTTTAGTGTCATCTGTTTGCCAGGGTTGTAGGGGTCGAGGCCTGATTCTGCGTGTAGTGAGGGGAGCGAGCTTGTCCAGGGTGGAGGACAGAGATTTATTGTAGATGGGCATGGCTTGGTTGGGGCAGGACAGGGGAGAGATTTTGTCATAGAGGTGGTCAGTAGCAGAATAGAGGAGACAGGAGTTGAAGTTGCGAAAGCTTCTACGGGTGATGGTTAGGCGATTGGAGGGAAAGGTGGTGGAAGACAGGGGGAGAGAGAAACTAATAAGGTGGTGGTCGGAGAGAGGAAAACGATTGTTTGAGAAGTTGCACGGAGTGCATAGGTAGGAGAATACAAGGTCAAGGGTGTTGCCATCAGAGTGAGTAGAAGCCTGTACCCATTGCTTCAGGTCAAATGAAGAGGTTAGACTAAGAAGTTTAGAAGTAGCAGGAGTGTTTTTATTAGCAGGGATGTTGAAATCACCGAGAAGGATTGTGGGAATATCCGAAGAGAGAAAGTAGGGTAGCCAGGCAGAAAACTTATCAAGGAAAGTCGATAATGGTCCAGGGGGCCGGTAGATCACAGCAATTCTTAGGGAAGTAGGAGAGAATAGACGTATACAGTGGGCTTCGAATGATGAGAGGGAAAAAGAGGGAGGAGGGTGAATAACCTGGAAGGTGCTCTGGGGGGATAGGAGGAATCCCACTCCACCTCCCTTGCGTCCATTAGGCCTAGGGGAGTGAGTCCAGTGAAGGTCACCCTGGGAGAGGGAAGCAGGAGAAGGGGTGTCATATTCGTGGAGCCAGGTTTCGGTGAGAGCAAGTAGATTAAAGGAATTAGTGACAAAGAGGTCATGAACAGCAGTGAGTTTGTTGCAGAGAGAGCGGGCGTTCCAGAGGGCACAGGAGAGAGGGAGGCTGGCGTTGGAAAGAAGAGGAATGGAGACTAAATTGTGTAGATTGCGACTACTGCCAGAGGGTGTAGGGTGATGGTGATGGTGATGGGTGTGTTGGGCACAGTTAAATAAGGGAGGCCCAGGGTTTGGGGAAATGTCTCCAGCAATTAGGAGAAGCAGAAGAGTGAGGGAGTTAATATTATTTGTATGAGGTGACATGCTTTAGTATCCTGGGGGGTATGTTAGCAAGTGGGCTTAGAGTTAGAAAGAGGTGATGAGTGCAGTAGTAGGGGGAGGGGAGAAGTGAGGGTGATATGTACAGATTGTGTGGTGGAGCAGAGGGATGTAGAAAAGAGAGCTTGAGGAGAGAGGCTGCAATTGTGAAGAGGAGAGGTAAAGAGAGCATGTTTCAGAGAAGGTGAGATAATATGAAAATGAGATCACCTGCAATCTGCTATGGTTAGCTTTGTGCAAATCGCTGAAGTGCAAGAGCAGAAGTGCCACTTATTTTCAGAACCCCACTTCTTTGGAAGAACCCCCTGTATGTGCAGCCCCCTGTATGTTCCCCCGTAAAGAAGGCCTTGTTATATACTGTGTTGAGTGTGGATGGAATCTGGCAATTAATCAATTAGGAGGGCATATTAGGAACACAGCAAGCAGGGCATAACTTTCACACCACAATCAAACTGCAAGGGGACTAAAAGGCCCAAATTGTAAAGATAAGGAAACCCATAATTTAGGTAAGACTTAATGGCTAAATAAACATTGAAATAATGTGAGCATGGCTACAGATGTAGTTGAGACACGGTGACAAACAGATTTACCAAAAAAGTATATAAGCGGTCAGTCAATTTTCAGTTTGCAGGACATGGGAATATAAACGCAGATTACCTGTGAAGAGAGAAGAAAATGTTCAGATGGATGCTGCAAGAGCAGAAGTGCCACTTATTTTCAGAACCCCACTTCTTTGGAAGAACCCCCTGTATGTGCAGCCCCCTGTATGTTCCCCCATAAAGAAGGCCTTGTTATATACTGTGTTGGGTGTGGATGGAATCTGGCAATTAATCAATTAGGAGGGCATATTAGGAACACAGCAAGCAGGGCATAACTTTCACACCACAATCAAACTGCAAGGGGACTAAAAGGCCCAAATTGTAAAGATAAGGAAACCCATAATTTAGGTAAGACTTAATGGCTAAATAAACATTGAAATAATGTGAGCATGGCTACAGATGTAGTTGAGACACGGTGACAAACAGATTTACCAAAAATGTATATAAGCGGTCAGTCAATTTTCAGTTTGCAGGACATGGGAATATAAACGCAGATTACCTGTGAAGAGAGAAGAAAATGTTCAGATGGATGCTGCAAGAGCAGAAGTGCCACTTATTTTCAGAACCCCACTTCTTTGGAAGAACCCCCTATATGTGCAGCCCCCTGTATGTTCCCCCGTAAAGAAGGCCTTGTTATATACTGTGTTGGGTGTGGATGGAATCTGGCAATTAATCAATTAGGAGGGCATATTAGGAACACAGCAAGCAGGGCATAACTTTCACACCACAATCAAACTGCAAGGGGACTAAAAGGCCCAAATTGTAAAGATAAGGAAACCCATAATTTAGGTAAGACTTAATGGCTAAATAAACATTGAAATAATGTGAGCATGGCTACAGATGTAGTTGAGACAGCGGTGACAAACAGATTTACCAAAAATGTATATAAGCGGTCAGTCAATTTTCAGTTTGCAGGACATGGGAATATAAACGCAGATTACCAAAAATGTATATAAGCGGTCAGTCAATTTTCAGTTTGCAGGACATGGGAATATAAACGCAGATTACCAAAAATGTATATAAGCCGTCAGTCAATTTTCAGTTTGCAGGACATGGGAATATAAACGCAGATTACCTGTGAAGAGAGAAGAAAATGTTCAGATGGATGCTGCAAGAGCAGAAGTGCCACTTATTTTCAGAACCCCACTTCTTTGGAAGAACCCCCTGTATGTGCAGCCCCCTGTATGTTCCCCCGTAAAGAAGGCCTTGTTATATACTGTGTTGAGTGTGGATGGAATCTGGCAATTAATCAATTAGGAGGGCATATTAGGAACACAGCAAGCAGGGCATAACTTTCACACCACAATCAAACTGCAAGGGGACTAAAAGGCCAAAATTGTAAAGATAAGGAAACCCATAATTTAGGTAAGACTTAATGGCTAAATAAACATTGAAATAATGTGAGCATGGCTACAGATGTAGTTGAGACAGCGATGACAAACAAATTTACCAAAAATGTATATAAGCGGTCAGTCAATTTTCAGTTTGCAGGACATGGGAATATAAACGCAGATTACCAAAAATGTATATAACCGGTCAGTCAATTTTCAGTTTGCAGGACATGGGAATATAAACGCAGATTACCAAAAATGTATATAAGCGGTCAGTCAATTTTCAGTTTGCAGGACATGGGAATATAAATGCAGATTACCAAAAATGTATATAAGCGGTCAGTCAATTTTCAGTTTGCAGTACATGGGAATATAAACGCAGATTACCAAAAATGTATATAAGCGGTCAGTCAATTTTCAGTTTGCAGGACATGGGAATATAAACGCAGATTACCAAAAATGTATATAAGCGGTCAGTCAATTTTCAGTTTGCAGTACATGGGAATATAAACGCAGATTACCAAAAATGTATATAAGCGGTCAGTCAATTTTCAGTTTGCAGGACATGGGAATATAAACGCAGATTACCAAAAATGTATATAAGCAGTCAGTCAATTTTCAGTTTGCAGGACATGGGAATATAAACGCAGATTACCAAAAATGTATATAAGCGGTCAGTCAATTTTCAGTTTGCAGGACATGGGAATATAAACGCAGATTACCAAAAATGTATATAAGCGATCAGTCAATTTTCAGTTTGCAGGACATGGGAATATAAACGCAGATTACCAAAAATGTATATAAGCGGTCAGTCAATATTCAGTTTGCAGGACATGGGAATATAAACGCAGATTACCTGTGAAGAGAGAAGAAAATGTTCAGATGGATGCTGCAAGAGCAGAAGTGCCACTTATTTTCAGAACCCCACTTCTTTGGAAGAACCCCCTGTATGTGCAGCCCCCCTGTTCTTTAATTCTGATTGCTACCTCTTTCAGCAATGAACCCCTTTGTTGCTTTCTATTTTCTTGTCAATATTGGGGCTTTTTAATTTTTTTGCGTTTGATTTCTTTTCCATAGAGCTTAAAATTTTTTTTTTTTTTCAGTGGGGCAGTATTTTGGGGTTTTATTTATTATGGGAGTATATTTATTTATATTTTATGTTGGTAGGACATTTACTTTAGGTTAGGCAGATTTTTTGCAGCAAGGCATCCCTTAAAAATGGGTTTTGTTTAATGGAGTAGTATTCATGGGTTTTCATTTCTTTTGGGGTTATATTAATTGTTACTGTATGTTTATAGGGACTTTATTTAGGTTAAGTGTGATTTTGTATTAGGAGTGGTAAGTTGAAGTTTTCATTTCTTTTGGGGATTTCTAGTTATGTTGTTAGTGCCTTTTTATGTGTGGCATGATCAAAGCACAGCATTCACTTGTTCCTGAGCATCTCTTCTTAGCGCTTCCTTTAGTTTGCTGTGCGCAACTTCATTATTTTAAAGAAAAATACAACTAAATGCATGAAGAGTATGCACCCAATCCTTCTCTCATGATATCATTACCATTACATGCAGGACCCTATCCACATAGATAAAAATTAAATTTAGGCATACACTAGTTAGACCTATTATACCTTTACTCTTTGTCTCTAAAAAATTGGTATTAAAATTGCGTTTAGAATTGTTTTATTGCTGGCCAATTTTCAGTTTATCATCTGTGGTCTCCTAATTTATGTAGTAAAATGCCTGCCTGCCTGCCTGTAATCTATTTCTCTAGTACATTTTAGCCAATGTCCTGTTGCTGCCAATTTTAAACTTCTGCATTATCTACGGTAACTTAATTCTGAATGAGAGTTTAATAGAAACTCCCTGGACTCCTCTAGTGATATATTTAAATAGTGTAAAAAATATATAAAATTGAATCCCAGAATCAGATAATGTTTAAAAATTAAAATGACAGTACACATTCAAAAATCCCTTTTGCAAACTTGTTGGGAGACAAGGGCCCCTTCAACACCTCTGATGTCTCAAGAAAGAGATGCGGTTAATATGGCAGGACTTAGAGTAGAATCTGGAAGCTTCCTCCATAATAAAGGGGGTACCCAGTTATCCAACCCCTTCCCAGGGTAATGAGTACAGGGGTACAAAACTATTAAACGTAGATAAACACCCACTCTTTTTAAAATAGCTACCGGGGGGGGGGGGGGTAGTTGGTGTCTAGATTTGATCAGGATCAGTGGTGAAACAGGCCTTCAAAAAACAGTTCTATAAACTTAAAGAGGAAGTAAACTTAGCCCCTTTGGGGTTGGTGGAGTTTAAGGAGAGATTGTCAAACCCAACTTAAACTAAGATCTGGGAAAATTCACATATCCCTATTTGCTAAATAAGCTACTTATCTTTATGTGCAAAAAGGGCATGTTCTATTCTTTAACTTGCTGGGTGGCTATTCTACAGCAAGCTAGTGAATACATAGTATCCCTTGCAGCTTTTGACTTACCTTTGCTGGGTTCTATAATTGAATTTTGATGCTTGGTGAGTTATATACAAAAAGGAATTAGTAAAGCTTATGAAAAGCAGGTATTGTATTTTTGCAATGCTGATTGGTAATAACATTAGTCACATGTTTATAATGTGACTTTGTGGTAATCTATGATGTCCATTGTAATTTCAAGTAACAGTTATTCCTAAATTCTTGTATCTGCCTGTCTTAAAAACTCCACCAGTACACTGGAATATGTATCAATGTTTTACTTGCCAATCGCTATTCTGCAAAAAAAACTATTTTTTAAGTTTGCAGTACAATGAACCCAAAGAGAGTAA
Source organism: Aquarana catesbeiana (assembly GCF_042186555.1). Taxonomy (NCBI): domain Eukaryota; kingdom Metazoa; phylum Chordata; class Amphibia; order Anura; family Ranidae; genus Aquarana; species Aquarana catesbeiana. The sequence continues at coordinate 151,593,750 of NC_133332.1, read as the reverse complement.
AAGGTGAAACTGAAAATCCCAAAACAGAGGCATACCCTGAAACAGTTACAGTATATTAACCTTTACAAAATGATATATTTCCATAGAAAGCTCAAGTTTACTGATGAATCTCATGGCAATGTCACCAAAAGGTATACACTCTGGAGGATGTTTTGGCAATTTGGTTGCAAATTTTCAAAATATTTACTTTGGTTCCTATTAAAGAACTACTTTGGTACAGCCACTACAAGCTGTACTATGCTATTACGTAAACACTGCAACTGTGCTAAAATCAGTAATTCCTTTCACTTTATCTTAACCTGATTTCTGTGTTTCCACTTCAGTCAGATTTCCACAGACCGTCTAACAGGGTTAGTACGAGTGTTTTTTGTATGTAAGAGGTAGCAGTGGTTGTGCCAGAATCCAGGCATGGTATATTTTTACACAGCTTGGACCAATGTAACTATGTATAAATCATACCTGGAAAATGCACCTGGAAGCTGGAAACCAGGGACGTAGACACTGCTACTCCAGTGATCTACAATTGCTACCTGATCCGTGCTAAACATCTGGCCTGATGCGCTGTGAACACAGGAAGTCAGCCGCTCAACACAGGCACCATAAGGAGAAAGCTTTGCATTTTCTGAATGAATGCAAAGTATTCTCTGACTGGACATGGTAGAGAGGCAGGGCAGATACATCACACTCTCCACCTTGACTAGTCAGAGAATGCTTTGCATTCATTCTGAAAATGCATAGCATTGACCTCCCTTGTTCACAATGCATCAAGCTGACCGCTCAGCACAGGCCCTTTGAGTGGCTTTGTCTGCTTCACTTATTTCCAACTCCCAAAGGCATCAACCAGGTTAGATGCAGATATCATTTCAGGGGCCCAAGCTGTACCTATGTAATTATGTAAAAATATGCCATAACTGAGTTTTATCTTTAAAGTGGTTGTTAAGCCACATGTACATTTTTATACTATCAGCGCTGTCTCTTAATGCAGTGTCCCCCTGTGTGTGTGATTTATTTTAAAAAAGCTGATTATACCTCATTTCTGAGCGGTGATTGGCGCTCACGTGACCAGCCGGATCTCTCCTCTTCACGCCTGTCAGATGCAGCAGGCGGGGCCGAGATTCTCGTCCCCGCTGACAACAGTCAATATCAGTTGAGAAGAGAGGAGGAGAGATGGACCGTCAACTGTTACCATATACCTCCAAACTATGGGTTAATTCCTAGCAAAGGAAGAGATATAATATTTCAACAGTTGCTTTCTGACCCTCAGCTCATGAGCATCTCTGTGCCTTCCAGGGGATGTACACCAAACCCAATTGATAGCTCCTCCTTTGTTGCTATACAGTTCCACATGGACTGCTAGATGGATATCCTATGTGGGCTCTTTTGATGCCCTATAGTGATTGGTGGAGCTTTGGTGGTGTGAATACTCACCCTGATGGCCAATAGGCAACTCTTTGATCTCTTCCTTTGCTAGGAATGAACCCATAGTTTGGAGGTATATGGTAACAGTTGACGGTTACTCTTATGATACAATATTCTGCACTTGCAGTGGAAATATGAACTACAGAGTTTTTCTAATCATTTAAGTCTATGGAACCCTCTTCTAAGATAGTGAGACCTTTTTTCTGTATTATTTGAAACCTGGATGTGTCCTGAGGAAGTCTTTAAAACGCGTTGACGCACCAGGGCTCATATCACGTATATCTCTCACATAGATACTTTTTACATTTTTTGTCAATGTCTTTGTCATTTATACATTTGTATTTAATACAATTTACTGTACTGTTATTTTGTATATGAATTTCTTGATTTGCTGTGCCTTCAAAGTTCGACCAGGGGCTCTCTGAACTACCCCCCTCCTCCCACCCCCCTTTTTTTCTGACTATTCAATTATATGGATGTGGCAATAGGGGTGTTTTTTCCCGTTTTTTATATTATGGTCACTTTAATGAGCCACCTAGGTGAATGGACTCTGGCAGATCAATCAACTAGGAAGTCCTCCCCTATATAACCCCTCCTATACAGGAAGTACTTTAGTTTTGTAGCAAGCAATGAATTCCCAGAAAGAGGGGAGGGACCTCTGTGTCCCATGATGTACTCCAAGAAATGAATTTTACAGGTAAGTATGTAGAAAAAAAAATCAAATTTTCTTTATTTTACATCATGGGACACAGAGCAGGTTATAATCATGACTATGTGGGATGTCCCATAGCAATAAAACCCGAGGGGTTGGAGACACAACAATAACCAGGGATTGAGCGACAGATAGACCAAAGGTGATGTAGGAGTATAAGCTCACTGCTCATGGATTGCATGCCTTTTTTAAAGTTTTTTAATGTGAATAAAACCAAGCTGTTTTTACCAATAAAATTTATGGGAAACTGTATCACACTATTGGAGCCCCTTTTGCTTAGATATCACCAATACCGAGGTTACTAGGTGGGGACCCCTAGAGCATTTTGGAGGAGGTTTTATCATCCATCCAGTCCCAAGGGCTGTGCTCATTGGGGAGAGACCCCCAGAGACAGGTGGAGGCACAAGGACCCCCTACAAGAGCTACCTACACTTAATGCTGTTGCCTTAGAGCTGTAAGGTGAGAGGCTTGTAAGCACTAAGGTGTCATAATTACCATAAGAAGAAACACAAAGCACATTTATTCACTGTTTTGGAATAAGGAAGATATAGAGCACCTAGGTTTAGTTGAACATTTGGTTATAGAACTGTAAGCACTGGGACTTGTTTCACCATATATCATTACTGGTACTTTATGTGAAAACTGACATTTTTGAAACAACATATATGTGTTTGTCTACTTTTTTTAATGAATATTTAAGTGCACAATATGTTTATTTCTGCATAGTACTACACCTCATATTTATTTATAAATTATTAGTCTGCTATATTCACTTCTTTGACACTTGACAGTGCAACATCATCACTTTTACAACAATAACCAACTGCCATTAATCCCAAAGGACCTACTCTGCCACTTGTAATAAACTGCAACCAAAGGCAGTATCCTCCACAGCTCTGATATCCACCTGGTAAAACCCTGTGAATGTATGAACCAAGGACCATGTAGGGCTTTGCAAACCTGAGTCACTAACGCATGATGGTGGATAGCCCAAGATGCCCCCACACCCTTGGTAGGGTGCACTCAGAAAGGGTGGGGCTTTGCCCTTTCAAACCATAGTCTTGAATGATTAACTGGTGGATCCAATGAGAAATAGTTTATCTGGATGCTGCCTGTTCTTCCTGGGCTCTTCTGGCAGCACAAATCTGGATTCTGGATCTTTGTCAACAACTCAAGTAAATCCTGAGGTACTTCCTGTATAGGAGGGGTTATTTAGGGGAGGACTTCCTGTTTGCTTGATCTGCCAGTGTTCATTCACCTTTAGGTGGCAAATAACCTGGCTTTGAGAAAGGAGCTGGGCAGCCCTGAAATGCATAAGCAATGCCCCCTTCCTCCCCCAGGTATTGGGTGGACCAGGGCTATAGATTATCAGGGACCTGTACATCTCCACATGACAGCGAATCTGGTGGGTCTTTTAAGCTCTCTTTGTACTCCTGACATGTGAGTTATTTACTGTCTAATAAACCTGTGTTTAGTTACTATGCTGCACCCAGAGTGGCGCTTTCTGTTTGTTTTGTTTGCTATAGCGATTCCTTCACATCTCCCTGGAGCTCCCTTACGTGTACTGCTTGCTTGACTGTGTTCTCAAATTCCATTTTCTTCTTGCCTGTGGATTCAATGATTACCCATCTTTTGCACCATCTGCACTTGCATATTGACCTTGATTACACAACCTACTTTCAACAGTCATATCATAAATAAAATCCATAAAATGCTTACTCGATTTTTTAATTTTAATGACACATTCTCAATAGAAAAGCATAAGCTAGGTACCGTGAGGTGGGACAACTAAAAACAGCACAAGCAAGTTTGTCTGAACTTTTATTCAGCAAGGCAGTTCAGTGCAGGAGGGCTTTATACAGCTAATTTTTTTTGTCCTGCTTGTCCAAGCTGTGTAACAATGCCACTTTCAGCTGCGCCCTGCACAAAGATTTTCCAGCTTGCAGGACCCAATCTAGGTGTCAGCAGCCTGAGAGTTGTCACTGGGCTACAATAAAGTGATTGTAAAGTATTGTTTAAAAAAAATAAAAACAACAAACATATTATACTTACCTCCTCTCTGCAGCTGGTTTTGTGCAGAGCAGCCTGAATCCTCCTCTTCTTGGGTCCCTCTTCACTGCTCATGGCTCCTTCCTCCTGTCGCATGCCACCACAGCAAGCAGGTTGCTATGGTGGCACCCGAGTCACAACTCCATGTGTCCATTCAGACATGGAGCCTTGACCCGGCCCTGCCCCCTCTCTCTTCTGATTGGCTAACTTTGATTGACAGCCATGGGAGCCAATGGTGCCGCTGCTGTGTCTCAGCCAATCAGAAGGAGAGTCCCGGACAGCTAAGACACTCGTGGACATCGCTGGAGAGAGAGAGGTCTCAGGTAATTAATTAGGGGGTGCTGGGAAGGCTGCTACACACAGAAGGTTTTTTTTTTTACCTTAATGCATTGCATAGAACGCATTAAGAAAAAAAACCTTCTGCCTTTACAACTACTTTAATTAGGCAATTAACTCTATAATCTACCATCTCCACCTGTTGACAGAGAAGTAGGAAATTCACAATCTTAACAATACCAACTATGATTTTAGAATAAATGTCTGTAACACACTGTCACCACAGACAGGTATGTTCAGAGGATTTGTACTATACAGTAGCACTCTTCAAGAGACAGGGATTCTTTTTAGTTTGCAAAAGTGTTAGAGACAATGTTAACACTTTTCAAAATATGGTTTAATAATGAAAAAGTCAAATGGTCATGGTGCAAATAAAATATTTACAGAAAAAGGATGTTACAAAGAAATAAAAAGACAATAAAACAACAGATAAATAAAAAGATGTTGTAAAGGAAGAATATTTGCAAGCCCTGGTTTCAGCAGAGTCCAGCGAATAAGCAAAAATGGTACAGTGGTTCACACAAGTCCTGTTAGGTGTTTATTGGTTTGATGTTAATGAGAGTTGTCAAACTGTCTTGGCATTCTTTTTTTATTTGGGCTCAAAAGGGTGTTGACAGAGGCCACCTGACCAATTAATCATCTGAGTAGTGGTTTCTGGGATGTCACTATGGTTATGACTATGTCCCAGAGACAGTTTTCTATAGGGGCAGACTGCTTACAAGCAGCTTATCGTCCAGCTTTAATGTAGCTTCAAAATAATATGACAGGTTTCGGATGCCCAGTTCGCCTAGGAGACGAATTGGGCTGGTTCTGCTCCCAATACTCCTAGGGTGGCGGTGTTTGGAATCAAAACACTATAAATTAACCGAAGAAGGTAAATATGTCCATATTCTGGCTGTGCTATTATTATTTCAGGAGTTATGAACCATGCTGAAGTTTCAGAGTTATCTTGTAATTGCTACCCTGTATGCAAATATGTGTATTGGCCATCCCCTCTAACTAAGCGATTTACGATTGGTACCTGTTAGTTCTCTAGATTGCTTAGCTTGCAAGGGTGACAGTTTTATTATGATTTCTAGACTTACATTATGGATTGGGTAATGGAAAAATCTGTGCGTCTGATCAATGAATTGATAAGGTCCTGGCATCAGTTAACATTTTGTGGATTGTGAAGGAGTAAAGGAAGGAGGAGGGAAAGAGGTGAAGGAAGGAGGGGGGGGGGGAGTTATCAGAGCTGCTGGATCTCTGTTTTTAAAACAGAGGAGCTAATGACAAATAGGGACGGGCCGAAAAGAACCCTGTTCGGTTCGCACCAGAAATTCCGAACACTGCGAAAGTTTGGACCCGAATAACGAAACCCATTAAAGTCAATGGGACCCGAAGGTCAAAAATCAAAAGTGCCCATTTTGAAGGCTTATATGCAAGTAATTGGACATACAGTGGTTATAGGGGTCTGGGTCCTGCCCTGGGGGACATGCATCAATAAAAAAAAAGTTTGTGAAAAACGTAATTTTTAAATGAGCAGTGATTTTTTGATTTTTAAAGTGAACGTATAAAAATGAAAAATTCATTCCAATATAGTACCTGGGGGGTCCCCTTATGCCCTGTACACATGACCAGTTTTGCCGTCGGAATAAACTCCGAAGGTTTCTCCAACGGAACTCCAACGGAATTCCATTCAAGCGGTCTTGCCTACATGCGGTCAAACCAAAGTCCGACCAAAATCCGACCGTCCAGAACGCGGTGACGTACAGCACGTATGATGGGACTAGAAAAAGGAAGTTCAATAGCCAGTAGCCAATAGCTTCCGTCTTGTACTTGCTTCAGAGCATGCGTTGTTTTTGGTCCGTCGGAACAGCATACAGACGAGCGGTTTTCCCGACAGGAATTGGTTCCGTCGGAAATATTTAGAACATGTTCTATTTCTAGATCCGCCAGAATTTTCGAAAAAAAAGTCAGATGAGGCACACACACGATTGGAATATATGATGAAAAGCTTCCGTCTGACTTTTTCTGTTGGACATTCCGCTTGTGTGTACGTGGCTTTAGTCTACCTGTAAAGTGGCAGATCTGTACCATGTCTCAAATCTACTGCAGCAATAATTGCATTTATAAAGCCAAAAAAATGACATTTTTCCCTGCAAGCGGCCTTTATTTTGCTCAGCAACAGCTGGGGAGCCAGTATGTATGATGAAGCCACAATGTAGTGCACTGGGAACAAGATTAAAGATTTTTTTGGATACATTCTGGTGTCACTTTGGCTTTATATAGAAGTAAAGGGTGCTTTAAAATTGGTCTTTGGGTGTCGGTGGCACCTTCTCACTGTAAACCCTATAGAGGTGCTCTTGATGAAGGCAAGATTTGGCCTTGCTGTAAAAAATTGTAATGATATGCACCTGTCAAACAGATGCAGAAAAATTACTCTTTGGGTGTCGGGGGCGCCTTCCCACCGTAACCCTATAGAGGTGCTCTTGATGAAGGCAAAAAAATTGCAATGATATGCATATGGTTGGCGTTTTTGCCATGTTTGATGTGCCTGAGACACAGTTTGCAGATAGCAACAGTGAGATCTGCTGCAGATATGCTGAAAAAGGCCCAGACATCTGAGCTTTGGGTAGTGGCCCAGGAGATAACAGCTGCAGAATGTGATGGACTAGGGTGGTTGCTCTCTACTCTTTATTGATGTCGGCCTGCTTGGGGTTGTGCCGCCTCACCTTCAGTTTCCTCCTCTGCTCTATCTCGTACCCAAGTAGCATCAGTGACCTCATCATCATCATCTCCATCTGTTCCATCTTCATCATTACCACTGGAGACAACTTGTCAATATGCTGCGGCTTGGGGAACATAAATTGTCAATTTGTCTATCAGTGTTCCTTCCTCTCTCTAGGCTCATGTTCCTGTCATCCTCAACCTCAGAACCAACATTTGAATCCAGTAATGGCTGGGTATCATCAAGGAGCAAGTGTCTGATGCTATGGTCAAATAACTCAACTGACTCCTCAATGGCTGATGTTCGGGCTATGGCAGGAATAGATGTGGTCAAGGAGGCAGGTTTATCCACTCTAGCAACTGCAGGGGACTGCACACTTGTCTCTGCTTGCATGACAGAGGATGAGGGGGATGAGGAAGGTTTAGTAAGCCAGTCCACCACCTCCCCTGCATGCTGTGGCTGGATAGCACGGGCAAACTCACTAAACAGAGGAAATGATGCCCTGCCTGAGGACTGACCACCACGTCCACCTTTGCCTGTGGACACATTTGTTGCTGCCCCCTTTACAGTGCCAAGGGAACATCTGCCTCTCCTTGTTGTCTTCCCAGACATTATTGGGAGGGAGGGGGCAGTGGTTATAAGCAAATGTAAAGAAGTTTAAATCTGTACGTAAATGCACTTTAATAAATGTAAAGAGGTGTTTGGTGCACTTTAATTTGAGTACTCACACTACACAGACACACTCCACAGATACACTATAATATCCTGTAATATAATGCACCAAACATACAGTGATGCACAGAACTATATGTCATTAAACTGGCAGTAACGCACACAAAAGTAAATGGCGTTAAACTGGCAGTAACACACAAAACTATATGGCGTTAAACTGGCAGTAACGCAAACAGAACTATATGGAGTTAAACTGTCAGTAACGCACACAGAACTATATGGCATTAAACTGGCAGTAACGCACACAAAACTATATGGCGTTAAACTGGCAGTAACGTACACAAAACTATATGGCGTTGAACTGGCAAAAACGCACACAGAAGTAAATGGTGTTAAACTGTCAGTAACACAATCAAATAGATGGTGTTCAACCGTCCCTACACTGACACTATCTGAACTGTCCCTACTCAAGCTATACACTAATAATTAGTTTAGCTATACACTAATAATTATTAATTAGGTGGCTGCTTTTTTGTCCTTCCGACTTGCAATAGACTAGGTGAGCATAACTACTATTTTCTTGTCATGCATTATGTACTACAGCCTTTATTTGCTTATGGCCATGATGCATTTATAATTCCAATAATTACTTATATTTTATATACAATCTAGAGAAAATCAGTGATGTCCTTTATGCCCTGATGAAGCAAAATTATATGCGAAACATGTTGGCTGACTGATCACAAATGATTTCTAAACACAAGCTATTGTATGGTCATCCTGACGATTGATTGATATTTCTGTAATGTATATACTTTTAATATTTTCAAATAAAATGTATACTTTTATAGTAACCCCTGCTGGATTGGCTCACCGTTAACAGGCACATTATCTCCCTCCAAAATCCCACTATATGGAGAGAGTATTATCACTGCTTCAGCCAATCAGGGCTTGCAAAGCACTGTTCAGCACCGCAATGCATTGTGGTTGGTTCGGGGGGCCGAACGTCTAAACACCGAAAGTTCGGCCCAAACTTATGCTCTGACCGAACCGTTCACCCATCCCTAATGACAAATAAAATGTAATGGCTGAACATGAACAAAATGGCTGTGACACACACAGCTATTCATGAGCCCAATACGCATGACTATTACACAAGCCACTAACTAAACTTAGGTCAGACCAACAGGGCACCCCAAATGGGTTCTGCAAAACAAACAGGCAGCACCCGTACCTTTCTGGCATTATATCAAAAGTCAGCCTTTCATCCAGCAGCAGGTTCTTAAAGGAAAGAGAAAGTGAGCGAAAGTGAGAGAGAGATAGAGAGAGAGAGAGAGTCTCTAGCATCAGTCAGCTAACACATGAAAATACCTATGTACAGCTGTGACTCATTAATAAGGTCTAGCTAACATGTAAGATGTGGAGCCTAAAAAGCCCCTGGGCTCCAGGACCCAGAACATTATTATTAAGCTCTGAGAAAACAAAACATTTGTTCTCTCCAGTCCGACACAAATAATGGATTGGAGCCCCTCTATATAAAACCACCTGGTACTTAAAGCCATAACTACCATATTATTAACTACCCTGGTGGCTGAAATTCTATAAAAGGCAATAAACAGGAATGACTGGCACATTCATAGCTGAATTCTTCCCAGTGTAAACCTTGGACAGTAGTATCATTCTATATTTAATGGTATTAGGTAGAGCAGAGTTCAAACTTCAGCAAACTGTTAAGGCTTCTTAGAGAAAAAATTGCAGAATAGAAAAATTGTAATCTCAGTTTTCAGAGTAATGTGGTTTTACAGTATGCAGGACACGGTATTAATTAACAGCTGGCTGTGTGGAAAAAGTAAGCATGTTACAGGTAGAAAAAAAATCTCTAATGTTTCTTTAAGGTTGTCTTAAAGTACAGAAACAAAGTAATATTATTTACCAAGACTACACTTCTACAAAAAAAGTTGCTCAAGTATGTCCCTTAGGAGTGTAGCAGCTTTGTATCTGACTGACCTCTGAAGAGATGGCAGAAATTTGGTTGGCTTAATTAAACTTGAAATTACTTGAAAATAAGTCATTGAAGTTTGTAATCGCATGATCATTTCCGTTAAATTGAAATAACGTGAAATTCATGTTATGTCCATATCAAGAATGAAAAAAGGAATGAATGGCTATATTTGATGTTTCTATTATAGTGAATGTAGTATTTTTGTTGCAGAAAGTAACACAATTTGGCCAACAGAGCTAGAATTTCATATTCTCCTTCTTTGTATTTTGTTTAATTTCATGAAAGTGTCAGCATTATGGGTAATATCTTTGAGTTGCTTTTACATTTAAACATGACACATTTACAAATGTTGACTTAAGGCCCAGCATGTGTCATAGGAGATTATTAGATAGAGAATATGACCCAAAGACCCCAGCCAAAGCATACAATGAAACATCACAAGACTGTCAAGACTTAAAGCTGCCCTAAACAAATTGGTATTTGCTAGCAACTGGAACAATTTGAGAATTGCTTCTGATAATCCTGCAATGTAAATTTTTAAATTTTTCTCTGGGCAACCTTATTTTTAACTTACTGGCTCCTCTAATTGAGGGAATCCTCTTCTGTGACCTCATGATGACATCACAGGGGCTGCCAAGATTCTCACATTCCAGACACAGGACACCTATTGGTTTACATGGTCAGCTCTGATTGAAAATGAGGGTAAAGTTTATTAGCGGTGATAACACTGATATTACTCCTCCTCAGCATACAGTATGTTGTAATAGTAAGGGTGACAATACTGCAGTAAATTTATTGAAAGCCCTGCAGAGTTATCAGCCTTCTGGAGTAATACGAGTTGTCTGGCAGGACCTCTGGTATTTTTTCTATGCTAAAAAGAGCATAATTTGAATTAAAGGACACACTTTTACTTTTGATCGAGATTTAAACTGAAGAACTTTTACTAGTGAGTAATAATGAGCACTTTCACTCATTTAATGTGCTCACTATCTTTAGAAGTTCTCTGGAACTGTTTAGTGATTGTTCCTCATGCCCCATAAAAGGAAATGCTTTTACTGAAAGCTTTGAGGAAAAAAACAACAGGACAAGATAATTCTGTGACCATTCAGCAGCAGAGATGCCTAGGTTTTTGCATAGGTAAAGATTAGGACATAGAAAATCTGATGTTCCTATTCATAGTACCACTAGGTGAATCGAAAGCAATTCCCAAAATCTTGGAGTAAAGTAGGCCTTCGCTATAGAACCAAAGCATTCCTCAAGTTTTTGCTGGGCCCTCCAGGCATGTCAATCAATCAAAAATTCCAGGTTCATCAGTAATGTAACCCTTTCATCTGGTCAACAGATTTAGGAGTCATCTCCCAGAATTTCAGTAGTGATTTGACATATCTGTTCTGATTGTTAATACAAGAAAGGTTACTGTTGAAAACAAAGGTGGAAGATGAAAGAGGACAGTCAGGAGGGAGACTTTTAAGGAAGAGGAAGTACTACACCACATATCTTGTGAGAAGTGAAGTGAAGTGAATCATTTGTTGCCTGAGATTTTAAATGTGCTTATAGTGATGTCTAAAAATGTTAAAAGTGTATTTTTTGTTTATATAGCAGTGCACATTATTGGGCCATGCGCCTCACTGTCAGTATGACATTAATTGGCTGGAGAACTAACATGGGATAATTATAATTAAGAAGAGGCGGCAGTAAGTCTTTTAGAAATTTTTGTAGATATAATGTTTGAAAAAAAAGTCACAGGATCTTCCACAAATTCTATTGCAGATTTTATGAGACTGATATGGATTTTAAGGGGGATTCCCACACAAAAAAAAAAGAAAAAAAAGTCATTGGGTCTCCTCCAAAACTCATAGAAGACCCATGTAGCCTGACAGGCCAGGAAAGGGGAGGAAACAAAATCCACCCCTTCCTTCTGAACCATACCAGGCCACATGCCTTTAACTTAGAGGGGGGTAACTTGCCAGGGGGGACCAGGAGGACAAGGGTCTCTTCCCCATAAACTTGGCTCAGTGCTTGTGAGGGTCTGCATGGTTTATCAGAATCTTAAAGTCCACTTTTAAAATAAGGGGGGCATCAGATACTGGCCCACCCCCTACATGAATGGGCAGGGGTACATATTATCCATACACATTCATAAAAATGTAAATAGTGAATAAAGATACACACTTTTTAGACAAGTTCGTTATTAAAACAATACATTAAATTATTTTAAAAATGTCCAGATTCCCAGCCAGCAAATGAATGGGGCAAGGTGAAGTTACTAGTTGCTAAAAAGCTGTGGATTTCAGTACCCGCTACTTCTTTAACATCCAATAAAAGTGGAAAAGAAAAGCTGTCATATACTGTAAATGTTTATTCTGTTATAGTGAGAAGATAGCTATGAGGAATTGCTACATGCGGAGGACCCTGATTTGTATGCTGTTTTAAAGACTGGTCTCTTATTTAACCACTTGCCAATGGGGCACTTACACCCCCTTCCTGCCCAAGCCATTTTTCAGCTTTCAGTTCTGTCGCGCTTTGAATGACAATTACGCGGTCATGCTACACTGTACCCAAACACATTTTTTATCATTTTCTTCAAACAAATAGAGCTTTCTTTTGGTGGTATTTAATCACTGCTGGGTTTTTTATTTTTTACAAAAAAAAAAAAAAATAAGACCAAAAATGTAGAAAAAAAAATGTTTTATACTTTTTTTCTGTCAGTAAATTTTGTAACTAAGTAGTTTTTCGCCTTCACTGATGTGCGCTGATGAGGCAGCACTGATGGGCACTGATAGGCGGAACTGGTGGGCATTGATGAGGTGGCACTTATGGACACTGATGAGGCGGCACTTATTGGCACTGATTAGGTGGCACTGATGAGGAGGCACTAATATGCCACACTTATGGGCACTGATCGGTGGCACTGATATGTGGCACCGATGAGCACTGATAGGCGGCACTGATGGGCACTGTTAGGTGGCACTGATGGGCACTAATAGGCGGCACTGGTGGGCACTGATAGGCGGCACTGGTGGGCACTGATAGGCGGCACAGATAGGCGGTACTGATAAGCACTGATGGGCATTCATGGACAGCACTGATTGCCAGCACTGACTGGCATTGCTAATGGGCATTGACTGGTGGCACTTGTAGACAGTGGTGGGCACTGATTGCTGCCACTGATGAGCACTGATAGCTGGCATTGTTGGGCAATGGTGGGCACTGATTTGTGACACTATTTTACAATATTGTAATCAGGGCACTGATGATCAGTGCCCTGATTACATTCCTAGCTGTCCCCTGTGAGGAGATGCCGCTGATCGGCTCTCCTCTCCTCACAGTCTGTCAGTGTGCGGCGAGGAGCGTCAATTACTGGCACCTCTGTGTTTACATGTGACCGGCTGTGATTGGACACAGCCGATCATTTGGTTAACCCCCCTGGCGGTATTTCCGAGTCTGGCTTGGGGTGGATTTTCAATACCAAAAGCGGTATCCCCGAGCCAGGATCCTTGTAGAGGTTACTTACTTTGTCCCCTGGATCCTGCGATGTTTCCCCGCTGTGATCTGCGAGCCGCCATGTCTCGCTCGATTCACAGCTCCATTCCTTGCGAGCATTGAGACGCACAGGGACGGAATTCGGCGCCAAATTCAAAAAGTAAAACACACAGTATAGATACAGTATACTATAATCTTCCAGATTACAGTACTGTATCAAATAATTGCACATCCCCTTTGTCCCTAGTGGTCTGTCCAGTGTCCTGCATGCAGTTTTATATTATAAAAACTGTTCTTTCTGCCTGGAAACTGGAGATTGCCCATAGTAACCAAAACTGTCCCTCTACATCAAAAGTGGCTTTAGACCAGCTATAAAACAGCGATAATAAATTAGAATCACTTGCAGAATTAGGTGATAGTGATTTGTGGGGAAATCCATCATCAAACACTAAAAGTTACGAAAGCGACAATTCTGCAACTGAGCAAATTTCAGTATTTTTGATTTGATTACATTATTGAATAATTTTTATTATTATTATTATATTATTATTTGTTATAATTATTTATAGTTATTTATTATATTATAATTTTTTTATTTCGTCTTTCAAACTTTATTATACTCTGGATGTCTACTAGACTCTTGTTTGGACAGATTTAAGTGTATTATTCCTAAGAATTACAGGCCTATAATATAAAACGCCAAATTTCTGTGCAAAATAATTGTACCGCTTTCAGCATCAAAAATCTGAAATAATCATACCGCCAGAGAGGTTAAAGAGCCGCGGACACAGCTCTTTCCAGAGATCGGGGTCTCGCCGTGTCCTAGCAACACGGCGTGGCCACGATTGCCACGCTGCACGCCCCTGCAGGTGCAGGAGAGCAGTCGTTCTGGGACCCCATCATATGATGTTGCCCCAGAAGGAGAGCCGCATTGCCCTGCCGTCATTTGATGGCGGGGTGGGCGGCAAGCAGTTAAAGTGATTGTAAAGGGATTGTTTTAAAATAACAAACATGTTATACTTACCTGCTCTGTGCAATTGTCTTGCACAGAGCAGCAAGATGCTCCTCTTCTGGGCTCCCCTGTCAGTGCCCCTGGCTTCTCTCCCCTACCTTAATAGCAAGCTGCTTGCTATGGGGGCTGTTGTGCAGGCTTAATCCTGAGCTGAGGTCTGTGTATCAGAGCCAGAGTGCGGCTCAGCCTGCCCCTCGTGCTCTCCTCGCAGCCATTGGCTCCAACTGCTGCCTCTATGGCCTGTAAGGAGAGAGAGCGGAGAGAGCTGCTGCTTTCAGGTACAGCTCTGAATTGAAATCAGATTCAGGTAAGTATTTAGGGGGGGCTGGGGGCGAGGGGGGTAGAACATAGAAGGTGTTTACCGTAATGCATAGAACGCATTAGGCCCCTTTCACATCGAGGCGTCAGTGGCAAAGCGCCACTATTTTTAGCAGCGCTTTACCGTTGTTTTTGCAGAGGTTTTCAGCTGCTTTTAACCCCCGCTAGCTGCCAAAAAGGGGTTAAAACAACCCGCAAAGCGCCACTGCAGCGGCACTTTGCTGGCGGGGCGCTTTAGGAGCAGTGTTTACACCGCTCCTTCATCGCTCCAAAGATGCTGCTTGCAGGAGATTTTTAATGTCCTGCCAGCGCATCGTCTCACTCAGGCTTTAAAACTGAAACTGCAGGGGAGCCGTTTTTCAGGTGCTTTACAGGCGCTATTTTTAGCCCAAAAGTGCCTGAAAAACACCTCAGTGTAAAAGGGATCTTATGCCGCGTACACACGGTCGGACTTTCTATCCTACTTGGTCCGGCACACTTTCCGACGGACTTTGTCCGCCAGGTGCGCCGGACTTTAAAACGGACGGACTTGCCCACACACGCCCGGACTTTCCGGCGGGCTAAGTCCGCCCGTCTTTCCGACGGACTTTCGCCGGAGTTCCGGCGGACTTTCAGAATGAACGGACTTGCCCACACACGGACAAGTCCGTTCATTTTGAACGTGACTCAGGTGCGACGGGACTAGAAAAGGATGTCAATCTTGCCGCTTTTATCGGCGAGATTGACACCTTGCGAGCCCCGTCGCGGGGCATACCAGGCCCTTAGGTCTGGTATGGATTATAAAGGGAACCCCCTACGCCGAAAAAAAATTTGTTTTTCCTATTGCAGCGAGCGCGAGATGCAATACCCTGCCCTCGTGTCGTATCTGGTCCGTCGGACCAGCATACACACGAGCGGGCTTTCCGTCAGACCTGCACACACACACGAGCGGACTTTCCGCCCGAAACTGAGTCCGGCGGAAAGATTTAAAACTTTCTTCAAATCTAGGTCCGGCGGGCTTTTGGGAAAAAGTCCGCCGGAAAAGTCCGCCGGCGCCCACACACGGGCGGATTGTCCGGCACACTCTGGTCCGCCGGACCAAGTATGCCGGAAAGTCCGACCGTGTGTACGCGGCATTAGGGTAAAAACTTTTCTACCTTTACAACCACTTTAATTGTAATATACATTAACATGATGTATTTTTTTCTATAATAAAGCTTTGTGATTTTCCAAATATATGTTTGGGAGTGTAAAGTGCACAATTATTTCAGTATTTTTTGTTGTAGACACTGTGCTCTAAGCAAAAAATTTAAAAAATTCAAAATTTAGTGCTGCTGGTCTATAGTCAGCTTAGATTATTATTTGCTTGGAGTACCAGCAGTGAAACTTCATTTGCTAAAGAGTGTATGGAAGAGTTGAGTAAAAGCTTTGGATATTGCAGAAAGTTCTGGTGGCTTATCCAAGGGCTATGTGTGCATTGAAGCTGCTCTACACTATGAGGAGTACAGTGTTCCAGTAAGGCGTTAAGGTACTTTTTATGTACTGACTTTGACTAGTGAGTCCGCATTTGTGGTCTTTATGAGTATCCTGTGCCCCCATCCCTCTCTTTCTGGGTTTATTGGCTATAATAAACTCTGTAAAACTTTCCCAGAGTGACTGGTCCTACATTATCTATCATCCCACAAAGAGCCAAGGTGAAATGCTAGCACACTAAGCCCTAAAGTGAAATGCTAGTGCACTGATGTGGGAATCCCTAACTGCCTTCAGGGGGTAAGGGGATGCAACATTCACAACTTGTAGTTATGTTGAGATACAAAGGATTTCCTTATTTGAGCTTACCTTGCACTCATATGGGGAAGTTAATTTTTTTTGGCCATCCTGTCAATTACCATTTTGCCTTCAGCTTGCATACTCTGGGGTTGCAATAAATTAAGTTTAGGGGTTCTGATATAGATTTCTACCAGAGAATACCATACATCCCAATCTTAGAACTTTAGAATGAGGGACACTTTAGGAAGATGAGGATCTGCATGCATAGAACACCAAGGCAAAAAAAAATTGAGGGGGGTGCATGCGCGGAGCTCTCGGTGATGGTCGCCTGATTCCAAAGCTCCATCCCTCTCTGGCCGTCTGACCTAAATCACAGCGATCTGACCGAGCAATACCACACTGTACCGGGCCCCATTGATCCCAGAAAGGACCGGGAGCTATTGCATGTCAAGGGGGAGCACACAAAGGAATTTATCACATCAGCTGAACGCCGATCTCTGGGCCTCAGAGAGATCCAAGATGGTTCCCGGCAAGTTCCACGAGGCTGCAGCAGAGGAAGAAGACATGGATGCTGGCACTGATTCCTCCACACAATCAGCCACCCTGCTGGGAACCCCCGCAGTAAGTACACTCAGTGGCCCTGTCCCATCTCCATCTTCAACAGAATCTCTCATAGAGAGAACACTGGACAAACTGTTATTAACCCCTATGGGAGACATAGACAAAAGCCCTGTTATACATTCTGGTCTAACCCTGCCTCCAACAGTTAATCCCACTGATCTTACTACACTCATGGCCGCTTTCTTTAGGATGCTCTCCAGGGGCCTTGCTCAAACAGCTACACAAATTACCTCCGTTATTCAAGCTGATCTCCACAATCTGTGTGCAAGAATAGAGGCCATTGAGCAAAAAGCAGAGCATACAATTCCCAGCGCTAACCAAAATACTTCCCACATTCAGGATCTACAAGATCAACTAGAATCGGTTCATGAGAAAATTGACGACCTGGAAAATAGGACCAGGTGCTATAATTTTAGAGTTAGAGGACTTCCAGAATCTATCAAGGACTCTTCCGAGGCAGTTTGTGTCCTTATCAAGGAACCCTATCCCCTGGAGCTAGATAGAGTTCCTAGATCACTACAACCCCCCGTGCTGATGGACCCCCCCCGGGACATCATTGTGAAACCACATTTTACAGAGTGAAGGAGGAAGTTATGAGGAGATCGAGGGAGGTGGACCAGCTCACTATCCAGGGTCACCCGGTCCAGGTGTTTGTTGACTTATCCCCTTATACTATCCAGAGGAGGCGCTCTCTCAAACCACTACTGCTTGTCTTATCCCAGAAGTCTATCAAATATTGATGGGCGTTTCCCTTCAAGCTAAGCTTTACTTTTCGGAATAAGACACATGGCTTCTCTACCATTCAGGATGGTGAACGTCTTCTTCTATGGTTAGGCCTCATCTCCCAGGACCCCTCATCAACGTCCAAGCCCTCTTCTTACTACAAGACCCGGAGTCTACCAAGTGACCTCCTCCAATGAGCCCTATTGCTCCTTTATGGCACAGGCAGCACACCAAGCACTCCAAAGACGCTCAGCCTCCTTGAACTCATGCTAGATTTGCCCGGTTTTTCAATTTTCAATTTTTCCAGGTTATTCTCTGATTGGTCTGATACTTACTCAAGTATCCCCTCACTGCTGATGAACACTTATTCAGCCCTTCTCTCTCTGCATTACTATAGATGCTGTGTTGTTTTGATTTTTAAATAAGTGTATATACGGGTGAGTGTGTATGTAAATATATACAGTATCTCAGAAAAGTGAGTACACCCCTCCCATTTTTATAAATATTTTATTATATCTTTTCATGTAACAACACTGAAGAAATGACACTTTGCTACAATGTAAAATAGTGAGTGTACAGCTTATATAACAGTGTAAATTTGCTGTCCCCTGAAAATAACTCAACACACAGCCATTCATGGTAAAGAACTCTCTGAGGGTCTGAAAAAAAAGAATTGTTGCTCTACATAAAGATGAGAGTTCTTTACCATGAAGTGCCATGTTGAACTTCCACTGACCAGTATGAGAGAGTGAGAGTGATAACACCAAATTTAACACACCTGCTCCCCATTCACACCTGAGACCTTGTAAAACTAATGCCGCATACACACGAGCAGACTTTATGGCAGACTTTGTCCTGCAGACTTTTCGACGGACTTTACGACGGACTTTACGAATGAACAGACTTGCCTATACACGATCAACCAAAGTCCAACAGATTCGTACGTGATGACGTAGGAACGACCGGACTAAAACAAAGAAGTTCATAGCCAGTAGCCAATAGTTGCCCTTGCGTCGTTTTTTGTCCGTCGGACTAGCATACAGACGAGCGGACTTTTCGACCGGACTCGAGTCCGTCGAAAAGATTTGAAACATGTTTCATTTCTAGGTCCGTCGAACTTTTGGGGAAAAAAAGTCCGCTGGAGCCCACACACGATCGAATTGACCAACGGACTCCGGTCCGCCGAACCAAGTATGCCGTAAAGTGCAGTCGTGGGGAGGGAAAATTGCTAATTGGGCCCAATTTGGACATTTTCACTTAGGGGGGTGTACTCACATTTGTTGCCAGCGGTTTAGACATTTATGGCTGTGTGTTGAGTTATTTTGAAGGGATAGCAAACTCACACTATTATACAAGCTGTACACTCACTACTTTAAATTGTAGCAATGTGTCATTTCTTCAGTGTTGTCACATATAAAGAAATTACACTTTGCTACAATGTAAAGTAGTGAGTGTACAGCTTGTATAACAGTGTAAATTTGCTGTCCCCTCAAAATAACTCAACACACAGCCATTAATGTCTAAACCGCTGGCAACAAAAGTGAGTACACCCCTAAGTGAAAATGTCCAAATTGGGCCCAAAGTGTCAATATTTTGTGTGGCCGCCATTATTGTCCAGCACTGCCTTAACCCTCTTGGAAAGAAAACAGAATCGCGCTAACAAAATGTGATATCAATATTCAAAATAAATACTCAAAATAAATCACATGCATACATCCATTACTAATGAATGCCGAAAGTGCATTTGAATAAAAACTCAAACATCTACACGTGCACATATAAATTAATAAACTAGAGTATGTGCTTTAGAGGAAAAATGTGGTACACAAATATAAATCGACTGTTCATGTAAAGTCTCGTGAAGTTATAAAAAATGAATGTTAATAAAATTGATGATAAACATCTATACACCCGTGCAAAATTTATGAAATAAAAAGTTCATAAGATGCCAGCTGAATGTCATCAGAAAGATGTTGGGTGAAGGTTATAGTTGAATCCACCACCAAAACAGCAGAAATGGGCTCTTACCAGAGCTCCAATATCCCCCATAACAGAGGATCTAGGAGTGCATGTATAAAAATAATGGATGGCTTCAGGAAAACCAGAGAACCTCAGTATTGGGAGGTCCCCTCCTGACCAATCAGATCACGGTGGAACTTCAACAAAGACCACAACAGATCTAGTGGTTCTTTGGTATACAGATCCTTAGGGGCAGTTTACGTTCCACTCTCCTCTCCTGCATCAAAAGGCTGGCAACAAAAGTGAGTATACCCCTAAGTGAAAATGTCCAAATTGGGCCCAAAGTGTCAATATTTTGTGTGGCCACCATTATTTTCCACACTGCCTTAACCCTCTTGGGCATGGAGTCCACCAGAGCTTCACAGGTTGCCACTGGAGTCCTCTTCCACTCCTCCATGACAACATCACGGAGCTGGTGGATGTTAGAGACCTTGCTCCTCCACCTTACGTTTGAGGATGCCTCACAGATGCTCAATAGGGTTCAGGTCTGAAGACATGTTTGGCTAGTCCATCACCTTTACCCTCAGCTATTCTAGCAAGGCAGTGGTTGTCTTGGAGGTGTGTTTGGGGTCGTTATGTTGAAATACTGCCCTGCGGCCCAGTCTTCGAAGGGAGGGGATCATGCTCTGCTTCAGTATGTCACAGTACATGTTGGCATTCATGGTTCCCTCAATGAACTGTAGCTTCCCAGTTTCGGCAGCACTCATGAAGCCCCAGACCATGAAACTCCCACCACTATGCTTGTCTGTAGGCAAGACACACTTGTCTTTGTACTCCTCACCTGGTTGCAGCAACACACGCTTGACACCATCTGAACCAAATAAGTTTATCTTGGTCTCATCAGACCACAGGACATGATTCCAGTAATCCATGTCCTTAGTCTGCTTGTCTTCAGCAAACTGTTTGCAGGCTTTCTTGTGCATCATCTTTAGAAGAGGCTTCCTTCTGGGACAACAGCCATGCAGACCAATTTGATGCAGTGTGCAGCGTGTGGTCTGAGCACTGACAGGCTGCCCCCCCACCCCTTCAATCTCTGCAGCAATGTTGGCAGCACTCATACGTCTATTTCCCAAATACAATCTCTGGATATGATGCTGAGCATGTGCACTCAACTTCTTTAGTCAACTATGGCGAGGCCTGTTCTGAGTGGAACCTGTCCTGCTAATTCGCTGTATGTTCTTGGCCACCGTGCTGCAGTTTCAGGGTCTTGGCAATCTTCTTATAGCCTAGGCCATCTTTATGTAGAGCAACAATTCTTTTTTTCAGGTCCTCAGAGAGTTCCTTGCCATGAGGTGCCATGTTGAACTTCCAGTAACCAGTATGAGAGAGTGAGAGCGATAACACCAAATTTAACACACCTGCTCCCCATTCATACCTGAGACCTTGTAACACCAATGAGTCACATGACACCGGGAAGGGAAAATGGCTAATTGGGCCCAATTTTGACATTTTCACTTAGGGGTGTACTCACTACTTTACGTAGCAAAGTTTCATTTCTTCAGTGTTGTCACATGAAAAGATATAATAAAATATTTACAGAGATGTGAGGGGTGTACTCACTTTTGTGAGATACTGTATATGTATGCGTATGTATATATATATAAATATATGTATATCTCTTCTCGTGTGTTCATCCATGACAGTTCTTGCTTACAGATCCTTGCCAACCATTTTGGTGGAATTCTACAAGGTTCTCTGCCCATGTGGGAACTGGCAGGTCCATTCCCACTCCTAGTGGACCTACGGTATCCATGTAGCAGATATTGTACGGTCCTCCGCTCCCCCTCCTCCTGCTCTCTTTTCTCTGTCCGCCTTTACAATTCCCCTTTCTTCTTTCAAGACACAGAGGAATCCATCCCAAGGTCCACAATCCATTTCCTGTCTCCCAGGTCGTCTTGCTCCGATACGCTACAGGCTCGTCTACACTTTGGAAGGTAAGTCTCTGCCATAGGCTAAGCTGTGTCCTTCTTTTGATCCATGATGCCTGATGAAACTTCCAAGTTTCTCATAAGAGTAGCTTCCCATAATGTTCAGGGCTTAAATTGCTCTTTGAAAAGGTGCATATTGTTCCAAACCTACCACTCCCAACACTTAGACATGCTTCTATGACAGGAGACACATTTCCCCAAATGATACAAACCCTGTTATACCCATCATAAATTTTCTCAGTTCTACATCTCAAATGCGGAAGAGAAATATAGAGGGGTGGGAATTTTTTTTTCAAGACATACCTCCTTTTCCCTCTCCAAAGAGGTAGTTGATCCGGCGGTAGATGCTTTCTCCTAGCCTGGTACCATTTAAGGTTCCACTTTTACATTTGTATCATACTACACTCCAAATCGAGGGCAAGCATAATTCTTCTCATCCTTGATGAAGACTCTCTCCCCACACTTATCAGGTATGGTAATCATGGGGGGGTGTAGTCCTAGATCAGACTCTCTATAAGTCAGGAGATGGACAAGCTTGGCTCCTCCGTCCTCTGAAATATAGCACTCGTATAGCTAAGCTCATTCACTCCCACGGTTTGGTAGACATATGGAGGGAATTAAACCCCTCCACAAAAGACTACACACACTTCTCAGCCCTGCATTGCTCCTACTCTAGGATAGATCACATTTTTCTTTCTGCCACTGCGATTCCATGCATCTCAAAATCATTATTCAGAGACTCTACACTCTCTGACCTGCCCTGGTCCTGATGTATATCAAAACCCCAGGGCCCTCGCAGGTCCTATCAATGGCGCATCAATGAAGTCTTGCTGAGTGATCCAATACAAACTGTGATACTATCTAAAGAGCTCAAGACATTTTTTGACTTGAACGACGTGGAGGGAATTTCCCCTGCAATGCTCTGGGCCACTCACAAGGCTGTCATTAGAGGTAAGCTTATACAGATTACCTCTCAACACAAATGGGAAAAAAAGCATTTCTAAAGATATCCAAAAACCATAAACGAAACCCGACAGCCTCATCTATTGCTCAATTAGAAGCAGCATGTCTATCTCTCAATATTGCTCTCACCACTCAAGTTGAAAAGGACCTATGTTGGGCTACTGCCTGGCACTACCTGCTGAAAGACAAAATCGGCCCCAGACTAACAGGTTGACCCCTAAACCACAATCCTTTTCCTTCCCCAAAATTCGCTCCCTTACGGGTTCCCTCACCCAGAATCCGGATAATATGGCTGTGTTCCATAAGTTCCATAAGTTCTATTCAACGCTATACCAAGCAGACACTCAGGCCTCTTCAAAAGAGTTGATTGAATTTCGTGAGGGGATCTCCCTACCCAAATTGGCTTCTGCACACAACTCTGACCTTGAAGAACCTATCACAGAGTCAGAAGTGTTAGAAGTCATCAAAAACCTTAAAAATGGATCAGCCCCAGGACCCGATGGGTTCTCCATCTGCTATTACAAGACATTCACCCCAACCCTCTCTCCGTATTTGAGGAGACTTTTCAACTTCTCTTCTCTTTGATCAATAACGATCTCAAAATTCTAACAAAAATGTTTGCCAATAGACTGTCATCCTTTATAGACCGGTATGTACATAAAGATCAGGTGGGATTTATCCCCGGGGAAACAAGGCCCAGATCAAATACGAAGAGCTATCGATATTATCTCACTATTACGTTGGGGCTGGGACAGGGGTCCCTCAAGAGGGCTACCTCTTGTCTATCGATTTACAGAAGGCATTTGATACAGTGAAGTGGCCATTCTTATTTGAGGTTTTGTCCAGGCGGGGTTTCGGGCCTCATTTTCTAGGGATCCTCAGGGTCCTATATTTTAACTCCAGAGCAGATGTGAGACTTCAGGGCCAATACTCGGAGCGGTTTCCTATATCAAAAGGCACAAGACAGGGTTGTCCCTTGTCATCTTTGATATTCGCAATAGCTATTGAGACATTGGTAATTGGCATCAGGAATCACCCGGACATTCTTGGGGTCCAGTGTGGCCCAGAGACTCACAAGTGTGCTTTATTTGCAGATGATTTATTACTCTTCATCACAGCACCTTTAATTTGTACACCAAACGTCCTGTCTTTATTACATAAATTTGGGAAGGGTTATGGTTTACATGTTAACTTTTTGAAATCTATAGCACTTAACATTAGGACCCCGACTCTACTTGTCGAGAGACTTAAGAAATATTTCGCCTTCCACTGGAGCTCTTTTTCTTTAACCTATTTGGGGGTCAACCTGACAGCTAACATTGGACAACTATACAGCGCTAACTTCCCCGCAATTTATAAAAAACGAAGCTCCGACTTGGACAGGACACGTGGTCTAAACGTGAGCTATCCTGGTTAGGCAGAGTTGCCTCTGTCAAAATGACCTTACTTCCACGTTTATTGTACCTCTTTAGATCATTCATTACCTATCCCGATTCTAAAATCTCAACTTAAAAAATTCTAGTCCAAAGTTATCAAATTTATTTGGGGCTCCAAAAGGCTATCGGTGTCCTAGGAGTGTTCTCCTCAAACAACAAACTCAGGGGGGCTTGGGCCTTCCAGACTTATGGAAGTACTATCAGGCAGCTCAACTTGCCCAATTTTCCATAATCTACACAAGGGGTAATAGACCTGATTGGGTCAATATGGAGAGGCAATTTATCCGCAGACACGCCACAGATTATCTTCTCTAGTGCCCCACTAAAAGCAGATCACAGATTTTAGCAGGGATATGTGGGTGAGCATTCCAGTAATAATCCCGCATAGCAACGTGTGTGAGGTGATATGCCATTAAACTTCCACTATTAGGATACCGCCTCTCGAGATCTGCCTAGAGGTCCAGGGAGTTCAGAGTCTTATGGCCGCCCTTGAGGTTCTTAAAAGGTTAAGATTAATGAATATGCTTAATCACTATGGGATTTCACACCACCAGCTCCCCCTTTGATAAATGAGCATCTGGAGGGTGGGCCATCCCTCAATAACCATTGGTACTCTCCCACCTCTAGTAACTTGGTTCCCGTTATGTTCCCTATTACCCTTAATTGAAAATCTATATCACAAAAGGGTTCTAGGTTCATGTTTAAGACAGCATTTTATTACTATAATGGTAGTACATAACATTGATCCCAGTCTGATGCTCTTCCCTTACTGATTCCCCTTGCTCCTTTTCGCATAACCCGGTTCCTCTCCCTTGTATATGCTCATCTTGCATTATGCTGTTTTTAAATGTCGACTCCCTTTGTGAGCCTTTTGTATAAGCTTTGTTATTAATATATCTTTGAATAAAAATATTGAAAGTAAAAAAAAAAAATTCATAGTTAAAGTTTGCTGAATATTGGGCATGGCCCTTCCCCCATATACATTGACCCTCTCAGCAACACCTATGAGCTTGTCAATGCATTAATTATTGTTCAGCCTGACATTGTGTGTTCATCACAGTATGGGTTGGTCTATACAGCACATCTTCATATACACCATACCAAATTACCACATAATAGTTTTACACTGAAAACTTGTTATAAATATTGCTATTGCATGTGAAATATGACTAATATGATTAAATTAAACAAACATTTACACCAAAGCAGGCACATTTAAAGCATTGGTGAAACAGGGGATGTTGAAATATATATGGTGCATTGATATCTTGAGCAGGTTCATTCATCAGCACTCATGAGACGATTTTGACAAATTCCAACCAAGCATTCAGTGTGTCCTCTATAAAGGCATTATCAATGTCCATGGCCATTCTTATTTGCTTTGTTGGAGAACCATATTGATGAACTGCTGACTGGTTGGTAAAGACTCCGGGGGGTTACTGCAAGTGCACTTGGAAGTGCAGTCCCTCTAAATCTATGGGGTAGGTCTGAAATGAGGGGAAGCTCTGCTGATTTTATCATCCAATCATGTGCAAGCTAAAATGCTGTTTTTTATTTTCCTTGCATGTCCCCCTTGGATCTACAGCGACTTTACTTCCAAGTGCACTTTCAAATGCACTTGCAGTGCACTTGTAGTGCAAAGTGGATTTGCCTTTAGTAAATAACCCCCATTGTGTCAGTGATAGTGGACACTAGTGTAGGATATGCATGTTTCATTTTCACTTTCTGTTTGAAGACCATCTGTTTTTTTTTTTCTTAAAGTTAAGAGAAATGTTTTTTTTTTTTTAGTGTCCTCAGGTCCTAAATCTTGTCCTGGCATAGATGTGCTTTGCTCAGAGTTTTGAATTTTCACTTCCCTCTTCAAAAGTGGTATAAGATGAAAACAGGGATTTTCAACAACTGCAATACAAGAACACATTTTATTATTTTACAATGTACTGGATAAAGATGCGTGTGTTTTTGTCGGTGTGTTTTAACAAATCCCAATCAAAGAAACAACAAAAAAATACCCTTGCAGTGGGGCCCCCTTAATACAAGAGTTTAATGTGTGTTATGTCTAAGGGTGCCAGTGCTTACTCCCTTCATAGCACCATAGCTGACCAGAGTGGGGAATACATTATGTTTGGTAATAATGCCTGTTCCTCTACTCCAATTTATCTATGCAGTGAGGATATTGGGGGGCAGTGAGGGGGCCCCAATATTGGGGGGCCAGTGAGGATATGGGGGGCCCCACTGCAATGGTAGATTTTTTTTCTAATTCCAGAAGTTGGGCTTAAAAAAAGAATGAGCATTGCAGATGATGAACTTTTGCAGCCAGGTTGGGATAACTCACTCTTTATATCTGTTCCCACGTGTTTCCCTTCACACATACTATACTTTTTTACTAGTTAAAAAACACTTGGCTTTCTCCTGTCTGTACTGCGCAGGCTGATCTTCATTTTCAGTTGTAAACTAGATGCGCACATTGTCTATCCTATGGATCCTATGAATTATGGCCTTCCAGCTGTTGCGGAACTACATGTCCCATGAGGCATTGTAAAACTCTGACATTCACAGTCATGACTAGGTATGATGGGAATCGTAGTTCCTGAACAACTGGAGGGCCATAGTTTGGAGACCACTGGTCTATCCTAACCAAGGGTTAAAGATCTCCTAATTGCACTTTGCAAGCCATTCTGAACAATACATGATGCACATAGAGTTCTATGTATAAACCAGCTGCAAAGAAATAACTGGTAGGGATTGTTTTTTTTTTAAATATTGTGAATGGCAACACATAAAAACATTAAATGAAAATGTAGAAATACAGTTTAAAGTGGCGGGGAAGGGGGGGCTTAAGATTGGTGGGCAAGTTGGAGTTTCACTGTAATGCCGCGTACACACGGTCGGACTTTTCGTCTACAAAAGTCCGACAGCCTGTCCGACAGACTTCCGGCGGACTTCCGGCGGACTTTCGGCGGACTTGCAGCAGACTTTCTAACGAACGGACTTGCCTACACACGACCACACAAAAGTCCGACGGATTCGTACGTGATGACGTACACCGGACTAAAATAAGGAAGTTCATAGCCAGTAGCCAATAGCTGCCCTAGCATGGGTTTTTGTCCGTCGGACTAGCACACAGACGAGCGGATTTCGGGGTCCGTCGTAGTTACGACGTAAAGATTTGAAGCATGTTTCAAATCTAAAGTCCGTCGGATTTGAGGCTGAAAAAGTCTGCTGAAAGTCCGGAGAAGCCCACACACGATCGGATTACCAGCCAGCTTTAGTCCGTCGGCGTCCGTTGGACTTTTGTAGATGAAAAGTCCGACCGTGTGTACGCGGCATAAGTCACTAATAATAATATCTTAGCACAGCAAATAGCTTCCCCTTTCTAAATAGGGCAGAATTAATTAAATCCCTTACATTACGCTGTTGTGGCTTAGCACGATTTTACTGGGACCTCTAATATGGTATTGTGGTGTGATATGCTGTAGCTAGATATAATTTGTATAATGCGTACGTTGTTATGCAGCTTGTCGCTCAAGAAAGAGGGCATAAAGAGGTGAAATTGTCTAGGGCCCTCTATAATGTTAAACCAGCTCTGTGCCTACGCACATTTTTTTTTTTTGGGGGGGGGGGGGGTTCTTAAGGCTTTAACATGAGGATAAGGGACTTTTTTTAAGCCATCTGACTGTAATTTGCAAATCCTATTGGATTGGCTGAAAATAACTGTCATTTAAAAAAAAGCTAATAAGGATGCTCCTCATTGTGACTCAGCTTTGTGAATTGAGCCTAGGCTGTGCAATCAAAGTTGACAGAGAAGCAACTACTAATCCATACCTCCCAGTTTTCTCAGAGAGGAATAAGGGACACCCTTTAGTTGAAAGTGGGTAGACAAAGAATACACCTCCTGCCATGCCGACAGTTACATTGACCATGAAGAATTAATAAGCAAAATATGATTGACTAAATTCACAAGTGCTCTTTCGTCACTATGTTTTCCTTATAAAAAAAATAATGTGGTTAATAATAAACATGTGCAGAACAAAACAATTAGCTTTGTTTAAATATGTGAGATTTTTATTTCAAAGTATTTTTATTGGTTTTCAGACAGAAAAATACAATATAACATGAATATCCACTAATGCATCGCTATGTCTGATACACAAGAACAATACATTCAACTTAGACAGTACCTGGCCTAGTGCTATGTATAAGGGGAACTAAGAGAACCATCGTCTCCCAACACCCTCATTGGGTTCTAGCTGTGTCGAGAGAAGTGAGGGCACTCTATCCCCTTTTGTGGTAGCTTGTGCACCAGAGGTCCCTATCTAACCAATAATGACACTGTATATCTCTCATGAGTGCTCTGTATAACAGAAATTCCAGCCCCTTCATGCGGGCCGGATTCGAACCTGGTTAACAATTTGCACTAGCCTATTAGGCTAATGTGCGATCAAGGAAGAAAGATTATAGTGTAGAGAACACTATAGGAGTAGTTAGAAGAATAGAGGGGGAGAAGAAGGAGAAAGTAAGGTGTTGCCAACCTTAGAGAAGTTAAAGTTATTCTATAAGTGATTGTCGATGCCAGGTTTTAAGGAAATTCCTACATATTGAGCCCACGGTTCCCAGATTGCCTCAAACTGTTTGGACTTATCTAGAAGCACACTGATTAGCTTTTCTTGGGCCATTATCCAAGAAATTTTCTTTTTCGTGGCGTTAATAGATACTTTCGGTTGTTTCCACGCTTTGGCAATTGAGATTTTCGCCCCTGTCAGGATAAAGCGGATCAATGTGCGTGACAGTTTGGGGATGTTTGGTACATAGCCGTTCAGAAGGGCTATGGATGGGTTTTGGGTCACCGGACATTTTGTAACTTTACCTATGATGTGGAAGATATTATTCCAATATCCTCTGATTTTTGGGCATTCCCACCATGTATGTATCATCGTCCCCAAGCTGTGACATCCCCTGAAGCATAGCGGTGAGATGGCAGGAAATATGGAAGCTAGTCTGGAGGGCACTAGGTACCATCTTGTGAAAATTTTTATATTGGCTTCTAAGAGTGAGGTGTTGTACATACCTTTGAGAGATCTATAAAACGACTCATGCCAATCCTCTAGGTCTCGTTCCTCCTGAAGGTCCCTGTCCCATGCTGTCACATACGGTAGTTTGTCTGCGTTTTTGGCTAGTGACGTGTAGATTACCGATATTCCTCCCCTCTGTTCCATGGCTTGCCCACACCATCTTTCGTATTCTGTAAAATTTGGGGGATTTGGCTTGTTTTTCCAAATAGCATTGAGGAAGTGGAAGATTTGATAAAACCTGAACCTCTCCGAAGTAGGGAGATCCAGTTTATCCTCAAAGTGCTTCAGGGGTAGGGGTCCAGTTGCAGAGTAAAAATGCCCTATGCGGTACACTCCCTTATCCAACCACCATTTAAATGCAGAAATATTCATCCCTGGTTGGAAATGAGGGTTATGGAAGATATGTGCTAGCAGTTGGAGCTCAGAGACCAGGGAGGGAAGCCCCCTCATGCTATCCCATAACTTAAAAGAATGAGAGAGAGAGTGGGGGAAAGAATTGGGGGTCTATTTTTTGGGGGAGACCAAAGTAGATAGTCTAGCATGTGTTTCGGGATTGCATGTCTCTCTATGGTTACCCAATCTGGTTTTTCAACCCTGAGGTAGATGGTAGATAGCTGGGCCAGCCTTGCAGCTTGGCAATACCATAGTAAGTTTGGGAGGCCTAGACCTCCTTGTGTATTCAAATTATATAAGGTCCGTTGTGCAAATTGAGGTCCTTTCTTATCCCAGATGAACCTAGTAATTTTGCCCTGAAATGATCGCAATTGGTAGTGCGCGGAAAAGGTAGAGCAACCTCGGCAAGGGGGTCATCTTCACCGAGTTTACTCTGCCCACCCAGGATAACTTGTGTTGGGACCAGTTCATAAGGTCAGACTCTAATTTGCGGAAAGTGGGGGGGAAATTGGCCTGGTATAATTGTTCTATTTTGGGTGTGAGGTTGAGTCCTAAGTATCTTATGGAAGATTCCCCCCATCCGAATTTAAAGGCACTTTTTTTAAGTATGTAACTCTATCGGGCGGTAAAAATACGTTGAGTGCTTGTGATTTTGTCATATTGACCTGAAGGCCTGACACTGAGGCAAAGGTGTCTAGTAAAGAACATAAAGAGGGTAAAGATGAGTCAGTGGAAGTTAGGAAAAGTAATAGGTCATCTGCGAATAAGGTGCATTTGTGTGAGGAAGAGCCACATTCCACTCCCCTGATATCCGGATTTGAGCGTATCGCTATCACTAGAGGTTCAATTACCAGGGCAAATATCAGGGGAGAGAGTGGGCACCCCTGTCTAGTTCCTTTGGCTATTGAAATTGGGTCTGCATAATATCCCTGTAGTCTCACTGTTGCTTCCGGAGAGGAATAGAGTGCCTTCAGTATTCCCAAAAAGTTTTTCCCGAAGCCCCATCTTTGGAGGACTAAGAACAGGTATGGCCAGGAGACCGAATCAAAGGCCTTCTGTAGGTCTAAAGAGAGGAGCATTCCTTCCTGTTTGGGACCCCCCTCCCAACCCGATTGTAATATAGAGATTATGTCTACTGCTCTCTGCACCTGGTCAGGGCCTTGTCGTCCCGGTATGAATCCCACCTGGTCTTTGTGAATATATTGAGTTATGAATAATGCTAAGCGGTTTGCCATGACTTTGGTCAAAATTTTTAAATCGTTGTTGATCAATGAAATAGGTCTATAGTTCCCCACTACCCCTGCGTCCTTGTCAGGTTTAGGAATTACAGTGATATATGCAGAATTAAGAGTGTTACCGAGCGGCTTCCCGTCCCTCTTTGCATTAAAAAAATCTGGTCAGGTACGGTGTTAGGGTTTCTGCAAAAGTTTTATAGTAAGGCACAGAGAAACCATCTGGGCCTGGAGCTGAGCCCCCTTTAAGATTTTTGATTACCTCCCTGACCTCCTCAGTTGTTATGGGTGATTCAATTTCCGCAATATGTGCATCCGTCAAGGTTGGAAGGGTAATTCCATCCAGGAATGAACGCATCTGTGGTATGTTTGCATCTCCGTAAGTTTTATATAGGTCAGTATAGTATTCCTGAAAGGATTTTAGGATACGTTGTGGGTTTAGCGTAAAGGTGCCGTCTGCTTGTCTAATCTTCGGAAGTGTGTATGATTTATGTTTTGGCATAAGTTTAGTAGCTAGCATTGTGCCTATTCTGTCCTTTTTAAGGTAGAACTTAGCTCCCACCCACCTAATATGTTTGTCAGCTCTCGCTGTCAGTGCAAGGTTTAGGGCTAGTCTGGCCGAGTCAAGAGATGAGGGAGGGACACTCTTGGGATCTATTTTGTGTTTTTTGCAGAGGTCCTCATAGTCCTGTTCCAGCCTTACTAGGTCCCCCCGTCTTTCCTTTTTCAGTTGTGAAGCGATTTGTATTAATTTGCCCCTAATAGTGGCTTTATGTGCCGCCCATAGCGTTTCTGCCGTAATCTCTACAATATCGTTAAGCTTGAAGTATTCTTGTAGAGTCTGTAATAGTTCTGTCACTCTGATGGGATCACTAAGGATGCATTCATTAAGTCTCCAATTTGACTTATTTTGACTATATGCATCCCTGTGGAGAGACAGAGACACCATAGAATGGTCAGACCAGGCTGCATCTATAATAGATGATTTGGTGGTTAATGGGATATGTTGACTAGAGAGTAGGGATGAGCCGAACACCCCCCTGTTCGGTTCGCACCAGAACATGCGAACAGGAAAAAAGTTTGTTCGAACACGCGAACACCGTTAAAGTCTATGGGACACGAACATGAATAATCAAAAGTACTAATTTTAAAGGCTTATATGCAAGTTATTGTCATAAAAAGTGTTTGGGGACCTGGGTCCTGCCCCAGGGGACATGGATCAATGCAAAAAAAAGTTTTAAAAACGGCCGTTTTTTCAGGAGCAGTGATTTTAATAATGCTTAAAGTCAAACAATAAAAGTGTAATATCCCTTTAAATTTCGTACCTGGGGGGTGTCTATAGTATGCCTGTAAAGTAACACATGTTTCCTGTGTTTATAACAATCTGACAGCAAAATGACATTTCGAAGGAAAAAACCCATTTAAAACTACTCGCGGCTATTGCATTGACGACAATACACATAGAAGTTCATTGATAAAAACGGCACGGGAATTCCCCACAGGGGAACCCCGAACCAAAATTAAAAAAAAAAAAAGACGTGGGAGTCCCCCTAAATTCCATACCAGGCCCTTCAGGTCTGGTATGGATATTAAGGGGAACCCCGGCCAAAATTTAAAAAAAAATGACGTGGGGTTCCCCCTAAATTCCATACCAGACCTTTTAAGGGGAACCCCGCGCCAAAAAAAAAAAAAAACGGCGTGGGGTCCCCCCAAAAATCCATACCAGACCAAGCATGCAACCTGGCAGGCCGCAGGAAAAGAGGGGGGGACGAGAGTGCGGCCCCCCCTCCTGAACCGTACCAGGCCACATGCCCTCAACATTGGGAGGGTGCTTTGGGGTAGTCCCCCAAAACACCTTGTCCCCATGTTGATGAGGACAAGGGCCTCATCCCCACAACCCTGGCCGGTGGTAATGGGGGTCTGTGGGCGGGGGGCTTATCGGAATCTGGAAGCCCCCTTTAACAAGGGGACCCCCAGATCCCGACCCCCCGTGTGAAATGGTAAGGGGGTACTTACCCCTACCATTTCACTAAAAAACTGTCAAAAATGTTAAAAATGACAAGAGACAGTTTTTGACAATTCCTTTATTTAAATGCTTCTTCTTTCTTCCTTCACCTTCTGGTTCTTCTGGTTCTTCCTCCAGCGTTCTCATCCAGCATCTCCTCCGCGGTGTCTTCTATCTTCTTCTCCTCAGGCCGCTCCACACCCACGGCATGGGGGGAGGCTCCCGCTCTTCTCTTCATCTTCTTCTTCATCTTCTTCTCTTCTTCCTTCTTCTCTTCTTCTCTTCTTCATTTTCTTCTCCGGACCGCTCCGCATCCATGCTGGCATGGAGGGAGGCTCCTGCTGTGTGATGGCGTCTCCTCGTCTGAAGGTTCTTAAATAATGGGGGGCGGGGCCACCCGGTGACCCCGCCCCCCTCTGACACACGGGACATGACGGGACTAACCTGTGGCATTCCCCGTGACGTCACAGGGAAGTCCCATCAAGTCACAGTGGTCAGAGGGGGGCGGGGTCACCGGGTGGCCCCTCCCCCCGTTATTTAAGAACCGCCAGACGAGGAGACGCCGTTACACAGCGGGAGCCTCCAACCATGCCAGCATGGGTGCGCAGCGGCCCGGAGAAGAAAATGAAGAAGAGAAGAAGAGAAGAAGAGAAGAAGATGAAGAGAAGAGCGGGAGCCTCCCCCCATGCCATGGGTGCGGAGCGGCCCGAGGAGAAGAAGATAGAAGACGCCGCGGAGGAGATGCTGGACAAGAACGCCGGAGGAAGAACCAGAAGAGCCAGAAGAACCAGAAGAAGAAGATGAAGGATGATAGAAGAAAGAAGAAGCATTTAAATAAAGGAATTCAAAAACTGTCTCTTGTAATTTTTAACATTTTTGACAGTTTTTTAGTGAAATGGTAGGGGTAAGTACCCCCTTACCATTTTACACAGGGGGGGGCAGGATCTGGGGGTCCCCATGTTAAAGGGGGCTTCTAGATTCTGATAAGCCCCCCGCCTGCAGCCCCCTACAACCACCGGCCAGGGTTGTGGGGATGAGGCCCTTGTCCTCATCAACATGGGGACAAGGTGTTTTGGGGGGCTACCCCAAAGCACCCTCCCAATGTTGAGGGCATGTGGCCTGGTACGGTTCAGGATGGGAGGGCCGCACTCTCGTCCCCCCTCTTTTCCTGCGGCCTGCCAGGTTGCGTGCTCGGATAAGGGTCTGGTATGGATTTTTGGGGGGACCCCACACCGTTTTTTTTTTTTTGGCGCGGGGTTCCCCTTAAAATCCATACCAGACCTGAAGGGTCTGGTATGGAATTTAGGGGGAACCCCACGTCATTTTTTTTTTTTAATTTTGGCCGGGGTTCCCTTTAATATCCATACCAGACCTGAAGGGCCTGGTATGGAATTTAAGGGGATTCCCACGTCATTTTTTTTCTTTTAATTTTGGTTCGGGGTACCCCTGTGGGAAATTCCCATGCCGTTTTTATCAATGAACTTCTATGTGCATTGTCGGCAATGCAATAGCCGCGAGTAGTTTTAAATGGGTTTTTTCCTTCGAAATGTCATTTTGCTGTCAGACTGTTCTAAACACGGGAAACATGCGCCCCTTTACAGGCATACTATAGACACCCCCAGCTACTAAATTTAAAGGGATATTACACTTTTATTGTTTGACTTTAAGCATTATTAAAATCACTGCTCCTGAAAAAACGGCCGTTTTTAAAACTTTTTTTTGCATTGATCCATGTCCCCTGGGGCAGGACCCAGGTCCCCAAACACTTTTTATGACAATAACTTGCATATAAGCCTTTAAAATTAGCACTTTTGATTTCTCCCATAGACTTTTAAAGGGTGTTCCGCGGCATTCGAATTTGCCGCGAACACCCCAAATTGTTCGCTGTTCGGCGAACTTGCGAACAGCCAATGTTCTAGTCGAACATGAGTTCGACTCGAACTTGAAGCTCATCCCTAGTAGAGAGGAGGATATGGTCTATCCTTGCATATGTTTGGTGAGGGGAGGAGTAGTCGGTAAAATCTCGTGTGGAGGGGTTCAGTTCCCTCCAAATGTCTGCCAACCCTTGCTGGAAAATCAGTTTTGCTATCTTGACGCTGCCTTTGAGGGGTCTAATAGGTTTCAATTTAAGAGGGTTAGATTTATTTAGGCCTATATCAAAGGCCATGTTAGAGTCTCCGCCCATGATCATAGTTCCCTCGATCAGGGGTTCCAGGACTTGGAACATCCGATGAAAGAATTGTACTTATCCTCTGTTTGGGGCGTAGTAGGAGACAAAGGTGTATTTGTGTTCGTCCAGAAAACCCTTGACAAGAAGAAACCTTCCCTCCGGGTCTCTGTGCTCCAGCTGGGTTGTGAATTTGCAATGCTTGGAAAACAATATTGCCACCCCCTAGTCTTGTCTTCCGCATTTGCTAGGTAAAATTGTGGGAAGTGGGCATGGAGGAACGAGGGAGTGTACCTCCCCGGGAAATTAGTTTCCTGCAAGAGGACCACATCAGCATTATGAGATCTATATGCTTGGAATGCCTTCCTCCTTTTCATAGGAGAATTTAACCCTTGTGCATTGTGGGAAATTATGCAAAGGGGAGGTGAGACTACTTTACTAGAAGCCATGGAACAGAGAGGTGAAACAGCCAAACAACCCAACGTCACCTACCTTATCCCGGAATAGACACTGGGAGATGAAGTGCAGTGGAGGGGACTTTATGGTGATATCGCCATTGCCGCCGTTTGTTACTTTCTCCAGGTTGGCTAGAAAGGGGAAAAGGATAGAGAAAGAGATAAACAGATATAGTAACATTGTAGATTTAGGGCCGTGGAATGGCCATGAATGGAAGGAGGGGGAGGGCTCCCCTCCTGCATTCAAAACAAACAGTTTATTATAGCCCTTTACTGGGGCTAATTTCCCATCACTTGGGCATGAAAAAACCATATCCGAATGATAGGGGGAGGTACTAGGCAACTGCCCCGGTCCCAAACAACTCCACCGATAAACACATTTTCAACAGTGAACAGAACCAGCGTGGGCCTTGTGAGGCTTCATGAGCACTAAACAGCCCAGTGAGCCTTTGCATGATAGAATGTTGCTCGGGTGACAGTAGGGAAGGTTATATGTAAACGTCCTGAAGCAGCAAAGTTTGCATGAACACCTCCTTAAAAAAAAAAAGGGTGTGCAGAAAAAGATGTTGAGGTTCTGTCTCAATGAGTGGAGACCCAGAGCTAACCTTATGGTTAGGTCAGAACTATTGAATCCAAAGTCCCCGTTATTTTATTCAACCTCAGGGGGGTAGATTGTCCTTTGGTTTCTTGGTCTTGGTCTTATCCCATAGGGGTGATGTGGGGCTTGTCGGCGTGGGGCGCTTGACAGATCCTTGTTGTGGGTTGGAAGTGTTGAGTAGTCTTGAGTGATGATTCTAAGGTTTAGTAGCATTCGCTCGCCTTCTACGAAGCTGGAGAAGGAGCATTGCTTGCCTGCGGGAGAAGGAGCATTGCTTGCCTCTGAAAGTGAACTTCTGAGCGAAGGGGAAGGCCCACCTGTATTTGATGTCCTTCTTGGTAAGAGCTAGAAGAAGGGTTTTCAGGGACCGCCTTTTTGAATTGTGAAGGGGGAAATGTCAGCAAATATTTGAATGCTGTGTCCCTGGAATTTGAGCTGAGTTTGCTGTCTAGACTTTTTAATTATTTCTTCTTTAATGGAATAGAAGTGGGGCTTGACCACAATGTCCCTAGGTGATCCATCTTTCTGGGGTGGTCCCAGGGATCTATGTGCTCTGTCCAATTCCAGCTTGTGCTCTGGTACGGCTGGGATAAGGTACTTTATGACTTCCTGGACTGTGGTAGGGATATCTGCGATGGTTTCTGGGAGACCCTTTATTCTAAAACTCTCCCTTCTCGATCTATTTTCAAGATCGTCGATCCTCGCCTGTGCCGTGTCAAGTTGTTCCTGCAGGAAGTGAATGTGGTCAGTGTTCTGATTGGCTCTTGAGATGGTAACATCTAATTTGTGCTCGATCGTTTCTATTCTTGTTCCCAAATTTTGAAAGTCCGATCGAATGTCCCCAGTAATCCTGTCTCCAGTCTGTGTCAGACCTCTATCGAGCAGCTCTGAAAACTTGACAAAAAGGTCAGCTACAGTTAGTGGCATGTCCGGAGCAGAGACTCCAGAGGCTGTGGAGATGCCTGGCTGTTCTGGGGTTAATGCCATAGAGGAAAGTCCATAGGGTCACAGGGACCTTTCCAGCAGTGAGACAGTGGATGCTGGGGATGGAGTTTGGCTGCAGGGGAAGGAGTTAGAAGCCTGGGGAGGATAGGAGAGGGTTTCAGGAGCCAGCATTTGCCTGTTTTCCTTCCGTTCTCCCACGGTGCTGTCTTGTGACTGAGACACAGCCGCCATCTTGGAATTCCCTCGCTGCTCCCTGCTCTCAAACTGCGGTCCCAGGTTCCTCCTGGCTGTCAACCCCTGACATGTGCCGGTGCTCGGGTGTCTCCGCCGCGCGATGTGGCCAATTTTTGGGTGGCTTGCTGGGCCGTTTCTGCTGCTATGTGAGCTGTGTGGCCGGGGCAGTGTGGAGCTCCGGTCTCAGGCGGCCATCTTGGATAGCTCGGTGCATACGCCTCCAAATATGTGAGATTTTATCAGATAAAAATATGTTTTCACAACATGAAAGCCTCTATTATAGGCCCAACAGAATATGTAACATGACATTTATGTAAGTTATCATTATTATAATTTATAAAACTTGTTGAACTACAAGAGTATTAACATGTGCTGGACCCCAAACGCCTTGAGGCTATTCATGAAATACCACTAAATTCTTCTATTAGAAATTATGGTGGCAACTTTATGTGTTGTATAAAAATGTAATTACTATTACTAACATGAAACTCATGTGATCGAAGATACTATCTTTTTGTATACCTTAAGAACCACATGCATAACAATTAAGTTGAGTATAGTCATTCCAAGCATGTTATGTCTTCACTTGTGCACACCATCCACTGCTGCCAGAATAGGGATGGTGGAGAAACAAGGAGCATTAAAATGAGTATACTACACATATGCAATGCCATTTAAGAAGATCCAATCAGTTAAATATTGGTAATGGTCAGTGGCATTGCTAGAGGGGGCGGGGGGTGCAGTCTACACCCGGGTGACACCCACCAGAGGGGTGACACCCATAGGCAGGGGCACTGCCACCAGCGCTTGCAGGATGAGGTGGGGTGGAAATCCCCCAGCCAGGCAGTCACTTGGCAGCTCCCTTTCTCATCAGAGAGATCAGGCAGCGGGGCGGGCGATATATGTAAATCCCTCCCTGCTTGCAGCCCAGTGGGAAGAAGTGACAGTGAGCGTCTGCTACTGTAAGCAGTGCCACGGTGCCTGCCTCTTTTAACAGAGGATGTGAAGAGTGACTCCTCCCTTCCTGAAGGAATGAAAGCCAATAGGAGAGCCGCTACCTTTGCCATCCAATGCCAGAGAGCGGGCGGTCTCCAAGGGCTCGGGCACTGAAGCATGAGCAGGTGGAGGATTGTGGATAAAATTCTATAGGCAGCTGTGGAAGCGTCCCTGGATTCTAGAAGCAAACTGAGGGTGGCAAGCCCTGGAAACAAGTTAGTGTATTTACAGAACTACAGTGTCAGCAGGGTACAGACTGGTCATATACCCTGTAAACCATATTGTACATTATATACAGACCAGTCTGTACCCTGACACCATGCTGTACATTATACACTGGTCCGTATATACTGTACAATATGATTTACAGGGTACATGACCAGTCTGTACCCTGCTGACACTGTATTGTACATTATATACAGACCAGTGTATATAATGTACAGCACGGTGTATCAGAGCCTGGGGACCGATTGGTGGTGAAGGTGGTGGAACCAGAACTATTACTGGTTGAGGGACACCTGCGTTGAACTGGGGAGGGGGGAGTTAAGATATGTGCGGGGGGAGTTAAGCCCCTCCCGGGATATGTGCTGGAGGACACTTTGGGAGAAGAAAGGACCTATGCTAGAAGTGGAGGTTGGATTTGAAATCCAACCTCCCACAAGAGAATAAGCCCTCTCACCTCCCAAAGCACCCCCCAGCACATTTGACCCCCCCACCTGATTACAAGCACAAGTGGAGAGGGGAGGGGTGTGTGTACTGAGGGAGGGGGATCTTTATGGAGGGAGGGGGTCTGTACTTAGTGGAGAGGGGGATCTGGACTGAGGGATGGGGGTCTGTACTTAGTGGAGAGGGGGATCTGGACTGAGGGATGGGGGTCTGTACTTAGTGGAGAGGGGGATCTGGATTGAGGGATGGGGGTGTGTACTTAGTGGATAGGGGGATCTGGACTGAGGGACAGGGTCTGTGCTTAGTGGAGAGGGGGATATGGACTGAGGGACAGGGGTCTGTGCTTAGTGGAGAGGGGGTTCTGGACTGAAGGACAGGGGTCTGTACTTAGTGGAGAGGGTTGTCTGTAAGAAGGGAGGGGGTCTGTACTTAGTAGAGGGGGGTCTGAACTGAGGGACAGGGGTCTATACTTAGTGGAGAGGGTGGTCTGTACTGAGAGAGGGGGTCTGTACTTAGTGGAGAGAGGATCTGGACTGAGGAAGGGGAGTTTATACTTAGTGGAGCGGGGAGGTCTGGACTGAGGGAGACGGGTCTGTACTAAGGGGGACTATACTTGGTGGAGGGAGGTGACACCATGTTTTCCCGCACTGGGTGACGGGATGGTAATGAATTGGATATGTACTGTATAATAGATTCTTATTTTATATTTGGTACAATTTATGCACAGTAAATCCATTCCACTGCATTTAAATGCA
Source organism: Aquarana catesbeiana (assembly GCF_042186555.1). NCBI lineage: Eukaryota > Metazoa > Chordata > Amphibia > Anura > Ranidae > Aquarana > Aquarana catesbeiana. The sequence goes on along the minus strand of NC_133332.1, from coordinate 151,554,083 downwards.
GCTCACCTTATCATCAAGTAACGTAATTAAGGTAAGGTAAGTTAGTGTAATAGCTAAGATGAGCATACAAAGTGCAGCTATAGTAACCATAACCCATCCCAAATCATAACATTAATTTTTCAGTATTCTCCCACACATTACAGGGGAATATTCTTAAGAAATGTGGGATCCTCAACTTTCCCAGGATCCCACAAGAAGGCTTAACAATGTGACTGGTGCATTAGTGAAAACTCAGGAAGCTGGGGGTTAAGGTAAGTCTTTTTACTTTATTGGTATTTTTTAAGCTCTGGCACTTTATCATGGGAAGTATGTTATTATTCTTGTTTGTTGCAAGATACAAGTCCTACTTTAAAAAATAACAATTTGAACAAACCCCACCCACATTCATGCCAATAATAGGAACTAAAATACCATTTTAGTTGTATTACAACTTGCCTTTTTTACTAGCATGTTTTTGCTTATACGTATATAGTCAACTTTAAATTGCAAACTGATGATGTTAAAGGACAGCAAAAATCTTTATCGCAAATTTCAGAAACTGGTGATATAAAGGCAAAATATGTTCAGTTTGTGCTTGTGGGTTTGTATCTGCTCTTCAGTGCGTGAAAGCAAGAACCATTGACTTGTCAGTGTGTTCTTGTGCGTTCGTTACTGTTTTTCAGGTCGCTCTTCACAGGCCTTGCTGTTCTTCAGTGCGTTCTGTTACTTCGTTCTGAGCAGCCGACCGTTTTCTAGCCATGTTGCGTATGCATACTCCTTGTAGAGTTCGTGCTGTGCGGGGGCTTGGTGTTGGGGTCCTGACCTTGACACAAGTCCAGTCCATGAACAGGGTGGGGAGGAGTTCATGGACCAAGAATTGGTTGCTTCAGCGTGACCAGTTCTGTCATATGCCTTTGCTCCGTGAGATCCGTGAGAATAATCCGGATGATTTCAGGAACCTTCTCAGGATGACGGACCCCATGTTTTACCGTTTGTTGGCTTTGCTGACCCCCTATATCAGCAGGCAGGATACCTGCATGAGGCAAGCCATCACTCCGGAGCAGAGGCTCGTCGCTACCCTGCGGTACTTGGCGACAGGGAGAAGTCTGTAGGACTTGAAGTTCTCGACAGGCATCTCCCCCCAGGCTCTGGGGATCATTATCCCAGAGACCTGTTCTGCCATCATCCAGGTCCTGCAGAAGGAGTATATGAAGGTAAGATTTATCCTTTAATATCACATTTTATTGTATTTAATGTTTGATAATATATTGTATTTATCTCCTCATTCCCTAATTACCATGATTGTAATATGCTGTGAATGTCCCCTTTGTCCTCATGCATGCTGGATTTTTATGTAATTAATTTTTTAGGTCCTTCATACAGATTGTCCTTCACTAACCTCCCCAGCATGCTCTACGGGCCCTATATTCACCTCATGTAGTCACTTAAAACAATGTATTTTATCAGCTCCATAGTAGTGCTTTACCCCAAACGCCCCTAAAATGTTTTGAAATTTTATTTTAGCTTTAAATTCAGGCAGAGTGCCAGAGGCTTTTTTTTTGTGGTGTCCCCAAATCATTTTTAGTAACCCTCCCTCCCCCAACTGCTAAGTCAGCTGATCCCAATTCTCTATCTATCCTCAATCATCTATCTGCTGACTTTGCCAAACCCATACACACAATACCCACCTCTTTTGTGGTCAGATTTATGGATGAATTCCCCAAAGCATGTAGTGCAAAGGCCTGCCTGTATACTTTCAAATGGTACTGTTTAAACGTTTTAGATCCTATTATTATCTTGATAGGTAATAGCAGAATGTCCAAATGTGCTCAAATGTGTACAGTGTGTATTTATATCTTTGTATTATGACACTTCTTACCTGTCCAGTGGGCTGCCAATAGTGTAACTAAGGAGGGGCTGTTCCAAGTAATACCCTGTATTTAGGCATTCATCTCTCAATGAAGTGGAGAGGGTTACCTGTCCAAGATTTCCCCACCCCCCATAATGTTAGAAATGGCCCATGAGAGGGGGGGGGGGGGAATATGATAGGTGTACCTTATACTTTGGTGTTGTTAAATTCCCCTTGATAAATGTTATCTGGAGGTTGCCCCAGAATGTTTGTGCCTAATCTGCTTGCCATGTTTCTGAGCAAAAATATTAATTTTTATTTTTTTTCCTCAACAGTTTCCTTCCATGCCACAGGAATGGCAGACTGTGGCCTCCCACTTTGCCCAGCGGTGGGACTTTCCTAACTGTGGAGGGGCAATTGATGGGAAACACGTCCACATCAACCCACCACCCAACTCGGGGTCATACTATTTCAACTATAAGGGGTTCAATAGTATTGTGATGTTGGCGGTGGTGTCGGCTAATTACGACTTCTTGTATGTGGATGTGGGGAAGAATGGCCGGATGTCCGATGGTGGAGTCATCACCCAGACGGAGTTCTACAGGCATCTCCAGAATGGCAGCTTGGACTTGCCAGCTCCAGAGGACAATGTGGAAGGACTCCCATTCGTGTTCGTTGCTGATGAAGCATTTGCGCTGGGGGACCATCTTATGCGGCCATTCCCGATGAGGACCCTCACAGAGGGTTTTTAATTACCGGCTGGCCAGAGCCCGAAGAGTGGTGGAGAACACATTTGGAATCCTGGCCAGCCGGTTCCACCTATTTCTGACACCTATCCATATGGCGGAGTATAAACTTAATCATATAATCATGGCGTGCTGTATTCTCCATAACTTTTTACGGAAACATTCGGCCAACTATGCTGGCTCAGTTGGGCCTGAGGCCGGAGTGATACCTGAAACAACACTGACGGCGCTTAAAAGCGGCCGTCCTGGCTTGCCCTCCCTGAGTGCCCGTGATGTCCGGTTACGATACCTGGAGTTCTTTGCGGGTAGGGGGGACATCAATATGCCTGCAAATTTGGGGAGCCTTTTTCAAATAAAAAAGCAAAAAAAAGAAATTCTTTGTGGACATTTACTGCTTGTGTTTATTTTAGCTGACCCTAACAGAAATGTGTTGAGTCCAGAAAATGGCGTGATTGTGTAACCTTATACAAAGCACTGTTGGGTGTTATTTACTAAAGGCGTATACACTTTTTATACTACAAGTGCTCTTGAAACTGCAATGAAAATGCTCTTGTAGTGCAAAGAGGATTTGCCCTTAGGAAATAACCACCATTTTCTCAGAAAACAGCAATTACATCACCACAAAAGTGTTGTAGCGTTGAGACAATAATCCACACATTCTTGATTAACAAATTTTTTAATACTTGCACAATCACATGTGCATTTAGAAATGGTTTTTAAAACAAACCAACATGTTTGTTGTATAACAATTTTTGGGGTGGCATTATCAAAAATAGAAATGTCCATTTACGATAAAACAGGCCTGTGTAAAACCAACAAGAAAGACAAAAAACTTGAACTTACAAAGTTCACATTTGGTAAAACTTGAAGGCAATATCAGACATGAGTATTTAGGAACTGTGTTTGATATTGCGTTCAGATGGGGTCAAATCACCCCTTGAAAAGCCAAATTTGGAAGATGCACACCAATTTACGAATGTCAACATGTGCTAGCTGCCATCACGGGGAATCAAGGGACGTGTTTTGTGGGAGCAAACCCTTCCTCACCGCTACTTTATTATTGAGGAAGGGGTTGCACCCCCAAAACGCGTCCATTGATCTCCCGTGATGGCAGATAGCATATGTTGGCACACTGTGCGCATCCTCCAAATTTGGCTTTTCGAAACATTGCTAAAAAATTTAAAACATTGTACCACACAAAAACAAAAGTGATTTTGTGGGGTTTTAAATTCGCCCCAAAACATCAATGATGTTATTATTTTTTTGAATCACATCATTGATTTTTTTCTTGATGTTTTCCAATTCTAAATTACACCCCATTATCTCCCCGATCAGGATCTGGGCACTTTCTGATGTGAAAGGATCTCGATCCCTAACCTCACGATCACCTAAAAAGAGAGAAAACAGGTATCAAAAATCTGCCAGCATCCATCTCTTACCTGAGTCTGTGGTCGCAGACTCTCACCTGTTGTGGTGCCAATTTCCACCACATCTTCTTCCTCCTCCTGCTCCACTTGTGTTGGGGGTATTTCCCCTTCTTCCCGAGGTGGGGGGTCTCTGGTCTCCACGGATGAGGGGTGTCCTCTGAGTCTTTTCTCCCCTATGTAAAACAAAAATGGTATAATTAGCACACATATATTTGATGGCAGAACTATAAATAGGAAACATTGCTTGGAAGTGGGGTACAATTGTCAATTTTAGCAGAGTTCCAAGATGTCGCTTTTTTATTGTCCTTTGTCAACCTGCAATACTTTACCTGTTTAGTACAATCTTCACAGATGGAGACCTCCCTATAGTATACACTGGAGCACCTGTGTGGCCCCCCTAATAAAAATGGTGTTCTTGTGTCCCACACTAGTGCTCCAGTGTCCAGATGTGAAAACAGCTGCTGAGTGTCCTCTCCTTACACAGAATCTAGTTTGCATTTCATTCTAGTAACAAACCCATCTACACAACCAAATATTTTGCATCCAAGTAGGCCCTAAAAAATGTAGGAAAATGCATATAACCTAAACAATGGTGTTTTAGAGGGCGAAAAAAAAATGTTTGATACAAACGAATAATGGGCCCATGAACATTAAAATTGACATTTTAAACTGTACAATTAAGAAAAGCATATGGAGCAGCACGAACGTAATAAAGACAAAAAGAATAGGAACACAGCACAACTACTTACTTTTTTGCAGCACTCTCCGGATCTTTCGGTACTGCTTGGGCTCTCTTAATTTCAGGTCCGACCACCGCTTCCTGAGCTGATCTTTCGATCGTCATACCCCGAAATTCCGGTGCAGACTTTTGACCACTTTCGCCATTATCTTGGCCTTTCTGATATTGGGGTTGGGGTAAGGCCCATACTTTTCGTCATAGTCGGCCTTCTTCAGGATGTCGACCATCTCCAACATCTCCCCAAAGGACATATTTGTGGCCTTAAATCTTCTCCTTCTGGATCGGGACGTTTCTGTCTCCGGGCTTTCCTCCTCCTCCTCCTCATTGCTATAATTAGCACGCACCTGCTGTGACTCCGCCATGTGCTCTTCGCCTACTGCGCCGAATGAAAAGGGGCGGGGAATAGACTAGAAAGAATGTCAGGGGCGGGCGGAGTTACACGCATGCACAGTGTGTATAAAGCGTAACACACGTGCGTATTACGTACGATCTGTGAGCGGAGGAAGGAGCATTGGACGCGCCGATTGTAAGAACGAAGGTAAGAGACAAACTTGTGCCTATACTGCTTCTAGATTGAGGCCTATATTGTAACAAGATTAGGACAGTTGGGTCTGACATTAGGCTTTGTCTTGTGTTGTGTCTTGCAGTGAACATGGAGATCTTATTACAAGATAATGACTTCATGTCAATATTCATTGACATGTTCAGGGAGCTGCCCTGTTTGTGGGAGATCAACATTACAGGAACCAAACAAAGAGGCAGGCAGCACTGGATCAATTGTTGGAAATTGTGAAGCAGGCGATCCCCATGGCAGACATCACATATTTGAAGATCTTAATTGGTGGCCTGAGGAGCACATATGTAAGGGAGCGCCAGAAAGTCCAGGATTCACAGAGATCAGGAGCAGCAGATGACATCTATGTCCCCAGGGTGTGGTACTATGACAGGCTGCATTTTCTGGCAGGCCAGACTGAACCCAGGTCATCACTCTCCAGTCTTCCTTCCACGCTTCCTTCCCCCCGGCTGAGGCTTCTGACACCCAACCTGGGCCTTCCAGGCAACAACATGTGGAGGAGCCCAGATTGAGCCAGGTATAGCATTCCTCTAAATAGTTCAGGTTGTCCAATCAATGATGTTAACTAGATGTTAGTTTGAAGTACTAATTTAGGATTGTGATTGATGATGCAAAAACTAAAACCATGTCCCTTTTTCATACACAGGGAAGTCTCAGCCAGGAGGTGGCGGGGCCGAGCCGGCTGCCTGATATGCAGGTCCCTCCCCAACACCTGGAAAGAGAAAGTGGCAGGAGGAGGCGTGCCCTAGAGGAGGCTGCCATAGGCCTCTTTTGGAGGGCTACAGAGGCCCTGGGAGCACCACACACCGTGGAGGAGGACATTGCTGCCATCATTGCCTCTAAAATGCAGAGGATGGAGGAGGGACAACAACTCATGTGTGAGTCGCTCATATTGGAGGCTCTTAATAAAGGTATGAGGGGCCAAATTACATCTCAGACACACCTTTGCGAACTCAAAGATGGTCCTCCTCCTCCTGCAGGTCCTCCTCCTCCTCCTTCTCCTCCAGGTCCTCCCAGTCCTCCAGGTCCTACTCCTCCTCCTGCCACATCTCCAACAGCACAGCCACAGCCCAGAATGAAGCGTGGAAGGAAGACCAGAAAGTGAGGACCCTGGATCCAGTCTGGTCAGCCAAAAGATGCAGCCTCTTGTGGTACCACAGTCTGGGGACACAGATGTCATCTGCTGCTTTCCGGATCTCTGGGACTTCTGGACCAGACTGGCCTCCCTTACATATGGACTCCTCAGGCCACCAATTTTGATGTTCAAGAATTGATGTCTGCCCTGGGGGTCCCAGGCTTCGCTAATTTCTCATGTTTATCCAGTGTCTCCTCCCTCTTTGTTTGGTTCTGAGCCCTTAATAAAGGAATTTTGTTTTGAATTATACTTGCCTATGTGTGTTTTACTTCAAAAAGGACAGTTGGTTTGTGAGGATTCAGGTACATTTCAAAAATACAATGTGAAATTAACAAGGGACACCAACACCAAACAATCTCCTTGAGATTAAATAATAAAAGATATTAATGGTGTTGTGGTAACTTGACACACAAAACACACACAAAAATAGTCTGGAGTAAAACTAAAAATAACATTAAACAAAGATCAGCCTTGGAAAAAATACAAACATAAAATCTAAACCAAAAATGGCTTTAAATAAAAAAAAAAAAGAAAACAAACAAAAAAAAAATTCTGTCAGATGTGACAAATAACAATATATTCAGGGAATCCCAAGAAAAAAACAAAAAAATAAGTTTGTGAGAAGTGTGTGTGAATATGAGCAGCAAAACTACTTAATTCTTGTCACATTATAAAGAAGAAGAGAGTGCGCTGTATTAAACCATTTTTAACATTGCAGCGTGACGAAAGTGCTGTATCCATTGCGAACGCTAATTTTACATGACCGAGCTGTTCTGTGTCGAAATTTCTTCTGAGCATGCGTGGCACTTTGTGCGTCGGAACAGGCCACACACGGTCGGAATTGACGCGATCGGATTTTGTTGTCGGAAAATTTTATCTCCTGCTCTCAATCTTTGTGTGTCGGAAAATCCGATGGAAAATGTCTGATGGAGCCCACACACGGTCAGAATTTCTGACAACACGCTCCGATTGGACATTTTCCATTGGAAAATCCGACCGTGTGTATGGGGCATTACACTCCCAGTCATCTGCAATCATCTGCAACTTAAGCAACCAATCAGCCTCTTTATACTCCTACTGGGATCTCATTTCTTTGCATTTCTATTGGTTCATCTGCTTGTCTTTTTGCTGCAGGGAAGCTAATAAAATTGCTGGATGAGGCCAGTGGACAGCAATGAGTGAGTGGCTGTTTACTCTGCAGCCCCGCTGAGTAAGGCCTCATGTACATTGCTGCTGGTAAACAGATGTTGAGGAGCAGTTGGGCATTTTTTTCAACTGCTCCTGAACTCTCCTCTATGTTATCTTATGAGTACATGTACACAGGTTAGTTTATAGTCGTTTCTAGGCAGTTGTGTTTAGAGGCTTTTTTTGTAACCCAAAAAAATGCGTTCAGAAGCTGTGTTTAGAGGCATTTCAAATGCCAAATGTGACTAAACACGTCTAAACACGGCTAAATGCGGTAACTCGGGTTTAGCCGCATTTCGTTTACAGGCGTTTCTTCATTTTTGGCTATTTTGAAAAAAAAAAAAAAAAAAAAAAATATATATATATATATATATATATATATATATATATATATATATATATATATTTTTTTTTTTTTTTTCAAACGCTTCTAGACGCAAACGCGGCTAAACGCGACTAAACGCGGCATGTAAAAGCGACTAAATGGACATTTTTAGACGCCGGTTTCTAGCTGTTAAGTTAAATCGTTCAGGAGAGGTTGAACAACGTCCTGTGTACATGAAGCCTAATGCCCCGTACACACGGTCGGACTTTGTTCAGACATTCCGACAACAAAATCCTAGGATTTTTTCCGACGGATTTTGGCTCAAACTTGTCTTGCATAAACACGGTCACACAAAGTTGTCAGAAAATCCAATCGTTCTAAACGCGGTGACGTAAAACACGTACGTCGGGACTATAAACGGGGCAGTGGCCAATAGCTTTCATCTCTATATTTATTCTGAGCATGCGTGGCACTTTGTCCGTCGGATTTGTGTACACACGATCGGAATTTCCGACAATGGATTTTGTTGTCGGAAAATTTTATCTCCTGCTCTCCAACTTTGTGTGTCGGAAAATCCGATGGAAAATGTCCGATGGAGCCCACACACGGTCGGAATTTCCGACAACACGCTCCGATCGGACATTTTCCATCAGAAAATCCGACCGTGTGTACGGGGCATAAGAATAAGAGCTGACTGCTGGGTGTCACTGCCTCCCCTGCAATACAGAGGTCTTTCCAGCCACAAACATTGTAATAATGAGATCTGATGTGCCAGGAGTCTCCTTGACAGAGTGTTTTCCATGAAAAAATTCACAAAGTCCTTCTGTAATGCAGCAAGAAATAGAATAGTATATTTCAGCCAGGTGAAAGACTATTAGAGCTCAGATTTCCAAATGTCCCTCTTTTCTTATCTGAAATCTGCTAACCTGTCAAATTTTATCCTGCTGCTTGTTACAGGACCCTAAGTTAGGAGGCTCTATGTACAATTATCTGTATATAATAACAAGACCTTGCTGCTTTTGTGAAAGTACCCCCACAATACCAATTTGAAATCTTACCTATTATTTAAATGTCTTCACACTATGCTTTCTGTACTGTTGTCTATGTGCAGGGGTTCCATCCCCCTGAGAACTTAGCCAGATCACACTAAACAGTAGAATTTCTCTTGTTATGTACACTGGACATAATTGTCTGTTGTCTGTGTATTTATGTTCTTACTGTGTATGTATTGACCCTGCATAATAGTGATTCTCTTGTTCTATGTAGAAAAAAAATATATCAGATAAGTCACACCCCTATTCAATTTTGACACACTCACCTTTTGCTGAAGCATGTGCAGCACTGCTACTATATCACACTGACAAAATGCTCCCTGGGTTGATATCTCTGAAGAGATAGAGAAAAAAAGAGAGAAAGAATATTGCTTGTTTTTTCACTAAATACAATTTTAAATAATTCATATGGGTATCAGGCTGCAAAGCTGGTGTTACTTAACATTTCCTGCAAAACTCTATAAAAATCATCAGACAAAATATTGTGAGGTACATCATCACTCTGAAATGACATAGTCAGGGCACTTAAAGTGGTTTTAAAGCTTAGGTTTTTTTTTTAAATAACAGAATACTTACCTGATATACAAGATTTTAGCAATGAGAACGGTATCATTAGCAGTAATCAGCATGGATTCATGAAGAATCGTTCTTGCCAAACAAATCTACTAACCTTCTATGAGGAGGTGAGTTCCCATCTAGATAAAGGAAGGCCCATAGACGTGGTGTATCTGGATTTTGCAAAAGCATTTGACACAGTTCCCCATAAACGTTTACTGTACAAATTAAGGTCCGTTGGCATGGACCATAGGGTGAGTACATGGATTGAAAACTGGCTACAAGGGCGAGTTCAGAGGGTGGTGATAAATGGGGAGTACTTGGAATGGTCAGGGGTGGGTAGTGGGGTTCCCCAGGGTTCTGTGCTGGGACCAATCCTATTTAATTTGTTCATAAATGACCAGGAAGATGGGATAAACAGTTCAATCTCTGTATTTGCAGACGATACTAAGCTAAGCAGGGCAATAACTTCTCCGCAGGATGTGGAAACCTTGCAAGAAGATCTGAACAAATTAATGGGGTGGGCAACTACATGGCAAATGAGGTTCAATGTAGAAAAATGTAAAATAATGCATTTGGGTGGCAAAAATATGAATGCAATCTATACACTGGGGGGAGAACCTCTGGGGGAATCTAGGATGGAAAAGGACCTGGGGGTCCTAGTAGATGATAGACTCAGCAATGGCATGCAATGCCAAGCTGCTGCTAACAAAGCAAACAGAATATTGGCATGCATTAAAAAGGGGATCAACTCCAGAGATAAAAAGATAATTCTCCCACTCTACAAGACCCTGGTCCGGCCGCACCTAGAGTGTGCTGTCCAGTTCTGGGCACCAGTCCTCAGGAAGGATGTACTGGAAATGGAGCGAGTACAAAGAAGGGCAACAAAGCTAATAAAGGGTCTGGAGGATCTTAGTTATGAGGGTAGGTTGTGAGCACTGAACTTATTGTCTCTGGAGAAGAGACGCTTGAGAGGGGATGTGATTTCAATATACAAATACCGTACTGGTGACCCTACAATAGAAATAAAACTTTTTCGCAGAAGAGAGTTTAACAAGACTCGTGGCCACTCATTAAAATTAGAAGAAAAGAGGTTTAACCTTAAACTACGTAGAGGGTTCTTTACTGTAAGAGCAGCAAGGATGTGGAATTCCCTTCCACAGGCGGTGGTCTCAGCGGGGAGCATCGATAGCTTCAAGAAACTATTAGATAAGCACCTGAATGACCGCAACATACAGGGATATACAATGTAATACTGACACATAATCACACATAGGTTGGACTTGATGGACTTGTGTCTTTTTTCAACCTCACCTACTATGTAATTATGTAACTATGTTACTATTTTGTGCAATAGATTTTCACATAGTGGCTCCAAACCTTTCTCTTCTCAGGTCCCCCACTGGCTCTGCTGGCTCCTCCCCTCTGGTGAGTGCCCCCATAGAAATCCGCTTTCCACGTGGACTCACTCCCGAGACTCGTTGTCTCTGTCTATTGACACAGACAGTAGGACTCAGCCCCGCCCTCCTACTCTCTCATCACTGGCTTTGATTGACAGCAGTGGGAAAGCAATATAAACTGACAGGTGTTCTGATCCCTCTCCACTTTATCACAAGCATTTATTTGTACTTTAATGCAAGGAATGCATTAAGGTAAAAAAATACTTAGGCTTTAGAACCACTTTAACACCACTGAAGGCTGCTGACGCTGTATATGAAAATGAAATTGAAGTAAACTGAAATCTAAGTAATGTTGCATTTTAAATGAAAGCTAGCATATAAAAACATTGGACTTTTTGTTACAGGTACAGAAATTCAGATTCATTTCCAGTAAGGGATCCTTTCAAACTATGGACTGAATCTGGAAATCAGGGACAGCTGGCAATTCTCAGTAGCAGGGTAGAGTAAAATGTGAAATATTCCCATGTGTTTGGTATATGAGATCCAATATTGGTTAACCTCTAGGTAAGTTTGTTTTTAATTAACCATTGCTATCTACAGCACTTGCTGGTGTTAATACTTTTATAGATGAGAGTTAGACCCATTTTTACAGAAATACCTTGATATACGTATTTCTAAATGCATGCTGTGCCCAGGTCTTTGCTGATTAGCATAACTGAGTTTTGCAGAATTTTGTCACTTGCTGGTGAAGCCAGAGGTAGGAATTTTTTTTTTTTTAATGTTTTATCTGCTTTATTGATTTTTTGAGACGGTACAAAACACATCAATAAGAATTGTAACATACCAACGAAGTACGAACATATCAGAGGAGAGCAATCATACAAAATCCTGTATATACAGGTAATGTATGGCATGGCCACAAAAATCATACACAAACAAGGCAGGACTCAAATAAGTAAGGCAAGCAATCTTCAGGCCATAACTTAGGGAAGACATATTAGGTAGGATAACACTAGTTATAAAGGTGGAAGATAAGACAATTCTGATGAGACCTTTCTAGTGCAATTACTGCAGCCCCAGGAATTTTTCACCAATATTTAAAAACACTTTGCCACAAATGAATTGGGATAAGCAACCCTTTACAATGGTGGTCACAATATTTATTTGCAGGACTAAAATAATTGGTCAGCAATGTGAAAATGTACATGATTCAATGAGGAGAAAGCCTAGACACTGGAGTGACTGAAGTGCCAGAAATTTAATATATTATTCTTACATACATTACATACATTATTCTTACTAAAATGAAATTATGAGAAATTTCACTTCTCCAACATCCACATACATATACTAATATGGTAGTAAATTGAACTGAGCACAGGGTGCAGTCTGGATTAAAAACATGAAGGTAGATGTTGGTGAATATTGCACTTCCAGCAAGGGCTGAGGATTGGGAGAGGAGGCCACAGAGTGACAAACCACAACTTTAAGGGTACTTTCACACTAGGGCATTGGGGGGCGTCCGCGGTAAAGCGCTGCTATTTTTAGCGGCTCTTTATCGTTGTTTTGGCGGCGCTTTTCGGCCTTTAGTGGCCTTTACACTTTTAACCCACACTAGCAGCCGAAAAAGCAGCCAAAGCACTTTGCAGGCGCTTCGACGGCGCTGCCCATTGATTTCAACACCGCTACACCGCATCTAAAGCGCCTCCAAGATGCAGCTTGCAGGGCTTTTTTTAATAATATAATATAAGTGCACCCTTGGGCTTTCACATTGGAGTGACAGGAGAGGCGCTTTACAGGCGTTATTCTTAGCGCTATAGCGCCTGTAAAGCACCTCAGTGTGAAAGTGGCCTTAAGTGTTTCTTAACCCAAAAAAAGTATCCTGCTCCTTTAACCACTTCATCTCCAGAAGATTTTCCCCCTAATGACCAGGCCATTTTTTGCAACACAAAATCAATATTTTATGCTTTTTGCTATAATAAATATCCAAAGAAAATTTAAAAAAAGAAATTTCTTTATCAGTTTAGGCCAATATATATTCTTCTACATATTTTTGGTAAAAAAATTGCAATAAGCGTATATTGATTGGTTTGCGCAAAAGTTATAGTGTCTACAAAATAGTGAATAGATTTATGTCATTTTTTTAAGGCATTTTTGTTAACATTTTTTTTTTACTAGTAATTGCGGCGATCTGTGATTTTTAGCGGGACTGCGACATTGCGGCAGACAGATCGGACACTTTTGACACATTTTTGAGACCATTGACACTTATACAGTGATCAGTGCTATAAAAATGCACTGATTACTGTGTGAATGTCACTGATAGGAAAGGAGTTAACATTAGGGGGCGATCAAGGGGTTAAATGTGTGATTTGCGGGAACAAGCCAACCTGCCACTTTATAATGACGGCGGTTGGTCGGCTAGTGGTTAAAGCATGTTATACAGCACAGTACTGTGTCATTTGATCCCTTCTATCACCTAAAAAAACCTAGGCTGATCCTACAAGATTCTACTGTCCCCTATGTAAACTGACCACAGCGTAACATGGCTGCTGAGACCTGACACCATGGTCAGTGTACGCACCTCCGCCACCTGCAGCCCTGCTCTCTGTCTCCTCTGTTCTCCTCCCCCCTCCCTCCCTGCCTGTCAGCTAGTAACAGTGCCCACCCCCCTGCTGCTTGAATAACTGTAATATGTATGCACCATCAGCGCGTCTCTTCCTGCAGTGTCCCCCTCTGTGTGTGATTTATTAAAAAAATGCTGTAAATACCTCATTTCATAGCAGCGATCTGTGATCACATGAATGGCTGGCTCTCTCCTCCTCCGTCTCCTCCTCTCCTCCTCCCCACTGACTGAAGTCAGCAGGGGAATCTTGGCCCCTCCTGCTGCATCTCTCAGAGGAGGAAAGGAGAGAGACGGCCGCTCTGAAATGAGGTATTTACAGAATATTTTTATAAATCACACAGAGGGGGACATTGCAATAGGAGACAGCACTGATGATGAAATGTTAGAGTGACTTAACAACCACTTTAGGTGATGTTAGTTATTAGGGAAATTATACTATTTTTTAGTTCCCTTCTTTTAGTGAAAACAGGCAGCTTCATTTCTTAGTAAAGGTCAAATTTTGTTTTACCCTCTTCTGCTTCACAAGATGGTTGTTTTGTGACCAAGGACCTCCTTTTTTTTCCAAAATGGCCTTGGCTTTTCACCATAATGAGACTATTGCCTTACCTTCCCTGTGATCCCCAAAGAGGTCTCTCTCCATTGCCTGGATGGGTTGAGGATTTTCAAGGTTTTCCTCGCTGTCACTACTTCTTGGATGACTTAAAGTCAGACTTAGGGATGAGCTTCGAGTTCGAGTCGAACTGATGCTCGACTCGAACATTGGCTGTTCGCAAGTTCGCCGAACAGCGAACAATTTGGGGTGTTCGCGGCAAATTCGAATGCCGCGGAATACCCTTTAAAAGTCTATGGGAGAAATCAAAAGTGCTAATTTTAAAGGCTTATATGCAAGTTATTGTCCTAAAAAGTGTTTGGGGACCTGGGTCCTGCCCCAGGGGACATGGATCAATGCAAAAAAAGTTTTAAAAACGGACGTTTTTTCAGGAGCAGTGATTTTAATAATGCTTAAAGTCAAACAATAAAAGTGTAATATCCCTTTAAATTTCGTAGCTGGGGGTTGTCTATAGTATGCCTGTAAAGGGGCACATGTTTCCCGTGTTTAGAACAGTCTGACAGCAAAATGACATTTCGAAGGAAAAAAAGCATTTAAAACTACTCGCGGCTATTGCATTGCCGACAATACACATAGAAGTTTATTTATTTATTTATTTATTTCAGGTACTTATATAGCGCCGTCAATTTACGCAGCGCTTTACATATGTATTATACATTCACATCAGTCCCTATACCCTCAAGGAGCTTACAATCTAAGGTCCCTAACTCATATTCATACCCATACTAGGGCCAATTTTTAGACAGGATCCAATTAACCTACCAGCATGTCTTTGGAGTGTGGGAGGAAACCGGAGTACCCGGAGGAAACCCACGCAGACACAGGGAGAACATGCAAACTCCAGGCAGGTAGTGTCGTGATCGGGATTCGAAGTTCATTGATAAAAACGGCATGGAATTCCCCACAGGGGAACCCCGAACCAAAATTTTTAAAAAAATGACGTGGGGGTCCCCCTAAATTCCATACCAGGCCCTCCAGGTCTGGTATGGATATTAAGGGGAACCCACGGCCAAAATTAAAAAAAAAAAATGACGTGGGGGTCCCCCTAAATTCCATACCAGACCCTTCAGGTCTGGTATGGATTTTAAGGGGGACCCCGCGCCAAAAAAAAAAAAAAAAACGGCGTGGGGTCCCCCCAAAAATCCATACCAGACCCTTATCCGAGCACGCAACCTGGAGGCCGCAGGAAAAGAGGGGGGGACGAGAGTGCGGCCCCCCCTCCTGAACCGTACCAGGCCACATGCCCTCAACATTGGGAGGGTGCTTTGGGGTAGCCCCCCAAAACACCTTGTCCCCATGTTGATGAGGACAAGGGCCTCATCCCCACAACCCTGGCCGGTGGTTGTGGGGGTCTGCGGGCGGGGGGCTTATCGGAATCTGGAAGCCCCCTTTAACAAGGGGACCCCCGGATCCCGGCCCCCCCTCTGTGTGAAATGGTAAGGGGGTACTTACCCCTACCATTTCACTAAAAAACTGTCAAAAATGTTAAAAATTACAAGAGACAGTTTTTGACAATTCCTTTATTTAAATGCTTCTTCTTTCTTCTATCTTCCTTCATCTTCTTCTTCTGGTTCTTCTGACTCTTCTGGTTCTTCCTCCGGCGTTCTCGTCCAGCATCTCCTCCGCGGCGTCTTCTATCTTCTTCTCCTCGGGCCGCTCCGCACCCATGGCATGGGGGGAGGCTCCCGCTCTTCTCTTCATCTTCTTCTCTTCTTCATTTTCTTCTCCGAGCCGCTCCGCACCCATGCTGGCATGGAGGGAGGTTTCCGCTGTGTGACGGCGTCTCCTTGTCTGACGGTTCTTAAATAACGGGGGGTGGGGCCACCCTCTGATGCATGGGACATGGCGGGACTTCCCTGTGGAAGTCCCGTCAAGTCACCGTGCGTCAGAGGGGGGGCAGGGTCACCGGGTGGCCCCGCCCCCCGTTATTTAAGAACCGTCAGACGAGGAGACGCCGTCACACAGCGGGAGCCTCCCTCCATGCCAGCATGGGTGCGGAGCGGCCCGGAGAAGAAAATGAAGAAGAGAAGAAGAGAAGAAGAGAAGAAGAGAAGAAGAGAAGAAAAGAAGAAGAGAAGAAGATGAAGAAGATGAAGAGAAGAGCGGGAGCCTTCCCCCATGCCATGGGTGCAGAGCGGCCCGAGGAGAAGAAGATAGAAGACGCAGCGGAGGAAATGCTGGACGAGAACGCCGGAGGAAGAACCAGAAGAGCCATAAGAACCAGAAGAAAAAGATGAAGGAAGATAGAAGAAGGAAGAAGCATTTAAATAAAGGAATTGTCAAAAACTGTCTCTTGTCATTTTTAACATTTTTGACAGTTTTTTAGCGAAATGGTAGGGGTAAGTACCCCCTTACCATTTCACACAGGGGGGAGGGCTGGGATCTGTGGGTCCCCTTGTTAAAGGGGGCTTCCAGATTCAGATAAGCCCCCCGCCCGCAGACCCCCACAACCACCGGCCAGGGTTGTGGGGATGAGGCCCTTGTCCTCATCAACATGGGGACAAGGTGTTTTGGGGGGCTACCCCAAAGCACCCTCCCAATGTTGAGGGCATGTGGCCAGGTACGGTTCAGGAGGGGGGTGCTCTCTCATCCCCCCCTCTTTTCCTGTGGCCTGCCAGGTTGCGTGCTCGGATAAGAGTCTGGTATGGATTTTTGGGGGGACCCCACGCCGTTTTTTGTTTTTTTTGGCGCTGGGTTCCCCTTAAAATCCGTACCAGACCTGAAGGGTCTGGTATGGAATTTAGGGGGACCCCCACATCATTTTTTTTTATTTTGGCCGTGGGTTCCCCTTAATATCCAAACCAGACCTGAAGGGCCTGGTATGGAATTTAGGGGGACCCCCACGTCATTTTTTTTTAAATTTTGGTTCGGGGTTCCCCTGTGGGGAATTCCATGCCGTTTTTATCAATGAACTTCTATGTGTATTGTCGGACCGGCAACGCAATAGCCGCGAGTAGTTTTAAATGGGTTTTTTCCTTCAAAATGTCATTTTGCTGTCAGACTGTTCTAAACACGGGAAACATGCGCCCCTTTACAGGCATACTATAGACACCCCCCAGGTACGAAATTTAAAGGGATATTACACATTTATTGTTTGACTTTAAGCATTATTAAAATCACTGCTCCTGAAAAAACGGCCGTTTTTAAAACTTTTTTTTGCATTGATCCATGTCCCCTGGGGCAGGACCCAGGTCCACAAACACTTTTTATGACAATAACTTGCATATAAGCCTTTAAAATTAGCACTTTTGATTATTCATGTTCGTGTCCCATAGACTTTAACGGTGTTCGCGCGTTCGAACGAACTTTTTTCCTGTTCGCATGTTCTGGTGCGAACCGAACAGGGGGGTGTTCTGCTCATCCCTAATGCTGTAACACGTAGTGACCCCACGGGGCCATCGCTACATAAAATATACCCAAAAAGCTGTGTACACAGGGAGAGAAAACACCCACACAGAAAGGCTGCAAGAAAGTTCTCTCATCTATTCAATAAGTCCCAATGACTTTAGTACACCCAAGAGAAAAATTTAGATCACATGTCAATTGCCTGAAACAATACAGTTCTATGTCTAACAAGGTCATACCTGGGAATGCATCTTGAAATAATGTTATCTCAATTTTTCTCATGGGAACGCAGCTGAAGAAAGGAAACTTTAATGGAGAACCCTACATGTATAACAAATATAAAATAAAGTCCTGTTTGTTATTACAGTAGATGCTAACAGAGGTTCTTTAGTTTCAAGATTCACTATTTCTAAGAGGATTCTACAGGCTGTTTAGCATGGATATCCTCCTTTTTTTCACTTTAAAGACCATTTTTTCCCTTTAAAGACCATTTAGTTTCCTAGGTTGCCTAATTATCATAAGGTTGTGTCCATCAGTGGACTTCAAGAAAAGGACCTTATGGTGAGTAAAAATACCTTATTTTTGTGCCTGGCAGAACTCTGTTTTCTAGTTCTAGGGAGAATACAGGATCTTGACTTACTGTATATACATGTGAAAATGAATCCCTATATTTTCTCTGTGCTAGACTCCAACTATGTCATTCAACTTGTTATTTAACTTGTTATTTAAGTCCACAATCTAAGTGGCCAATAGAGACTCTGCCACGTAATTTGACAGTTAAATATCAGGGAGAGCTTAACACTTGAGGTTGGGGCTTAACCTCAAGTGAAGTAAAAGTGTGTTTGTAGTCTGGGCTAAGGAACTCAGGTAATCCACAGCCAAATAGTTTTACTTTCAGAACGAACTAAAAGGCATCTTCTTTTTACTGCCAACATTAATTCTTATGTTTTGGTGGAGCTGACTGGTTTACAAACCCATGGTATGGGAGTGTTCTGTGCAGATTGATCTCAGATACTAAATTTGCTGCGCATGTAATTGATATACTGTTTTTTTCAGAGCAAGTCTTTTTATTTCATTACTGAGAATGGTCATGGATTCAATATGCCAGACTTCTACTTCCTTCAATAAAGTTGTGGGGTAGTATATATTTTGACAGTTGTAGGTTTTCCAGTCGTTGAGCACCTGTGTTAGGCTACTTGTTGCTTCCTAGCCATTACAAAAGAAAAAATATATGGCTGTCAATAAGCAGGTATTGCAAGAATCAAGACAAATTAAAAGATCAACAGTGGCAATTGAAACAATTCCTCTTAAGCTATTTATAATTTGTTGTTTATATAATAGCATGTAAAAATATGTCAGATTATACCATAAGATCTCTCTAAGACCTTTCTTTTTAGAGGGTGGTATTAGAAGGGAATTCTCAAAAATCTGCAGACTTCTCAGAGATAAAGGATTAGAATATGAAAATGGTATCAAACAGGTTTAAATGCTTTGTCTTCAGGGTTTTCATATTTGTATCAAGATTATTGACACAGCAATTGTTTACTTTTTTCATTTTTTTGGAGCATGGTGTAACTATATGTAGCACACCACCAACAGGGATGAGCTGAACACCCTCCTGTTCGGTTCGCAGCAGAACATGCGAACAGCAAAAAATTTGGCAGAACACGCGAACACCGTTAAAGTCTATGGGACATGGACAAGAGTAATCAAAATTGCTAATTTTAATGGCTTATATGCAAGTTGTCATAAAAAATGTTTGTGGACAAAGTGTCTGGGTCCTGCCCTAGGGGACATGTATCAATGCAAACATTTTTTTTTAAAACGGACGAGGAGGATCAGTGATTTTTTAATGCTTAAAGTGAAACAATAAAAATGAAATATTCCTTTAAATATCGTGCCTGGGGGATGTCTATAGTATGCCTGCAAAGTGGCACATTTTTCCTGTGTTTAGAACAGTACCACAGCAAAATTATATTTCTAAAGGAAAAATTGTCATTTAAAACTGATTGCGGCTGTAATGAATTGTCGGGTCTCGGCAATATAGATAAAACTCATTGAAAAAAAGAGCATGGGATCCCTCTGGGACTGGTTTGAATAATAAGGGAAACCCCGAACCAAAATTAAAAAAAAATTGCGTGGGGGTCCCCCTAAAATCCATACAAGGCCCTTCGGGTCTGATATGGAAATTAAGGGGAACCTTGCACCAAGTTTAAAAAGAAATGGTGTAGGGGTCCCCCCCAAAATCCATACCAGACCCTCCAGGTCTGGTATGGATTTTAAGGGGAACCCTGAGCCAAAATTTAAAAAAAATGGCGTAGGGGCCCCCCAAAATCCATATCAGACCCTTATCCGAGCACGCAACCTGGCAGGCCGCAAGAAAAGAGGGGGGATGAGAGATCGCCCCCCCGAACCATACCAGGCCACATGCCCTCAACATAGGGAGGGTGCTTTGGGGTAGCCAAACAAGGGCCTCATTCCCACAACCCTTGCCCGGTGGTTGTGGGGGTCTGTGGGCGGGGGGCTTATCGGAATCTGGAAGCCCCCTTTAACAAGGGGATCCCTAGATCCCGGCCTCCCCCCTGTGTGAAATGGTAACAGGGTACAAATGTACTCCTACCATTTTACAAAAAAAGTGTCAAAATTATAAAAAAAGACTAGAAACAGCTTGGGACAAGTCCTTTATTAAAAGAAAAAAAATGTCCCACGCCGCCCGAGGGACCGAAAAAGAAAAAAAAAAGCCGCAACCGACCTGCCTCAATGGGAGGCTCCTGCCGTGTGACGCGTCTTTGCTATGACAGCTCTTATATAACTGAGGGTGCAGCCAACCAGTGAGGTAACGGGTGACCCCGCCCCCTCTGACGGCACGGGTGCTTCCCCATGGCTTCCCTGTGGTGTCAGAGGGGGCAGGGTCACCCGTTTACATCCCCGGGTGACCCCGCCTCCTTCTGACACCATGTCAAAGGGGGCGGGTTTTTTTTTCTTTTTCGGTCCGTCGGGCGGCGTGAACTTATACCGTGGGACATTTTTATTTTTAAATTTTTTAATAAAGGACTTGTCCCAAGCTGTCTCTTGTCTTTTTTACCATTTAGACACTTTTCTTTGTGAAATGGTAGGGGTACATTTGTACCCCGTTACTAATGCACACGGGGGAAGGCCAGGATCTGAGGGTTCCCTTGTTAAAGGGGCTTCCAAATTCCGATAAGCCCCCTGCCCGCAGACCCCCACAACCACCGAGCAAGGGTTGTGGGGATAAGGCCCTTGTCCCCATCAACATGGGGGGGTGCTTTGGGGGGCTACCCCAAAGCACCCCCCATGTTGAGTGCATGTGGCCTGGTACTGTTCAGGAGGGGGCCGCTCTCTCATCCCCCCTCTTTTCCTGTGGCCTGCCAGGTTGCGTGCTTGGATAAGGGTCTGGTATGGATTTTGGGGGGGACCCCTACGCCATTTTTTAAAAATATTTGGCGCAGGGTTCCCCTTAATTTCCATATCAGACCCGAAGGGTCTGGTATGGATTTTAGGGGGACCCCCACGCAATTTTTTAAAAAATTTTGATTCAGGGTTTCCCTTAATATTCATACCAGACCCAAAGGGCCTGGTAATGGACAGCGGGGGGGATCCCATGCTCTTTTTTTCAATGAGTTTTATCTATATTGCCGAAACCCGGCAATTCATTACAGTCACGATCAGTTTTAAATGACAATTTTTCCTTTAGAAATGTCATTTTGCTGTGGTACTGTTCTAAACATGGGAAAAATGCGTCACTTTACAGGCATACTATAGACACCCCCTTTCATTTTTATTGTTTCACTTTAAGCATTAAAAAAATCACTGCTCCCAAAAAATGGGCGTTTTTAAAAAAAATGTTTGCATTGATACATGTTCCCTGGGACAGGACCCAGGTCCCCAAACACTTTTTATGACAATAACTTGCATATAAGCCTTTAAAATTAGCACTTTTGATTTTTCATGTTAGTGTCCCATAGACTTTAACGGTGTTCCGGCAGAATTTGCCGCAAACACAGCATATTGTTCGCTGTTTGGTGAACAGGCGAACACCCGATGTTCGAGTCGAACTTACGTTCGACTCGAACATCGGGCTCATCCCTGACCACAGGGCTGTGTCTTAGCCTAGACCGACAAGGCCTAGGCCTAGGGTGACACTTTGCGGGGGCGGCGGCTTATTTGCTGCCCCCCCACATGAAAACCCCCCGACCCATCCTCCCCACGTCCCGCTCACATACAGCCACCCGCGGCCACCTCCCTCTCAGCTACAGCCTCCCACGGCTTGCCTTGCTATATATCATCATGGGCACTCACTCAGCACTGGCAGTATGGGCAATATTGCCACCCCCATAAAACGGACCATGACTGAGTGTCTGTGTCAGTATCATTGGCCAATGGCCATATGGTGGTGCACACACATAGCACTGGTGGAGGCTGAGCCTAAAGCTCCACCTACCCAGCTCCGTGCGGCATCATTGCATGCTCTCCAGCTCAGGGCTGGGAGTCTGCATGGGTCTCTCTGACCAGAGGAGGTGGAGGAGCGAGAGAGAGGAGGATGACGGCGACAGCAGGAACAGGTACACAAATTGATGAGAGCGAGTGAATAGATATATATTGAAACAGCGAGCCAGGAGTCAGGGCCAATTTAAAAACTTGTTTACTCGGGCAGCTTTAGTAATGCTGCCACTGTACCCATCAAACGCAACCACTGTGCTCATCAGTTGCCAACACTGTGCCCATCAAGCGCAGCCACTGTGCCCATCAATTGCTGCCACTGTGCCCATCAATTGCCACCACTGTGCCCATCAAACGCAGCCGCTGTGTCCATCAAATGCAGCCACTGTGCCCATCAAATGCCACCACTGTACCAAACGCAGCCACTGTGCCATCAAACGCAGCCACTGTGCCCATCAATTGCCACCACTGTGCCATCAAACACAGCCACTGTGCCCATCACACACAGCCACTGTGCCATCAAATGAAGCCACTCTGCCCATCAATTGCCACCATTGTGCCATCAAATGCAGCCACTGTGCCAAACGCAGCCACTGTGCCCACCAAACGCAGCCACTGTGCCAACAAACGCTGCCACTGTGCCCATCAATTTCCACCACTGTGCCAACAAATGCAACCACTGTGCCAACAAATGCAGCTACTGTGTCATCAAGCGCAGCCACTGTGCCCATCAATTGCCACCAATGTGCCAACAAATGCAACCACTGTGCCAACAAACGCAGCCACTGTGTCATCAAATGCAGCCACTGTGCCCATCAATTGCCACCACTGTGCCAACAAACGCAACCACTGTGCCAACAAACGCAGCCACTGTGTCATCAAACGCAGCCACTGTGCCCATCAATTTGCCGCAACTGTTCCCATCAAACGTAGCCACTGTGCCCATCAATTGCCGTGACTGTTCCCATCAAAACGCAGCCACTGTGCCCTTCAATTGCCACCACTGTGCCCATCAAATGCAGCCACTGTGCCCATCAATTGCCACCACTGTGCCATCAAACGCAGCCACTGTGCCATCAGATGCAGCCACTGTTCCCATCAATTGAAAGAGGAACGGGTGTGGTTTACAGATGACAGGGCGTGTCTTAAATAGGAAGGGGTGTGGCCTTGACAGGAAGGGTGGATCGTATTTAAAGTAGGGGGTGCATGAGTTTAATCAGGCCTAGGGCAGCAAAAAAGCTAAATATACCACTGCCTGACCACCAGGAAGGCTGCTGGCTGATGATGAGCAAAATCACAGTCACTACATTCCTCTTGATAATGATGATGAGAGAGCAGAGCATTAGAGCAGAGGCTGCCAGCACACACAGAGCATAGCCCAGGCACACTGGCACAAAGAGCAGTCTAGGGGATGTATTTTTTGTGATTTTATTGTTAAATAACTTGGATGGGGTATGGAGTAGTATGGGATACTCCAGAACCACTAACAGAAACAAGAGGACACACGTCTCTATGTTGCAATCTCCTGCCACCATTCTTATGCTAAACTTCAGAGTACAGTCTTCCCCTGAGAGTCTAGTAGAGGCCAAAGTACTGTATGTACTACTCAATTATTTTTTTTTATTATTATATTACACAGGATTTATATAGTGCCAACAGTTTGCGCAGCGCTTTACAACATGAGGGCAGAAAGTACACTTACAATATAAATCAATACAGGAGGGATCAAAGGGCCCTGCTCATTAGAGCTTACAATCTAGAAGGCGGATCAAGTGGAAACAAAAGGTAATAACTGGAGAAAAGGAAAATACAGTTGTTAGGTGTGGGTTGGGTAGGCTTCTCTAAAGAGAAGGGTTTTCAGGGATGGTCTAAAAGCTAATAGACTAGGAGATAAGCAGACAGATTGGGGTAAGGCATTCCATAGGATTGGAGAAGCTTTGTAAAAGTCCTGGAGGCGAGCATGGGAGGAGGTGACGAATGAGCTAGAGAGCAGAAGGTCTTGAGAGGAACAAAGAGAGCAAGTAGGTTGGTATTTAGAGACTAGGCTAGTGATGTAGCTGGTGGCTAAATTGCAGATGGCTTTGTAAGTAGTTGTTAGTATTTTGAATATAATTTGTTGGGTGAGCGTAAGCCAGTGGAGGGATTGACAGAGAGGGATAGCAGACACAGAGCGATTGGTAAGGTGGATGAGTCTGGCAACAGCATTCATGATGGATTGAGGTGATAGACTATGTAGAGATAAGCCGATGAGAAGGGAGTTGCAGTAGTCGAGGCTAGAGATGACCAGAGAGTGAATTAAGAGCTTTGTTGTATCATTGATTAGAAAGGGGCTTATTTTGGAGATGTTGCGGAAGTTGAGGCAGCAAGATTTGGACAGTGATTGGACATGGTGCTTAAAGGAGAGTTCAGAGTCCAGGACTACACCTAGAACCTTATAGTTGTGCCATCGATTTTGACAGAGGGGAAGTGCTTGAACCAGATTCCGAGGACAGTTCTTCCACAAAAACTAGTGAGGGTAGGTAAAAGGAGCACCCGATAGCAAATTATAATCAAAATGAAGGTGAATACAGTATCTTACAAAAGTACACCCCTCACATTTTTGTAAATATTTTATTATATCTTTTCATTTTCACAACACTGAAGAAATGACACTTTGCTACAATGTAAAGTGGTAAGTGCACAGCTTGTATAACATTGTAAATTTGCTGTCCCCTCAAAATAACTCAACACACAGCGGTTAATGTCTAAACCGCTGGCAACAAAAGTGAGTACACCCCTAAGTGAAAATGTCCAAATTGGGCCCAAAGTGTCAATATTTTGTGTGGCCACCATTATTTTCCAACACTGCCTTAACTCTCTTGGGCATGGAGTTCACCAGAGCTTCACAGGTTGCCACTGGAGCCCCTTCCACTCCTCCATAATGACATCATGGCTCTGGGGGGTGTTAGAGACCTTGCGCCCCTCCACCTTCTGTTTGAGGATGCCCCACAAATGCTCAATAGGGTTTAGATCTGGAGACATGCTTGGCCAGTCCATCAGCTTTACCCTCAGCTTCTTAAGCAAGACAGTGGTCATCTTGGAGGTGTGTTTGGGGTCGTTCTCATGTTGGAATACTGCCTTGTGGCCCAGTCTCCAAAGGAAGGGATAATGCTCTGCTTCAGTATGTCACAATTCATGTTGGCATTCATGGTTCCCTCAATGAACTGTATCTCCCCAGTGCCGGCAGCACTCATGCAGCCCCAGACCATGACACTCCCACCACCATGCTTGACTGTAGACAAGACAAACTTGTCTCTGTACTCCTCACCTGGTTGCCACCACACACACTTGACACCATCTGAGCCAAATACGTTTATCTTGGTCTCATCAGACCACAGGACATGGTTCCAGTAATCCATGTCCCTAGTCTGCTTGTCTTCAGCAAACTGTTTGCGGGCTTTCTTGTGCATCATATTTAGAAGAGGCTTCCTCCTGGGATGACAGCCATGCAGACCAATTTGATGCAGTGTGCGACGTATGGTCTGAGCACTGACAGGACCCCCCCACCCCTTCAACCTCTACAGCAATGCTGGCAGCACTCATACATCTATTTCCCAAAGACAACCTCTGGATATGACACTGAGCTTGTGCACTCAACTTCTTTGGTCAACTATGGCGAGGCCTGTTCTGAGTGGAACCTATCCTATTAAGCCACTGTATGGTCTTGGCCACCGTGCTGCAGCTCAGTTTCAGGGCCTTGGCAATCTTCTTATAGCCTAGGCCATCTTTATGTAAAGCAACAATTCTTTTTTTCAGATCCTCAGAGAGTTCTTTGTCATGAGTAGCCATGTTGAACTTCCAGTGATCAGTATGAGCGAGTGAGAGGGATAACACCAAATTTAACACACCTGTTTCCCATTCACACCTGAGACCTTGTAATATTAATGAGCCAAATGACACCAGGGAGGGAAAAAGACTAATTGAGCCCAATTCAGACTTTTTCACTTAGGGGTGTACTCACTTTTGTTGCCTGCGGTTTAGTCTTTAATGGATGTGTGTATTGAGTTATTTTGAGGGGACAGAAAATTTTACACTGTTATACAAGCTGTACACTCACTACTTTACATTGTAGCAGAGTATCATTTCTTCGGTGTTGCCATATGAAAAGATATAATAAAATATTTACAAATATGTGCGGGGTGTGCTCACGTTTGTGAGATACTGTATGTAGTCATTTTATTGAAAGTAGCAAAACATGATAAAGCCAATGCGTTTAGGGGGAACAAGGACTCCCGAATGGAACGTAACAAATTAATAACATTAAATAATAATAATAAAAAGTTTTTATTATCATTTATTATTATTAATTTGTCACGTTCCATCAGTTTAGATGCGGCATTCGTTATTCCGGATAATTCAGATAAATTTGTATTTATTATGCTCACTAACAGTCAAATTTAAAAATAAATTCCAATACCTATACCAATACCTATAATTTAATAGTTAGTAATAGTTATTATTAGTTAGTTATTATTTCAGATTTTAAATTTTTCTGGTTTTCTAATTTTCAGATTTTCTTTCTTATTTTTGGATTTTTGTTCTTTTGAATTTTCGAATTTTCGTTCTCATCTTCAAATTTTTGAATTTTCAAATTTACTAATTTCTGAATTACCCAATTTTTGAATTTACGAATCTTCAAATTTCCAAATCTTTGAGTCTTCACATTTTCAAATTTTTTCAATTTATGAATTTTCGAATTTTTGGATTTTCGAATTTGGGAAAAATTTGTTAAACGAGTTTTCGTTAATTCGAATATTTCTGAATTAACACATTTGTCCAATTCAGAACGAAACATTTCTAAAAACGACTACAAGTTCACCTTCATTTTGCTTCTAATTGGATATTGGGCACTACTTTTACCTACCCTCACAAGTATTTGTGGAAATGACCTTGAGGTAGCAGATCACCCTTCTGTCGAGCGTTGTGGAAATTTTATTAAGATGTATTTAATATGTATTGTCACAGTGTCTCCCAGGGTTAGTTCTCCCGCAGCACGCTCTAAAGAGCGGACTGGGGCAGACTGACACTGGTTGAGATCCGTCCGGTAGTGAAAAGCTTCTTGATGATGCAGAGAAGTGTTTGCAGAGTGGGGATATGTCTGCCAGCGAAGAGCACCTGTGCAATACTCAGACAATCATCTGGAGGGGATGTCTTCACTCTGCAAGGACATTATCGGTTATGGGGGATGCGTGCTTTTGTCTTTCGGTGTGTCTGATCAGCACATGGAGGGACCATGGCATGCCCCTGCAGATAATCTTCCATCCACAGGGATGGTAGTATAATCCGGGTATGCATTGTTCTCTGAACAATGCAGAATAAGGATTCACACCAATGGTAAAAACGGGAGTCTTTGGTGTGTTGACCGGAGACAGTTTCCATGATTCCAAGGCCAGACAGGGGGCAGGAAATCATATACACTACCCCTGCCCAGAAACACCCATAAGACTCTCCTAGTCATTGTTCATTGGTTGAGATTTGTATAACTCCTCCTGTATGCCTGTGCTTGATTGGCTGATTTGAGAAGCAACAAGTTCTATTGTTATATAAATAAAGATTGCTCCGAGGGTCAGACAGTCGAGCTGTGGAGCTAAGGATGTAAGAATGGTGGTCATGTCTGTGTTACTTGGGAATAGGGATGAGCCGAACACCCCCCTGTTCGGTTCGCACCAGAACATGCGAACAGGAAAAAAGTTAGTTCGAACACGCGAACACCGTTAAAGTCTATGGGACACGAACATGAATAAACAAAAGTGCTAATTTTAAAGGCTTATATGCAAGTTATTGTCATAAAAAGTGTTTGGGGACCTGGGTCCTGCCCCAGGGGACATGGATCAATGCAAAAAAAAGTTTTAAAAAGGGTCGTTTTTTCAGGAGCAGTGATTTTAATAATGCTTAAAGTCAAACAATAAAAGTGTAATATCCCTTTAAATTTCGTACCTGGGGAGTGTCTATAGTATGCCTGTAAAGGGGCGCATGTTTCCTGTGTTTAGAACAGTCTGACAGCAAAATGACATTTTGAAGGAAAAAACTTATTTAAAACTACCCGCGGCTATTGCATTGCCGACAATACACATAGAAGTTCATTGATAAAAACGGCATGGGAATTCCCCAAAGGGGAACCCCAAACCAAAATTTAAAAAAAAAAAGACGTGGGAGTCCTCCTAAATTCCATACCAGACCCTTCAGGTCTGGTATGGATTTTAAGGGGAACCCCGCGCCAAAAAAAAAAAAAAAAAAAAACGGCGTGGGGTCCCCCCAAAAATCCATACCAGACCCTTATCCGAGCACGCAACCTGGCAGGCCGCAGGAAAAGAGGGGGGGACGAGAGTGCGGCCCCCCTCCCTCCTGAACCGTACCAGGCCACATGCCCTCAACATTGGGAGGGTGCTTTGGGGTAGCCCCCCAAAACACCTTGTCCCCATGTTGATGAGGACAAGGGCCTCATCCCCACAACCCTGGCCGGTGGTTGTGGGGGTCTGCGGGCGGGGGGCTTATCGGAATCTGGAAGCCCCCTTTAACAAGGTGACCCCCAGATCCCGGCCCCCCCCCTGTGTGAAATGGTAAGGGGGTACATAAGTACCCCTACCATTTCACGAAAAAAGTGTCAAAAATGTTAAAAATGACAAGAGACAGTTTTTGACAATTCCTTTATTTAAATGCTTCTTCTTTCTTCTATCTTCCTTCATCTTCTGGTTCTTCTGGTTCTTCTGGCTCTTCTGGTTCTTCCTCCGGCGTTCTCGTCCAGCATCTCCTCCGCGGCGTCTTCTATCTTCTTCTCCTCGGGCCGCTCCGCACCCATGGCATGGGGGGAGGCTCCCGCTCTTCTCTTCTTCTTTTCTTCTCTTCTTCTCTTCTTCATTTTCTTCTCCGGGCCGCTCCGCAATCCATGCTGGCATGGAGGGAGGCTCCCTCTGTGTGACGGCGCTCCTCGTCTGACAGTTCTTAAATAACGGGGGGGGCCACCCGGTGACCCCGCCCCACTCTGACGCACGGTGACTTGACGGGACTTCCCTGTGACGTCACGAGGAATGCCACAGGGAAGTCCCGTCATGTCCCGTGCGTCAGAGTGGTAGAGGTATAAGTACCCCCCTACCATTTCACACAGGGGGGGGCCGGGATTTGGGGGTCACCTTGTTAAAGGGAGCTTCCAGATTCCGATAAGCCCCCCGCCCGCAGACCCCCACAACCACCGGCCAGGGTTGTGGGGATGAGGCCCTTGTCCTCATCAACATGGGGACAAGGTGTTTTGGGGGGCTACCCCAAAGCACCCTCCCAATGTTGAGGGCATGTGGCCTGGTACGGTTCAGGAGGGAGGGGGGGCCGCACTCTCGTCCCCCCCTCTTTTCCTGCAGCCTGCCAGGTTGCATGCTCGGATAAGGGTCTGGTATGGATTTTTGGGGGGACCCCACGCTGTTTTTTTTTTTTTTTTGGCGCGGGGTTCCCCTTAAAATCCATACCAGACCTGAAGGGTCTGGTATGGAATTTAGGGGGAACCCCACGTCATTTTTTTTTTTAAATTTTGGCCGGGGTTCCCCTTAATATCCATATCAGACCTGAAGGGCCTGGTATGGAATTTAGGGGGACTCCCACGTCATTTTTTTTTTTTTAATTTTGGTTCGGGGTTCCCCTTTGGGGAATTCCCATGCCGTTTTTATCAATGAACTTCTATGTGTATTGTCGGCAATGCAATAGCCGCGGGTAGTTTTAAATGAGTTTTTTCCTTCGAAATGTCATTTTGCTGTCAGATTGTTCTAAACACGGGAAACATGCGCCCCTTTACAGGCATACTATAGACACCCCCCAGGTACGAAATTTAAAGGGATATTACACTTTTATTGATTGACTTTAAGCATTATTAAAATCACTGCTCCTGAAAAAACGGACGTTTTTAAAACTTTTTTTTGCATTGATCCATGTCCCCTGGGGCAGGACCCAGGTCCCCAAACACTTTTTATGACAATAACTTGCATATTAGCCTTTAAAATTAGCACTTTTGATTCCTCCCATAGACTTTTAAAGGGTGTTCCGCGGCATTCGAATTTGCCGCGAACACCCCAAATTGTTCGCTGTTCGGCGAACTTGCGAACAGCCAATGTTCGAGTCGAACATGAGTTCGACTCGAACTCGAAGCTCATCCCTATTTGGGAAGATACGGGAAAGAGGGTCATACTAAGATGCATTATACCAAAAGGCTGATAGCGACAAGGATTACGTGCAGCGTATAGTGGAATTTCCATGTCATGAGTTGGGCCAGATTTATCAGGAGTGAACTCTCCCAACCCACCCCCATCATCACGCACTCATAGATCCTCAAACAAGGGAGTCAGTCCAGCGCAGTCTCCAACCTTTTAGAGCTCCACAAAATTTAGAGAAGTCTATGGTATAAATGTCTTAGGAGAAGAATTACTTAACCCAAACTTAGCATAAAGTCTTTCCACAAAACTAAAGGGAACTAGTCAGTATATATCTCTCAAGAGAGGAACTACGTGGCCCAGTAATTCCAATCTTACACAGTCCTAGAGTAAAACAGTACTCACTCACAGTACTCATTCAGCTTCCTCCAGGTGCCATCCAGTGAAGCTATGTGGACAGGATCCTCAGGTGAAATTTCAGGGTGTCAGGGATACTTTCAGATGTAGGCCTCTCACCTCTGCTCAGCTGAAAACAGTAACAGTAACTTGAAATAGCAGAACTGCTGGATGCAGGGGGAAGCTACCCCCACCTAAACGTGTGGAAACTCTTCAAAGGGGAGACTGTGCTGTTCTAAAACTCAGACTATTTATGTGCTTCTCAGCCATCCTCTGGACACACCTCCATAGGGATTGACTGCAGCACAGTAAATATGTATGCTGCCCATTTGCCTTGCTAGAATTCTATGTTTCAGAACTTTCTAGAAGGGAGGAGAGAGCAATCAAATCTGCAGCCTGTAAAATCCAGAACAGACAAAAGAAATTAGCAAATGTTTCAATGATTACAGAGGAGCCAAAAGAACTAAATCTACCTAATATCCTATCAACCTAACTAGGATGGTGTGCTACATGTTTGATTAGTTTGGAGAATTTGGTCCCTAATATATTGGATTACAATGCGTGTGTGTGTGGTCATCCAAACTGATATGTTGCGTGTGGTTCCTCTTTTTCTTTGTGACACTATATATGATTTTTATCATACTTGATATTTTTGCAAAATAAATGTTTTTGAAACATGTTGGTCTTCCTTTTTCACAGTGATGTGGTATATCATGATTTTTATTATATAAATGAAAAATGTTGGTGTTTTTGAGAGACTTATTAGTAAATAGAGAATGAAGGAGATGTTGGGAAAATCTAATTGTTTGGATTTTTCATGAAATCTTGCATTTTTATATATGATTATTTATTGTATTTTGATAAAGTAGTTTTTATATGAATACAAATTTATAATCATTCAATGTATTTCACATTGGATTTCCTAACTGTGGTGTTTCCCTTTGTTACATTTTTATGTAGTATGCAGCAACATAATTATGTAACAACATAACAACATAAGTTGCGTCTTTTATATTTTGATACATTAAATATGCTTGATATATTTATATAAAATGGAGATATATGAATTATTCTCATTTTGTAAATTGTATCTTTAAATTTTTTTATTATACTGTATATTGAGGAGAGTTTGGAACTTTTAGGCCTTACAGGATAGCTATGAATAAGCCTTTTTTAGCTGAAATGTGTTAGTAGTCCTATCACAATGGTGTACAAGGGTATGAAGTTCTAACTGAAATATAAATCGGAAGTGTATAGTTGGACAAAGTTTTCAGTGTATGTTACTAACCTAAATTTTATATTATTTTTTACATTTACATATGTGGAGTTAATGATATTGGATAATAGATGGGTCAACAAACTGAATGGCAACGCTTTGACTTTTAATAATCCTATAATGCACCTTGGGTTTATACCATCTACTACTTAAAGCGGAGGTCCGCCCACCCCATGAAAAATTAACAGTAAGCAGGTACAAATACTGCAGCTGCTGACTTTTAAAATATGGACACTTACCTGTCCAGGAAGCCCACGATGTCAGCACTGCAGCCGATCTTTGGATCGGGTGTCGGGTGCAGCCGTAGCCATTGCTGGTAAGGGAACCCGGCAGGTGGTGCCCTACTGCGCATGCGCTAAGCGTGCTGCGCTTTCTACTTGGCCCGGAAGCAAAGGAAGGAGGAGGGTGCCGAACTTCTGAGAGGGGGGCCGCCCCGTCTCCCAGAAGTGGGGAAGGGGACCTATCAAAAACAGATAGCTGTCAAATGCTACAATTTGGACGTTGCAACTTGTAGTGTTCTTTATGACTACCCTTCCCTAGGTCTTAACCCCTCTGTTTTGAGGAACTGGGTGGGAGGGCAATATGTTTAATGTCTGGTGGTCCTGTCCGAAGGTCCAGTGACTTTGGATTAGAATATTCAATCTTATCTACTCAGATACGGGTATGAATATACCCAAGAAAGCTGAGACAGCTTTATTTACTGACCTCTAGGACGAGATCCCCAGACATCTCCTAACCCTCATTTTCTTTGTTTTACTAGCAGCTAAAATTGTCATAGTGCGGCATGGAAGTCCCCTATGGTTAATCTATGTCAAACATAAAATATCTTGGATTATGTTCAATGAAAAATTGACTAGCATTCTAAGGGACAAAAAAGCCAGATTTGAGAAAGTATGAAATCCCTGAATTAGATACCTTCAGGCTCCTTAGTGGTGGTGGGGGTGTCTTGGGGGTCAGGGGTCAGGGGTCTGGATTGAAGGGACCCACTTCCATCTTCCACTTCTGTCTCCCCCTTCTTTTTTTCTTTATCTTTTCTGTCTTTTTCTAAGTTTCCCCTTTTCTTCTCTTTTATTTTTTGTTTTGTTCTTTTCAAATTTTTTGTATGGATGCTAATGAGGAGGCCACAGTGTCTCTTTCGACCACACCTATATTGGAATGTAAGGCATAGCACTTTGTGGTAAAGGAAACTTTAGTTGATACTACAGTACCCTATTTTTCAGTACAGCAGTGACTATACCTGCGTTTTTCTTTAATAGCATGCACTTGTGTAGTTCTGGCTTATCCTGTATGATGTACTTGGGTATTTCTAAATACCGAGCTTGACACCCTTGGGAAGTTATTGTTTCATTTGACAGACTTTGCCTGTCAGAAATGGTTCTTCTACTGTTTTTATGTCCTTTCACTAAGACAGGTGGGCCCATGATTTGGTTAAAGGGTGTGCCCACCCTTTTATAATGTATGTTAATCTTTGTATTTTTGTATTTCAAATTTCTTTGAATAAAAACTATTATAAAGAAGAGTAAAAAAAGGGGAACATAAAACTAGTGCGATATTTGATACTGTTTTTGATAAACTAACGCATCAATATCTGGTTTGAAGGATGTAGTAGCAATTCTCAATGAATTCTCAAGGTGCTCATCAGACATGTTGGTTCTAATTTTGCCCTTCGCTCGCGTCATCCTTGAGAATAATTGCTCACAAAGATAGGTGCTGCCGTCAATGAGTTACAAGAATAAGGCATGATTGTGAAGAGTGTGACATTTTTCATTTTTCTTTGAGAAGATATACCTTAAAGTGGTTGTAAACCTCAGTCATGGAATCTGAGCAAAGCACATACTGTATATCTGCAGTGTTTTCTAATCTCTCTCCAAAACTCTAAGTGTCATTCTCTCTGGGGCTTTGTTTCTCTGTTATCAGCATGAGTCACTTCTAAAAAGTTTTCCCGCCACATGAGATAAATTTGTGTGGGGAGGGAGGGGAGGGAGAGCTCAGAATGGAGCTAGTCTATTCAGAACACAGTTCTTCTGCTGCGTGAAGGAGGTGTGTTCCTTTCCTCCAATCAGCCCTCACACACTGTAACTGCAGTCTCTCCGATGATTATAAAAGATTTTTAACACGATATGCCCTTTTGAAGGGGTGTAGGGAGGAGAAAACTGCAGATAAACAAGTAAAATCTATGTAGGAGGATTTGTTTCACCTCTGTGTATCATCTGAGGCTGTTAACTTCACTGGGCATATGTTTGCAACCACTTTAAAGTAAAGAGACACTGTCAAATTTTTCTTTGGCAGCATGTTTTGAAGGTTTATGTGACAACACTTCCTTACTGAGTGCAGGAACTATGATTGGTTTATGTGGCAGCAAATCAAGGGAGAGGGTGCCTAGTTCAAACTTCTCCCACACCATCTATAATAGTTTCAGGTCAATTGTATTATATTTTATAAGTTTTGTTAATATTTATTTATTATTTCTGTGGCAAAAAAGTTACATGACATTTAGGGGTTTATTTACCAAAGGCAAATAGGTTGCCCAGTTTGCAAGGAAATATGTACTTTGCAAGGTAATTTGCACCAGAGCTTAGTGAATGTGGTGAAATATCACTTTGCAAAGAACACTTAATTACGTGCTAGGAAAATGAAAACAGCATTTTTGCTTGCAAATTATTTGATAATGGAAGTCAGCAGAGCTTCACTTCATTCTCTAAGCTTTGGGAAAAATGTACTTGCAAAGTGTATCGTTCCTTGTATAGAGAATAGCCCAATTGCCCTTAGTAAATCAGCCACTTATAGTCTTGAACATAGGAAACAAATGCGTATGAAATTACTATTTATTCTCCTGAATTATTTTATTACAGTCTGCTGTGTAAACTGGAAATGTAAAAGCAAGTATCACAGCAAAACAGTGGGAGTTAGTGAACAATCACCTGTTAGGAGTTACAATCTCCCAGCTGTTCAATATCTGCTGCCAACTCTGCATCAACATGTGAAGAACTTCTCCTGCTCATGTGCATACATCACAGCTGTGTGGGAAATTCTTACATATAACCATGTTCCATGGATAGATTTGCTAAGGGTATAAAGCTTGCAGCATATTATTCTTGAAGCTCATATTGATATTACCAAGATTACCTCAAGTGCAAGAAATACAAATCAGTATTAGTAATTGAATCCTTAACAGACTCAATTGTGTCCTTTATTAGATTTAGCACAGCACTTTAATCCAGCTGCTATCAAGAAAATATTTTAAAATGGATATGAACTGCCTGAACATTTATTCCTTAAGGGTCTGCTTGAATTATTTTAGGTTCTAATTTCCCAGATAACTCTGAGAAATGCAACTTAAAGAAAGAAGCCATTAAGTGTAACATTTTTATTAAATATGTAATTCATTTAATTAAAAAAAAAAACTGATCATGTTTAGAGCTGTAGTTTTCAAATGGCAAAAAAGGAGAAGTGTAAATGCTCCACATAACTAGCCAAAGACAATATAATGTAAGATATTTACTGGATGACCAGACATTACCAGTGGCCGGTCTTCAAAACCTAGGACTGTCCCTTAAAATCAGGGTCAAATCACAAGTATGCTACGTTATCCTCATTGACCAATGGCCACTGCCTCAGATCCCCACTGTTACATAGTTGATTTTATAAGTTATTTCAAGGAACACATTATGCTAAGTTAAGGTCACACATGTTGCTGTTATCAGGATCTAAAAATGAGGAATTCTTTGAAAACATAAAGTGGTACTGTCACATACCTGGTCGGAGGCCGAAGTGCAGAGATGGTTCCTCTTGCGGCTAAGTGCAGTACACCCCTGAAGATGGTACAGAAGTTGTAGTGTCCAAATAAGCACAGGTTACCAGATGGGTACAGGAGAGTAGAGCCGGTGGTCACCTGAAGTATACCGGATAATGCAGGATACACAGCAAGGCCAAAGTCTCTAGGAATTCTCAGTAACACTTGGCAATGGTGTGTGCAGGAGACGGTAGTGAAACCAGGCCGGGGGGTCAAACACTGTAGATCCGAGAGGAGGAAGAGGCAGGTAGCAGTATCAAAGTCCTTGATGCAAGCTGGGATCAGACACTGGAGATAGCAGCAAAGTCGGTAAAGCAAGCCAGGGGGTCAAACCAGGAGAGCAGATCAGACAGGTCAGGAGCAAGCCGGGTCACAACAGGAAATCCAAGTAGAATATGCACAGAGGCTCAGGAACATGGGAAAGCTGACGACAATCCAGCAATGTGATGGGCTCAGCAGCAGTCCTATATAGGCCAGTAAGTTGCCGCATCTATCACATTGTGCGTATGCGCATTCGCCAATTAGCGACATTGCGCATGCGCGTTCGCATGTTAGCACCGTTGCGGACCTGCGTATGCCCCTTCACACTTCTTGCACTAGTGTGCATGGCAATGTGCCGTAAGCATCCATTACCCGTACTGGCACTATTGCCAGTTCTCCTAGGGCCATTTCCCTAACAGGTACTAAAGTCAATTTTTTTTTACCTTAATGCTTTCCTTGCATTAAAGTAGATGTAAATCCTCCTATCTTTTTCAGCCAAGGAAACTGCCATCTTGGCCTGTTTAATCTTCAACTGCAATGATGCTGCACATGTGATCAGTTATGACACCCGCCCAGTGGGGGGTTTGACATTTTGGTTGAGAGCTCAAGAGATGTGACAGTTAGCATTCCCAGCATGCCAGGAATGTAACTTTTTTTAAACTGTTAACGCAATGGGTTTACTTCCACTTTAAAATGGAACTTTAGTCAGAAAAGTAAGTCTTGCTCGATCACTTAAGGCTGCCAACTTTTGCTGGTATAGCTATATAAAACATCAAAAATGAGTGTCTATACTGTTTAAAAATAAGTAATACACTGTTTGACCCTGCACTGTGCGTTCTCAGTTGCTCTCCTTTTTTAGGCAATTTTAGGTACTGCAGAGTTTGCAGAGGCTGTCTGCTGACAGCCTTAAAGAGGAGATAAACCCTCCTATCCTTTAGGAAGGAAGCTGCTTCTGTTTGATCTGCAACTGCCATGGTGCTGTACATGTGATCAGTTATGACACTGAAGGGTGAGAAAGAGTTAACATTACTAAAACTTTAAAATAGCTGACAGAAGAATATCTTTTTTTAGGGTCTTGTTTGTCAGGATGACCAAAGGATAGATAAGGTCTGGTAAAAACTGGTTTTGAAATGATGTCTTCAGACAAAGTAAAAACGTCAGCATTAAATAGTTTAAATTATGTCTGAGATGCTATATATGTTTATATAGGAATTATGCCTCTTGTGATGAACACTGTCCTCCCTCCCTCCTTTTCTTTGTGCAATATTCTTTGTCCATATCCTGTATAAAATCTTTATTCACCTGTCAATACATTTGCACATTCATTGAAACAACCCAACTGTGTGTGTGTTGATTTGAGTGTCTCCTGGGGGCCCCGAGAAGTTTCACTGATCGTCCCAACATCTAAGCAGATATAACCCTTTCAGCGTCATTGCAGCGTGTGGAATGTGGTGATCATCTGAAGGTATGTAGACTGTGTCTGCTTTGTTGACGCTGTTCTTCTTGCCTTGGTTCTGACAATATCCTTGTTTAGTGCAAAATTGCAAACTGCCGTGCTTTTAGCAAGCACATTAAGGCAATAGTCTTTGGTATGGACAGTATTTGATTCTCTGTTGTATGGACAGCCCCAAAACAGTGAAAAAAACTGTGAAAAAATAGTGGTGCTGAAACGAATGAACTCCTGCACACAAAGAAAAAAACAAGTGTGTGTAATATTAAAGAATATGGTAATATCAAGGTTAATGACACCTAATATTGCGTAAACCACCAATAGTGAAAAACCTGACAGGTATATAAACAGTGATTGGTGCTCTGGTAAACTGTTGTGACAAGTGAACCAAAAAGAAATATCAGAAATAACTTAAAGTGAACAGCCAAAATATATGAATATATAACAAAAGTCCATAAGAAATCTCAAAAAGAATAAAATAGTAAAATAGTCCGTGGTGTGATGAAAAAGAAGTTCTACTTTGCTATCCTTCCAGCACACCTCCATGTCTGTGACTCCACTCCCCTTTAAGAAAAGCACTCACCAGCTCTCTCTGCCTTACACTCTCGTGTTCAGCTAAAATTGCCTTAACCCACACAAAAGGGGGTGAATAATAACCTCCGTACTCCCACCATTAGCATCCAGGGTCTCCACATGTATATACTCTCTCCACATGTAAATAAAAAAGTGCTCTAATAGTGTGATAACGTACTAGTAATTTAATAAAATATAGAACATTTCTTCCACCATTGCACTCACATAATACAAAATCACATCAAGCAGAGAAAAAAATTCCACAGCAAGAACAATCCAAGCAGTGTAAACCAATGTGTTGCGGTCATGGCGGACCCAAGGTGTGCGATGGTTGATGACAGCCTCACCCGCTCCTCAGAACCGAGCCCCCACTTCCTGGTGCAGTGTGTCACGTCACAGCGCATCGTGTCACACGTAGATGATTGCTGCACAGCCACTCCCCGACATGTTTTGTCATACAGACTTAATCATGGGATTGGCCAATAATCAGAAATAATTGGAATAATTAGAAATAATCCAAATAGCAGCCCTTGCTAAAGGTAACCCCACACACCCACCCGCAGCACCGCCACCACCACCCTTGCCTCAACAACAGGTACTTTTACAAGCACAGGCAAGTGGTGGCTCAGGCTCAGGAGACTCTGATGTGGAAAGCGAGGCAGATTCAGAAATAATTGTTAAAAAGAAAATGTTAGAAACCCTTATGCAAAAAGTAGAAAATATCTCAGATCAAGTTACTGAAATACAATAGAAACACAGTGGCCCAGGGAGTAGTCTAACCCCAGAGAGAAACGGTGACCTTAGACAGAGAGCAGCAAAGATTGCAGCAAAGCAAAAACGAACTAAAAGGAAACAGGGACCCCCCCACCACTCAAAAAGGCCAAGAGGAAGCCACCTCTTCAGCAGACTTGATCCTTGATAGTGAGGAACAAGAGAAAGAGGGCAGGTTAGAAGCATCTGATACAGAAGAGTCTGCATCAGCTAAAGCAAGTCTTGCCATGCCATATCTTATCACGGGAGACCAAATGATTCTGCAGCCATTAGATTTTGAGGAACTTACCATCATAATAAAAAGAGCCCCCAAACCTCAAATCAACCCCATGGCTTGCATCGCTTTCTTAAAGAGGGCATGCAAGGGTAGGAATTACACGCAAGAAGACATGAAATTAATAATAGATGGTATCATGGGATATGATCAAGAAAGCAGTTGGGGTTGGAACAATGTCACCAGTATACACACCACACACCAGATTGTGTATCTACTAAAAAATCTTAATACCCAACACATGTCTGCACAACGACTAAGTGGGTATGAAGTCATCCTCATTAGCAACCCCTCCCTGCAGATAAGGTACAGCACTCCCACGGCAGGTCCTGCCCCCATCTTGAATGCCCTGCTTGGGATAAAGGGTAAAACAGACTAATTAGTCCCCTTCCATGATTGTATAGACATTGTACACCATGACACATCACCTCAAGCTGATTTACTTTCAAATCCCATAGAAGGAGCACACAATGGGGTTGATTTATTAAAGGCAAAACCACTTTGCACTACAAGTGGACTTCAAGTGCACTTGGAAGTGCAGTCACTTTAGATCTGAGGGGAAGCTCTGCTGATTTTATCATCCAATCATGTACAAGCAAAAATGCTGTATTTTATTTTCCTTGCATGCCCCCCTCAGATATACAGCAGCTGCACTTCCAAGTGCGCTTGCAGTGCAAAGTGGATTTGCCTTTAGTAAATAAACCCCATTGTGTTTGTGGATGGGTCTTGCTCTCGCCCCGATGATCACACCTACCTGCAGGGTATGCAGTGGTAACATTACCTGACAAAGTAATAGAGGCACAACCCATCCCTTATCAATCAGCTCAAGCAGCAGAGCTTATTGCTCTCACTAGAGCGTGTCAGCTTTTTACAGGACAAGAAGAGAACATTTACACAGATTCCAAATATGCATTCGGAGTGTCACATGACTTCGGAGTTATTTGGCAGAGGCGTGGTTACGTTACCGCTGATGGAAAATCCATCTCCCATTCTTCCCTAGTCACCAACCTCCTTGATGCTATTGCACTACCTAGTAAGATAGCAATCATTCACTGTAAAGCGCACACACACAGTACTGATGACATTTCAAAGGGAAATGCACTGGCCGATGCTGCTGCTAAACAAGCTCCTTTGATGATCCCAGCTTTTATCTAAATGCCCCCCCTTACACCCCCAACTTTGCCCTGGGAACAGGTTTTGTAGGACCTACAGGCTATGGCTTCACCAGAAGATCTGGCCTATTGGCATAAACAGGGTCTGACAATGAGTCCTGTAAATAGACTCATTACCAAAGAGGGGAAACCAGGCATACCAAAAGCAAGTGCACCTTTATTCATCTCACAGTACCATGGCATAGGACATAAGGGATGGAAAGCTACAGCTGAAATGTTAACACAAGACTTTCGCATTCTACATTTATTACCCCTATGTAAATCTTTTGTGTACAGATGCATTGAATGTATCAGAAATAACCCAAACACACCAAACAAGCCGAAACATGAACATCTACTGTATCCCACTTCTCTTTTTACACATCCACAAATTGATTTCACTCACATGCCAAAACTGGGCAAGAGACAGGAATATTTGTTAGTGATAGTGGACATGTTCTCCAGGTGGGTAGAAGTTTTTGTATGTACCAGGGAAGATGCAAGGACAGTTGTAAAAATCCTGACACAAGAAATAATACCCAGGGGGGATGTCCATTGCAAATAAATTCAGATAACGGCCCAGCCTTTGTCTCCAAGGTATGTCAGGAACTAGTAAAGACTTTGCAAATAGAGTGGAAATTCTACATTCCATATTACCCACAGAGTTCAGGTAGAGTGGAAAGAATCAACCGAACAATTAAAGATAAAATAAGGAAGGCTACAGGTGGCACAATTGCCAAATGGAAAACTTGCTGCCTGCGGTTTTAGCAGAAATAAGAATGACCCCTTCCAAGACCAATCACTTGTCCCCTTTTGAGATCCTGATGGGTCGACCTTTTCCCACGCCCTGGATTAAGAAACCCTTGGTAATAGAGCAGGGAGATCTGAGTTTGATACAGGAAGAATATTGTAGAAACTTGATTATGAAACTGAATGGCGTCTACGATAAAGTATTCTCTTCTTTTCCATTACCCTCACAGGAACCAACACACGAGTTCCAACCTGGAGATGTGGTCGTAATTCGCCAGCTGAACCGGACCAAGAAGCAAGATTACCCTTTTGGCCCGTCCACTAGCGTAGTCGCAGTGACCAGAATCGCTGTCCTCATGGAACAATCTGGAGCCTGGATCCATGCTGAGAGGATAAAGTACCACAAAGGACCCCGAAGCAAGACACAAATCAAGGAGGTTGAGCAGGTGATGCAAATCCTCGAAGAACGAGTGAAACAGGTGATGAAGACTCTGAAAAAGATGACTTCACTTCTCTCACCACAGACTTCTGGGAAAGCCTTGTGCCTACTCTGTATGCTGGCACTGATGGTGTTTCTGCCCATATGAATCATTACTAACTGTATTTATCATCCTAAGGACTTGGGCGCCCTAAGGGCCATATACAGCCCCCCTTCTAATGAAATAGTAACTAGACAAAGGAGGGAATCGAACCTGGAAGGCCCAAATGACTCATACCCCCCCACTGATAAAATGTTGTTACTTCAGTATAAGTATTCTTATGCTCAGAAGTCAGGTTATGACAAATGTTGGGT
Organism: Aquarana catesbeiana; assembly: GCF_042186555.1. Classification (NCBI taxonomy): domain Eukaryota; kingdom Metazoa; phylum Chordata; class Amphibia; order Anura; family Ranidae; genus Aquarana; species Aquarana catesbeiana. The sequence continues at coordinate 151,512,416 of NC_133332.1, read as the reverse complement.
ATGTAGTAAATTGCACCCGAGCACACTTCGAATTCCTTTTTTAGCCGTCCCTGTGAACGAAACTCTGTTTTAGAATAGTACTCCTCCTGTAACTATAACCAATATATCGGCCATATAAGCAAATAACACAATTTCCTTCCCGATAATTGGTAGAAGCCACTCTCTTTAACTTAGGAAATTCCTTAAATAAAAGGTCAAAAGATATGCTGAAGCTCACAGTTTAATATCTCTTTCCACAGAGATTTGTCCTCCATGTTTCACACCAATGACCCAGAACTTAATACAAATGTAAATACTCTCTTGAATCAGGGAGCTGGTACCAACAACCCTGTGAGTTTTGTTTTGAACCAGTTGACCATGGCCACCGTTTCTGAAAGTTTTCAGGATACTGTAAGCCAACGATCGTTTTGCCTAGGGGATAGTCTATATGTATGTTGCGGCAAGGAATGCTATCCATGGATACCGGTTGGTACCTGTGGTTGGTGCTATTTGGCCTCATTGATTCCAGTGATGGGAATCATAGGGGGTGAAAAAGGAAAACACCAACATATTTTGAAAGCTAGCGCATACCCCAGGTACCCCCTTAAACACATAGAGAAAAGAGAGTTGTTTTCTGATAAAGACCAAGCCTGGTCATGGTTTCCTTCATGGACAGGATGGGGAATAGAAATGATGAAAAGAATGAATAATTACTCCAAAATTATGGACGAAATTAAGGAAAAGAATTCTGTAGACATCAAATTGTTAAGTATTGAACAAAGGGCTATTCGTAAACAACTGGATATGCACAAAGTAGCTATTGAATCCATAAGTGCTGTTCTGACTGGACTCTGTGAAGTAAAGGAGGACTATCAGTGCTGCACATTGATTCATGATACCAGTATTGAAGTTCCGTATTATTTTTATATAATTGATAAACACCGAAAGGAGGTGTCAAACCTCCAAGCTGAAGCGAGAGATACTGCCAAAGATGGGTGGAACCCCTTTAAGGGACTAGGAAGTTTTGGTGATTTTTTTGGTTCCATTTTCTCTTGGTTCCGACAGGCAGGAACGTTAATTTTAATGTGCCTGGTTTTTATCCTTGTTTATATATATATATATATATACATACACACACATACACACACATATATATATATATATATATATATATATATATATATATATATATATATATATATATATATATATATATATATACACATATACACAGTGGGGACAGAAAGTATTCAGACCCCCTTACATTTTCACTCTTTGTTATATTGCAGCCATTTGCTAAAATCATTTAAGTTCATTTTTTTCCTCATTAATGTACACACAGCACCCCATATTGACAGAAAAATGCAGAATTATTGACATTTTTGCAGATTTATTAAAAAAGAAAAACTGAAATATATGGTCCTAAGTATTCAGACCCTTTGCTCAGTATTCAGTAGAAGCCCCTTTTGATCTAATACAGCCATGAGTCTTGTTGGGAAAGATGCAACAAGTTTTTCACACCTGGATTTGGGGATCCTCTGCCATGCCTCCTTGCAGATCCTCTCCAGTTCTGTCAGGTTGGATGGTAAACGTTGGTGGACAGCCATTTTTAGGTCTCTCCAGAGATGCTCAATTGGGTTTCAGTCAGGGCTCTGGCTGGGCCATTCAAGAACAGTCACGGAGTTGTTGTGAAGCTACTCCTTCATTATTTTAGCTGTGTGCTTAGGGTCATTGTCTTGTTGGAAGGTAAACCTTCGGCCCAGTCTGAGGTCCTGAGCACTCTGGAGAAGGTTTTTGTCCAGGATATCCCTGTACTTGGCTGCATTCATCTTTCCCTTGATTGAAACCAGTCGTCCTGTCCCTGCAGCTGAAAAACACCCCCACAGCACGATGCTACCAACACCATGCTTTACTGTTGGGACTGTATTGGACAGGTGATGAGCAGTGCCTGGTTTTCTCCACACATACCGCTTAGAATTAAGGCCAAAAAGTTCTATCTTTGTCTCATCAGACCAAAGAATCTTATTTCTCACCATCTTGGAGTCCTTCAGGTGTTTTTTTTAGCAAACTCCATGCAGGCTTTCATGTGTCTTGCACTGAGGAGAGGCTTCCGTCGGGCCACTCTGCCATAAATCCTCGATTGGTGGAGGGCTGCAGTGAAGGTTGACTTTCTACAACTTTCTCCCATCTCCCGACTGCATCTCTGGAGCTCAGCCACAGTGATCTTTAGGTTCTTCTTTACCTCTCTCACCAAGGCTCTTCTCCCCAGATAGCTCAGTTTGGCCGGATGGACAGCTCTAGGAAGGGTTCTGGTCGTCCCAAATGTCTTCCATTTAAGGATTATGGAGACCACTGTGCTCTTAGAAACCTTAAGTGCAGCAGAAATTTTTTTTGTAACCTTGGCCAGATCTGTGCCTTGCCACAATTCTGTCTCTGACCCCTTCAGGCAGTTGCTTTGAACTCATGATTCTCATTTGCTCTGACATGCACTGTGAGCTGTAAGGTCTTATATAGACAGGTGTGTGGCTTTCCTAATCAAGTCCAATCAGTATAATCAAACACAGCTGGACTCAAATGAAGGTGTAGAACCATCTCAAGGATGATCAAAAGAAATGGACGGCACCTGAGTTAAATATGTTAGTGTCACAGCAAAGGGTCTGAATACTTAGGACCATGTGATATTTCAGTTTTTCTTTTTTAATAAATCTGCAAAAATGTCAACAATTCTGTGTTTTTCTGTAAATATGTACATATGTGTGTACATTAATGAGGAAAAAAAAATTGATTTTAGCAAATGGCTGCAATATAACAACGAGTGAAAAATTTAAGGGGGTCTGAATACTTTCCATCCCCACTGTATATATATTGTTCAAGCTTATTCAATGCATCTGTAATTATACAATGCAACACAATGACCCCACACAGAAAACATTAAGTGATCATGGTGAAATCACTTTGTGATCTAAGAGGGTATTGAAGGGTGAGAAAGAGTTAACATGACTAAAACTTTAAAATTGCTGACAGAGGAATATCTTTATTTTAGGGTCTAGTTTGTCACGATGACCACAGGATAGATAAGGTCTGGTAAAAACTGGTTTTGAAACGATGTCTTCAGACAAAGTCAAAACGTCAGCATTAAATAGTTTAAATTATGTCTGAGATGCTATGTATGTTTATATAGGAATTATGCCTCATGTGATGAACTCTGTCCTCCCTCCCTCCCTCCTTTTCTTTGTGCAATATTCTTTGTCCATAGCCTGTATAAAACTTTGTTCACCTGTCAATACATTTCAGCATTCATTGAAACAACCGACTGTGTGTGTGTTGATTTGAGTGTCTCCCATGGGCCCAGAGAAGTTTCACTGATCGTCCCAACATCTAAGCATATTTAACCCTTTCAGACACCAGACATTTGATGGTTTGAAAGTTTGGTTGAGGACAAAAGCAAATGCGACAGTTAGCAATCCCAGCATTCCAGGAATGTAACTGTTTTTTGAAACCATTAATTCACTGGGTTTAGTTCCGCTTTATGTTTTACTGCTGGGGCTCTGGGCTTCAGCAAAATGGCAGCCTCCAGCAAGGAGAAACAGGAGCAATGATGGAGGCAATTTACAGCACACATTAACTTTGGTAGCATAATTATTAATGTGGAATATATGTTCCTCGCTAAAGAACATTATTTTTTATCAAGTTGTTATGGGTAAAGTTCTGCTTTAAGGTAAAACATACCACACTAAAGGAATTACAGAAAAAACACCCCACTACCTGTTCCTACCCCCATATCTCTACATAGTTCCATATATAACTCTATATATGATTGTGGGGAAGAGGTCATGTAGCCCCTCTTTCCTAGCCTAATAGGCTATGTGCTAAGATTAAGGGTTTGGTACAGGTTTGGGGGGGGTCGTAGGTCTGTTTTTTGTGTGGACCACCCTAAAATTCATACCAGTTCCAAGGGCATTATTTACAGTATCTCACACAAGTGAGTATACCCCTCACATTTTTGTAAATATTTTATTATATCTTTTCATGTGACAACACTGAAGAAATGACACTTTGCTATAATGTAAAGTAGTGAGTGTACAGCTTGTATAATAGTGTAAATTTGCTGTCCCCTCAAAATAACTCAAAACTTTAATACAGTGGTTCTCAACTCTTGTCCCCAGGAACCACTAACAGGCCAGGTTTACAAGATAACTGAATCACATCACAGGTGATATAATTTGCTGCTCAGTGATTTCAGTATTCTAGTCTGCATCTCCCCAAGGTAATACTTGGTCCTGAGGACTGGAGTTGCGAACCACTGCTTTAACCACTTCAGCCCCGGAAGGATTTACCCCCTTCCTGACCAGAGCACTTTTTACAATTTGGCACTGCGTCGCTTTAACTGCTAATTGCGCGGTCATGCAATGCTGTACCCAAACGAAATTTGCGTCCTTTTCTTCCCACAAATAGAGCTTTCTTTTGGTGGTATTTGATCACCTCTGCCGTTTTTATTTTTTGCGCTATACACGGAAAAAGACCGAAAATTTTGAAAAAAAATGATATTTTCTACTTTTTGTTCTAAAAAAAATCCAATAAACTAAATTTTAGTCATACATTTAGGCCAAAATGTATTCGGCCACATGTCTTTGGTAAAAAAAAATGTCAATAAGTGTATATTTATTGGTTTGCGCAAAAGTTATAGCGCCTACAAACTAGGGTACATTTTCTGGAATTTACACAGCCTTTAATTTATGACTGCCTATGTCGTTTCTTGAGGTGCTAAAATGGCAGGGCAGTACAAAACCCCCACAAATGACCCCATTTTGGAAAGTAGACACCCCAAAGAAATTGCTTTGTCACAAAGTTTTGAAAATTGAAAAAAGAAAAAAAAAATTTTTCTTGTCTTTCTTTATTTTCAAAAACAAATGAGAGCTGCAAAATACTCACCATGCCTCTCAGCAAATAGCTTGGGGTGTCTACTTTCCAAAATGGGGTCATTTGGGGGGGGGGGGTTGTGCCACCTGGGCATTCCATGGCCTCCGAAACTGTGATAGGCAGTAAAGAGTGTTATCAAAAATTTACACCCTTAGAAATCCTGAAGGCGGTGATTGGTTTTCGGGGCCCCATACGCCTTCAGGATTTGCCTATGTCGTTTCTTGAGGTGCTAAAATGGCAGGGCAGTACAAAACCCCCACAAATGACCCCATTTTGGAAAGTAGACACCCCAAAGAAATTGCTGAGAGGCATGTTGAGCCTAGTGAATATTCATTTTTTTTGTCCCAAGTGATTGAATAATGACAAAAAAAAAAAAAATTACAAAAAGTTGTCACTAAATTATATATTGCTCACACAGGCCATGGGCATGTGGAATTGCACCCCAAAATACATTTAGCTGCTTCTCCCCACGTACGGGGCCCCGAAAACCAAGCACCGCCTTCAGGATTTCTAAGGGTGTAAATTTTTTATTTCACTCTTTACTGCCTATCACAGTTTCGGAGGCCATGGAATGCCCAGGTGGCACAAACCCCCCCCCAAATGACCCCATTTTGGAAAGTAGACACCCCAAGCTATTTGCTTTGAGGCATGTTGAGTCCATGGAATGTTTTATATTTTGACACAAGTTGCGGGAAAGTGACAATTTTTTTTTTTTTTGCACAAAGTTGTCACTAAATGATATATTGCTCACACATGCCATGGGCATATGTGGAATTGCACCCCAAAATACATTTAGCTGCTTCTCCTGAGTATGGGGATACCACATGTGTGGGACTTTTTAGGAGCCTAGCCGCGTATGGGGCCCCGAAAACCAAGCACCGCCTTCAGGCTTTCTAAGGACGTAAATTTTTGATTTCACTCTTCACTGCCTATCACAGTTTCGGAGGCCATGGAATGCCCAGGTGGCAAAAACCCCCCCAAATGACCCCATTTTGGAAAGTAGACACCCCAAGCTATTTGCTGAGAGGTATAGTGAGTATTTTGCAGACCTCACTTTTTGTCACAAAGTTTTGAAAATTGAAAAAAGAAAAAAAAAAATTTTTTCTTGTCTTTCTTTATTTTCAAAAACAAATGAGAGCTGCAAAATACTCACCATGCCTCTCAGCAAATAGCTTGGGGTGTCTACTTTCCAAAATGGGGTCATTTGGGGGGGGGGGCTGTGCCACTGGGCATTCCATGGCCTCCGAAACTGTGATAGGCAGTAAAGAGTGTTATCAAAAATTTACACCCTTAGAAATCCTGAAGGCGGTGATTGGTTTTCGGGGCCCCATACGCCTTCAGGATTTCTAAGGGTGTAAATTTTTGATAACACTCTTTACTGCCTATCACAGTTTCGGAGGCCATGGAATGCCCAGGTGGCACAAACCCCCCCCCCCCAAATGACCCCATTTTGGAAAGTAGACACCCCAAGCTATTTGCTGAGAGGCATGGTGAGTATTTTGCAGCTCTCATTTGTTTTTGAAAATAAAGAAAGAAAGACAAGAAAACATTTTTTTTTTTCTTTTTTCGATTTTCAAAACTTTGTGACAAAAAGTGAGGTCTGCAAAATACTCACTATACCTCTCAGCAAATAGCTTGGGGTGTCTACTTTCCAAAATGGGGTCATTTGGGGGGGGGTTTGCCACCTGGGCATTCCATGGCCTCCGAAACTGTGATAGGCAGTGAAGAGTGAAATCAAAAATTTACGTCCTTAGAAAGCCTGAAGGCGGTGCTTGGTTTTCGGGGTCCCGTGCGCGGCTAGGCTCCCAAAAAGTCCCACACATGTGGTATCCCCGTACTCATGAGAAGCAACAGAATGTATTTTGGGGTGTAATTTCACATATTCCCATGGCATGTTTGAGCAATATATCATTTAGTGACAACTTTGTGCAAAAAAAAAAAAAAAATTGTCTCTTTCCCGCAACTTCTGTCACAATATAAAATATTCCATGGACTCGACATGCCTCTCAGCAAATAGCTTGGGGTGTCTACTTTCCAAAATGGGGTCATTTGGGGGGGTCTTGAACTGTCCTGGCATTTTATGCACAACATTTAGAAGATTAGGTCACACATCACCCACTCTTCTAACCACTTGAAGACAAAGCCCTTTCTGACACTTTTTGATTACATGAAAAAATTATTTTTTTTTGCAAGAAAATTACTTTCAACCCCCAAACATTATATATTTTTTTTAAAGCAAATGCCCTACAGATTAAAATGGTGGGTGTTTCATTTTTTTTTTCACACAGTATTTGTGCAGCGATTTTTCAAACGCATTTTTTGGGGAAAAAACACACTTTTTTAAATTTTAATGCACTAAAACACACTATATTGCCCAAATGTTTGATGAAATAAAAAAGATGATCTTAGGCCGAGTACATGGATACCAAACATGACATGCTTTAAAATTGTGCACAAACGTGCAGTGGCGACAAACTAAATACATTTTTAAAAGCCTTTAAAAGCCACTAAGGGAGGTGTACGGTGCATGCGTGGGTGTTAGCGGTACTGGCGCTAATCTGACGCTGCCTGGGGCTGGTGCTTGCCAGTTCACCAAAACGCTACCAAGAAAACTGTTAGCGATCGCAGGGATCAGGCCTGACTCTGCGAGCGCTGCAGTTATGCGTTTAGTGTTTTGTAAGTGACAGTGATCGATCGATACTGCACTTGGGTGGGCTGGGCCGGGCGGAGGGGCAAAACGCAGGTGCTAGCAGGTATCTGGGCTGATCCCGCTAACACTGCGTTTTTGGGAACCCTAAACTGCTGGGGACGCTAGTATAGATCTGATCGGATCAGATATTGATGCGTTCAGATACTATACCACTAAGGGAGGCGTATGCTGCGTGCGTGGGTGTTAGCGGTACTGGCGCTAATCTGACGCTGCCTGGGGCGACGCATATCACCACCGGGTAATCAGGGGGCTAAAGCTTTATTCGGTAATAAACGGCGGGTGCCCTGACACTATAAAAAATAAACGAACTAACCAGCGTCACCTGTAATGGTTATACGGTGATCAGTGGTGAAAGGGTTAACTAGGGGGCAATCAAGGGGTTAAAACATTTATTAGATAGTATATGGGGGTCCCTGACGCTATAAAACGCTGACGGCGAACCTAAATATTTACGTCCCTAACTAGCGTCACCAGCGACACTAATACAGCGATCAGAAAAATGATCGCTTAGTGACACTGGTGGCGGGGGGTGATCAAAGGGTTAAAACTTTATTAGGGGGGGTTAGGGGGGCACCCTAGACCTAAAGGGGGCTAATACTAACTGCCCTACCACTTCTAACTGTCACAAACTGACACCGTGCAGTAATCAGAAAAAAAAAATACTGCTTGGTGTCAGTGGGACATGGGGGGGGGTGATTGGGGGGTGATCGGGGGGCGATCGGGGGGGGAAATCGGGGGTGTAATGTGTGCCTGTCATGTTCTACTAAGTGTGTGTGTGTTGTGCACTCACATGTCTTCTCTCCTCGGCGCAGGAACGGAAACTGCCGAGCCGAGGAGAGATGACATCACATCCTCTGCCTGTGTGTACTACACACAGGCAGGGGAGGATTCCCATTGGCTGGGAGCGATCGTGAGGGGGGGCCATGATCGGATGGCCTCCTCCTCATCACAGAACGCTCCCAGTCACAAGCCGACCGCCGCTGGCACCGGGGGGGGTCCGATCGGACCCCCCGCCCGCGGGAGGCAGATCACGTATGGGTACGTGATTCTGCCTGCCCGTGCCATTCTGCCGATGTATATCGGCGTGAGGCAAATGGTTAATATATACAGTATCTCACACAAGTGAGTACACCCCTCACGTTTTTGTAAATATTTTATTATATCAGCTTGTATAACAGTGTAAATTTGCTGTCCCCTCAAAATAACTCAATACACATCCATTAATGTCTAAACCGCTGGCAACAAAAGTGAATACACCCCTACGTGAAAATGTCCAATTTGGGCCCAAAGTGTCAATATTTTGTGTGGTCACCATTATTTTCCAGCACTGACTTACATTTTCACGTAGGGGTGTATTCACTTTTGTTGCCAGCGGTTTAGACATTAATGGATGTGTATTGAGTTATTTTGAGGGGACGGCAAAGTTACACTGTTATACAAGCTGTACATTCACTACTTTACATTTTAGCAAAGTGTCATTTCTTCAGAGTTGTCACATGAAAAGATATAATAAAATATTTACAAAAATGTGAGGGATGTACTCACTTGTGTGAGATACTGTATATATTAAAGCAGTGGTTCTCAACTCCAGTCCTCAGGACCCACCAACAGGCCAGATTTTAAATATTACCTTGGGGAGATGAAGACTAGAATACTGCAATCACATAGGTGTCCTTTTATGAAACTGAGATCAGCGGCGATCCCGAGTCTCACCGCTGATCTCAGCGCTTTACCAGTTTATGAAACTGAGATAATCAGCGGAGAACATGTTCTCCGCTGATTATCTCAGCAGAGTGAGAATTCACAGAAACGGCCAGTTTATGAAGGTGCGATCTCCACACCTCACTGGCGACCTGTGACAGAATTCTCACTTTCTGATTCACCATTTCAGAAGTGGAGAATCAGAGTGAGAAGCCTGAAACTGGCTGATATTCTGGAGAAAGAAAGAAGTCTTTTGACTTCTTTCTTTCACCAAACAGTCAGAGCACACCTTCCCCACCATTACACACCCCAAAACCAGCAGGATAGGAATTTATAGTGTATATATATATATATATATATATATATATATATATATATATATATATATATATATATATATATATATGTATATATATATATATATATATATATATGTATATATATATATATACACATATATATATATATATATATATATACACATATATATATATATATATATATATATATATATATATATATATATATATATATATATATATATATATATATATATATACACATACATATATATATATATATATATATATATATATATATATATATATATAAATATACATCTATATATATATATATCTATATATAGCTATATATATATATATATATATATATATATGTATATATATATATATATATATATATATATATGTATCTATATATAGATAGATATATATATTTTTTTTTAGATGTTCACGTCTCTGGCTGGGTTCACACTTGTGCGATGCGTGAACCAGCGTGATTCCTGTGCGGGTTTTCACATCGCACCTACATTGACATCTGCGCACCACTGCGGGTGTCAATGTAAAGTTAATGACACCCCCAGATCATTTCACAGATCGCAGTGCGAACTATGTAATGGTGCAGGAATCGGATCGCATGGGTGTTCACACCCATGCGATCCGATTCCAGTGCGGACCAAATAAAGGGTCCTGTACCATTTTGGTGCAAATGCAATATGATTTAGGGCCAGTTCCCACTGCTGCGGTGTCCGAGATCGGATGTGATTCGCACCGCAGTGCAAAATCACATCCGATCTCTGTGCGATGCGATTTCAGCCATACAGATAGTATTGCTAAATTTGCATTGCCCTCGGACCAAACTCTTACAGGACCCTTTTTTTGGTCCACAGCAGAATCGGATTGCATGGGTGTTCACACCCATGCGATTCGATTACTGTCCGAGTTTGCAGATCGCACTGCGATATGCGAACTGATTTGGGGGTGTTAACTTTTAGGCCCAGTTCACACTTGTGCGATGCCGGACATCGCACAGGCATCGCATGTTATTTGCAGCACACTGCCATTCACATTACATGCGATGTCTGTGCGGTGCGATATCAGCTGTACAGATAGTATGGCTGATATCGCACCGCATTCGGTGCAAACACGCACAGGACCCTTTTTTCTGTTCGGACCAGAATCGGATCGCATGTGTGTTCACACATATGCGATCCGATTCATGTCCGAACTGTCAGTTCGCAGTGCGATATGCAAGCTGAACTGGGGGTGTCCTTAACAATGTATTGACACTCCCCAGCGATTCGCATATGGCAGTGTGAACTGACATGCGAGTCGGTGCGATGCGGGAACCCGCAGTGGATTCGCAGTGTTCTCGCATCGCACCAGTTTATCAATTTTTATGTTTATCTATAATGAAATATATTTTATTTTAATTTATTAATAAATATTTATACTTGTATACTTTATTAAAATTATTTTTTTAATGATTATAAATGTATTTTGCATTTATATGAATGGTGTATAGCTGCATTACATATGTGCATTACATTCATTTACTATACACCATTCACATTTAAATAGGGACATGTATGATCTTTAAATATTGATAAAAACAATGTTTTTTTTATAATTAGGTTAATGTATATTGTGTAGGGGGAATTTATCTTTATTATTTTATTAATATGTTGGGGAATAATGTGTGCTGATTTGTGTTAAACTTTTGTATTTTATGGTTCCTCATACTGTAATCCCGCTATATCACACGAGATTACAGTGAGAGGAGCCATTCTCAGGAGTTCCCGGCGTTTGTAGATCGCTCCTCAACTCAACATGAGAAGCGATCTACACACTTTCATAAACAGGCACTCAGAGGAGAGCGATCTCCTCTGAGAATGCCTGAGAACTGAAAAGCGGTATTTTACCGCACTTTCATAAAAGGACACCTGAGCAGCAAATGATATCACCTGTGATGTATTTCAGTTATCTTGTAAACCTGGCCTGTTAGTGGGTCCTGGGGACAGGAGTTGAGAACCACTGTATTAAAGGAAGCTTTCAGAGAAAAATAAATAATGGCTTTTTAAACAGCCTTTTTCCTTTGTAAATGTCACTTTTGCTTATTTGTAAATGTCCCTTTGTTCACATGGCAGAGATACACCACTTCACAGGCAGGCTTAGGAGACCCCCCCCCCCCCCCCTTCACAAGGAGATTTTTTAAAGGAAGTATGCATTTCTAATATTGCACTTACAGAATTGTTGAATGCGATGCTCCTTTGAAAACTTTATTTTCTTTTTTTTTTGTGCATTGGTACATGTACCCTGTACAGTGCTTATCCCTGTGTACTTTTTTGCCAATCTCTTGGCTATTAGCCTCAAAATTGAGAAAATTTATTTAACAGGCTTGGCTCATATTGACTTCATTGGGATTCAGATTCAGCATCCAAACTGCTAATATGTTTACTCAAACCTCCCTGAACTGAACCAAGATGTGTTCAGCTCATCCCTATTAATTAAAGACTCATTAGATGGGATGATTTTGCAGGAGTACAATTAGGAGACATAGACAGAGCATTGTCACTGAGAAAGTGCCTGTACAAGGCCTTAATAACAGGATCACACAGTATTGTTTTAATGAAAGCTGCAGATTTAAAGTTTAGGTATGATACGTTTGCATTGTTATATTGGTTCAGCTTGGACCAATGTAAGTGTGTATATGTCTTACATTCATGATCCCTGTGTAAGCTGAAAATAACTGTAATAGAGACCGCTACTACAGTGATTGCCACTAGATTCCGGGTCCTGTGCCAAACAGCTGTGCTGCTGATTAGTGAACCCAGGGGTCATCCGTTTAGCATGGGCACCATTCAGAGAACACATTGCATTTTTTCAATAAATGCAATGTATTCTATGATTGGAAGAGGTGGAGATTGTTACGTCACCAACTCACCTCTCCAACCTGTCCAATCATAGAATGCTTTTCTGAAAGCATTCTATGATTGGGAGACAGCCTTGGTCGCTGTAGTAACAGTGACTACTGCAGTGATTTGCAGGTTGCACAGGGAACAGGCATGGCACATGCATAATTACATTTACCAAACTGAACCAATGTAACTATGTAAAAATATTCATACTTGGCATTCATCTTTAAATACAAATATTAAAAGCGACATTTGAAATTACATTAACATAGTAAATTTTAATTCATTTTTATTACATTGTAATGACTGGGTTTACATATACATTAAACAGTAAAAAAAAACAATCTTTTTATTCCCTTTTTTTGCTTGGCCTTATTTAGGGCATTTCATGCATATATTTTAGTTATTCATGATGCTCCATGAAATGATACTTTGTAGTATTAATATAGGAAGAATACAGTTATTCAAAACCTGACCTTCAAAATATAATTTGCATGATTAACTGCATACCACTGCTAGCATGAACACAATTATACTATGTTTAGTGCATTTAAGAAGCACCATTACGTTAACAGATAAATAAACATGTATGATTAATAAATTGTACCCAGTTATTGGAACAATACCAAAATAAAATACATTTGTTTAAAAATAACAATGAGCATTGCTTCCAATTAATCAAAGCTTCAAAACAACTAAGATTAAATTTGGATTTTGAAAAATGTAACGAGTTGAGAAGTAGCTCATTAGCTTTTTAAATGAAGTTGTATACTAAAATCCCACCCACTGATACATTAGACATAAATGTTTCTAGGCATTTTGATTCTTAGAAGAAAGAAAGTTTTGGAAAAAATGCATATTAGACTAGGTTCAGACATATGTGAGCCATAGTTTGCACGGACACGGCAGCCCATTCTCCCAGTGGAGGGAGAATCTTCAAGTCTGAATATAAATATGATCATACAACATATGACGCATAAGTGTAAACATCACCTAAAAACTGTAATTAAAAAAAATGGAGGCTGTCAGTTCTGATAGCTCTTTAATACGTTGAGTATGTGACCCAGAACAAATATGCATAAGGACTTCTGACATTTCTTTGACTTTTTCTAGATTAGTAGCTCAAAACATATTGAAACCAGGTAGCTAGCATGTTCAGAAGGGGGTTAACCACCCCAATGTGTCGCTCAAAATGGAAACAAAGTCTGCCATAATTGATCCTTCCTTAAAAAAATACTGGTTGCGTGGCTGTCATGTTGACTATTTTGCTTGAATATGGAGAGTTACTGACCCACAAAAAATAAATGTATGTAGATAAGAACTTCTGATTTTCATGACCTGTTCTAGATTGGATATTTAAAGACTGTTAAAAGGGAACTATGGCAAAATTAAAAATGAATATATTATGCGGTCCACCAACAGTATTAATTATTTTGTTTCTCTGTAACATTCCTTTTATTTTGATTTATTTTATTGTTGATACTAGGGTGAAATGCACAGGGTAATCTTAGGTGGACACTACTTTAAGACCCCTTTCACACTGAGCCACCCCGGACGTCATCGGTAAAGCGGCGCTATTTTTAGCACCGCTTTACCGTCATTTTAGCTGCACTATTCGGCTGTTGCAGCGGCGCTTTGCCGGTGGTATAGCAGCGCTGCCCCATTGTTTTCAATGGGCAGGGGCACTTTAGGAGCCCAAAGAAGCTGCTGGCAGGACTTTTTCTGACGCCCTGCCCATGCACCGCTCCAGTGTGAAAGCCCTCGGGCTTTCACACTGGAGTGAATGGGACCGCTGTTTCAGGGCGCTTTGCAGGTGCTATTTTTAACTCTATAGCGCCTGCAAAGTGCCTCAGTGTGAAAGGGGTCTTAAATACACTTTAGGACTATGTTTTGGGTAAAGGGTTTTTCAGCAGATGACTTAAGCACTCATAGGAATGAAAAAGGCCAGGGGCTATGGGCACACTGTGAAACTGAGCAGGGAAGTACAGTGAATATTGCTGGAACAGGAAACAAGGTCAATATTTTTCATAGCAGCCTGCAGTAAGAGGGAAGAAAGATAGGGGTGACATTGACATTAAATTCATGTAAAACACATTAAAACTGTTCAACCTCAGCTAAAACTATGTCAGCAGTTACAGCAGCAATTTTATTTCTTTTTGAAAAAAGGGTAACCAGATATATAAAAGCTGGCCATTGGTCATCTTAGGCAGTGCTATAATTTGTCCCAACCGCTGTAAATATCACTTTTAGTGACAGCTTGGTCTGCATGCAAATGTGGAGGAAAATATAAATAAAGTCAATTGGAATTAAAAATGGAATTAATTTAATGATTATTATCATTAGAGGCAGAGAGTTAGCAGAGTACAATATTTTTTGCTATAGTGGGCCAAATTTATGGATTAGTAAAATTGCCAGTTAACTAGCATTTTCAGAAGCAGGTCAGCAATGACAGCCCATATATCTCTCTTATGACAGGTTTACTTTTTACATACTCCAGAACGTGGGTACTCTAAATAAATACTCACTGAATACACACAATGGTTTCCCTTTCAACGTTTAAGAAATGGAATATTCATTCAGGTGGATGCAAGAAACATATCTTTGATGTCTTATGTTGTTAATGCTTTAAAGCATTTCAATCCTCCATATCAGCGTGCCATCACTGGGTGTTTTTATATTGTTATGGCAGGCAGCTGTTCTATTCTATTGTGCTCATTCCCTCTTTGTAAAGACTACGGTGTGTAATGACACAAGGATTGTTGTGCAGTAAAGGTACAGTGAAAAGGTCAGAGCAGCTCCATGACTGCAAGACTTCACATCATTAAGTATCTTCCTCATGGTAGCTAATTTATAATGAATATGTAATGACAGAACATTAGCTGAGTATTCCCGTGACCTATGCTGCATGGGAAAAGTACAATGTTTATAGTCACTTAAAAGTGTTATTACTGATGCTGACAGCAGTGAAAAATATATTACAATATATTACATATATTACAGATATAGTACATAGATTTAAAGTGGTTGTAAAGGCAGAAGGTTTTTTTATCTTAATGCATTCTATGCATTAAGATAAAAAGCCTTCTGTGTGCAGCAGCCCCCCTCATCTCGCCTAATACTTACCTGAGTCCCATTTAGAGCCAGCGATGTCCACAAGTGCCTCGGCCATCCGGGACTCTCCCTCCTGATTAGCTGAGACACAGCAGGGGCTCCATTGGCTCACACAGCTGTCAATCAAAGTCAGTTAACCAATGTGGAGAGAGAGGGGGTGGGGCCGGACCACAGCATTGTGTCTGAATGGACACAGGGAGCTGCGGCTCGGCTCAGGTGCCCCAATAGCAAATGAAGATAAACAAAAATATAACTGCGCTAACCCAGTGAAAGAAAATAAAGCTGCTACACAAAAATATGACAAGTATTTCAAAATTAGGATGGTGTGAACATGTTGCGCTAAAACGTATCCAAAACATGTGTTGAAATAAATGTGATTTAGTAACCTATGGGTGACCACGCACCATAATGTGGGTGTGAATAAAGTCAATAATAAAGTCCAACAATAAAATAAAAAGTGAAATCCAATGTATGTGAAGAAATGTTCTAGTATGTGATTCATCAACATGGAAATCTTGAGGTGGAGAGAGATATTAAACACTCTTACCGGAAACCGGTGGATTCGGATACCAGTGACACCGAATCAAACAGGCTTAGAGATCCAGATGGCTGGCTGTCCTGGAAGGAAGTGAAGGTGCCGGATCTCAAAACGCATCTCCTCTTGTCTGGAACAGCTGCAATGGTGTCCACCGCTCTAAAGAAATCCTACGTCCAGCAGGGGATCCAGATCTCACATCACATGAAAACGTGGAAAGAAAACAATTTTCTAAAAACAACTCACAGGCTTCACCAAGCAAAGGGGAGGTGGCCTGAGCATGACGGAGAGAGGGGCGGTGTAATGCAGTAGCGCGCTCTAGCAGGAGAACGTGAGCATGTAGACCGAGAGACGCTGGGAGCTTATGCTGGGACGAGGACGAAGGAAAGGCACAGGAGTGACGGATACACCTAGTCACTCGCTTATTACGTGATACCTCACAGCGAAGAGAGAGACAGTTATGCCAGCGGAGGCCAGCGCTGTTTCCCAGCAAGCGGCACGGGCCGCTCAGAGGCAGTTAGCAGCTATGGAGGAATCAGCCATCACAGCCACTACAAGCAGATCTGTGGGTAACATCTGAACTGAACTGACAGAATCGGTAGAAGTAAGCTCCCCGATCTCACCGCGGACCAGGGTTACCACAGAAGCTCAGGTATGTTTATTGAGCTTAGGGGAGATGACTGCGGAGGATGGTGGCAGTGAGCCAGACATCAGACAGCTTATACGGGCTCTCCCGACTAAAGAGGATATACAAGCCCTGATGAGCGACTTGAAAGCGACTGCGAGGGAGCAAATGAGTGATGTATTTGCCAAGGTAGAAATAATGGACAAAAGATTGTTCAGCTGTGAGTCACTGCAGTCCACAGCAGATACTTGTATTGATTTGCTGGAGAGAAAGTTAAAAACGCAACACCAAAAATTGCTAGCATTACAACTGCAGGCTGAAGATTCTGAGAACAGAAGTAGAAGAAATAATGTGCGTATTAAAGGGATCTCAGAAGCTATAAAAACACCTGATTTAAGAAAGACAGCAATTGCTATTTTTAATAAATATTTGGGAAACCCCCCAGATGCCTACATTGAGTTGGATTGTGTGCATAGGAGCCCGGCAGGGTTCATTCCAGAACAGGGGGCACCTAGGGATGTGTTATGCCGAGTGCACTTTTTCAAAATAAAAGAGGACATAATGAGAGCAGTCTGACAGAAAGGGGCAATGGAATTTGCAGATCAGGAGGTACAGGTGTTCCCAGACCTTTGTTACATAGTAGGTGAGGTTGAAAAAAAGACACAAGTCCATCAAGTCCAACCTATGTGTGTGATTATGTGTCAGTATTACATTACATATACCTGTATAATGCGGTCATTCAGGTGATTATCTAATAGTTTCTTGAAGCTATCAATGCTCCCCGCTGAGACCACCGCCTGTGGAAGGGAATTCCACATCCTTGCCGCTCTTACAGTAAAGAACCCTCTACGTAGTTTAAGGTTAAACCTCTTTTCTTCTAACTGTAATGAGTGGCCACGAGTCTTATTAAACTCTCTTCTGCGAAAAAGTTTTATCCCTATTGTGGGGTCACCAGTACAGTATTTGTAAATTGAAATCATATCCCCTCTCAAGCGTCTCTTCTCCAGAGAGAATAAGTTCAGTGCTCGCAACCTTTCCTCATAACTAAGATCCTCCAGACCCTTTATTAGCTTTGTTGCCCTTCTTTGTACTCGCTCCATTTCCAGTACATCCCTCCTGAGGACTTTGTTGGCAGACGAAGGCTAGGCGACGGTTACTGAGGCCGCTACTGGAACAAATACGAGCAAAGGGAGCAGCTTATAGATGGGGCTACCCGTTAACCCTAGTAATAAAAAAAGAAGAACGTGTTTTCAACCTGTTTGTCCCAGAGCAACTGCCAGACGTATTTACGTTCCTGGGCTCAGAAGTAGTTGAGGTTCCTGATTGGGTTGATATTTCAATCGAGACTATGGGGGGGGTATAACCTACAGAAGAAGCAGCAGAGAAGAAGGAACTGGGAGAAAAACGCAGAATGATTGTGTTTTAGCCTCTACTACTTTTTTTTTCTTCTTCTCTTTTTTTTTTCTTTTTTATGTATGTGGGACTGTTGAGAAGCTATCCATGGTCCGGATTGTACTTTTTTTTTTTTTTTTTTAGATTGAATAAGGAGTGTGTGGGAGATAAGGGACCTGGGGATGCCTATTGAACAGGGTCAATAAGGGGAATGACGCTATTTTTTGAATATAGATCTATTTATTTATTTATTTTTTTCCTCACTCTTTTTTTTTCTCTTCCTCTCCTCCTTCTTCTCATCTCTTTCTCTCCCCCTCTCTCTATTTTTATATATTCATTCCTTACTTTTGGTTAAAAGAATTTTTTGGTGATTTGGAAAGGTGTGATGTTAGGGATAGGGAGGGTCACGGGATGAGGTGAGGGGGTGACCACTAGAGGATTACTATAGGTGGGGGGTACTTAGGGAGGGGGGGATTTAGGGAAGCTAAGCTTAATGGGGTATATATAGGAGAGGGGTGGGGGGGTGGGGGGGTATGAGAAGAGAGAGTGAGAAGCACGGAGTAATCTATAAAGGGTAGGGGGTAGAAAGGAGCTGGATCAGGCTTGGAGGTTAAGGACGGTTTGGGGGAGTTGTTGGGAGATGGGGGGAGGGAAAATTGAGTTATGTGGTTGCATTGCTAAAATGTAAATGTAAACACAGTTGCAAAAAGCTGGTTTTGCCAATGTAGAGAGATATATGGTGTTGCTTAAGGACATAGGATATACTTTTGATTTTTAATTGAAAATACAGCTACTGACATGCTTGCGCTCAACTCCTTGTGTTCGGGGACATCCCCCCACAATAAACGTCTCTCCTCTGGGTGGAGGGAAAGTCGGAGGCGTTTTCCTGTTTTTTTTTTTTTTTGGGTTCCCCCTCCCGTAGCTCCCAGACGATTGGAAGATATGACCATAATAAAGTTTACCTCATATAATGTTAAGGGACTGAACATCCCGGAGAAACGGATTAGGTTGCTTGCTGAACTGAGAGGGTTAAAGACGCAGATTGCTTTTCTACAGGAGACACACTTTAGAAGGGACAGAATACCAAGGCTGGTAAACCATAAATTCTCTGTGGTATATCATAGTGCATCCCCGACCTCTAAATCAAATGGGGTATCCATTATCGTGTCAAAACAGACTCCATGGAAGGAGACTAAAGTAATTACAGATGAGGAGGGCCGTCTCTTAATTGTAAAGGGATTATTAGGATTGCAAAAGGTTACTTTAGTGAACCTGTACCTCCCGAATGAAGATCAGGTTGGTTGCTTAGAGACCTGTCTTCAAATGATACATCAGCACAAGGAGGGCATTTTGGTGATGGGAGAGACTTAAATCTGGCCCTGGACCCTCTTATAGATGCGTCCAGGGGAGCCTCCCACCTGTCATTCATAAAATTACGAAGAGTAAAAAAATTACTTAGTGACCTGCAGGTGGTAGATACATGGAGGACACTTCATGTACAAGACAGAGATTACACATTCTTCTCGGCAAAACACAAATCATACACTCGGATTGATTATATCTTGGTCTCACAGACTGGAATAACATCGATGGTGAGTGCTGATATAGATTCATTCACCTTGTCGGACCACGCCCCGACAAACTGTGTGCTGGATCTAGGGGAGGCAGATCGCCGTGAGTGGCAATGGAAGATTAATGAGACCTTGTTAAAGGATAAGGAGTATGAATAAAAATTAAATCAGGAATTGGAATCCTTTTTTCTAACAAATGATACGGAGGAAGTCACCCCATTTTGTCTATGGGAAACACATAAATGCGTGATGAGAGGGGTCTTTATATCCTTAGGGGCGCATAGGAAAAAGAAGCCTAATGAACAGATAGATGTACTACTTAAAAAAATTTGGGAAGTGGAGCTGATTAATAAAAAATCTCAAACACAGCGAGTAGAGGAGCAATTAAGTGGTTTATGGGAGGATTTAAATTCATTGCTCATTGAACAGGCTAAAGCTAAGTTGAAACGGGGAAGATGGACACTCTATGAATTTGGGAACAAGCCGAGCAGGATGTTGGCAAAGGCCCTTAAAGATGTTACAACACAGAAGTACATGTAAGGTATCAAGACACAGAGGGATGAGGTGGTTAGTTCCTCACAGGAAATGGCACAGATTTTTAAGGAGTACTACAAGGGTCTTTACCAATTGGAAGGTCAATTATCCCCAGAGAGGTGTAAAAGCAAATGGGAGATGGCAAGGGATTATTTGCAAACTTCAGGAATGCCAAAGCTGACAGAGGAGACAGCACGAGATCTAGATGTACCAATTACAGTAGAAGAAATTTAAGAGAGCATTAAATCTTTTAAAATTTGGGAAGGCACCGGGCCCAGATGGATACACCCTGGCGTACTATAAATTTTTTGTTGAGAAATTGGCTCCGAGATTCATAGCGGCTTTTAACTTACTACGGGAGGGACAGAAGTTACCTACCGAGACATTGTTGGCACATATAGCAGTAATCCCGAAGGAGGGTAAGGATCCATCTCAGTGTTCCAGCTACCGGCCAATTGCATTGTTAAATGCGGATCTAAAAATGTTCTCTAAGATTCTAGCGAACAGATTAGAAGAGCATATCCCCGCATTGATACACCCAGATCAAGTGGGGTTTACTGCTGGAAGGGAGGGGAGGGAAAACACGCAGAGAGTAATAAACGCTATCTATATTGCACAGAGCCAACAGAAACCCCTAATATTGTTTTCAGCTGATGCGGAAAAGGCATTCAATAGAGTTGATTGGATTTTCCTTAGGGCTACTCTGCAACATATTGGCTTGGGGGATGGAATGGTGAGATGGTTTCTAAATTTATATTCAGTCCCGAGTGCGAGGGTTAAGGTAAACAACAGACTCTCTGAACCACTCTGTATTCCAAACGGAACGCGCCAGGGATGCCCACTGTCGCCCATTATTTTCATTCTTACATTGGAGCCCTTTCTAAGGAAGATACATGCCAACCCCAACATTACAGGTATTAAGACAGAAAGAGAGGAGCATAAGTTAGCAGCTTATGCTGATGATTTGATTTTTTTCATAACTTCCCCAATTATATCCCTCCCATCTCTTCTAATGGAGATACGTCAATATGGGGGGATAGCAAATTATAAGGTGAACTATACTAAATCAGAGGCTATGGGGATGGAAATGAAGGCACCTGTAATGCAACAGATAAGAACGCAATTCAACTTTAGATGGTCAGAATCCCATATAAGTTACCTGGGGACCAAAATACCGAAGAAGCTTAGTAGGATATTTGAATTAAATTATGCCCCGATGTTAAGACAAATTAAACTAGACTTAAAGAGATGGGATAGGGAGATCTTCACATGGTTTGGAAGGACAAATATCATAAAGATGAACGTGATGCCTAGGCTTCTTTACTTGTTGCAAACCTTGCCAATAAAGATCCCCCCAAGCTTCCTGAAAGACCTCAGATCAAGGTTTCTGAGGTTTATCTGGTCTGGGAAGCCAGCAAGAGTACGGAGAACCATCTTAGTGCTCCCTAAAGAAAAAGGAGGTATTGGCTTTCCAGACCCAGTGAGATATCAGGAGGCCTCACAGCTAGCCAGAGTAATGGAATGGTGCGCCTCTGAGAGGAAACCATATGTACAATTAGAACAAGCGATGGTTAAAATTCCCTTGGAGGGGTTGGCGTGGATAGCGAGATCGGAAATACCAATAACAGTGAAAAAACACCCACTGACAGGCGCAACCCTCCGTACTAATAACACGATTTTTAAAAAGACAAATCTATCATTACCTCCGAGCCCGGTGCTGGGTACGTCAGACTTTCAGCCTGGCATAACAGGACAGTGGGTTTGAGGTATTAAAACGAAGGGGGAAAAACAGAATCATACATTTCTCAAAGAGGTAACTGCTTGATGTCACGAGGTGAGATAGAAGGAGAAGTAACACCAGATGTAGACTATTTCAGGGCAATGCAGTTAGGAGCATACATCCGCTTGAAAACTAAAACTTACACAGTGATACGGGGAAACTATCGCGCTTCGAACAGAGATGTTTAGATGGAGAGAGCATGAGGCATTCCCTATCATATTTTTACGAGGTATTAACGAGCCTGGAAGCACACCAGGATCTTAATTTTATTCAAGCCTGGGAGAGAGAAATGGGGATAATGTTCTCCCAAAGACAGAAGGTCAAAATCTTAAAATCTATTCATAAGACATCGGTTGCAAGCAGGTACCAGGAGGGAGGATACAAAATCCTCACCAGATGGTATAGAACACCATCTGTATTACATAAAATATTCCCACAGGTCTCAAATGTATGCTGGCATTGTGCGAGGTCAGAGGGCACGATGTTGCATATATTTTGGGAATGTGAGAAGATCAGGGGATTTTGGAAAATGGTTGAGGAAACGTACGGTTAAGGATATTTATCCTTAGCATTTTTACTAAATGATGTCCCCATGTCGGTGGAAAAATATAAGAACTCTATGCATAAACACCTTCTCACGGCGGCAAGGGCCTGTATTCCGGCTCTGTGGAAGAGTTCAGTCCCCCCGACCAGAACACAGTGGATGGCTAGAACTACAGAAATCCAACAAATGGAGAATTTGACTTTGATGCTGAAAGAACAGGATGAGAAATATTGGAAGATATGGGCTCCCTACTTAGCTTGTAGAAGTGGAGAACAAGAGAGGTAGATCATGCGCGATCGAATGGGAAGGGGAGGGGGCACCCCCCCTTTTTTTTTTTTTCTTTTTCTTTTTTTTCCTTGGGGTTTTAGAGGGTGGGGGTAGGTATTAGGGTTAGGATAAGAGAAAAGGAAAATTATACGCATCTATTGTGTAGACGAGACTGAGTTGCATTGAAATGAAATGTATAATGTTGTTATAATTTGAAGATATGGGGATGCGATAAGATGTAAGAGATGTCATGAAGAATATGTTAAGTGCTATATGTGGAATGTAATATATAATATGCAAAAATAAAGAAATTATAAAAAAAAAGAAAACAATGGTGTGCTCCAATCGTGCGGATCAAAAAGATAGGTTTATTTGGACAAACCAGTATACAAGAATAAAACCGTGATCACAAGAGATAAAAATGAAGATAAAACAAAGTGTAGGGAATGATATGCCTAGCCCGACGTGTTTCGTCCAATTGGACTTCTACAGGGGCATCTGTGCATCAATGCCCCTGTAGAAGTCCAATTGGATGAAACGCGTCGTGAACGTGACTCGGGTACGACGGGACTAGATAAGGAAGTCAATCTCGCCTCTTTTATCGGCGAGATTGACACCTTGCAGGCCCCATCGCAGAGCATACCAGGCCCTTAGGTCTGGTATGGGTTTTAAGGGGAACCCCCTACGCCGAAAAAACAGTGTGTGGGTCCCCCCAAAATCCATACCAGACCCTTATCCGAGCACGCAGTCCAGCCGGTCAGGAAAGGGGGTGGGGACGAGCGAGTGGCCCCCCTCCTGAACCGTACCAGGCCGCATGCCCTCAACATGGGGGGTGGGTTCTTTGGGGGAGGGGGATGCACTGCAGCCCCCCCTCCCTCAAAGCACCTTGTCCCCATGTTGATGAGGAAAAGGGCCTCTTCCCAACAACCCTGGCCATTGGTTGTCAGGGTCTGCGGGCGGGGGCTTATCGGAATCCGGGAGCCTCTTTAATAAGGGGGCATCCAGATCCTGGCCCCCCACCCTATGTGAATGAGTATGGGGTACATCGTACCCCTACCCATTCACATAGGGAAAAAATAGTCAATAAAAAAAAACACATTGTACAGGTTTTGAAAATAATTTTTTAGGCAGCTCTGGGGGTCTTCTTCAGACTTCGGGGGGTCTTCTACCGACTTCTCCGTGCTCTGCGGCCTCTTCTCCCGGTGTCCAGTTCTTCTCCTGCTCTCCAGCCTCTTCTTCCGGTGTTCAGCCTCTTCTCCTGGTGTTCGGCCTCTTCTCCCACTCTCCGGTTCTTCTGCCGGGCTCCTCCGCTATCTTCTGCTCTTTTGCCGCTCTTTTACTACCGGTGGCCCGGTCTTCTGCGTCGTCTTCTTCACTCTTCTCTTCTTCTGATGTTGACACGACGCTCTCTCCCGCTGTAATGCTGTGTGAGCTCTGCGCAATGACTTATGTAGGCATTGGGCATGGTCACCGGGTGATGTCATCCGGTGACCCCGCCCCCTTATGACATCACAGCCCCGGGGCATTTTGGGGGGACCCCCACGCCGTTTTTTCGGCGTAGGAGGTTCCCCTTAAAATCCATACCAGACCTAAGGGCCATTGTCGCCTCCCTCTCGCTGCAATAGGAAAATGTGTTTTTCCTATTGCAGCGAGCGCGAGATGTAGTACCCTGCCGCCGAGAACCTTGCGTTGTATTTGGTCCGTCGGACCAGCATACAGACGAATGGGCTTCCCAATAGGAACTGGGTCCAGCGGAGTTCCGGCAGGAAGATTTGAATCAAGTTTCAAATCTAAAGTCCGTCGGATTTCTGACAGAAACGGTCCGTCGGAAGTCCGATGCAGCCCACACACAGTCGGATTGTCTGCCGGATTCGGTCCGTCGGACCAGTCCGGTAGAAAAGTCCGCCCGTGTGTACGCTGCATTAGAAGTGCAATACAATGCCAAATAGTGCTTAGTTTAAGAGGAATGACGAAAACAACCTAGCTCTGTTGTTTGACACTGTCATGCATACTCAGGGATTGGGAGACAGTGCGTGAGGTCAGGCAATTACCAGAAAAGCATTGGTCAGACTTCAGGTTTCCTCTGACCCCAACATATAAAGCTGGATCAAACCAAGTAAACAAAACTAGGTGAGGGGTAAAAAAAAATGCTTACAACTTCAATACTGGGCACTGCCACCCCCTCCCTGCTCAGGACAATTTTCAGCTTTCAGTGCTGTTGTACTTTAAATGACAATTGCACAGTCATGTAACACTATAACCATATGACATTTTTATCCTTTTTTGAGACAGATAGAGCTTTCTTTTGATGGTATTTATTCACCACTGAGATTTATTTTTTTTGCTAAACAAATGAAAATATTGAAAAAAAAAGTTTTTCTTAGTTTCTGATATAAAATTTTGCAAGTAAGGAAATGTTCTCCTTCACTGATGTGCACTGATGAAGTTGCACTGATGGGCACTGATAGGCTACACTGGTGGGCACTGATGAGGCAGCACTGATGGGTACAGGTGAGGCGCCACTCGTGAGAAGGCACTGATGAGGCTGCACTGATGGGTGGCACTAATGGACACTGATAGGCGGTACTGATAGCGGCACTGATGGGCACTGCACGGTGGCACTGATGAGGGGGCCCTGACAGGTGTTACTGATGAGGAGGCGTCACCGATGAGGAGTCGCCACCGATGAGGAGGCGCTAATAGGTGGCACTGATGAGGAGGTGCTGATGGGCATTGATAGGTGGCACTGATGGGCACTGATAGGCGGCACTGATGGGCACTGATAGGGATCACTGATAGGGCTGCACTGATGATCAGGGCACTGATGATCAGTGCCCTGATTATCTGTGTAAATGTCCCCTGTCACACTTGCTTGTCATCCGCTCTCCTCTCCTCACACTGTGACAGCGCATGAGCAAAAGAATGCTGGTAACCGGCAAGTTTGTTTATATGTGATCAGCTGTGATTGGACACCACTGATTACAAGGTAAAGAGCTGCTGTGATTGGCCCTTTATCGCAATCCTAGAGTGAGGGCTGCGTGTTCCAGGGGGGTGTGTGGGAGGCGTGGTTCTGGGAGGAAGTCCATTGACATCCTCTTAGAACAAGAGAGCTGCACTGTAGCTGTCTTTCGGCTACAGCGTGGGTCTGAGGTAGTTAAACAATCCTATGGAAATAAAAAAGCCGCGCTTAAAAATTAAATAAATTCATAAATATAATCTCTGTTAAGTTAATAAGATTAGTGATTCTAAAAAGTCCAAATTAATAGTCCCAACTTTCCGGATATTAAGGTTCTCCCTCAGTGATTGGGTAAAGCGAAATATATCCCCAACTGATAGATGGTATGCTTAGCAGATTGTAAGCCAATCAAGCAGGTGGCTATAACCCAGCCTGGGCCTTGATGTAAACCAGTCACAGTAGGGTCTAACGACTTTCACTCACGATGGATGTGCGTTAAATCCACGAAAAGTTATTTACCCAAAAAAATATAAAATAGCAACATAGCGTAATACTGACACATAAATTATTGTGACATATATAAATAGGAGTGGCACTCACGTTGTGAAAAAAATTTCATACATTAACACCCAGTGTTTTAAAATTGATGACGGCAAACACCACACAAAGGGGCTCCTTACCAAAAAGCAAATATTGAGTGCGAATCATATAGGTATGTAAACCATCAACCAGTGTAGGAATCAATAAGTGCAGAAACACCACACAGAGAACCTGCTTACCAGGTGATAAATTAGCAAGTGTGAATCCTGCAGATATGTGGGACATCAGCTTAACCTCTTCCAGTGAAGGGATTAGTAAGTGCACCAACACCACACAAAGAGCCTGCTTACCAGATGCTAGACTCAAGAAGGCAATTGTTTAAACCATCAGATGGAAATCCAGCTAGATAAGTAGAGGTTGTGGATGATCCATCCCCGCAGCCTCATCCGAAGGCTCCGCGACTCACATGATGTAAATAGGACCAATCCCAAAAAGAATGGAACAATGCCAAATAGCGTGATAACGTTTATACTGATTTATTTAAAATAAGAGAATAACACTTACAAACAAACTTGTAGTGTTATTCTCTTTTTTTTTTTAAATAAATCAGTATAAACGTTATCACGCTATTTGGCATTGTTCCATTCTTTTTGGGATTGGTCCTAATTACATCATGTGAGTCGCGGAGCCTTCGGATGAGGCTGCGGGGATGGATCATCCACAACCTCTACTTATCTAGCTGGATTTCCATCTGATGGTTTAAACTTCAAATTTGCATGTTGTGTTTACCTCACTGATAGCTGCTGCTTTATATATATATATATATATATATATATATATATATATATAGTTTTCTAGCGCAGTTTTTCTTTCTTTTAGTAGTTAAACAATCCTGCCTGGAAATAACTACTAAATACTGAATATTAAAATTATTATATGGCTGTAGTTTTTATCGTAGCATTCATCTTCTGCACCTGGCCAACCTGCAAGATCTATTTAATTGCTACTCTGACTTTATTCAGAACAGAACTAAATCTGAGCCTACAAAAAGAGAGTTTATTCATGCTGAATTATCATGCTTTTTTCTAATATGATGCAGTCTTGCTGATATATATACCAGAGCATTAGGCTAGGTTCACACATAGGTGGGCACAGGATGCATGTAAATCACAATCAATCCAGCACCTACTAGCTTTTTAGCAGACGTGTATGAGTACCAATACTTCTTAATGACGTCCCCACACATGTAAAAATGCAGTGCGTTTTTGGGTGTGGGAACATTGCATGGAGCTTTTTCCATGCAGTTGTGATTTGAAAAAAGGCACAGGGACTTTTTTCCTACATTTCCCACGGGTACAGCAGTCTATTCAAGAGAATGAGCTGCTGTGCCCACCCAAACATGAGCCACATCAACTGCACATGTGTGAACCTAGCCTTAGATAGGATTTTGCCAAATTATTTAAAGCGAATCGTCTCCCTGAAAACAAACTTCCCTCCTCTCCAACTCTCCTCCATTCTACTACACAAATATTTCTCTTTTTTTTGGTAGTTTGTTTATCAGAAGAGGCAGCCACCTCCTGATGACATCACACAAGAACATGGCATGGCAGTGCGGGGCAGTGCGTTGGCAGCAGAAAGGTGTCTCTCACCAGTACAATGCTGGATCTTTCAGGTTGGTGAGCATCTGAACAGTTCATAACCCACAAACTGATGAGCGGAGGAACAAAAAAAAAAAAAATGGGTGGGAGGATGAAGTTTTTCTTTAATAAAAGGGTGCAGCCCTAACAATAAGCCCTGGATTTTAAAACTTAACAATTTTTGCCAATATTTCCTATATTGCTTCAGCATACCTGGGAATTTGCCTAAAATGACCTGGCAATTTTGTTCTAGTTGCTGGCTCATTGCTGAAATCATGTAAAAAACTTTGCTCTGCATTCACTGACTGCCAGGAAAGAGGCAGGGAGAGGAAGAGCTGCTGTGTGGAAGCAATGTGGACCAGGGATATGAGCTGCCAACAGCATATTTTAGGTAGCATGTATGCCGTGCTGCCTCTAGGATTTCCTGCTGGAAGAAGTAAGACACGTGGAACTGAAAAGACAAAAAAGATGGCTGCCATGTTATTAGAGAGGTAGGTGTTTGTATGTGTTTGCTGGTATACAGTATGTATGTGTATACAGTGTGTGTGTATGTGTATACAGTGAGTTTGTTTGCATATACAGTGTGTATGTATGTGTTTGCAGTGTTTATGCAGTTTGTTGGTATGTGCATAAGTGGTAATGCTAAGGGGTGGACTTCTGACTGCACTGTGTACAATACGCACACCTGACTCCTGCACTATATGCAGTATGTTACCAATAATACCCACCCTGGATCCCTGCACTCTGTACTTTACATACTTCTGCTACCTGTACTCTGTACATTACATTCATATGACCCTTTCACAATTTTAAGCTAATCCCATTATTAGCACAATTTTGCCACACCCACCATTTACCGTGGTGTACAACATATACTGTATGGTTATTAGTTTCACCCCTGTCGCACAAACTTCCTGGAGATGTAAAAGTGTACTTTTCAACAAAATGATGATATGTAAGAAGGCCAGTATGGTGGCCTGAATTTATGGGAGGAGCCCAGGTGTATTTACCCAGCCTGTTCGCCTGTGGTCTTTGTCAGTTTCCTGTGCGCGATATGTTACGTCACTAGGCCGACTCTTCCAAACTCGTTGGCGTTTGTGGGTTGAGTGTTTGAAACTTTCCAAGGCTTTCGGTTCCCATTCGCAGTTTTTCGTATGAAGTGTCTGGCTCAGCTGTCGCAGGTAGGGTTTCGTTTAACATTTCATTTCATGCATCATTATTTGCTAGACATCTGGTGTCACCCAAACCCTGATACGAGTCATTCGTTTAAGAAACCCTGCACATAGCCGTAGTACTTAGCCAACGATTCGTGCCTCTATCATGCCTAAACATTTCATTAATTTTTACGTACCTCACTCTGATTCAAATCCTGTCACGTCCGCATCGCACCGGTTCGTTCAGGCATGTCTCAGTTGTTTTTTTGCCTCATGTTCATACCACGGGTCATTGTCAGTCGCAATCGCGGCACACCGATTCGTGTCTCTGTCATGGCTAATCATTTCAATCATTTCATTCATTTCACTGTCACATACCGCGCTCCGATTCAAATCTAGTCGCATCCGTGATGCACCGATTCATCCCGGTGTGCCCCAGTTGTTTTTTGGCCTCATTTCAGTACATGCTCCAGAGTCCGGTCGTTGTCAGTCGCAGTTTGAGGCTCACTGATTCGTGCCTCTGTCATGGCAAATCATTTCACTGTCACGTATCGCGTTCCGATTCGAATCCAGTCGCATCCGCGATGCACCTATTCGTTCCAGCGTGCCCCAGTTATTTTTTTGGCCTCATTTCAGTACATGCTAGTACCAATAATAAATGGGACTAATTGGTTAGAACCCAAAATAGTTAACGCAGTTCTTGAAACCTAAATAAATAAGTGTTCACCAGACAGTCCTAACACAGTAGATGAGTCCAAATAAATGTTGTGAATGACAATAGCTCAGATCCCAATCTATAAAGCAGGAAATAGAAAAAAATTCCTCCACCGCACCACTATGGTAGCTGAAAATAAAATGCTCGCTTACCAAACGGCAAGCACAAGGGGGCTTGTGACCTTAACCCGGTCGGGGCCTTTAATTGGATGGGCTTGTAGGAAACGACATTCCACTTCATACAGCCAAAAGGTGATGATACCGCTAGTCCACCAAGTCACAGGAAATCGCTTGTAACATGGAGATTATTAAAGACTCCTAGCTGGGGGGGGTTGTTCTCATTTAGGGGTACCCCGGGAAAAGAGAAGGAAACAACATAGCATAATCCTGGTTTTGTGGTTTATTAAAAGTATTAAAATAAAACTTACAGTGTAGCAGATTCAATAAGCATAGGAAGCATAAGAAGCCGGCCGGCTAAAACAATCACCCGTCCTGCAGACGGTAGATGCAGCACGTCAGCACGTCAGCTCGCCCGATGCACGTTTCGTCACACTCTGACGTCGTCTGGGGCACGGGCGATGCACTGACGTGTCGCACATAAATAACATAGCAATGCAACCAAGCTTCATAGTGAGACAAGACCGGAAATCACCTTACGCTCCACCAAGTTTGGGCGGATGGTTCAAGAGCCATCTTAAATATGGGAATCTTGCCAAATCGTTGATATATAATTAATAATACGATAATCCCCAAGTTTAAATAGTCCAGTGCAGGACAGATAACTTTAGGTTCCTGGACTGCCACATGTATTTTGCCAGTTGGGAAAAACAATCTCAGGGGAAATGTAACACCAGATAAATGCAGGGCATGCATCTACATTCCATCGCAGCCTTAAAAAACTGTTTATTTAAAGGTAGACTATTAAGTTCTTAAAGGGACCCGACCAGGATGTACATAAAAGGCACATAATTGGACTCCCACTTTAACAAGGGAGTAATAAAATATAAAAGCACATCTAAAGTGTGATTTGTTGTGACTGAATCAAATGATCATAGGGTCAGATATAAATGAAGGACACGGTAGTTGAGATAACCTTAGGAATAAACCAGTCCATATCAACTCACCCTGCCCATATGTTCAGTAACCCAACTTCCTGGGTTAACTAATAAATATTAAAAGGAAAAGGAGAAACAATCAAGGGAAGAAAAAATTATATTAAATTATAGGGGGAGAGAAAAGTGATTTGGCTGCCCCATAACGAAAAATATTAAAATATTGTATATAGTACATATATGCATATACATATTAAAATGCAGTAAATACAGTGTAAATAGAAAAACAAATGAAATAAAACCTAAAGTACAAATGAGTAGATCAGACATCGTAATTTCCATCTCACAACAATAATATCTAAATAGAGTCAAACTGAAGGGAGAGGAAAAAATGGTTTCCACCATTTTGGTGGAAAAAGGGAGAGTAACAAGGTTATCTCTAGGAGATATCCTCTCGCTTAATAACTGGTTCCTGTCAATACCTTTAACTACATCCAAGGTAAAGGTATTGACAGGAACCAGTTATTAAGCGAGAGGATATCTCCTAGAGATAACCCTGTTACTCTCCCTTTTATCACGACCTATTCAATACAGCATAATAACATCAAGAGCCTACTAAATAAACATTGGCATTTATTGGGTAATGATCCCATTTTGAGATCAGTTATACCAGAGAAACCACAAGTCATCTGTAGAGGAGCATCGTCCCTGAAGGATAGATTAGCCCCCAATGTTCTCGACCCCCCAGTCAGAGGTTTTCAAGGTCTTTTCGATAACTTGAGGGGGTATTACAAATGTGGTAGATGTCGGGTTTGCAGGTATAACACCGGGATACCTAAGCGGACCCAGAAATTTATTTCCCACAGTACTCAGAAGGAGCACGATATCGAACCCTTTATTACCTGTTCAACGGAGGGGGTCGTCTACCTGCTGCAGTGCCCGTGTGGGTTACAGTATGTGGGCAGGGCTAGATGACCCCTCTCCGTTCGTTTAAACGAACATATCACTAACATCATAAATGGTTTTCCGAAACATTCTGTTTCAAGGCATTACTTGACCACCCACAACAAGGACCCCTCTAAAACTCTTTTCCTGGGGACTGAT
The DNA here is from genome assembly GCF_042186555.1 of Aquarana catesbeiana. Classification (NCBI taxonomy): domain Eukaryota; kingdom Metazoa; phylum Chordata; class Amphibia; order Anura; family Ranidae; genus Aquarana; species Aquarana catesbeiana. The sequence continues at coordinate 151,480,376 of NC_133332.1, read as the reverse complement.
AAGTATCGCCCCCATTGGAGAGGAAGCTCTCTGGTCAGGAGTATCTCCAGACTTGAGATGCTCTGGATACATAAAGTTAAATGTTATGTCCCGCATGGGCTCAATGTTGACACCGACACCAATGCCTTTATAGATAATTCATAATTTCCATCCATACCGTGAAGCCTATCCCTGCCTACTAATTTTGAGACATTATGAGAGGACTCTCCTTTGGGATTCCACCAACGGCAGACATTACTATACTAGGAGTTTTTGAATAGGGTTGTATGCCATACTCGTATGGTGTTTAGGTGTATTCTATCATTTGTTGTGTGACGGTGGAAACCATTTTTTCCTCTCCCTTCAGTTTGACTCTATTTAGATATTATTGTTGTGAGATGGAAATTACGATGTCTGATCTACTCATTTGTCATTTGTACTTTAGGTTTTATTTAATTTGTTTTTCTATTTACATGTATTTACTGCATTTTAATATGTATATGCATATATGTACTATATACAATATTTTAATATTTTTCGTTATGGGGCAGCCAAATCACTTTTCTCTCCCCCTATAATTTAATATAATTTTTTCTTCCCTTGATTGTTTCTCCTTTTCCTTTTAATATTTATTAGTTAACCCAGGAAGTTGGGTTACTGAACATATGGGCAGGGTGAGTTGATATGGACTGGTTTATTCCTAAGGTTATCTCAACTACCGTGTCCTTCATTTATATCTGACCCTATGATCATTTGATTCAGTCACAACAAATCACACTTTAGATGTGCTTTTATATTTTATTACTCCCTTGTTAAAGTGGGAGTCCAATTATGTGCCTTTTATGTACATCCTGGTCGGGTCCCTTTAAGAACTTAATAGTCTACCTTTAAATAAACAGTTTTTTAAGGCTGCGATGGAATGTAGATGCATGCCCTGCATTTATCTGGTGTTACATTTCCCCTGAGATTGTTTTTCCCAACTGGCAAAATACATGTGGCGGTCCAGGAACCTAAAGTTATCTGTCCTGCACTGGACTGTTTAAACTTGGGGATTATCGTATTATTAATTATATATCAACGATTTGGCAAGATTCCCATATTTAAGATGGCTCTTGAACCATCCGCCCAAACTTGGTGGAGCGTAAGGTGATTTCCGGTCTCGTCTCACTATGAGGCTTGGTTGCATTGCTATGTTATTTATGTGCGACACGTCAGTGCATCGCCCGTGCCCCAGACGACGTCAGAGTGTGACGAAACGTGCATCGGGCGAGCTGACGTGCTGACGTGCTGCATCTACCGTCTGCAGGACGGGTGATTGTTTTAGCTGGCCGGTGTCAGAGAGTTCCCTTGGGCAGATGCGCTGTTGGTGGGCATCGCGGCGCGTCGGCGCACGTCGGCAGGCGCGCGCACCCGGTGTTTGGCGCCAACCTGCCTATTTAGGCCATCTGCACAGGGGGCTCGGTGCTGTCCGATCTTCAGCTTCCTGTGTTCCTGCTTCCTGCTTCCTGTTTCCTGTTTCCTGTTTGGTTCCGATCTCCTGACCACCGGCCTGTCTCTGTTTCTCCTTGTTTGCTGCCTGCCACTGATCCCGGACCGTCCTGACTACGAATCTGCCTGCTCCTCTGTACTGCGTTGCCCGCCTGCTGCCGACCTCTGCCTGTGACCGACCAACCCGCTCCACTCCTGCTCTGCACCCACTGCCTGTGCTCCAGTTGACTGGTGATCTCCATAACCATCTTAACCGGGATCTTCCTGCAGCTACCCGCCAGGCTCTCATACCACTCTGTGCTCCCGTGCCTCCTGTCCATACTACCAGGGGCCGGTAACCAGATACGTAAGGGAGGCCTCCCCCTGCTACATCGGGCTCACCTGTCTGCTACGCACAAGTCTGACAGTATCGGACAGCCATGTCCGAGCCCGAGCAGGGAACCTCCCCCATGGAGGAACTGTGTAGACACCTGGCGGGTCTCACGCAAGCTGTGAAGAGCCTCCAGGAAGGCTACACAAGGCTGGAAGAACAAGTCCAGGTCCTGTCAGCTCCAACCCATCCACAAGCTGCTTCATCGGCCGGAGCGCCATCTGCGCCCTCAGTAGTTATGCTACCTCCAGAGCCTAAGGTACCCGTACCCGAAAGATTTGCTGGGGACCGCAGTAAATTTCGTGCCTTCCGCAATGCCTGCGAGCTATACTTCGCCCTGCAACCTCGCACTTTTTCCTTGGAGGCGACCAAGGTGGGATTTGTGATCTCCCTCTTGTCTGGTGTACCACAGACCTGGGCTCACCGCCTCCTGGAACAGAAGTCTGGAGCACTGGACAACCTTGATGCCTTTTTCACCGTCATGTCCCAGTTGTATGAGGATCCTCAGGTAACAGCGACTGCCGAAGCCGCCCTGCACGCCCTTCAACAGGGGCGTAGAGCTGCAGAGGACTATGTGGTGGAATTTAGGTGGTGGAGTTCCGACACTGGTTGGAATGATGCGGCTTTACGTTATCAATTCCGCATGGGGTTGTCTGATCTCTTGAAGGATGAGTTAGCACGGGTCGGTGTACCCCAAACCTTGGATGAACTCATCAATCTGGCTATTCAGATCGACCGACGCCTCAGAGAGCGTCGCTCCGAGAGGTCTACCAGCCAATTCCGCCCTACCTGGATGCTACCCAAGGTTCCAAGCTCTCCCAGCCAGTCCTTCCCGGCACCGGCCACATCAGTTCCTGACACCTCCGAACCAATGCAACTCGGGCTATTCCGCCCTTCTCTCGATCCAGAAGAACGCCAACGCCGAAGAGTTAACAATCTCTGCATGTACTGTGGGGAGCCTGGACACTTCGTGAGGTCTTGCCCAAATAAGACACGTAAGTCGCTTAAGTCGCTGCCCATCTCTTCAATTTGTGCACCTGCTTTCTCTAAACCTGTTAATCATCTTGCTCTGTCTATCACCCTACAGCTTCCAGGAAAGATTCTTCCAGATACAGTCATCATTGATTCAGGAGCCTGCAGCTGTTTTATTGATCTGACCTTCGCTGCCAACCATCACATTCCTCTTCAGTCCAAAGTCCGGGGACTCTCGGTACATCTTGCAGATGGCTCCTCTCTTCGCTCCGGCCCTGTCACGCAGGAAACCATTCCTTTGTTGGCCACCATGGGCCCTAACCAGCAAGAACTTCTGCGCCTGGATGCCATCTCCTCTCCCCTTTTTCCCATCATATTGGGGATGCCATGGTTACAGGCCCATAACCCCAGCATTGACTGGTCCAGTGGAGAAGTCAAGTTCTTGTCTCATTACTGCCGACAACACTGCTTACATACAAATTCTGCTGAGTCTACCCAATTACTCTGTTTAGACACCGAATCCGAGCTTCAACAGTTGGTCCCTGCACCCTATTGGGACTTTCTGGATGTCTTTAGCAAAAAAGGAGCAGAGGCCTTACCTCCTCACAGGCCTTACGATTGCCCAATCGAGCTATTACCTGGAGCAGAAGTTCCCTTTGGAAGGATTTTCCCACTGACAGAGCAGGAGCTGGATACTCTAAAAATATATATCGACGAGAACCTGAAGAAAGGGTTTATCCGCCCTCCTACCTCTCCGGCCGGGGCTGGCATATTCTTTGTGGAGAAAAAGGACCATTCCTTGCGTCCTTGTATCGATTATCGGGAATTGAACAAAGTAACAATCAAGAACCGTTACCCGCTACCCTTAGTGCCCGAACTCTTCCAGAGATTAGGATCCGCAGTAATCTTTACCAAGCTAGATCTCCGTGGTGCCTACAACCTGATCCGCATTCGAGAAGGAGATGAGTGGAAGACAGCCTTTCGCACCAGATTTGGACATTACGAATACCTTGTCATGCCCTTCGGTCTGTGCAACGCACCTGCTACGTTCCAACATTTTGTCAACGACATCTTCCGTGACTTTCTGGATCTTTATGTTATTGTCTACCTAGATGATATCCTGATCTTTTCCTCCTCAGTCTCAGATCATCGCAGGCATGTCGGAAATGTGTTAGCTCGTCTCAGGCAGCATGGACTTTATGCTAAACCAGAAAAATGCCAATTCGAACTTCAAAGCATCCAGTTTTTAGGCCTAATCATTTCTGTTGATGGTATAAAAATGGATCCGCAGAAAGTATCTGCCATTCTGGAGTGGCCCGCTCCCTCCGATAAAAAAGGGGTTCAAAGGTTCATCGGCTTCTCGAACTTTTACAGGAAGTTCATTAGGGGCTTCTCTACAATAATTGCCCCCATCACCGAAATAACCAGACAAGGGAATCGATTCCAGTGGTCCCTTGAGGCACAATCTGCATTCGAAAAACTCAAGGAGCTGTTCACATCCGCCTCAATTTTAAAACACCCGGATCCTGCTCTACCATTCGTCCTTGAAGTGGACGCTTCGGAGGTCGCAGTCGGAGCTGTTCTGTCCCAACGGCAAGGCCCAAAGGCCCTTCTCTACCCAGTGGCCTTTTTCTCCCGCAAACTCTCTTCAGCGGAGAGAAATTATGATGTTGGCGATCGGGAGCTTCTGGCCATTAAATCCGCTTTGGAGGAGTGGCGTTATCTACTGGAGGGTGCAGCACACCCTATCCTGGTCTATACGGACCACAAAAATCTGGAGTATCTCCGAACTGCCAAAAGACTGAAACCCCGACAAGCAAGATGGGCTCTATTCTTCTCCAGATTTCAGTTTCATATAACGTACAGACCTGGTTCCAAGAATACCAAGCCGGATGCTCTTTCTCGTATGTTCCCTGATTCTGGCAAACCTGAGCATCCGGACACCATTCTTTCATCCGGAAATTTTCTTTTGCTTCAAGTGGATCTATTATCCCGCATAAAACAAGCTTCTTTAAATTGGACCCCAAGTTCCGGAGAGCTGGTGAGGGCCCAGGATGGTCTTTTTTGGCACAAGGGTAAAATCGTAGTCCCTGAAGATTTGAGGGTGGCAGTGCTGGAGCTCTGCCATGATCATAAGATGGCTGGACATTTCGGTGTGCTGAAGACAACGGAGTTAGTGCAGCGCACATTTTGGTGGCCTTTGTTACTGAACGACTGCAAGAGCTATGTAGAATCTTGTACCACCTGTGCCCGGAACAAGAATAGCCGGACTAGAGCCTGGGGTCTGTTAAAGCCATTACCCGTCCCAGAAAGACCGTGGAAGATGATATCAATGGATTTCATTGTAGAGCTTCCCCAGTCAGAGGGTTTCTCTACCATCTTTGTCGTCGTAGACAGGTTAACCAAGATGGCTCACTTCCTGCCAATGAAGGGCACACCTTCGGCCATGGAGACAGCAAGGGTCTTCATTAAAGAGATTGTCAGGTTGCATGGAGTCCCATCGAACATCATATCTGATCGTGGTGTTCAGTTCACCTCACGGTTCTGGAAGGCTCTCTGTAACTCCCTGGAAATCGAGCTGGCACTCTCCTCCGCTTATCATCCCCAGACTAATGGGCAGACGGAGAGAACTAATCAAACTTTGGAGCAATACCTCCGTTGTTTTTCATCTTTCTCTCAGGACAACTGGGTCTCTCTGCTGCCAATCGCTGAGTTCTCCTATAACAACTCTCTACATTCGGCCATTAAGCAAACACCGTTTTTTGCCAATTACGGATTCCACCCGTCCTTTCTGCCCAGGTCTTTACCTGAATGTGCAATCCCTGCGGTCTCTGAGACCATGGACTTCTTTCTTTGTAACAACAAGCTCTTGCAGGATACCATGGCTAAGACCCAAGAGTATAATAAAAAGATGTTTGACAGGAAGAGGCGGGGAGAGCTCATCCTGGAACCTGGCAACCAGGTTTGGTTATCCACGACCAATATAAGAATGGCCTGCCCTTCAAGGAAATTGGGCCCCAAATTCTTGGGTCCGTTCGCAGTCAAGAAGAGGATTAACAATGTGGCCTATGTTTTGTGGTTTATTAAAAGTATTAAAATAAAACTTACAGTGTAGCAGATTCAATAAGCATAGGAAGCATAAGAAGCCGGCCGGCTAAAACAATCACCCGTCCTGCAGACGGTAGATGCAGCACGTCAGCTTGTCAGCTCGCCCGATGCACGTTTCGTCACACTCTGACGTCGTCTGGGGCACGGGCGATGCACTGACGTGTCGCACATAAATAACATAGCAATGCAACCAAGCCTCATAGTGAGACGAGACCGGAAATCACCTTACGCTCCACCAAGTTTGGGCGGATGGTTCAAGAGCCATCTTAAATATGGGAATCTTGCCAAATCGTTGATATATAATTAATAATACGATAATCCCCAAGTTTAAATAGTCCAGTGCAGGACAGATAACTTTAGGTTCCTGGACTGCCACATGTATTTTGCCAGTTGGGAAAAACAATCTCAGGGGAAATGTAACACCAGATAAATGCAGGGCATGCATCTACATTCCATCGCAGCCTTAAAAAACTGTTTATTTAAAGGTAGACTATTAAGTTCTTAAAGGGACCCGACCAGGATGTACATAAAAGGCACATAATTGGACTCCCACTTTAACAAGGGAGTAATAAAATATAAAAGCACATCTAAAGTGTGATTTGTTGTGACTGAATCAAATGATCATAGGGTCAGATATAAATGAAGGACACGGTAGTTGAGATAACCTTAGGAATAAACCAGTCCATATCAACTCACCCTGCCCATATGTTCAGTAACCCAACTTCCTGGGTTAACTAATAAATATTAAAAGGAAAAGGAGAAACAATCAAGGGAAGAAAAAATTATATTAAATTATAGGGGGAGAGAAAAGTGATTTGGCTGCCCCATAACGAAAAATATTAAAATATTGTATATAGTACATATATGCATATACATATTAAAATGCAGTAAATACAGTGTAAATAGAAAAACAAATGAAATAAAACCTAAAGTACAAATGACAAATGAGTAGATCAGACATCGTAATTTCCATCTCACAACAATAATATCTAAATAGAGTCAAACTGAAGGGAGAGGAAAAAATGGTTTCCACCATTTTGGTGGAAAAAGGGAGAGTAACAAGGTTATCTCTAGGAGATATCCTCTCGCTTAATAACTGGTTCCTGTCAATACCTTTAACTACATCCAAGGTAAAGGTATTGACAGGAACCAGTTATTAAGCGAGAGGATATCTCCTAGAGATAACCCTGTTACTCTCCCTTTTATCACGACCTATTCAATACAGCATAATAACATCAAGAGCCTACTAAATAAACATTGGCATTTATTGGGTAATGATCCCATTTTGAGATCAGTTATACCAGAGAAACCACAAGTCATCTGTAGAGGAGCATCGTCCCTGAAGGATAGATTAGCCCCCAATGTGCTCGACCCCCCAGTCAGAGGTTTTCAAGGTCTTTTCGATAACTTGAGGGGGTATTACAAATGTGGTAGATGTCGGGTTTGCAGGTATAACACCGGGATACCTAAGTGGACCCAGAAATTTATTTCCCACAGTACTCAGAAGGAGCACGATATCGAACCCTTTATTACCTGTTCAACGGAGGGGGTCGTCTACCTGCTGCAGTGCCCGTGTGGGTTACAGTATGTGGGCAGGGCTAGATGACCCCTCTCCGTTCGTTTAAACGAACATATCACTAACATCATAAATGGTTTTCCGAAACATTCTGTTTCAAGGCATTACTTGACCACCCACAACAAGGACCCCTCTAAAACTCTTTTCCTGGGGACTGATAAGTATCGCCCCCATTGGAGAGGAAGCTCTCTGGTCAGGAGTATCTCCAGACTTGAGATGCTCTGGATACATAAAGTTAAATGTTATGTCCCGCATGGGCTCAATGTTGACACCGACACCAATGCCTTTATAGATAATTCATAATTTCCATCCATACCGTGAAGCCTATCCCTGCCTACTAATTTTGAGACATTATGAGAGGACTCTCCTTTGGGATTCCACCAACGGCAGACATTACTATACTAGGAGTTTTTGAATAGGGTTGTATGCCATACTCGTATGGTGTTTAGGTGTATTCTATCATTTGTTGTGTGACGGTGGAAACCATTTTTTCCTCTCCCTTCAGTTTGACTCTATTTAGATATTATTGTTGTGAGATGGAAATTACGATGTCTGATCTACTCATTTGTCATTTGTACTTTAGGTTTTATTTAATTTGTTTTTCTATTTACATGTATTTACTGCATTTTAATATGTATATGCATATATGTACTATATACAATATTTTAATATTTTTCGTTATGGGGCAGCCAAATCACTTTTCTCTCCCCCTATAATTTAATATAATTTTTTCTTCCCTTGATTGTTTCTCCTTTTCCTTTTAATATTTATTAGTTAACCCAGGAAGTTGGGTTACTGAACATATGGGCAGGGTGAGTTGATATGGACTGGTTTATTCCTAAGGTTATCTCAACTACCGTGTCCTTCATTTATATCTGACCCTATGATCATTTGATTCAGTCACAACAAATCACACTTTAGATGTGCTTTTATATTTTATTACTCCCTTGTTAAAGTGGGAGTCCAATTATGTGCCTTTTATGTACATCCTGGTCGGGTCCCTTTAAGAACTTAATAGTCTACCTTTAAATAAACAGTTTTTTAAGGCTGCGATGGAATGTAGATGCATGCCCTGCATTTATCTGATGTTACATTTCCCCTGAGATTGTTTTTCCCAACTGGCAAAATACATGTGGCGGTCCAGGAACCTAAAGTTATCTGTCCTGCACTGGACTGTTTAAACTTGGGGATTATCGTATTATTAATTATATATCAACGATTTGGCAAGATTCCCATATTTAAGATGGCTCTTGAACCATCCGCCCAAACTTGGTGGAGCGTAAGGTGATTTCCGGTCTCGTCTCACTATGAGGCTTGGTTGCATTGCTATGTTATTTATGTGCGACACGTCAGTGCATCGCCCGTGCCCCAGACGACGTCAGAGTGTGACGAAACGTGCATCGGGCGAGCTGACGTGCTGACGTGCTGCATCTACCGTCTGCAGGACGGGTGATTGTTTTAGCTGGCCGGTGTCAGAGAGTTCCCTTGGGCAGATGCGCTGTTGGTGGGCATCGCGGCGCGTCGGCGCGCGTCGGCAGGCGCGCGCACCCGGTGTTTGGCGCCAACCTGCCTATTTAGGCCATCTGCACAGGGGGCTCGGTGCTGTCCGATCTTCAGCTTCCTGTGTTCCTGCTTCCTGCTTCCTGTTTCCTGTTTCCTGTTTGGTTCCGATCTCCTGACCACCGGCCTGTCTCTGTTTCTCCTTGTTTGCTGCCTGCCACTGATCCCGGACCGTCCTGACTACGAATCTGCCTGCTCCTCTGTACTGCGTTGCCCGCCTGCTGCCGACCTCTGCCTGTGACCGACCAACCCGCTCCACTCCTGCTCTGCACCCACTGCCTGTGCTCCAGTTGACTGGTGATCTCCATAACCATCTTAACCGGGATCTTCCTGCAGCTACCCGCCAGGCTCTCATACCACTCTGTGCTCCCGTGCCTCCTGTCCATACTACCAGGGGCCGGTAACCAGATACGTAAGGGAGGCCTCCCCCTGCTACGTCGGGCTCACCTGTCTGCTACGCACAAGTCTGACAGTATCGGACAGCCATGTCCGAGCCCGAGCAGGGAACCTCCCCCATGGAGGAACTGTGTAGACACCTGGCGGGTCTCACGCAAGCTGTGAAGAGCCTCCAGGAAGGCTACACAAGGCTGGAAGAACAAGTCCAGGTCCTGTCAGCTCCAACCCATCCACAAGCTGCTTCATCGGCCGGAGCGCCATCTGCGCCCTCAGTAGTTATGCTACCTCCAGAGCCTAAGGTACCCGTACCCGAAAGATTTGCTGGGGACCGCAGTAAATTTCGTGCCTTCCGCAATGCCTGCGAGCTATACTTCGCCCTGCAACCTCGCACTTTTTCCTTGGAGGCGACCAAGGTGGGCTTTGTGATCTCCCTCTTGTCTGGTGTACCACAGACCTGGGCTCACCGCCTCCTGGAACAGAAGTCTGGAGCACTGGACAACCTTGATGCCTTTTTCACCGTCATGTCCCAGTTGTATGAGGATCCTCAGGTAACAGCGACTGCCGAAGCTGCCCTGCACGCCCTTCAACAGGGGCGTAGAGCTGCAGAGGACTATGTGGTGGAATTTAGGTGGTGGAGTTCTGACACTGGTTGGAATGATGCGGCTTTACGTTATCAATTCCGCATGGGGTTGTCTGATCTCTTGAAGGATGAGTTAGCACGGGTCGGTGTACCCCAAACCTTGGATGAACTCATCAATCTGGCTATTCAGATCGACCGACGCCTCAGAGAGCATCGCTCCGAGAGGTCTACCAGCCAATTCCGCCCTACCTGGATGCTACCCAAGGTTCCAAGCTCTCCCAGCCAGTCCTTCCCGGCACCGGCCACATCAGTTCCTGACACCTCCGAACCAATGCAACTCGGGCTATTCCGCCCTTCTCTCGATCCAGAAGAACGCCAACGCCGAAGAGTTAACAATCTCTGCATGTACTGTGGGGAGCCTGGACACTTCGTGAGGTCTTGCCCAAATAAGACACGTAAGTCGCTTAAGTCGCTGCCCATCTCTTCAATTTGTGCACCTGCTTTCTCTAAACCTGTTAATCATCTTGCTCTGTCTATCACCCTACAGCTTCCAGGAAAGATTCTTCCAGCTACAGTCATCATTGATTCAGGAGCCTGCAGCTGTTTTATTGATCTGACCTTCGCTGCCAACCATCACATTCCTCTTCAGTCCAAAGTCCGGGGACTCTCGGTACATCTCGCAGATGGCTCCTCTCTTCGCTCCGGCCCTGTCACGCAGGAAACCATTCCTTTGTTGGCCACCATGGGCCCTAACCAGCAAGAACTTCTGCGCCTGGATGCCATCTCCTCTCCCCTTTTTCCCATCATATTGGGGATGCCATGGTTACAGGCCCATAACCCCAGCATTGACTGGTCCAGTGGAGAAGTCAAGTTCTTGTCTCATTACTGCCGACAACACTGCTTACATACAAATTCTGCTGAGTCTACCCAATTACTCTGTTTAGACACCGAATCCGAGCTTCAACAGTTGGTCCCTGCACCCTATTGGGACTTTCTGGATGTCTTTAGCAAAAAAGGAGCAGAGGCCTTACCTCCTCACAGGCCTTACGATTGCCCAATCGAGCTATTACCTGGAGCAGAAGTTCCCTTTGGAAGGATTTTCCCACTGACAGAGCAGGAGCTGGATACTCTAAAAATATATATCGACGAGAACCTGAAGAAAGGGTTTATCCGCCCTCCTACCTCTCCGGCCGGGGCTGGCATATTCTTTGTGGAGAAAAAGGACCATTCCTTGCGTCCTTGTATCGATTATCGGGAATTGAACAAAGTAACAATCAAGAACCGTTACCCGCTACCCTTAGTGCCCGAACTCTTCCAGAGATTAGGATCCGCAGTAATCTTTACCAAGCTAGATCTCCGTGGTGCCTACAACCTGATCCGCATTCGAGAAGGAGATGAGTGGAAGACAGCCTTTCGCACCAGATTTGGACATTACGAATACCTTGTCATGCCCTTCGGTCTGTGCAACGCACCTGCTACGTTCCAACATTTTGTCAACGACATCTTCCGTGACTTTCTGGATCTTTATGTTATTGTCTACCTAGATGATATCCTGATCTTTTCCTCCTCAGTCTCAGATCATCGCAGGCATGTCGGAAATGTGTTAGCTCGTCTCAGGCAGCATGGACTTTATGCTAAACCAGAAAAATGCCAATTCGAACTTCAAAGCATCCAGTTTTTAGGCCTAATCATTTCTGTTGATGGTATAAAAATGGATCCGCAGAAAGTATCTGCCATTCTGGAGTGGCCCGCTCCCTCCGATAAAAAAGGGGTTCAAAGGTTCATCGGCTTCTCGAACTTTTACAGGAAGTTCATTAGGGGCTTCTCTACAATAATTGCCCCCATCACCGAAATAACCAGACAAGGGAATCGATTCCAGTGGTCCCTTGAGGCACAATCTGCATTCGAAAAACTCAAGGAGCTGTTCACATCCGCCTCAATTTTAAAACACCCGGATCCTGCTCTACCATTCGTCCTTGAAGTGGACGCTTCGGAGGTCGCAGTCGGAGCTGTTCTGTCCCAACGGCAAGGCCCAAAGGCCCTTCTCTACCCAGTGGCCTTTTTCTCCCGCAAACTCTCTTCAGCGGAGAGAAATTATGATGTTGGCGATCGGGAGCTTCTGGCCATTAAATCCGCTTTGGAGGAGTGGCGTTATCTACTGGAGGGTGCAGCACACCCTATCCTGGTCTATACGGACCACAAAAATCTGGAGTATCTCCGAACTGCCAAAAGACTGAAACCCCGACAAGCAAGATGGGCTCTATTCTTCTCCAGATTTCAGTTTCATATAACGTACAGACCTGGTTCCAAGAATACCAAGCCGGATGCTCTTTCTCGTATGTTCCCTGATTCTGGCAAACCTGAGCATCCGGACACCATTCTTTCATCCGGAAATTTTCTTTTGCTTCAAGTGGATCTATTATCCCGCATAAAACAAGCTTCTTTAAATTGGACCCCAAGTTCCGGAGAGCTGGTGAGGGCCCAGGATGGTCTTTTTTGGCACAAGGGTAAAATCGTAGTCCCTGAAGATTTGAGGGTGGCAGTGCTGGAGCTCTGCCATGATCATAAGATGGCTGGACATTTCGGTGTGCTGAAGACAACGGAGTTAGTGCAGCGCACATTTTGGTGGCCTTTGTTACTGAACGACTGCAAGAGCTATGTAGAATCTTGTACCACCTGTGCCCGGAACAAGAATAGCCGGACTAGAGCCTGGGGTCTGTTAAAGCCATTACCCGTCCCAGAAAGACCGTGGAAGATGATATCAATGGATTTCATTGTAGAGCTTCCCCAGTCAGAGGGTTTCTCTACCATCTTTGTCGTCGTAGACAGGTTAACCAAGATGGCTCACTTCCTGCCAATGAAGGGCACACCTTCGGCCATGGAGACAGCAAGGGTCTTCATTAAAGAGATTGTCAGGTTGCATGGAGTCCCATCGAACATCATATCTGATCGTGGTGTTCAGTTCACCTCACGGTTCTGGAAGGCTCTCTGTAACTCCCTGGAAATCGAGCTGGCACTCTCCTCCGCTTATCATCCCCAGACTAATGGGCAGACGGAGAGAACTAATCAAACTTTGGAGCAATACCTCCGTTGTTTTTCATCTTTCTCTCAGGACAACTGGGTCTCTCTGCTGCCAATCGCTGAGTTCTCCTATAACAACTCTCTACATTCGGCCATTAAGCAAACACCGTTTTTTGCCAATTACGGATTCCACCCGTCCTTTCTGCCCAGGTCTTTACCTGAATGTGCAATCCCTGCGGTCTCTGAGACCATGGACTTCTTTCTTTGTAACAACAAGCTCTTGCAGGATACCATGGCTAAGACCCAAGAGTATAATAAAAAGATGTTTGACAGGAAGAGGCGGGGAGAGCTCATCCTGGAACCTGGCAACCAGGTTTGGTTATCCACGACCAATATAAGAATGGCCTGCCCTTCAAGGAAATTGGGCCCCAAATTCTTGGGTCCGTTCGCAGTCAAGAAGAGGATTAACAATGTGGCCTATGAACTCAATCTACCTAGTACCCTGAAGATTCATCCGGTCTTTCACATTTCATTGCTGAAACCTGTTGTACCCAACACTTTTGCTGGTCGAAGTACTGACCCACCAGAACCCATAATTGTCGATAGCAAGGAAGAATTCGAGGTGGAAGCTATTCTGGATTGCAGGAAAAGACGCAACCAGTTGCAGTATTTGATCAAATGGAGGGGGTACGGACCAGAGGATAACTCCTGGGAGCCAGAGGGCAACTTACATGCCGAAGAGCTTCTGAGGTCTTTTAAGAGTACCCACGCTTCCAAATTGGCACAGTTGGACATCCGGAGGCTGCCCTTGAGGGGGGGGCACTGTCAGAGAGTTCCCTTGGGCAGATGCGCTGTTGGTGGGCATCACGGCGCGTCGGCGCGCGTCGGCAGGCGCGCGCGCCCGGTGTTTGGCGCCAACCTGCCTATTTAGGCCATCTGCACAGGGGGCTCGGTGCTGTCCGATCTTCAGCTTCCTGTGTTCCTGCTTCCTGCTTCCTGTTTCCTGTTTGGTTCCGATCTCCTGACCACCGGCCTGTCTCTGTTTCTCCTTGTTTGCTGCCTGCCACTGATCCCGGACCGTCCTGACTACGAATCTGCCTGCTCCTCTGTACTGCGTTGCCCGCCTGCTGCCGACCTCTGCCTGTGACCGACCAACCCGCTCCACTCCTGCTCTGCACCCACTGCCTGTGCTCCAGTTGACTGGTGATCTCCATAACCATCTTAACCGGGATCTTCCTGCAGCTACCCGCCAGGCTCTCATACCACTCTGTGCTCCCGTGCCTCCTGTCCATACTACCAGGGGCCGGTAACCAGATACGTAAGGGAGGCCTCCCCCTGCTACATCGGGCTCACCTGTCTGCTACGCACAAGTCTGACAGCCGGCTTCTTATGCTTCCTATGCTTATTGAATCTGCTACACTGTAAGTTTTATTTTAATACTTTTAATAAACCACAAAACCAGGATTACGCTATGTTGTTTCCTTCTCTTTTCCCGGGGTACCCCTAAATGAGAACAACCCCCCCCAGCTAGGAGTCTTTAATAATCTCCATGTTACAAGCGATTTCCTGTGACTTGGTGGACTAGCGGTATCATCACCTTTTTGGCTGTATGAAGTGGAATGTCGTTTCCTATAAGCCCATCCAATTAAAGGCCCCGACCGGGTTAAGGTCGCAAGCCCCCTTGTGCTTGCCGTTTGGTAAGCGCGCATTTTATTTTCAGCTACCACAGTGGTGCGGTGGAGGAATTTTTTTCTATTTCCTGCTTTATAGATTGGGATCTGAGCTATTGTCATTCACAACATTTATTTGGACTCATCTACTGTGTTAGGACTGTCTGGTGAACACTTATTTATTTAGGTTTCAAGAACTGCGTTAACTATTTTGGGTTCTAACCAATTAGTCTAATTTATTATTGGTACCAGCATTTATTCACAGCGCTGCTATATTTGTTATATTGTTGTATTAGTGTGTGTATCTCACATAGAGTGGCTGCTTTTGTTAATATGTAGTTTTTTTAATAAGGTATTTTCATCACTATATTGGTCATCCTTCATTTGGTCATTCACAATATTTCACGAACAGATACCCTTTTTGGGTGCACTACAGCGCGGTATTCCCCTTACTATAATCATTTCAGTACATGCTCCAGAGTCTGGTTCGTTGTCAGTCGCAGTTTGAGGCTCACCGATTCATGTCTCTGTCATGGCAAATCTTTTCACTGTCACGTATCACGTTCCGATTCAAATCCAGTCGCATCCGTGATGCACCGATTCGTTCCGGCATGCCCCAGGTATTTTTCGGCTTTTTTTCAGTACATGCTCCAGAGTCCGGTTCATCGTCAGTCGCAGTCGTGGCACACCGATTCGTGCCTCTGTCATGTCTATTCATTTTACTAATTTCACTGCCACGCACTGCGCTCTGATTCAAATCCAGTCGCATCCTTGATGCACCGATTTGTTCCGGCGTGCCCCAGTTGTTTGGCCTCATTTCAGTACATGCTCCAGAGTCTGGTTGATTGTCAGTCGCAGCCGCGGCACAACCGACTCATGTCTCTTTTATGGCACATAATTTCACTCATTTCACTGTCACGTACCGCGCTCTGATTCAGATCCAGTAGCATCCGAGATGCACCGATTCGTCCTGGTGCGCCCCAGTTGTCTTGGCCTTATTTCATTCTGTGCTCCACAGTCCGACTCATTGTTTGTCGCAGTCGCGGCATACCGATTCGTGCCTATATCATGGCAAAACATTTCATTGTCACGTACCGTGCTCCGATTCAAATCCAGTAGCATCCGAGATGCACCGATTCATCCCGATGCGCCCCAGTTGTCTTGGCCTCATTTCATTCTGTGCTCCACAGTCCGACTCATTGTTTGTCGCAGTTGCGGCATACCGATTCGTGTCGATATCATGGTAAAACATTTCACTCATTTCATTTCACACACCTGTCGCTTTGAGTAGAATCCACTCAAACCAACAACTCATCGATTCGCACCCATCATTTCAGCCTTACAGGTATCATTCGCATGTTGCCTGTCATTCCCCCCCAAGTCCGGCAGTCACTTCATATTGAGTCCTTCGCGCATTCTCTATTTTCTTAAACATGGCTCCACGGATGTTCGACCTCTGCCGCCTTTACGACACAAAAAAAACCCACACCCCGTCTTCCTTCGCCCTTATAGTCTCACAATCCGATTCATGTTGGTTTCATTTCATACACTTTACAACCGATTCGTATCAGGATTCATTGCATACAATTTACAAATGATTCATATCGGTTTCATTTCATACATGCTACAGCCCGATTTGAATCTAGTCGCGCCAGCAACACGATTCGTATCGGATTCATTTCATACTCTCCACAGTCTGATTTACATCGGATTAATTTCATACACTCTACAACCGGGTCGTATCAGATTCATTTCATACAACCGATTTGTATCGGATTCATTTCATACACTTTACAGCAGATTCATATTGGATTAATTTCATACACTCAATTCGTGTCGGATACATTTCATACCCATCACAGTCCGATTAGAATCCAGTCGTGCCGGTGGCAAAATGATTCGTATTGAATTTATTTTCTTACTCTCTTGAGCACAGGTACAACCGGTTAGAGTCACAGTTCATTCATACACATTCAATTTTCTGCTATCCTTGTTTTCACCTATCAGTAGGTTACCTTCTTGCAATCGTTGCAAGCACGCCTCCAGCAGCACAATCATCTTGCAATCGTTACAAGCACATGCAGTAATACGAACTTCTCACAGTCACTACAAACACATCTCCGGTGACTTGGACTCCCTTGCAATCATTGCAAGCACACATCCAAGCACAACTTCTGGCAATCATTGCAAGCGCGCATCCAATCATCATTTCTTGCAATCATTGCAAGCACGCTTTTAAGCATAACTTCTTGCAATCGTTGCAAGAACACATCTAAGCACAACTTCTTGCAATCATTGCAAGCACGCATCCAATCACATCTTCTTGCAATCGTTGCAAGCACCCATCCAAGCATAACTCCTTGCAATCGTTGCAAGCACACATTCAAGCACAACTCTTGCAGTCTTTGCAAGCACATGCAGTAATATAAACTTCTCACAGTCACTACAGAACACATCTCCAGTGACATAAACTACCCTGCAATCGTTGCAAGCACACATTTAAGCACCACTCTTGCAATCATTGCAAGCACATTCCCAGTGGCACACAATCAGCCACACATCATTTTTCAGTGGCACTTAATCGGCCGCTTGTCTCCAGTGGCATTATCATATGAGCCACTCACCGTTTTCTGTCTGTCATTTCTCCCTTAGGTCAGTTGAGTTCAGGTTCCATCCTGCACCAGGTATCGTATTGCCACACTCAGCTGGCTCTTTCTCGTAACACTATCAGGCTATACCTAGCCAGCATCCAGCATTTCCTGTCCTTACAGAACCCTGGAGAGCCGTCTGTGGCAAGATCCCTTCTACGTGGCATCCAGAAGCATCAGCCCATAGCCAAGGCAAATGCTTGCCCATCACAAGTGCCATCTTTAGGGACATGTCTAAATGGCAAATTCACCTTTAGTGGCACTGGCAGCCAGGTATTATATAGACACCACCTGACTCGCTTTTGAAACCATTATGTCCTTCAGCTGCGGTCTCCAAAACTCAACAATCCGGACCCGAGGTCTACATTAACCCTTTTCAAATGAACAACTCCATGCAGGCCAGCCTCCCCCTTGACAAGCTGACCCGCATCAGGTCAGTTCTCCAAGACTTTAGCCATACAATGGAGTGTACTAAGAAGCAGCTTCAGTCTCTCTTGGGAATGCTCAATTTTGCAATATGGATCATTTCCCAGGGTCGATCTTTTGTGCCACGCCTCCTGGTCTTCCTCTCCCAGGCACAGGACCCCGATCAGATCCTTAATTTAGACCCCGCAGCATTAGCGAACCTATCATTGTGGGAGGGTTCCATACTACGTGGAATGGTATATCAATGTTTATACCATTAATATCGCCCCTATCAGCCCAGGTAGTGACAGATGCCACAGCCTCCACAGGCTTCACTGCAATTTTTGGCCACCATTGGTTTATAGGACCATGGCCTCCAGAGATACTCCTAAACCCCGGGTTTACCTGGACTTTCTCCTCTTCAAGCTATACCCAGTCGTGGCAGCTGCTCAACTCTGGGGTCATAGCTGAACAGGACAAACCGTGGCTTTCACCACCGACAACCAGGCCACGGCCGATTTCGTTAATAAAGGTAGGTCCAAGTCGCTCTCAATTATGTCCTTCCTATGCAGGCTGGTACAATTATCTCTACAGCACCAGTTTAATGTCCACTGTACGTTCATTCTGGGCTAGTGCAACCTCTCAGCAGATGCACTGTCCTGCTTTAATTACACTTCTCTTTTTCAGCAGAAACCTGGAGCCAACCTAGTACCAGCTCTTATCCCTCCTTGGTCTCAGCTGACTCTGGACTAGTACAGCATCTGCACAGAGCAACCCAGCTCATCAACCAGCCTCTGTCCCACAACACGCTCAAAGCCTACCACACGGCTTGGAACGTGTTCAGCAAATTCCTAACATCCTGCTCCGCGGAAACAACAACAGACACCAAGCACATACTGGCTTTTATCAAATAATGCCATAATCAGTTGGCCCTATCCCATAACACTATCCGACTATACTTAGCTGGTGTCTAGCACTTTCTGGCCTTACGAGATCTCCCAAAACCATCTTTATTTGAATTCCCATGTGATCCGAGCCGTCCTACGTGGCATCCAAAAACGACAACCCATGATCAATGCAAAACATCTGCCTATAACAAGTGCCATCTTCCGGGACATGTTTACTATCCTTGCTAATTCGCCATTTGGTCTTCTCCCCAGCCTGCTCATACAAGCAGCCATTTACTTAGCCTATTATGGGTTCTGGCGGCCTAGCGATTCACCTGCAGCAACCTCGCAGGCCAAGTTCTGCGTAGACATCACTTGGCTCGCTACCAAGACCATTTCATCCTCCACCTTCCAGTGTCTAAAACCCAGCAGTCAGGCTCCGGGGTAGACATCCATCTCTATAAAACAAACAACGTCTGGTGTCCAGTAACCATACTCGACCGCCTACTGTCACTCCTACCAGAACACTCAAACTCTAGTCCCCCTACTACCTTTTCCCATCAAACCCTTGAGTGTCTGCCAGTTCGTCAAACACGTGGGGGTTCTTCTACGCAGCTTACACCTCGACCCCAGTCAGTACTCCGGTCACTCTTTCCATATTGGAGCAGCATCCCGGCATGGGGTCCCAGATCACGACATTAAGAGACTAAGCAGGTGGAATTCTGCCTACCTCACCCAGTACATCCCCAATCCTCAGGTGGAAATGGCACAAGCATTCACCAAACTTTCTCAATAAATAAAGCTAAAATGAATAAAACTACACCCCCTACCTGAATGTTTTTGCCCCCTTATTTTGTACTAAGAAATGTTGAGAAACACTTGCGCTAATGAGCAAAACGTGATAAAAAATAAATTCACAAAAATGCAGCTGCAAAAAAAACTCCAAATATCCATGAAGTAATAAACATATAAATAAAAATTTGTGCACTAGCAATAATATAATTGGGAAAATGCCTAGGAGACACAATTTATATATGAATCCCAGCAAAAATAATAATAACAGGTGCATGAAATCCTCTCTCAAAGATCCAAGAAAATATTTGAATATTCTGAAAATAAAATATAAATAATCACACATCCAAAAAACACCTATAATCAGTCCATGAATAGGTTAAGCAAAATAAATAGAAAGAAAGAAAAAAGTCCGTTTGATGTATCTCATCACAAAATCAGGAAAATAGTAAGCTGTAAAGAATATTTCCGAATACACATTGATTGCAGAAAAGGAGTAATGGATGTACCCTTACCCCAATCGTTGGACCTCCTCTATGGCAAGGTCGTATGGGCTTGCAGATATAACCCTCTGCGGGGACAGATGGAATGTTGATGTCCTGTCAGCGTGCACCACCGACTCCAATCTGATTGGGCCGATCCAACTGCTCCAACTTCAGAGGGAAGACTCAGGAGTGGGAGAGTCCATATTTAAAAAACAAGGGAAAGAACTCCAATAGTGTAATAACGTTGGGGATTTATTGGTTAAAATAAACCACAGATATACATATAAAAAGTTCCAATATGGGAAAAAATTATCATCTAAAAAAGCCGGCATAAACAGAGGCTAAACGCCCGTGCAAACAAGAAATCAAGAACACGTGATGGCAAGCACTGCGAGGCCACGCCCTACATGTTTCGTCATACGTGACGTCTTCTACGTGCCCCTCTGCCCTAAAGCAACCACCCCCCATGTTAAGGGCATGTGGCCTGGTATGATCCAGGAGGGGGGCACTCGCTCGTCCCCTACCCCCTTTCCTGACCTACCGGGCTGCGTGCTCAGATAAGGGTCTGGTATGGATTTTGGGAGGGGGGCAAAATTGGATCAGTTAAGCCGATGATCTGATTTTGAGCCAACTTCAAAGATATTCAATAGGCTGAAGTAGGATCAAAGTTGGAGCAAAGTAGGAACCTTTTTAAAAGTTGGACCGACTTGTGTCAGACCAGTTAAGATGGCTCTCAAAGGTAACCATTGATTTATGCATGTCATGCAACCTGTTCAAATGTCGGAACATTTGTTGCACCATTGTGAACTCCATTAAAGTTCATGTGTGTGTAAGGGCAGGCCTCACAATACTTTTGGCCGTATAGTGTGTGTATATATATATATATAAATTGTGAGGACTAGTTTTACATGATAGAGCCAGGAAAAACATGAAACATGAGTTTCCCTTGCAGGTATATTCAGCATTGTTCTTCCATCAGCACCTTTAGCACTACTAGCCAGGTCTCTCCTAAAAGCCCAGCACACACCTGCCCATTATTGCTGGTGATTTTCAAAATGTGAACCCAGGATTGGAGATTTCATCCCACCCAGATCCTTAACAAATCTCTGGGCTCCAGGTCTCAAACTAGGTTTTACCAACTGACAGGGAAACTGAAAAGACCGTTTCCTTTGAATGATACAAGTTCCCTGGAGACTCTCAACCTGTCTGGATGAGAATCCTGGGTCATTAACATTATTTCCACAACTTACTGTATATATATATATATATATATATATATATATATATATATATATATATATATATATATATTATATATTATATATAAACTCTTGTTTAATATGAAATGCAAATGAACAGGGCATGGAAGGGGTAAACTACACAATGGAGTTGATTTACGTAAAGTTATGTCAAGGGTTATTTTTTTTTTTGTTTTAAAATGAAAAAAAGTTATACTTCCTCTTATCTGTTCTGTGCAACAATTTTGCACAGAATGGTCCTTTACCTCCTCTTGAGCAGTCCCCCACCAGTGCTGTCTGCTCCTGCTTCCTCCAATTGTCCCCTTAGGAGGATGTGTTCAAGAGGGGTGTTACCAGTTGGACATTTGGGTTGGGCTTGAAGATCCATGTGTTTTGCTAGTATATTACTTTTTATCATTAAATATCATTTTTATCATTAAATAAAATTATAATTTATCATTAAATAAAAAGTGTCATGGTTAATGCACAAGGCTGATGCTCCCTCTTTTGTTCTTTTATAGTGGTTATAGATCCCCCGGGCAGAGATGGACAGCAAGGTTAAGTGGTTGCTAGAAGACCATGACCTGGGTTGTATGTTGGAGATGCCTGGAATTTATAGAGTCCCTCTCCATTAAGATTGGTGCCATACCTTAGCACAGAAGTGATTATTATGATATGATATATTCTGTTACTTTCTGAATTTTTACTTAGCTTAGAAAAGTAGATTTTATTTTCCTTGCATGTGAGTAAGTAATTTTCACCATATTCTCTAAGTAAGTGCATATTCCCTTCCAAAGTAAAAATTCACTTTGCTAGGTGAACATGCTCTACTCTTGGCCTCTTTCTAAAAATGCTATTTGTCTTCCTTTGGGCCCTTTTACACTGATCAGTTTTTAAAGCACTTTTGATGCACTTTTGATGCACTTTTCATGCTTTCCTATTGACTTACAGTGGAAGGTGCTTTTGAAAAATGGCACAATAGATGCAGCAAGTAGGACTTTTCAAAGCCAAGCATACTTGCAGTATGAAGAGTTCCATAGAATTAAAAGGAATACATTTCTATTACATTTTTTCTTCTGCTTTTTAAACTCCAAGAGTGTATAAAAAAACGCTTAGTGTGAAAGGACCCTTAATCTAACATCAATATACAGTGGGGACGGAAAGTATTCAGACCCCCTTAAATTTTTCACTCTTTGTTATATTGCAGCCATTTGCTAAAATCATTTAAGTTCATTTTTTTCCTCATGAATGTACACACAGCATCTCATATTGACAGAAAAACAGAATTGTTGACATTATTGCAGATTTATTAAAAAAGAAAAACTGAAATATCACATGGTCCTAAGTATTCAGACCCTTTGCTATGACACTCATATATTTAACTCAGGTGCTGTCCATTTCTTCTGATCATCCTTGAGATGGTTCTACACTTTCATTAAAGTCCAGCTGTGTTTGATTATACTGACTGGACTTGATTAGGAAAGCCACACACTTGTCTATATAAGACCTTACAGCTGGCAGTGCATGTCAGAGCAAATGAGAATCATGAGGTCAAAGGAACTGCCTGAAGAGCTCAGAGACAGAATTGTGCCAAGACACAGATCTGGCCAAGGTTACAAAAGAATTTCTGCTGCACTTAAGGTTGCTAAGAGCACAGTGGCCTCCATATTTCTTAAATGAAAGACATTTGGGATGACCAGAACCCTTCCTAGAGCTGGCTATCGGGGGAGAAGAACCTTGGTGAGAGAGGTAAAGAAGAACCCAAAGATCACTGTGGCTGAGCTCCAGAGATGCAGTCGGGAGATGAGAGAAAGTTGTATAAAGTCATCACTGCAGCCCTCCACCAGTTGGGGCTTTATGGCAGAGTGGCCCGAAGGAAGCCTCTCCTCAGTGCAAGACACATGAAAGCCCGCATGGAGTTTGCTAAAAAACACCTGAAGGACTCCAAGATGATGAGAAATAAGATTATCTGGTCTGATGAGACCAAGATAGAACTTTTTGGCCTTAATTCTAAGTGGTATGTGTGGAGAAAACCAGGCACTGCTCATCACCCTGTCCAATACAGTCCCAACAGTGAAGCATGGTGGTGGCAGCATCATGCTGTGGGGGGGGGGGGGTTCAGCTGCAGGGATAGGACGAATGGCTGCAATAGAGGGAAAGATGAATGCGGCCAAGCACAGGGATATCCTGGACGAAAACCTTCTCCAGGGTGCTCAGGACCTCAGACTGGGCCGAAGGTTTACCTTTCAACAAGACAATGACCCTAAGCACACAGCTAAAATAACGAAGGAGTGGCTTCACAACAACTCTGTGACTGTTCTTGAATGGCCCAGCCAGAGCCCTGCCTTAAACCCAATTGAGCATCTCTGGAGAGACCTAAAAATGGCTGTCCACCAACGTTTACCATCCAACCTGACAGAACTGGAGAGGATCTGCAAGGAGGAATGGCAGAGGATCCCCAAATCCATGTATCTTTCCCAAAAAGACTCATGACTATATTAGATCAAAAGGGTGCTTCTACTAAACACTGAGCAAAGGGTCTGAATACTTAGAACCATGTAATATTTCAGTTTTTCTTTTTTAATAAATGTCAACAATTTTGTGTTTTTCTGTCAATATGGGGTGCTGTGTGTACATTAATGAGGAAAAAAAATGAACTTAAATGATTTTAGCAAATGGCTGCAATATAACAAAGAGTGAAAAATTTAAGGGGGTCTGAATACTTTCCGTCCCCACTGTATATTGATGTTAGATTAAGGGTCCTTTCACACTAATCAGTTTTTAATAGGCTTTTGGAGTTTAAAAACAGAAGAAAAATGCTATAGAAATGTATTCCTTTTAATTCTATGGAACTCTTCACACAGTGAAAAATTTAAGGGGGTCTGAATACTTTCCGTCCCCACTGTATTTGAGTCATAGATCTAAAACAAGCAAACAGCAAATGAGTATCAGTGTAAATTGTTTATCTCTATAATCGTACAGGAACAGAAATTCATAAACTGTTGAAGGCAAATGATCCGCGGGATAGCTAGGGAGCTAGCATTCTAAAAATGAGAGGTAAGTAGTGGCAGCCTATATAATTTTATCTTGAAAATATTATGACAGAAATTGCCACAAATAAATGGACAATCAATAATGTGACAATACAGTAAGTAGAGTGTAAATCTGTAAATGCTTGTATAGACTTGTGTCATCCTCTGATAGTGCAGTGCTAGAGGACTTTGGATAAAACAGATTTTCTATTTAATTGGTAATGATTCTGTAAAGCATATTAGAGTATTTTTACTACAGCTTAACAGAATTCATTACTTTTTCTCATTTTTATCATGGGAAATGATTATTTTCATTTACTAAAGGCTTTATTCATTGAATTTACTGCATGCATGTTATGTTATTGATTTTTTTTCCATATTTTATATGTGAAAGTCAATTTACAAAAATGATCACAGGTTAGCACTTTTGATATATTGCTAGTTTTGGCTGACTTTGATGGTGAGTTTCTATGTGGTGTCTATTGCTGATAGAAAATGAAGCCATTTCAGATGTGAATAACATTCACAATAAATAATTAATTTCTATAGTTAAATAGTGGACTTTAGTTGGCTCACACTTAAACCTTGTACACACGATCAGATTGTTGGCCAACAAAGTGTCAGACTTTTGTCCGAAGGGCGTGTGCCGTGAACTTGTCTTGCATACAAACGGTACACAATTGTCGGCCAACAAATACAAACGTAGTGATGTACTACGTGGAATTTCAGCTTTTGAGCGCCACCCTTTGGGCACCTTCTGCTAATGTCGTGTTTGGTGAACATTGATTCCAAGCATGCGCGTTTGTACTTTGGACTTTCGTGTGACGGATTTGTGTATACACCATAGGAAAATCTGACAACAGGCCATTGTCTGCCGAAAATTTACTAGCCTGCCATTTGTTAGTGGAAAGTTGGACAACAATTGTCTGATGGAGCGTACTAATGGTCAGATTTTAGGCAAACAGTCTGTCATCACACAATTCCCTGCCGAAAATCCGATCGTGTGTATGAGGCTTTAGTCAGCTCTGATGGTCTTCCTCATCTTCCCTTACAAGCCAACGCTTTCCTTTCTCTACTCTGTCAAAATGTAAGTGAAGACATTATGAAGATATACAATGCTGAGCAGGTTGCATATCAAATATTTTTGTGGAGCAGGGACAGAAAAGGGCCACTGGGAGGTTACTAACAGTAGGTCCACTAAGTGGACTTACACCTTAATGCTAAAAAAATTAAAAAAAATAAAATCATAATAATTGCACACCATTGCATAATAATATGAGTAAACTGACCAATGTCAACAAAACTCTCAAATTTTCTCATTGAGTACAATTTATTGTCTTTTTAATTTGTTTTTAGTTTTTTTCCTAAAGGATGTATTTTTTTCTTCTAGGAGGGAGTAGATTTAAGATACTTTATTTAATTTAGGGGCATATTTATAAAACAGTGAAAATATTAATTGCAGGTGACTTTCCCTGGTGCATATGTTTTTGATAGTGACTGATTCACCACTAGTGAAAAGTAGTGAAAGTCAGATTCACTGCTTTCTAAATATGCCCTAGTGTTCTTTGCAATTGTGATTTTTGAGTAATTGGCCTTTATTTGTGTTCAATCTCTTAAAACTTTTTATTTTACTGTTTTTAGCTGTTTGAGTTTTTTGGTGAAAAAAAAAATAAAATAAGACTCATGAGGAATTTTTTTTGCACAACAAGTCTACGATAATTAACAGGAGCTTCTGAAACCCTCAAGAGTCATTGAAAGCCATATTTGAAAGCATAACCTGTGAACCATTGTTTCATAGTAAGCCTTACTGTACTTCATTTGCAAGCTGAAAAAATTAAATTGCTGCAATGCTTAGGAATAAAAACTTTTATGAGGCTTTGTTCTTAAGCATTTTAATGATGTAGTATCTTCAGAATGTTAGTGT
The DNA here is from genome assembly GCF_042186555.1 of Aquarana catesbeiana. Taxonomy (NCBI): domain Eukaryota; kingdom Metazoa; phylum Chordata; class Amphibia; order Anura; family Ranidae; genus Aquarana; species Aquarana catesbeiana. The sequence continues at coordinate 151,454,245 of NC_133332.1, read as the reverse complement.
ATTAACTGTACACTGTGCAGATTGATTTCTTTGCTGCTTATTCAAGGGTGCCACTTATGTCTTTCTTTCAGTATTTGAAACATACACTACTACTTCCTGGTACCTTTTATTAGTATAAATAATGCTGGTCCAAATGTTTGTTGTGGTTTCAAAAGGCACATGGAGATGTGTATTGTTATGTGTACATCTCAATGCATGTAAGAACATACATTTTGGAACATACCTAGTGCACGGCTTTTATGTATTTAGCACAATGCTACATGCTTTACTGCATATAAAAATGCTCAGTGATGCCACCCTTCTCAATGTGAACTGGTAAAGGGATTCTTTGGACATTGCCAAAATGAGGAAAAACCTGCAGTTTTCATTTATAGGGCACCATGTATATTTGGAAACACAATTTAGGAAAAGTTACCTATCCACTAATAATAAAAACAATTGTGGTTTGCATAGAATACATGAAGATAAAAAAAAAAACCTTCTGTCTTTAGAACCACTTTAGTCTTTTTTTTACTTTTTATAGGACCAACTCCCCCCCAGCCCATCCTTATACTTACCTGAGCCAGATCTGGATCCAGTGCTGTGCACGAGAGCAGCAGCTCTCTCCCTCCTCACAGGTCAGATTAATAGCAGCAGGAGCCTTTGGCTCCTGTTGCTGTCAGTTAAATCCGATGGTGAGGGAGCGGGGGGGTAGGGCAAAGCCCAGCTGTCTGTGTCTAGGAACGCAACCAGCAGGGCTCAGGAGCAAGTCTACATTAGGTACCCCCTTCAGCAAGCGGCTTGCTAGAGGGGTACTTGGAAGACAGAGATCCAGGAGCATTGGGGGGGAACCCCAGAAGAGAAGGATAAGAGCTGCTCTGTGCAATGGTAAGTATGACATGTTTGTTATTTTAAAAAAATAAACGTTTAAAATCACTTTCAATTATGGAGTAAAGTGAGTAGGAAATGCCCAGAGGTGATTTTCAATTTGTACATGATAGTCATTGAAAGATCTTGACATATCTTTAGAGCATAAAGTCAATCCTATAGTGGAATATGAGTGATTCTTCAAGATCTCAGTAGATAATTTCTCATACTACTATACTCTATTTTCCTTTGATTCAATCTTGACAGATATGCACTCGGGTGTCATTCACTAATGAGAATACTTGTAATATCAGCTCATATATCATGTAATTTGCTTAAAGTAAACATAAATTAGCATTCTACATGCCTATGATGACTAATACTATATTTATCCAGATTTTTATGCATCATTTCCTGCTGCCTTATTCTACTTATTGAAAGGTCAACTAACTACTGAATGCAATTACGGCAGAAATATAACAAAAGCTACTGTGCTAAAAGGGTAGATTTACACAATACAGTTTATGAATAACTGCTGGTTTATTATGTGAGTAATTAGGTTAATTTGACATGTTTTCTGACACTAGTTTATGACTTGGTTTACAATGATAAATACATGAATGACCCCAGGCATAATCAAATATTTCATCTGTAACATCTTATCTTGCACCTAACATTTTAAAATGTATAGCATATATTTAAAATATTACATATGAATATTATGTAGTCCTATGTCCAGCCAGTAGGTGGAGCATTAGAGTTATTTTCACATGTTTCCTTGGTCTCTTTTGCTCCTTTGTAGTAAAAGGCCTTTTGCTTATGGAGCTTAAACGATAAGTTCATTTTTTTTTTTCTAAATTCCAGCTCCCCTATGAACCAATGCACTTATTTTGCAGAAATAAAAAAGCTTTCCATTTATCTTACACACTCCTTACCTCAATGTCCAGCTGGCTGTATAAAAAAGGTCTCCATTACTTCCTGGATAGACCTCATTAGCACATACCCTGAATCTGCCCTCCCCCTTCATTTGGCAGAGAGTGCAGGAGCTGAGCGATCAGATAACAGCCTATGTGGATAGAGCTGTAATATTGAAAATAGGAGAAGTATGCCCTGGGTTCTGTAAAGCTCACCATAGATTATGCAATCTGATTGTACAATCTCCTTTAGATCTACCATCTACTATGCAGTGCAAGGGCCTGCCTGATTGGATACAGAACGATTGGATAGATGGTGTGTCCTCCTATAATATAGTTTTGGTAAATCTTTCACGCACCACACTCTGCTCTAAAGAAAAGTTCTAGAGCTTCTTTGGGTCGATTGTTACAATTAGGGCAGCCCATTCAAGTGCATGTGCTGCCCTATGCATGACAAGTGAAAACACTGAAAAATGCCCAAAAATATGCATGCGGGAATATGAGTTTCTACTGTAAATGGGGCTTGATAGCTGCAATTCTTGGGTTTACCCTCCATAGAGGAGCATTCCCTTACAAAGTTATTATGTTTTCCATCTACAGAACCTCTTCCAAAAGGCTACAATCTCAGGAGTGTTCTCAGATCAAATGCTGCAAGCCATTATTGTCACTCTACCAAAACCGGGGAAGGAACCTATTTACCCTCAACATTTCTGCCTCATATCCCTGCTCAATATATACCTGAAAGTATATGCGAAGGCGATAGCTAATCATTTGGCAGTGGTGACCCATTCACTAATTAATCCTGACCAGATGGGTTTTGTGAATGAATGGAACCAGGAAAATGCTGGATTTAATCATCTTGATGGAATCCCAAAAGCAACCTGCAGCATTTCTAACACTAGATGCCGAAAAGGCATTTGATTGGGTCCATTGGGGTTATCTTAGGGAGACTCTCCAGGTTTTTAGTTCCTGTGGTCCCATATATTCGGTTATTTTAATGTTATATGTAAGTCCATCTGAGCAGATATATACTTCAAATGCCTTGTCAAACCCACCTCACAATATCCAATGGCATTAGACAGGGGTGCCCCCTATCCCCACTCATTTTCATGTTAGTGATGGAGTTATTCACTGCATCTATAAGACAAAATCCCCTTATTTATGGTATTGATGCAGTGGGCTACTTACACAAAATCTGTTTATTTGCCAATGACATCCTCCTCACGCTATCCACTGTAGCTCTGTCAGGGACCAGTGTAACCAGAAATGTGTGGACTGCAATAGAGTCAACCAAACTCATGTAAAGTATAAATAATATGATTTATTAAAAGACAAGTAAATAAACAAAAGTAAACACGCCTCCAATATGACAAATAGTAAACTAACCAGCAACCAACCACAGTGACACACAACTGAATACAAAAATGAAATCTATATACAAAAGTGAAATATAATCGTAACAAGCCATTGTCATACACGGGAGGTCAGGCAGATAGCGCTGGGAGCAAGACAGGACCGAGAGTGGGTAACAAGAGACAGAGAGAGCAGACAGAAGGCATCAGGCTGCAGGGCAGGGGTCCAGGAACGGATGCAGGGTTCAAGAACACAGGATACAGGTTTCAGGATACAGGGACACAGGATTAGCAAACGCAAGTCAGGGCACAAGGAAACAATACCAAGGCAACGTGTGCAAGTGATCATAGGCTTCCTGCAATCGGCATCAGGTGATGCCTGATTGTAGGAGATGTCAGCTCCTGACTGCCGAGATGCACTTGCTAGTGGACACCAGAACTGCAGCCTATAGGTCTGGAAGTCAAAGTGCCACCAGCAGGTGAAACCTGATGCTCCAACCAGTCCTAGGTGAGAAAGTCCAAGGAGCGCCGGGTCCGAAATTGAAAGCCTTGCTGTTGGGATCAAAACAGAAACTAGATGTACCACTGCCTGGGTCCGGTAACTGGCTAGGTACCCCACTGCTGGGGCTATGCCACTGGCTAGTTATCCTGTTGGCCAGATTCTTAGAAGCATAGAAACTTGGAACTCTCAGAATGTTAGGCATTCAAGTGATATACCACAATTCTGACACCAGAATGTCTGGTCACAATTATGTAGCTTGCCTGATCCCCAGGACTCGTTCCACACTTCGACGGCCAACTAGGTTTCCCCAGGGCACTTATGTGAAATATAATTATATATATATATAAACAAGCCAGGGTCATAAATGGGAGGTCAAGCAGATAGAGCTGGGAGCAAGACAGGACAGGGAGGGGGTAACAAGAGACAGAGAGAGCAGGCAGAAGGGATCAGGCTGCAGGGCAGGGGTCCTCGATGCAGGGTTCAGGAACACAGGATACAGGTTTCAGAATACAGGTTTCGGGGTTCAGGATACAGTGACACAGGGACACAGAATTAGTAAACGCAGGTCAGGGCACAAGGAAACAATACCAAGGCAACGTGTGCAAGTGATCTCCAGGTTTAAATATGCTTCCTGCAATCAGCATCAGGTGATGCCTGATTGCAGGAGATCATTTTAGCTCCTGACTGCCGAGATCCACCCACTGGTGGACACCAGAACTACAGCCCATAGGTCTGGGTGTCATAGTGCCACCAGCAGGTAAAACCTTTCCTGACAAGTTCCTTCCTTAAGGGCAGTGCAAAGCAAATTTGGCCAAATATCCTACTACAAGGAGAATGTATCCAAAACCTCTATTCTGCCTATCGGTATAGGAAACTCTAGTACTCAAATCCTTAAACAGAGGATTCCCATATGAATGGATCTCCAAATACATTTCGTATCTAGGTATAAAACTTACCTCCCCATTGTCTAAACTATATGAAACCAATTTTCTTCATATAATGCAAATTATCAAACAGGATTTGCTTACTTATCAGAGTTTTGAGGTTTTGTGGTCAGGTCACATAGCAGCATTTAAAATGCTGTCTCTCCCTAAAATATTATATTATTTTTGTACCCTTCCTATCCCCCTCCCCTCCTTATTTTTCAACATGCTGTACAAAGCGATTCATCTATATGTTTGGAAGGATGGGAAACCTAGGATTTCTTGTACTCCTCTTAGTAAGCACAGAATGTAAGGTGGGGTAGGACTGCCAGATATTCAATTGTACCACACAGCAGTGTTACTAGATCAATTATCAGTGTGATTTGAACCTGCCTTTATAGGGTGTTTGGTAACCATTAAAAAAGCTCTTCTGCATGACCGAGACTTATGCTCACTATTATTAGCCTCAGCAATGGGTCAAAAAGTGTAAATCCTGGAGGTCTTAATTATTAGGACTTCCCTTGCTGCCTGATCTTCAGTGTTACACTTCCCTCCCCTGATAGCCACCAGAAGACTTTAGACATCCAGTTAGTAGCATATGAATTTCTCATCCCCTTCTTTTCGGTAAGAAACTTCACACACCAGGGGTATGTACATTTCTCAGTGGTCCTAATGCCTTACATAGGAACTCCCTCTACAAGGTAACCCAAGTTCAGTATTTCCACCTTGGGTTGGACATCCAGCCACCCAAGTTCACATCAGTACTGCCATATGGACACATTACACTTGACCCTCTGATGTAAAAAGGAAAATCTCACTGTTTTATTAATACCAGAATTGTGGTAAGCCTTTATTTAAACCTACTCAGATTATTAAATAGGAACAAGAGCTGCAGAAGGAATTTTCCTTGTCAAAAGAAGTTTATTGAGTATACAATATTATAAAGATACATAAAGTAAGTTTACAAGGATCTATAAAGTAAGCTCATTGTTTTACAGTAGGGTTTATATAGGTAAATATCATGAAATTTCAAATATTAAACATTGGGTTCACGTAAACCTAAATTAAAGATATAAATCATTTCTTTAGTTACTTTTGTAGGTAATTAAATGATTTATACCTACTATACATATTGTTTACAGGTAGAGTGTATATAGGTCAAATAAATTCTGATAATGAGCTTTAATCGTAAGGTGGAGAAAAGGAAAGAGAAAGAAGAAAAAGGGTAGAAAGGTAGAGGTATGGTCCACAAGGTTGTCCCGCTCGTCAGTTTATTATTCTTTTTAGTTCTCTTTGAAGCCTTAGAATGGGTGTCTCTGTAAGTCATTTAATCTGTTACCATGGCAACAGGACAGAGTCATTGAAGTTTGACAGGAACTGTTGTTTTATCCAAGGATGCCAAAGTTTTTCAAATTTTGGAATTTGATTTTGATCGATGGCTACTATCTTAGCATGGAACATTGTATTATTCATTCTGTGAATTGTTTCTGCTAGTACCAATGTAGAAGATTTCCATGCCTTGGCCACTGTTTGTTTTGCAGCCGTTATTAGTTGGATCATAAGTTTGAATTGAGAGAGTGTTAACCATTCCGGTTTTAGATTAAGTAAAGTTATATATGGATCTGGTTGTATTATTTTTTTAAATATTTTGGATGCAATCACAAAGACTTCCTTCCAGAAGGTTTGGATTACTGGGCACGTCCACCATATGTGTAAATGTGTGCCTATTTCTGGGCATCCTCGAAAACAAAGAGCTGAGGTATTAGGTGAATATTTTGCCACTCTAGCGGGTACAAGGTACCAGCGAGTTAGGACTTTATAATTTGTCTCCAGTGCTAAGATGTTGGGTGAAGATGACTTAGATGTGAGCCATATGTTAGACCAGTCCGTGTCTTCTAAAGTTCGTCCCAGGTCCTCCTCCCACCTCTGAACATAAGAGGGTCTATTAAGATTTGCTACTCCATATAATTGATTATAAAGTGATGAAATTGTACCTTTAGCAAATGGATCTTTTGTACAGATTGATTCAAAAATGGATAATTGGGATAATGGTGTATCCCCTTTAGGAATGGTGTATAGAAATTTTTGATTTGGAGATATCTAAATATCTCAGAGTTTGGTAGATCATATTTTTCTCTAAGCGATGGGAATGAAAGGAATGATTTAGATGCTATGAAGTCATTTAGTGTTTGAATGCCTGATGTTGTCCAAGCTTTAAAAGAATTTGGGTAGATCCATGCCGGGTAAAAGGCCGGATTTCTGATAAAAGAAAGGAGAGGATTGTGTGGAGATTGTAACTGATATTTGGTTTTTAGTTTATCCCAGAGAGATAAGAAGTGTTTAGTTATGGGATTATGAATTTTAAAGCGGTCTTTAGGATCAAGCCATAATAAGTTTGATATTAAAAGAGGGTCATTTTCTGAAGCCTCTATAAATACCCATAATGGGATTTCCTGTTTTGCATGGTATTTGGACAGACTGGCCAAATGTGCTGCTCTGTAGTAGTTAGTAAAATTAGGGTATCCCAGGCCTCCTTTATTTTTGGGAAGATGTAGTGTGTGTATAGGTATACGTGGTTTAGAAGAGCCCCATATAAACGAAGTTGCTCTTTTTTGTACTATTCTCAAAAAATAGGAAGGAATTGGAATAGGGAGGACTCTGAATAGATAAAGCAATTTGGGTAGAATAGTCATTTTGATTGCATTAATCTTCCCTATCCAGGATAAAGGAAGTTGCAACCATTGTTTTATTAGATTTGTGATCTGTCGTAATACAGGAGGATAATTGGTTGAGAATAAGTCAGAATGATATGCTGTTAAATGAATTCCAAGATATGGGATTGATTTTTCTGCCCATGTGAATGGGAGTGCAGCCCTAGCCGCGATCAATTCCATGTTTGTGAGTGAAATATTAAGCACTAGGCATTTCTTAGGATTAATCATAAGGCCGGATAGGGCTGCAAATCCATCAAGAGCTGGTATTAAGTTAGGACCAGAGACCTATGGTGATGATAGAAAAAGTAATATATTGTCTGCAAATATACATAATTTGTGTGTAATACCTCCTACTTCAATGCCAGTTATAGTTTGGTTTGTTCTGATGTATTGGGCCATGGGTTCGAGTATAAGGGCAAATAATAAGGGAGATAATGGGCAACCCTGTCGGGTACCTCTTTCGATATTAAAGGCATCAGATTTGTATCCAGCATATTTTATATAGGCTTTGGGTTTATTATATAATGCTTTGATCCATGTTAAAAAGTGGGGTCCAAAACCCCATTTTTGTAATGAATATTGCATATATTGCCAGGATACTGTGTCAAATGCCCTCTTAATATCGAGAGATAGAAAACATAAAGGGATTTTCCGTTTTTTAGCAATATGTGCCAATAACACTGCCCTGCGTATATTATCGCCTGCCTGTCTATTTGGCATGAAGCCTACTTGATCTCTATGTATTAATTTTCCTATAATGCTATTGAGGCGTTTTGCTATTATTTTTGCTAATAATTTAATATCAAGGTTTAACAGAGATAGGCCGATAATTCACACAGGAAGTATCATCAGAAAGGGGTTTTGGGATCATACAAACAATTGCCATTAGTGTTTCTTGCCGAAAAGAATGTCCATCTAGAAGTTTGTTAAAAGTTTCAGTGAGAATGGGAGAGAGTATTTCTGAGAATGTTTTATAGTATAAAGCCGAGTAGCCGTCTGGGCCTGGTCTTTTGTTAAGTTTTAGGTCTTTTATGGCTTTAGCAACTTCATCTATAGTTATAGGCTCATCCAAACTGCTTTTTTGATTCTGAGATAACTCAGGTAAGGTTATTTTTGAGAAGAAGGATTCAGCCTCTGTAGGATTAAATTCATTGTTTGTCTTGTATAAAGTTGCGAGATGTGAGTGAAATTAATGGACTATTTTAACTGAATTACAAGTATAAAAATTTTTTGACAATTTCAAACGTATTGGTTTGAAAGATTTGTTAGTTGAATTTAATGCCCGAGCCAAATATGTACCTGGTTTGTTTGTATTCATGTAGAAATTGTGTTTGGAGCGTTTGAGGGATTTATCAACTGACTCAGTGAGAAATAGATCGTATTCCAATCTAGATTTTTCCAGATGAGATTTTGTACTCTGAGATGGATTATCTTGGAATGATATATAGGCTGCATTAAAATTGAGTTCTAGTTTTTTTTTGCTAGATTTTTGCGTTCCCGTTTAAATAGTGCCATTTGTCTTTGTATTTTACCACGCAAGACAGGCTTATGAGCTTCCCACAGTGTTATTGGGGAGATGTCTGTTGTATTATTAATTGATATGTATTCCTTTAAAGCTTGTTCAATGGCCATCTGATGTAGTGGGTGTTTGAGCATTATGTTCGATAAGTACCACGTTGGGTCATGCGCTTTTGATATGGCTGAGGCTATAGTAATGTATACTGCTTTATGGTCAGACCACGGAATCGGAATTATATCTGATGCAATAATTTCTGGTAACATTCCTATTGTTAGAAAAATATGATCTATTCTGGTGAAGGTTTGATGAGGGTGCGAGAAATAAGTGAATTTCTTTTTCATTGGGTTACTTTCTCTCCACGAATCTACCAGATTGTATTTGGAAAGAAGTTGAGAAAAAGGTAATCTAGAGGTTATTTTGGATGGTGTAAAAGGTGATTTATCTAGAAATGGGAGGAGGACCTGGTTTGAATCCCCACACATTATCACTGTTCCTATTTTGTGTGTATTAATCACTTGTAATATATGTGAGAGGAATGGTGTAGGTTGTTTGTTAGGAGCGTAGTAGGAAATCACTGTGATTGCTGTATCCATTATATAACCCATGAGTATCAGGTATCTACCTTCTGGGTCTTTAATTTCTGATGATAAGGTGAATGGTGTGGATCGGGGAAATGCAATTAGAGTTCCCCTTTGCTTGGTACAGGCAGAAGCCGTGTAAATTTGATGATAAAAAGGAGAAATATATTTTGGAGTAGAATCTTTGGTGAAGTGTGTTTCTTGGAGGCATACTATGTGAGCCTTCTTGTTATGGAAAGTACGGAAGGCTTTGGTCCTTTTTTGAGGGACATTTATTCCCTGAACATTCAGGGAAAGTATATTCAGTGGTGCCATGGCAACAGATCAAATAGTTTTGACTTACTTTTTGTTATGCAGAGCTGACTGCGCAGATCAACCTGTGTGGACTGAAGAGATGAAAAGATAGAAAAGAAACCAGTGAATTCTGGAGTAAAGAGTAAACAAAAAACATATGAGATTAGATGATATATTGTATAAATTATTTTTTCCAAGTAATCACAATTTACCCGTGAAAGAGAATAAATATCTCTCTCAGGGGAATAAGTGCCTTTGTCACACTCCCACATAATATGGTTGGGAGAATGAGGAGGGCTAATGGGGGTACACGGATCTTCCGCTTACAGGAGAGAAGTGCTATGTCAAAAGACATCAAAATGATGTTTCATTAATTGGAGTGCAGAATATAGTTTTTGTTGAAATTATTTATTCCAGGGTGGTTGTATATGGTTAGTCTTGCCCTAGGCTAAATAATTCAGTTAGAAAGGTGCAGAAGGAATTTTCAATACAAACTTGAAATAAGCCAATTAGCATTGTTATGCAAACCTCCCACTGCATTACGCACTGGGAAAGCATAATAATATTATGTATAGATGACATCTCTCCCCGTGAAGGCTTTAACAACTCTTTCCTGGTGCTTCACCACACTGCTGATGTCGATGTGGTCAATTAGGGAATTTATATCAAATACTGTAGGTCTGTAAACACTTGAAAAGTTTTTGGAATTCAGTGCTTACTCTGATCTTACAAGTGACAGGAATCCTTACTGAACCAGCCCCTCCTTGGCTATATTCAGGCTGAATATTGATAGATTTCCTATGCAATATTTAACAATAGTGTCACATGTCCTAACAACATCCCAGGTGACCATAACCAGTAAATGGTCCCGAACTTATCTGAAGTGGTTCATAAAATTCACGTACAGTGTACTTATGAGAAATTCTTAGCAGGGTATACCCAGTCTCTCCATACATTTTTCTTTCCAAATGGAATGCACGGTTGTCTATTTATAACCTGGAATTTAAATGGTGATTACTAAATGGTGATTACTAAATCTCAAGTTTAGTCTTTTATCCTAGAGGAAGATGAGGTTTCTCTTTATTTGGTGTTTTTTTTCTTATTGTACTACTATGAAGAACCCTGTTTGTCCACAATTCAGTGCCTTAAAATGGTTGTAAAGTCAGAAGGTTTTTTATCCTATTGCAGTCTATGCATTAAGATAAAAAGCCTTCTGTGTGCAGCAGATTGGCTGAGACACAGCAGCAGCCCCATTGGCTCCCGCTGCTGTCAATCAAAGTCAGTCAGCCAATCAGGAGAGAGAGGGGACGGGGCCGGGCCACAGCCCCATATCTGAATGGACACAGGGAACTTGGGTGCCCCCATAGCAAGCTGCTTGCTGTCGGGGCACTCGAAAGGTGGGAGGGGCCAGAAGCTCAGGAGAAGGACCCGAGAAGAGGAGGATCTGGGCTGCCCTGTGCAAATCCACTGCAACAGAGCATGTAAGTATAACATGTTTGTTTTAAAAAAAAAAAAAAAACATGACTTTGCAATCACTTTAAACAATTGTTTGCTTATTCTGTATTGTAAGAATGTAAAAAAAAAAAGATTGAAAATAAACTAATAGGAGTGGAATGTTAAAAAACAGTAATTACCATTTTCTAGGCTAATATGCTACAGATTGTCAAACAAATGGCATTAGGGTGAGACATGGCCCTAAGGGGCATGTAACAAAGCAAATAAAAAACAAATTAAACATTCTGCATAGTGGGGAGCAGCGATTTTTAAAGTATTTTTTTGCTATGGCACATGTCCCCCAAGGCCGTGCCCCACCCTCATGTCATTTGTTTGCTTAAAGTGAATCATTAGAAATGCAACTTGCACTAAATAACATGTTTGTGGAATGCATTGACCCTGCCTTTGAAGTGGTACATTTACAAATAAACAAGTGTGTTTAAATTGCATGCAAAATGACAGCTCCCAGCTTCTTCGATCTGCTTGTAAACAAAGTGACCTGCAGATTCTATTCATCTATACCAGACCCTTATCCTAGATGAGGATCTGATATACATGTTAAATGGGGATCCTCATAAAAAACAGCATAGGGTTGCCCCCTAATTCATACCAGGCCTTTCATGTCTAGTATGCATTTTAGCAGGGACATCATGCAAAAAAAGTCCACGCAAATCCTATACCAGATATGGAGTCTAAGGGGGAATGCTATGCAAAAATAAAAGAAAGCATCAGGTCCCCTCCAAAAGTTAATACCAGACCCTTATTCGAGCATGCAGCCTGACTGGCCAGAAAAGGATGGATGAGCACTTGGCCCTGAACCATATCAGGCCACATGCCTTCAACATGGGGTGTACCATGCCAGGAGGGCCCCACTGGTAAAGCAGCTTGTCCCCATGTTAATGAGGACAAGGGCCTCTTACACAGAACCCTAAGCCTGTGGCTGCAGATGAGTGAGCAGAGAGATGACATCTCTCACCAGTGGTGACATTATACTGTGCCCCCCCCCAATCAAAGTGCCACAGGACAGAAAATGGAAAAAGGACAGCCGCACTCCAAAATAATGCATTTATTGAATAAAGCTTAATCCATACATCTTTCAGAGACACAGGTCCAGATGATGTCTAACGCGTTTCGCACCGTTAACGGCGCTTAATCATAGCTGTAGGACTACCAATCGCAATCTGTCTTTTATACACAACAAAAGAATATATGATGGTCACCTGACCAATTGTATCCAATCCAGATAGCGATCAGCTGTGGTCCTTTCACACATGTGGGTGAGGAGTAATCAAGGAGGCGATTAAGGCAACCAATATATTAGATCATTTCAACCCATAAAAGAAAAGGGAACTAAATAATAAACATGTATTGGAGTGACCTTATAGATTCAGAGTTAGATTAGTGGGTTGCAACAGATTGCTCTCCTTGGCACTCCATACATATAATATATTTCTAAATCAAATACATAACATACAATATTCATGTGTCTGCCAAATACCCAATAAAACCATTAAGTGAAGTATAAACATCAATGAATGTGCAAAACAAAACATGTAATATAAGAATGTGTTAGAAGATTCTAAAAATGTGCGTATACATATCGTTCCGTGTATGTGGCTAGATATCGATATGCAATGTTCAGGATGAAAGCAGAACAAAGCAAGATGCCTTACCCATAAAATAAGGTGATAATAGGCACACACACGGATGTATACGCACATGTAGATGGGGACCCTTACATGATAGAAAAGGTAAGTCAGGGACATAACTGTTTTGTATTATGTGTGGAATAAGAACATATTAATCCTCAACAACCTAAATGTGACCACATGTCACGTGAGGTCCATAATCTATATGTCCATATAACACCAGATGTTTAATTTTTGTGTAAAATTAGAATATTCATTGTCACTTCAAGATGTAATCACTAATATAGTCCTAATGTATTATAACAATAGAACAAAGTGAAGTCAAATGACTATATAGTACCTAGCTATGTGAGGGAGAAAAGGCACTATTTATACAAAGTAAAATGAAACAAATAGATAGGAATGGGGGGACAAACGGCCAAAATATACCGGAGAATGAAAATGTCTAAAACAAATGAAATAGTGAATGGAAGGGATTATGTGAAAATCATATACTATAGTTGATGTTTTCAATCGTGAAAGTAGAACACATCTCATTTAAAATTTGACTCCATTGACTGTCATCAGCTATCATCTGGACCTGTGTCTCTGATTGATGTATGGATTAAGCTTTATTCAATAAAGGCATTATTTTGGAGTGCGGCCGTCCGTTTTCCATTTTCTGCCATTTGACTTTGCTGAGCTGGCACCCTTCATCTCCTACTACTAGGACGGTGTGAACCCAAGTGATACCACCTGGAGCAATAATTACCTTGTCACAGGACACAGGGCAGCAGCGCCAAAACTGACAGGCTCTGTGAAAGGACACCAGGAGAGCCGCAGCTGCGGGGGATTTCCACCTCTCCTTCTCCTCCCTGAGACGAGCAGCTCTCATTCACTCAGCAATACCCGCTCCTATTGGCTACATTTAGGGCCAGTGGCTGGAAAACAAACAACTAGAGGATTATGGGACACGTAGTCCCGGAAACCAGCAGGCCCAGGACAATTCCCTGAGAGTGCACTGCAGCCCCCAACATGCTGAGCAGGAGGGGGAAGAGGAGGACAGAGAGGAGAGTGGCCACGAGGCTGTCGGGTGGAGGGAGCAGGGGGGAAAGTGCCAGTGATTATACTATATATCCCCCAAGGTAAGAACTTACCTCCAGGTGGGGGGATGAGGGGGGGCAGGGATGCAGGCTTCCATAGAGGTACAGGACCTTGTCACTGGCTGCTCCCACCCTGTCCTCCCCCCACCTGGCTGCTCCCACCCTGTCCTCCCCTCCACCTGGCTGCATCCATCCTGTCCTCCCCTACACCTGGCTGTATCCATCCTGTCCTCCCCTCCACCTGGCTGCATCCACCCTGTCCTCCCCTCCACCTGGCTGCATCCACCCTGTCCTCCCCTCCAACTGGCTGCATCCACACTGTCCTGCCCTCCACCTGGCTGCATCCACACTGTCCTGCCCTCCACCTGGCTGCATCCACCCTTTCCTCCCCTCCACCTGGCTGCATCCACCCTGTCCTCCCCTCCACCTGGCTGCATCCACCCTGTCCTCCCCTCCACCTGGCTGCATCCGCCCTATCCTTCCCTCCACCTGGCTGCATCCGCCCTGTTCTTACCTCCACCTGGCTACATCCACATTGTCCTCCCCTCCACCTGGCTGCATCCAACCTGTCCTCCCCTCCACCTGGTTGCATCCACCCTGTCCTTCCCTCCACCTGGTTGCATCCACCCTGTCCTCGCCTCCACCTGGTTGCATCCACCTTGTCCTCCCCTCCACCTGGCTGCATCCACCTTGTCCTCCCCTCCACCTGGCTGCATCCACCCTGTCCTCCCCTCCACCTGGCTGCATCCACCCTGTCCTCCCCTCCACCTGGCTGAATCCACTCTGTCCTCCTCTCCACCTGGCTGCATCCACACTGTCCTGCCCTCCACCTGGCTGCATCCACACTGTCCTGCCCTCCACCTGGCTGCATCCACCCTTTCCTCCCCTACACCTGGCTGCATCCACTCTGTCCTCCCCTTCACCTGGCTGCATCCACCCTGTCCTCCCCTCCACTTGGCTGCATCCACATTGTCCTCCCCTCCACCTGGCTGCATCCACCCTGTCCTCCCCTCCACCTGGCTGCATCCACCCTGTCCTCTCCTCCACCTGGCTGCATCCACCCTGTCCTCCCATCCACCTGGCTGCATCCACCCTTTCCTCCCCTCCACCTGGCTGCATCCACCCTGTCCTCCCATCCACCTGGCTGCATCCACTCTGTCCTCCCCTTCACCTGGCTGCATCCACCCTGTCCTCCCCTCCACTTGGCTGCATCCACATTGTCCTCCCCTCCACCTGGCTGCATCCACCCTGTCCTCCCCTCCACCTGGCTGCATCCACCCTGTCCTCTCCTCCACCTGGCTGCATCCACCCTGTCCTCCCATCCACCTGGCTGCATCCACCCTTTCCTCCCCTCCACCTGGCTGCATCCACCCTGTCCTCCCATCCACCTGGCTGCATCCACTGTGTCCTGCCCTCCACCTGGCTGCATCTACCCTGTCCTCCCCTCCACCTGGCTGCTTAAACCCTGTCCTCCCCTCCTGCTGGCTACATCCACCCTGTCCTCCTCTCCACCTGGCTGCATCCACCATGTCCTCCCCTCCACCTGGCTGCATCCACCCTGTCCTCCCCTCCACCTAGCTGCAACCACCCTTTCCTCCCCTCCACCTGGCTGCAACCACCCTTTCCTCCCCTCCACCTGGCTGCATCCGCCCTGTCCTCCCCTCCACCTGGCTGCATCCGCCCTGTCCTCCCCTCCACCTGGCTGCATCCGCCCTGTCCTCCCCTCCACCTGGCTGCATCCGCCCTGTCCTCCCTTCCACCTGGCTGCATCCGCCCTGTCCTCCCCTCCACCTGGCTGCATCCGCCCTGTCCTTCCCTCCACCTGGCTGCATCCGCCCTGTTCTTACCTCCACCTGGCTACATCCACATTGTCCTCCCCTCCACCTGGCTGCATCCAACCTGTCCTCCCCTCCACCTGGTTGCATCCACCCTGTCCTTCCCTCCACCTGGCTGCATCCACCCTGTGCTCGCCTCCACCTGGTTGCATCCACCCTGTCCTCCCCTCCACCTGGCTGCATCCACCTTGTCCTCCCCTCCACCTGGCTGCATCCACCCTGTCCTCCCCTCCACCTGGATGCATCCACCCTGTTCTCTCCTCCACCTGGCTGCTGCCACCCTGTCCTCTCTAGCTGGCTACATCCACCCTTTCCTCCCCTCCACCTGGCTGCATCCACCCTGTCCTCCCCTCCACCTGGCTGCATCCACCCTGTCCTCCCCTCCACCTGGCTGCATCCACCCTGTCCTCCCCTCCACCTGGCTGCATCTACCCTGTCCTACCCTCCACCTGGCTGCATCCACCCTGTCCTCCCATCCACCTGGCTGCATCCACCGTGTCCTGCCCTCCACCTGGCTGCATCTACCCTGTCCTCCCCTCCACCTGGCTGCTCAAACCCTGTCCTCCCCTCCTGCTGGCTACATCCACCCTGTCCTCCTCTCCACCTGGCTGCATCCACCATGTCCTCCCCTTCACCTGGCTGCATCCACCCTGTCCTCCCCTCCACCTAGCTGCAACCACCCTTTCCTCCCCTCCACCTGGCTGCAACCACCCTTTCCTCCCCTCCACCTGGCTGCATCCGCCCTGTCCTCCCCTCCACCTGGCTGCATCCGCCCTGTCCTCCTCTCCACCTGGCTGCATCCGCCCTGTCCTCCCCTCCACCTGACTGCATCCGCCCTGTCCTCCCTTCCACCTGGCTGCATCCGCCCTGTCCTCCCCTCCACCTTGCTGCATCCACCCTGTCCTTCCCTCCACCTGGCTGCATCCGCCCTGTTCTTACCTCCACCTGGCTACATCCACATTGTCCTCCCCTCCACCTGGCTGCATCCAACCTGTCCTCCCCTCCACCTGGTTGCATCCACCCTGTCCTTCCCTCCACCTGGCTGCATCCACCCTGTGCTCGCCTCCACCTGGTTGCATCCACCCTGTCCTCCCCTCCACCTGGCTGCATCCACCTTGTCCTCCCCTCCACCTGGCTGCATCCACCCTGTCCTCCCCTCCACCTGGATGCATCCACCCTGTCCTCTCCTCCACCTGGCTGCTGCCACCCTGTCCTCTCTAGCTGGCTACATCTACCCTTTCCTCCCCTCCACCTGGCTGCATCCACCCTGTCCTCCCCTCCACCTGGCTGCATCCACCCTGTCCTCCCCTCCACCTGGCTGCATCTACCCTGTCTTACCCTCCACCTGGCTGCTCACACCTTGTGCTCCCTTCCACTTGGCTTCATCCACCCTGTCCTCCACTCCACCTGGCTGCATCCACCCTGTCCTCCCCTCCACCTGGCTGCTCACACCTTGTGCTTGCATCCACCCTGTCCTCCCCTCCACCTGGCTGCATCCACCCTGTCCTCCCCTCCACCTGGATGCATCCACCCTGTCCTCCCCTCCACCTGGCTGCATCCACCCTGTCCTCTCTAGCTGGCTACATCCACCCTTTCCTCCCCTCCACCTAGCTGCAACCACCCTTTCCTCCCCTCCACCTGGCTGCAACCACCCTTTCCTCCCCTCCACCTGGCTGCATCCACCCTGTCCTCCCCTCCACCTGGCTGCATCCGCCCTGTCCTTCCCTCCACCTGGCTGCATCCGCCCTGTCCTTCCCTCCACCTGGCTGCATCCGCCCTGTCCTTCCCTCCACCTGGCTGCATCCGCCCTGTTCTTACCTCCACCTGGCTACATCCACATTGTCCTCCCCTCCACCTGGCTGCATCCAACCTGTCCTCCCCTCCACCTGGTTGCATCCACCCTGTCCTTCCCTCCACCTGGCTGCATCCACCCTGTGCTCGCCTCCACCTGGTTGCATCCACCCTGTCCTCCCCTCCACCTGGATGCATCCACCCTGTCCTCCCCTCCACCTGGCTGCATCCACCCTGTCCTCTCTAGCTGGCTACATCCACCCTTTCCTCCCCTCCACCTAGCTGCAACCACCCTTTCCTCCCCTCCACCTGGCTGCAACCACCCTTTCCTCCCCTCCACCTGGCTGCATCCACCCTGTCCTCCCCTCCACCTGGCTGCATCCGCCCTGTCCTCCCCTCCACCTGGCTGCATCTGCCCTGTCCTCCCCTCCACCTGGCTGCATCCGCCCTGTCCTCCCCTCCACCTGGCTGCATCCGCCCTGTCCTTCCCTCCACCTGGCTGCATCCGCCCTGTCCTTCCCTCCACCTGGCTGCATCCGCCCTGTTCTTACCTCCACCTGGCTACATCCACATTGTCCTCCCCTCCACCTGGCTGCATCCAACCTGTCCTCCCCTCCACCTGGTTGCATCCACCCTGTCCTTCCCTCCACCTGGCTGCATCCACCCTGTGCTCGCCTCCACCTGGTTGCATCCACCCTGTCCTCCCCTCCACCTGGCTGCATCCACCTTGTCCTCCCCTCCACCTGGCTGCATCCACCCTGTCCTCCTCTCCACCTGGCTGCATCCACCCTGTCCTCCCCTCCACCTGGATGCATCCACCCTGTCCTCTCTAGCTGGCTACATCCACCCTTTCCTCCCCTCCACCTGGCTGCATCCACCCTGTCCTCCCCTCCACCTGGCTGCATCTACCCTGTCCTACCCTCCACCTGGCTGCTCACACCTTGTGCTCCCCTCCACCTGGCTTCATCCACCCTGTCCTCCACTCCACCTGGCTGCATCCACCCTGTCCTCCCCTCCACCTGGCTGCTCACACCTTGTGCTTGCATCCACCCTGTCCTCCCCTCCACCTGGCTGCATCCACCCTGTCCTCCCCTCCACCTGGCTGCATCCACCCTGTCCTCCCCTCCACCTGGCTGCATCCACCCTGTTCTCCCCTTCACCTGGATGTTCCCACCCTGTGCTCCCCTCCACCTGGCTGTATCCACCCTGTCCTCCCCTCCACCTGGCTGCACCCACCCTGTGCTCCCCTCCACCTGGCTGCATCCACCCTGTCCTCCCCTCCACCTGGCTGCATGCACCCTGCCCCCCACTTTTGTCCCTGTCCCCCCATGTGCCCCCCTAAATATGAAAGCTGGAGACACCACTGCCTCTAACCACCCCCCCCCTGCATCACCACATTTCTGCATCTAAATCTAGTAACCTAGTAATCTAGTAATTGCCATTACTGTGCAAGCACGGGCAGCAGAGAGATGAAATCATCTCTCACTGCCTGCCCTCACTCTGGGACAACAGGGACACTGTCACTGGCCACTGGCAAGTGACCATTCGCATCTGGTGACAGGCAACTGTGGCAAGTGACAATCCGCATCTGGTGACAGGCGACGTAGCAAGTGACAATCCCCATATGGTGGCAAGTGATGGTGGCAAGTGACACGCTCAGGGCTCCCACTGATTCTGCATTATGGTGAGTTGAACTATTTCATTATACATTACAATGTAATACATAGAAATAATGTGCTTCAATCATCCTCACACTATAACAACCACAGTGCCGTGATGTTTAAAGCACCAACACCAGCCATTGCCCGCAAAAATTTTGGCAGTGCCCCTCCCAAGATTAGACTCTGGATTAGCCCCTGCATGATGTTTTTTTTTTTTAGTAAATGCTCCATGTGTGTTAATTTGACATCCAGGCACAGCGGGGTAGATTTACTAAAACTGGTGCACTCAGAATCTGCTGCAGCTATGGATGGTAGCCAATCAACTTCTAACTCCATCTCATTCAATCAAGCTTTGGAAAAAAAAACTGGAAGCTGATTGGTTTCTATACAGAGCTGCACCAGATTTTGCACTCTCCAGTTTTAGTAAATAAACCTCACTGACCTTAGTTTATGACTAATATGGGAGGTGCCCTCTACCAATAGCATTAATATGACTTTTTTTTTTGCAGTGTTGTTCCAAGCTCTGTTGGCTTTCATTAGTATGCCTATGTATCAAATGTATATTTGTAGATATAAATTACATATTTTGGCAACTTAGGGAGGCAAGCAAAAGCAACTGCTTTTTTTTTTTTACTTCCTACATAATATTTTACTCTGTGCTGTGCACCGTAGATGTATGTCACATTTGCATGTGTAAATTGTTTGCATATTAGCTACATCTCTTAGCAATTATGCAAATAGTTCTGTAAAACTAGGGCATACAACTAAATAAAACTTTTATTCATAATAGATATCTATTGATGGTAAAGGTTTGCAGTCATGGCACTAATTTGGGATCCCCCCCAAGAAAAAAACAAAAAAAAAAACAGAAAAAGAATCACCATGTTGCAGCATGATATTGCATGGCACCATGTTGAAAGGATCTGTACACCACATCTGGAAGCTGAAAACATTCAAGTTTTTGCATGGCCAGCATACTCATCAGATCCCCCCCAATACAGTAAAACTGCACATTTTACAGTGGCCTTTTATTGTGGCCAATCTAAGGCACACCTGTTCAATATCATGCTGTTTAATCAGTATCTTGATATGCCACACCTGTGAGGTGGATGGATTATATCGGCAAAGGAGAAGTGCTCACTAACACAGATTTAGACAGATTTGTGAACAATATTGTTGTTATATGAGAGAAATAGGCCCTTTGTGTACATAGAAAAAGTTGTAGATCTTTCCGTTCAACCCCATCAATTACAGCCTTACTGTGCCCATCAAATGCAGCCACTGTGCCATCAATTGCAGCCATTGTGCCCATCATATGCAGCCACTTGTGCCCCATCATATGCAGCCACTGTGCCATCAATTGCAGCCACTGTGCCCATCAAATGCAGCCACTGTGCCTCATCAAATGCAGCCACTGTGCCCCATCAAATGCAGCCACTTGTGCCCATCATATGCAGCCACTTGTGCCCCATCATATGCAGCCACTTGTGCCCCATCATATGCAGCCACTTGTGCCCCATCATATGCAGCCACTTGCGCCCATCATATGCAGCCACTTGTGCCCCATCAAATGCAGCCGCTTGTGCCCCATCATATGCAGCCGCTTGTGCCCCATCATATGCAGCCACTTGTGCCCCATCATATGCAGCCACTTGTGCCCCATCATATGCAGCCACTTGTGCCCCATCATATGGAGCTGTTTGTGCCACCATGACCCCCACCCGCACGCTGTCTGCCCGACACTTACTCCATCTTGGTGGTGTGTCAGGCATCGGGTGACAGCAGCGAGCTGTGTGTGGGACGAGCAGCCGGTCCTCTATGCTGTCCTCCATGCTTCCCTGCATCTCTCCTTCCTTCCGCTAGGTGTCATACAGGATTTCCTCTGCCTTCAGCCAATCAGGTGACGGGTATTAGACCTATGCTACCTGATTGGCAGAGAGGCGGTTCAGTGTTAGAAAATCAAATATTAATTTGCTTTTATAACACACCTGAGTGGGCTCCAAGCGCAATGCTCTTCATTCTGAGTCCACCTTTTTTGAAGCCTATTAGAGCCTATGGCTCTAATCAGGTGCTTAAAAAAACACCCCCGCTGCTGTAATTCAGACGCCCGGCATCTGAAAAGGGGCCGGGCGCCTGAATAGGGGTGGCAGCTGCAGCCAATGATGGCTTCATGCAATGCATGAATCTACCCATTAGTCATATGGGGGGGTGGCGTGACAGAGGGGGCGGCGCCAGTGTGCCCTTATGGAAACACCGTCACTGGTAGAAATACCACTTTTATACATGATGCTCGGCTCCTGCCCAACAGGGGGCCAGACAGGCAAGAGTTGGGGCATTCAATGATATTGAGGTCAGGAGACTGAGATGGGCACTCCAGAACCTTCACTTTATTCTGCTGTAGCCAATAACAGGTCGACTTGTCCTTGTGTTTTGGATCATTGTCATGTTGGAATGTGCAAGTACGTTCCATGCGCAGCTATCTGGCTGATGAATGCAAATGTTCCTCAAGTATTTTTTGATAACATACTGCATTCATCTTGCCATCAATTTTGACCAAATTTCCTGTGCCTTTGTAGCTCACACATCCCCAAAACATCAGTGATCCACCTCCCTGTTTCACAATAGGAATGGTGCACCTTTTATCATAGGCCTTGTTGACTCCTCTCCAAATGAAGCGTTTATGGTTGTGATCAAAAAGCTCAATTTTGGTCTCATCACTCCAAATGACTTTGTGCCAGAAGGTTTGAAGCTTGTCTCTGTGCTGTTGTTGTGGCATATTGTAAGCGGGATACTTTGTGGCATTTTCGTAGTAATGTCTTTTTTCTGGCGACTGGACCATGCAGCCCATCTTTCTTCAAGTGCCTCCTTATTGTGCATCTTGAAACAGCCACACCACATGTTTTCAGAGAGTCCTGTAATTCACATGAAGTTATTTGTGGGTTTTTCTTTGCATCCCAAACAATTTCCTGGCAGTTGTGGCTGAAATTTGAATTAGTCTACCTGACCGTGGTTTGGTTTCAACAGAACCCCTCATTTTCCACTTCTTGATTAGAGTTTGAACACTGCTGATTGGCATTCTCAATTCCTTGGATATCCATTGATATCCCTTTCCTGTTTTATACAGTTCAACTACCTTTTCCCACATATCTTTGACAATTCTTTTGCTTTCCCCATGACTCAAAATCCAGAAACTTTAGTGCAGCACTGGATGAAAGATGCAAGGCTCTGTCAGGAGTTCAGAAACTCATTGACCTTTTATACACACACACACACTAATTACAAGCAAACAGATCACAGGTGAGGATGGTTACCATTCAAACCCCTTTGTGTCAACTTGTGTGCATGTTATTAGGCAAAAATCACCAGGGTATGTAAACTTTTGATCAGGGTCATTTGGGTAGATTCTGTTGTGATTATGATTTAAAGAGAGTAAACATGGTTGATTGATAATAAATTACTTCAGACAAACGCTAACCATGAGTGAAAGAAAAGTTTTTGTGTTATCATTCATATTCTCTGAAAAATAGGCAAGAAATCATAAATTCTGCCAGGGTATGTAAACTTATGAGCACAACTGTACATGGCCATAAAACCAAAATAGTCAACAAAGAACATTCATCGATGAAGAGGTCTTTTTATGCAAGTTTACAGTTCCATGGTTTGAAAGAACACTAATCATTTAAATGACATACTTTTGGGAGGCAATATAAATAGATCTGCTGCAACAAAGCAGGATGCTAACATTCTCTGAAAATTAAATTTTACTTAACAACATAGTAGAAAACAAAATGAGATTCACACTGCAATTAAAAAATACTCTTATCAATGCATAAAACCTGGATGGGCCAGTAAAGGAGGACAGTTATGCCCCATACACACGGTCGGATTTTCCGACGGAAAATGTGCGATTGGAGCGTGTTGTCGGAAATTCCGACCATGTGTGGGCTCCATCGGATTTTCCGACACACAAAGTTTGAGAGCAGGCTATAAAATTTTCCGACAACAAAATCCATTGTTGGAATTTCCGATCGTGTGTACACAAATCTGACGCACAAAGCGCCACGCATGCTCAGGATAAATAAAGAGATGAAAGCTATTGGCTACTGCCCCGTTTAAAGTCCCGACGTACATGTTTTACGTCACCGCGTTCAGAATGATCATATTTTCCGACAACTTTGTGTGACCGTGTGTATGCAAGACAAAATGAGCCAACATCCGTCGGAAAAAATCCTAGGAATGTCCGACCAATGTCCAACTGTGTGTACGGGACATTAGTGTGCACAAACGTGTGTTGCAGGACTGAGTTGACTAAATCTGGAAGACACCTTTAGAATGGGGGGGGGGGCATTAAATCTCCACACACTTATGGAAAAGAGTACAAGGAAAAAGTACCCCTTTCTAATCATTTCAAGAAGCTGTTCAATGTGGAGAAACACATACACATTCAAAAAGTCATTTATTTAAATGTAATGTTCACATCTTTAATGACATTCTACTCCCCTCTAAATTTTATACAACACCTTAGCAATGATAAGTTACACATTTGTACAGAAATCTAAACCCATGAGGCATCCAAACAAATGTAAGGTCATTGAGCATTTTTCAACAGTTTAACATCAATAAGTAGACATGTGCACTATCAAAAAATTAGTTTATTTTCGTTTTCGTTTCATTCTGGTTTTTTTTTTTTTCATTTATCGGATCATTCGTTATGATCGGCATTCGTTTCTTTGGATTATTCGTAACTTCGGATGCATTCATATTAGTTCCATTCCATTTTGTTTAGATGCGGCATTCATTACTTCAGATGATTCATAACTTCAGATACATTTGTATTCATTACAGTCTATTCATTTAGATGCGATATTTGTTACTTCGGATGCATTCATATTCATTACGTTCCATTCATTTAGATGCGGCATTCCTTACTTTGGATAATTCATAATTTCGGATCCATTCGTATTCGTTACGTTCACTAACAGTAACTTTAGCCAAATTTTAAAGGAATTTCCAAAAATATAATTTAATTGTTTATAATACTAATTAATAATACTACTACTACTAATAATAATAATATTAACAATAATAAAATTTATAATAATAGTTAAAAATTAAATTATAACAAAAAAATAAAATTATTTGAATGTAAACGATTCGTTAAACTCGTTTTTCATTCTTTCGTATTTTCGTCCTATCGGGTTTTCATCCTTTCGTTTCTTCGGATGCTTCCAAATGAATAAATACGCCAAATTTCGTCCAAAAACAAATTTGTAACAAAATTAATTGCACATGTCTATCAATAAAGGTAACATTCTGCTTATTGGGATAAATGGAGGTTAATTTCCACACAGATGTGCCAGAGAGAGAGTTTCGAATCACTAGCTAGACCAGTCACATGTTCCACAAGGCATTTGACAAAGTCCAAACCAATCCCAGAATAGATTTCACCCAACCAATGAGAGAAGAATTGGAAAGTTTTAAATGTTTATTTGCTATCAGTCTTTGCATTAAACAATGAAAAATTATCTGTCATTGTAAAGTTAATGTTTGGCGCAAAATATTCCGCAATTGGTACAAAACGTATTTGAAAATTTATCACAGGCTTTTCATATTTATCAACGGGTCGTCCCTCACTATACATAAAATGTCAAATGCTACTGGTACTGTGCCATTGGCAAAGTCATGCTATAAGCTGGCAATGTTGCATCAGTCAGGTAGTAAATCAAGTCCCTAGTCTGAGATATTAAATAGGATTGATGTAAATAATTTATTGTGCATGGAACGCCTCTTCATGTTCTAATGTATCAATGGTTAAAGAACATGGCAAGGGTTTTGTGTTTATATCATGATAGAATTATCATATCTGACATAGCATCATTATTGTACCATTGTGCTGCTGGTTGAAGTCAACAGCAGTCTGAAAAATCAAATTGGTCTTTTAAGTATGTATTGAAATATTAATTTGGACAAGACTGATACGAGTTTACCGTGATGGATTTTAACTATAAAATTTAAATGTGAAAATTTAATATTTCCTTGTTTTCATTATGTGCAAAAATCTAGTTACCGTAGTTGTGTTCTGCCTCTAAATGAATGTCATTAATCACTAAAGACTTGGAAAACTATTCAGCCATAAAGAAGCACACACTTCAGGACAGAAGTAGAAGTTACCTACACCTATACTGAAAACCGTGGCTCATAAATACCTCTGACCATTTAAGGTGTATTTGTAGAAAGGTCTCAAAAGTTACAGGTTAAGGTGGAAAAATTCCAGGGGAAAGTTGTAGAATGTCAGCCAACGGATTATGGTATCTTTTCTTTATCACAAAAGTTTAAAACAATTAAAAAGTAACAAGCTAACAATTCAATAAATATACTGTAAAGGTTAAGCAAGGAATGTCAGTGTTCGATGGGTAACGCTAGACAAGCATATTACTGGCAGAAAACACAAATGGCCCAATAGAAGATTTCAACATGCAGTAGGTTAATGAAGATAATCTCTCAAGGAGGTACTGGTAAACCAGAGCAAGTTTAATTGATAATCAGCATAAAATTAAAACCAAAAATCCTCGTACACTTGATATATGAAAAAGAGGAATACAGAATAAATTATTAAATAAGCCTACAGTGTCACTGGAGGTTCCCGGAGCAATAAGGAGCTGACGGTATCCAACATGGAGCAGTGCAGTGGGATTATTAACGCCCCCCATGCTGCACTGCTCCACGTTGGATACCGATATGAATTCATATTCGTGTTCACCACACATTATTATATATGTTGTTTAAAAATTCCCCTCTGGGTGATCTATGCACATTACAAGGATTTTAACAAACTTTGGTACAGATTGCTATCTTTTGGTATTCTGAAGAAATATATGTTTGTACCTAAGTGCAGAGGGATTGAATCTGTATTGGACTGATTTTATAATTATCAATTAGCTGCTGCACCTCCAAGGCTCTAATTAGGAAAGTGGCAAGGTTTGTATCCCTTTAGTTGCGATTTCCCTTTGGGAGTATCTCACCAAAAAATTACATTTTCGTTGCAGGGGATGCCAAAAATCTGACTTGTATCTTAGTGCAGACTTCTGGGAAAATCAGTAAGCCAATCACACAAACAGGAAATTTATGTTTCTGGGGAGTGTTCTGTACACATTCTGTGTATAGAACACCTCCAGGTAGCCATATTACATTGCATTTTACAGAAAATTACAGAGCTGCAGATTGAAAATGAAAGATCATTTTGAAAAAACATTCATTTAGACTATGAATTACTGTATGTAGCAATTGCATACACTATTATTTTTTTTTATTTGCTATTTTTCCCACAAAAGTTGAGTTACACTTTAAAAATGCGTTAATTGCATTTGGAATCAATTACCAACATTTGACAAAATACCTTATCTCAGATATAAATACCATTAACATTTTGTTCTGGAATTGTACACTGAAATACAGTATACTGTGAGAACTTTTTTTAATTCAGCTTCAATGTTAGTTTAGAAACAAGTTTGTTTAATTTAGTTTATTTTACAAACTCACGGTGCCCCTTGTCCTCGGCACCCACTGATCATCAGGCAGAGAGACAGAACTGCATAAACGAGGCAGATTGCCGTTCTGATAGGAGGGAAGGGATGGAATTTGTGTCCCTGCAAACCAGGGAATAAGTTCCTCTTCCTCTAGTAAAAGTACCTCACACAGTATAGTAAAACACTGGTTAGGCATACAGTTAACCCCTTCCCAGCCAATGTCATTAGTACAGTGACATATTTTTAGCACAGATGACAGTATTAGTGCCACTGGTCCCAAAAAAGTGCTAAAAGTGACAGTTTGTGTCAGAATGTCTGATGCAATATTGCAGTCCCGCTATAAATCAAAAATGTACGCCATTACTAGTAAAAAAAAAATATTCCATAATTTGTAGACACTTTAACTTTTGTGCAAACCAATCAATATACACTTATTGGATATTTTTTTTACCAAAAAAATGTAGCAGAATACATATTGATCTAAATTGATGTATAAATTAGTTTTTTTTTTCAATTTGTCATTGGATAGGTTTTATAGCAGAAAGTAAAAAATATTCTTTTTTTTTTTTTCAAAATTGTCAGTCTTCTCCTGTTTATAGCGCAAAAAATAAAAAAAGCAGAGGTGATCAAATACCACCAAAATAAATCTCTATTTGTGGGGAAAAAATAGACAAATATTTTTGTGGGGTACAGTGTTGCGTGACCCAATGCAATTATAACAGCTTCAACTCTTCTGGGAAGGCTGTCCACAAAGTTTAGAAATGTGTTTATGGGAATGTTTGACCATTCTTACAGAAGCCATTTGTGGCACTGATGTTGGATGAGAAGGCCTGGCTCACAGTCTTCGCTCTATCTTGCTTTGTGCACTGGTGAGCAGTCATGTTGGAACAGGAAGGGGCCACCCCCAAACTGGTCCCACAAAATTGGGTACCTGAAATTGTCTGGTATGGCATGCTGACGCCTTAAGAGTTCCCTTCACTGGAACTAAGGGGCCAAGCCCAGCCCCTGAAAAACAACCCCACACCATAATCCCCCCTCCGCCAAATTATTTAGACTATTGCACAAAGCAAGGTCCATAAAGACATGGATGAGTGAGTTTGGGGTGGATAAACTTGACTGGCCTGCACAGAGTCCTGACCTCAACCCAATAGAACACCTCTGGGATGAATTGGAGCAGAGACTGCGAGGCAGGCCTTCTCGTTCACATCAGCGCCTAACTTCACAAATGTGCTTCTGAAAGAATGGTCAAACATTTCTATAGACACACTCCTAAACCTTGTGGAAGCCTTCCCAGAAGATTTTAATCTGTTAAGGATGGGCCATTTTAATAATGAACCCTACGGACTAATGCCCCGTACACACGGTCGGATTTTCCGATGGAAAATGTCCGATCGGAGCGTGTTGTCGGACATTCTGACCGTGTGTGGGCTCCATCGGACATTTTCCATCGGATTTTCCAACACACAAAGTTTGAGAGCAGGCTATAAAATTTTCTGACAACAAAATCCAATCGCGTCAATTCCGACCGTGTGTGGACAATTCCGACGCACAAAGTGCCACGCATGCTCAGAAGAAATTCCGAGATGGAACAGCTCGGTCTGGTAAAATTGGCGTTCGCAATGGATACAGCACTTTCGTCACGGTGCTATGTAAAAAATGGTTTAATACAGCGCACTCTGTTCTTCTTTATAATGTGAGAAGAATGAAGTAGTTTTGCTGCTCATATTCACACAGACTTCTCACAAACTTCTTTCTTTATTATTTATTGTGATTCCCTCAATATATTTTGATTTGTCACATCTGACCAATTTTTTTTGGTTTGTTTTTAATTGTAAAAAATTTGTTTTCAAGGCTGTTATTTGTTTAAAATTTTTTTATGCTTTTTAATAAAGAATTTTTTGGTGTATGTTTTGTGTGTCAAGTTACCACAACACCATGGATATCTTTATATTATTGAATCTCAATGAGATTGTTTGGTGTTGGTGTCCCTTGTTAATTTCACATTGTATTTTGAAATGTACCTGCCTCCTCACCAACAAACTGTCCTTTTTTGAAGGAAAACACACATAGGCGAGTATAATTGAAACAAAAATGCCTTTATTAAGGGCTCACAACCAAACAAAGAGGGAGGCAACGCTGGAGAAACAGCAGAAATTGGTGAAGCCTTTGACCCCCAGGGCACACATCAATGATTTTACTGCAAAATTGGTGGCCTGAGGAGTCCATATATAAGGGAGTGCAGTCTGGTCCAGAAGTCCAAGAGATCATGAAAGCAGCAGATGACCTGTATGTTCCTAGGCTGTGGTCATACAAGAGACTGCATCTTTTGTCAGACCAGACTGAACCCAGGGCCATCACTCTCTGGTCTTCCACGCTTCCTTCCACGCTGGGGCTCTGGTGGTGGAGTTGTGGCAGCAGGAGGAGGAGGAGGATGGTCCAACTCAATCACGTCGGTCTTGGGTGTGATTTCGCCACTCACCCCCTTAGGACTTTATAAATAAGTTGCTCACACATGAGGCGTTGACCCTCCTGCATGCACTTCAGTTTGGTGGCAGCCATGCAGGCAAAGGCCTCTTCAGGAGTGGGTAAGGCTCTGAGGGACGCAGAAACCTCCTGAATGAGCCTGAGCGCTGAATCCTGCATGTGAGTTGCCTTCCTCGCTCTTTTGTATGGAAGGCAGGGGGGGAAAATGCGATTCGGTCAGGCTGCGACTGGTCCCAGGCTTCTCCTGGCTGCAACTTAGCCCCGCCTCCTCCTGACTGCAACTTAGCCCCGCCTCCTCCTGGCTGCCACATTCCAGAGCCTCCTCCTGGCTGAGGTCTTCCTGTGTATGAAAAAGGGACATAGTTTTAGTTTTTTATTCATCAATCACACACAATTTTCATCTCATGATTGTTGCAAATTGAAGGTTAACAAATATAACTGATGATCATTCTGAGCCCAGCATTTTTCATTCTTGTCCCAATTATTGATATGTCAAACACTTTATTAAATCAGCAATTAGTGATCAATAATAACATCTAGTAAACATCATTTATTTATTGACCAGAAATCTTTTGAAGAATGCTATACCTGACTCCAGCTGGGCTCCTCCACTTCTTCCTGGCTGGAAGGCCCAGGTTGGACATCGGAAGCCTCAGCTGGGGTGGAAGGAAGAGTGGAAGAAAGGGTTGAGAGGGATTCCCTGACTCCAGTCTGGTCTGACAGAAATCGTAGTCTCTCATAGTACCACAGCCTGGGGACATAAATGTTATCTGCTGCAGCTCCGGATCTCTGGGAATCTGTGACCTTCTTGCGCTCCCTAAGATAAGTGCTTCTCAGGCCACCAATTTTTCTCCAGCGCTGCCTGCCTCTTTTGTTTATTAATATAATGTGGGTGTTTGACCTGCTACAGACAGGGCAGCTCCCTGTACTTGTCTATGAACAGGGGGAGGAAGTTGTGGTCATTGAAGCCATCCATTTTATCTGCAAGACACAACACAAGATAAACCCTAATGTCAGCCTAAAGTCTACTAAACTTGTGCAAATACAGGCCTCAATCTAGAAGCAGTATAGGCCCAATGTTAAATCTTACCTTCGCAATCATGATCGGCGCCTCCGTTACTCCTTCCTCCACTCACAGATCGTACGTACTACGCACGCATGTTACGTTTATACACACTGCACATGCGTGGAACTTCACCCACCCCTGACGTTCTTTCTAGTCTATTCCCTGCCCCTTTTTATTTGGCGCAGTAGGGGAAGAGCACATGGCAGACACACAGCAGGTGCGTGCTAATTACAGCAACGAGAAGGAGGGGGAGGAAAGCCCAGAGCCGGAAACGTCCCGATCCCGGAGGAGATTTAAGGCATCAAATATGTCCTTTGGGGAGATGTTGGAGATGGTGGACATCCTGAAGAGGGCCGACTATGATGGAAAGTATGGACCTTACCCCAACCCCAATGTCCGAAAGGCCAAGATCATGGCGAAAGTGGTCAAGAGCCTGCACCGGAATTTCGGGGTACGATGATCGAAAGATCAGCTCAGGAAGCGGTGGTCAGACCTCAAATTAGGAGAGCATGAGCAGTACAGAAAGATCCGGAGAGTGCTGCAAAAAAGTAAGTAGTTGTGCTGTGTTCCTATTCTTTTTATGTTTATTACGTTCGTGCTGCTCCATGTGCTTTTCTTAACTGTTGTACAGTTTAAAATGGCGACTTTCATGTTCATGGGCACATTATTCGTTCGTATCAAACATTTTTCTTTCGGCCTATAAAACACCATTGTTTTTGCCATATGCATTTGACCACATTTTTTAGGTCCTACTTGTATGAAACTAATTTGGTTGTGTAGATGGGTTTGTTACTAGAATGAAATGCAAACTAGATTCTGTGTAAGGAGAGGACACTCAGCAGCTGTTTTCACATCTGGACGCTGGAGCGCTAGTGTGGGACACAAGAACACCCTTTTTATTAGGGGGCCCACACAGGTGCTCCAGTGTATACTATAGGGGGGTCTCCATCTGTGAAGCTTGTACAAGACAGGTAAGTATTCAAGCTTGACAAAGGACACTAAAAATTCTACATCTTGGAACTCTGCCAAAATAGACAATTGTACCCCACTTCCAAGCAATGTTTCATATTTATAGTTCTGCCATCAAATATCTGTGTGCTAAATATACCTTTTTTGTTTCACATAGGGGAGAAAAGACTCGGAGGACACCCCTCATCCGAGGAGACCAGAGACCCCCACCTCTGGAAGAAGGGGAAATACCCCAAACACAAGAAGAGCGGGAGGAAGAAGACGTGGTGGAACTAGTCACCACAACAGGTGAGTGTCTGCGACCACAGGCTCAGGTAAGAGATGGATGCCGCCATATTTATAATACCTGTTTGTTTTTTTTTTTGTTTTTTTTGGTTTCTCTCTTTTTAGGTGATCGTGATGTTGTGGATCCAGATCCTTTCACCTCAGAAAGTGCACAGATCCTGATCGGGGAGATCATGGGGTGTAATGTTGCATTGGAAAACATCACGAAAAACATCAATGATGTTATTCAAAAAAATAAGAACATCATTGCTGTTTTGGGGAGAGTTTAAAACCCCTACAAAGCCCTTTCTTTTATGGTGTGCTACAATTTTAAAATTTTTTCGCTAATTTTAGAAAAGCCAAATTTTGAAGAAGCACACAGTGTGTCAACATGTGCTATCTGCCATCACGGGAGATCAATGGACGTGTTTTGGGGGTGCGACCTTCCTCAATAATAAAGTAGCTGAGAGGAAGGGGTTGCTCCCCCAAAACACATCCCTTGATCCCCCGTGATGGCAGCTAGCACATGTTGACATTCGTAAATTAGTGTGCATGTTCAAAATTTGGCTTTTCCTGGGGTGACTTCACCCCATCTGAACGCAATATCAAACACAGTTCCTAAATACTCATGTCTGATATTGCCTTCAAGTTCTACCAAATGTGAACTTTGTAAGTTCAAGATTTGTGTCTTTCTAGTTGGTTTTACACATGCCAGTTTTATGTTAAAAGGACATTTCTACTTTTTCTAATGCCACCCCAAAAATTGTTATACAACAAACATGTTGGTTTGTTTTAAAAACCTTATCAAAATGCAAATGTGATTGTGCAGGTATTAAAAAGATTGTTATTAATCAAGAATGTGTGGATAATTGTCTCAACGCTACAACACTTTTGGGGTGCTCTAATTGCTGTTTTCTGTGACAAAGGGTGTTATTTCATAAGGGCAAATCCACTTTGCACTACAAGTGCAGTTTCAAGTGCATTTGTAGTGCAAAGTGTCTTTG
This sequence comes from Aquarana catesbeiana, assembly GCF_042186555.1. NCBI lineage: Eukaryota > Metazoa > Chordata > Amphibia > Anura > Ranidae > Aquarana > Aquarana catesbeiana. The sequence continues at coordinate 151,421,778 of NC_133332.1, read as the reverse complement.
CCTTTAGTAAATAACACCCAACAGTGCTTTGTAAGGTTACACTATCACGCCATTTTCACTACTCGCCACATTTCTGTCAGGGTCAGCTAAAACAAACACAAGCAGTAAATGTCACCAAAGATTTGCTTATTTTTTTTTTTATTTGATCAAGGTTTCACACATTGTCTGGCATATTGATGGCCCCCCTACCCGCAAAGAACTCAAGGTATCTTAGCCGGACATCACAGGCACTCAGGGAGGGCAAGCCAGGACGGCCACTTTCAAGGACCGTCAGGGTTGTTTCATTTATAATTCCGGCCTCAGGCCCAACTGAGCCAGCATAGCTGGCAGAATGTTGACGTAAAAAGTTATGTAGAACACAGCACACCAGGATAATATGATTCAGTTTATACTCCACCATATGTATGGGTGTAAGAAATAGGCGGAACCGGCTGGCCATGATTCCAAATGTGTTCTCCACCACTCTTCTGGCTCTGGCCAGCTGGTAATTAAAAACCCTCTGGTCTGAGGTGAGGGTCCTCATCGGGAATGGCCGCATAAGATGGTCCCCCAGCGCAAAGGCTTCATCCGCAACGAAGATGAATGGGAGTCCTTCCACATTGTCTTCTGGAAGTGGCAAGTCCAAGCTGCCATTCTGGAGATGCCTGTAAAACTCCATCTGGGCGATGACTCCACCATCGGACATCCAGCCATTCTTCCCCACGTCCACATACAGGAACTCGTAATTAGCTGACACCACCGCCAACATCACAATACTATTGAACCCCTTATAATTATAATAGTACGACCCCGAGTTGGGTGGTGGGATGATGTGGATGTGTTTCCCATCAATTGCCCCTCTGCAGTTAGGAAAGTCCCACCACTGGGCAAAGTGGGAGGCCACTGTCTGCCATTCCTGTAGGGTGGAAGGAAACTGTTGAGGAAAACAAAAAAAATTAGTCTTTTTGCACATAAACATGGAAAGCAGATTAGACACAAACCTTCTTGGCCAACATCAACATAACATTTATTAATGGGAATTTTTAAAGACCAAAGTATAAGGTACACCTATCAGATTCCCCCCCCCCTCTCATGGGTCATTTCTAACATTATAGGGGGGAGCTCTTGGACAGGTAACCCTCTCCACTTCATTGAGAGATGAATGCCTAAATAACGGGTATTACTTGGAACAGCCCCTCCTTAGTTAAACTATTGGCAGCCCACTGGACAGGTAAGAAGTGTCATAATACAAAGATATAAATACACATTGTACACATTTGAGCACATTTGGACATTCTGCTATTACCTATCTAGATATAAATAGTATACAAAAACTTGAAACAGTACCATTTAAAGGTATACAGGCAGACCCTTGCACTACATGCTTAGGGGAATTCATCCATACATCTGACCACAAAAGAGATGGGTATAGTGTGTATGGGTTTGGCAAAGTCAGCAGATAGATAATTGAGGATAGATAGAGAATTAGTATCAGCTGACTTAGCAGTTGGGGGGAGGGAGGGTTCCAAATGATTTGGGTACCCCCAAAAAAAAGCCTCTGGCACTCTGCCTGAATTTAAAGCACAAATCACATTTAAAAACATTTTAGGGGTGTTTGGGGTAAAGCACTACTATGGAGCTGATAAAATACATTGTTAAGTGACTACATGAGGTGAATATAGGGGCAGGAGAGCGTGCTGGGGAGGTAAGTGAAGGCAAATATGTATAAAGGACAAAAAAATAATTACATAAAAATCCAGCATACATGAGAACAAAGGGGACATTCACAGCATATTACAATCATGGTAATTAGGGAATGAGGAAAGAAATACAATATATTATCAAACATTATATACAATAACATGTGATATTAAAGGATAAATCTTACCTTAATATACTCCTTCTGCAGGACCTGGATGACGGCAGAACAGGTCTCTGGGATAATGATCCCCAGAGCCTGAGGGGAGATGCCTGTCAAGAACTTCAAGTCCTGCAGACTTCTCCCGTCGCCAAGTACCGCAGGGTGGCGACGAGCCTCTGCTCCGGAGTGATGGCTTGCCTCATGCAGGTATCCTGCCTGCTAATATAAGGGGTCAGCGAAGCCAACAAATGGTGAAATACGGGGTCCGTCATCCGGAGAAAGTTCCTGAAATCATCAGGATTATTCTCCCGGATCTCATGGAGCAAAGGCATATGACAGAACTGGTCACGCTGAAGCAACCAATTCTTGGTCCATGAACTCCTCCCCACCCTGTTCATGGACTGGACTTGTGTCAAGGTCAGGACCCCAACACCAAGCCCCCGCCCAGCATGAACTCTACGAGGAGTACGTATTCGCAACATGGCTAGAAAACAGTCGGCTGCTCAGAACGAAGTAACAGAATGCACTGAAGAACAGCAAGGCCTGTGAAGAGCGACCTGAAAAACAGTAACGAACGAACAAGAACACAATGACTAATCAAAGTCACGCGTAGCTTGCTTGCATGCACTGAAGAGCAGATACAAACCCACAAGCACAAACTGAACAGCAGAAAACGATCTGAAAACCACGAGTCTGAAAACTTTTACTAACACGAGATTAGCAAAAGGAGCCCAAAGGGTGCCGCGCTTGGTTCTGAAATGGCCTTTTCTAGTCTCATCGTACGTGGTTGACGTCACCGCGTTCTTGGCGATTGGAAATTCCGACAACTGTGTGCGACCGTGTGTACACAAAACAAGTTTGAGCCAACATCCGACGGAAAAAATCCTAGGATTTTGTTGTCGGAATGTCCGATCAATATCCGATCGTGTGTACGGGGCATAAGACTGGGATGCCATTAAAGTTTGTGTGCTTGTAAAGGCAGGTGTCCTAATACTTTTGGCAATACAGTGCAGATAGATAGATAGATAATAAAATAGGTATAAAGCATGAGTTTTAAAACAAATAAGCACAAAAAAACCAAGCAAACTTCAAAAATTGTACTTTCAAGTATGCTTATAGATAACACGTAGCCGCACTGTGTAGTAACTGTTCACATTGTAGCCGTCAATGTAGAAACCCTATATACTGCAGCTATCTCACTGGTAACCCTGACCAATATAATCCATATTTTCATAGATTTACTGTAAAGCTTTTCAGGAGAGCGAAAGTCATAGATGTGACTTTTCTACAGAAATATAAAGCTGCTGAACCATTTTTTAGTTGAAAACTTAGCATACTTTTTTCCCATAAGAATCACTTACTATGTAAATAAACCTGGTACTATAAATAAAAACTTGATTTATTATGGGACCAGCATGCCATATATTAAATATAATCAACTCTCTATTGCTAAAATTTTGCATTTATCAAATAAGTTAATGTTCAAGGCTCAGAATAAAAATGAAGAATGGATGGCAAAGAGAATGCACTTTCTCACATCTACTAGATCTCATGAAGGTTTAGGATTTCCAGATATTATAAAATATTACTGTGCATGTCAACTAAGACCATTAGTGCTCTGGTCCACTCACTTCTTCTAATAAATGCTTGGAGATTGAAACATTTTTCCAATCCACTGCAATTCCATTGGGACCTGCAACTGAATTGTAGGGAAATGTAATCATAATGGGGGACTTAAATTATCCCGATATCGACTGGGCAGAGGGAACAGCTCACTCACTAGTGTAAAGGCACGTCATTTCATGAATTTTTTACAGGACAACTTCATGTCCCAAATGGTGGATTCACCAACTAGAAAGAATGCCCTGTTAGATCTATTAATTACGAATGATCCAAGTCTGATCTCAGATGTGGAGATATGCGACAGCTTGGGATCTAGTGATCATAGGATGATCACGTTTACCATAAATCACAGGAAAAGGAGGCATATGGGTGGTACAAAACACAAAATTTCAACCAAGCAAATTTTTCTGAACTACGGTCATTGCTACATGACATTGAGACCAAATTCTGGGGTCATTGAACACAGAAAAGAAATGGGAATACTTTAAGAGCATATTAAATAAAGGTATCAAGCAGTGCATTTCAATGGATAATAAATATAGAAGAGCAAAAATTAAACCTAGGTGGTTAAACTGAAATGTGAGTAGCCTCATCAAGGAGAAAAGTATGGCCTTTAAAAAATATAAAGGGAATGGGTCAATACCAGCATTCCTGCACTACAAGGAATGCAACAAGAAATGTAAAATCTCAATTAAGGCGGCTAAAAAAGATTATGAGAGATATATATTGGAAGAAAGTAAAAATAACCCAGCAAAGTTTTTTAGTTATATTAACAGTAAAAAGACAAAAATGGAGCACATTGCACACTTAAAAGATGAGGATGGGAGGATGGTTACAGATGACACAAAGAAGGCAACTGTGCTAAATGCCTTCTTCTCCACAGTTTTTACGCAAGAAATAGAAGGGTTCACCGACAGTGACTGTAGTGTTAGTGGCACAACACAAGACAGACCAAATGGCTTACACCCGCGAGTCCTCAGAGAACTCAGTCAAGTTATAGCCAGACCATTGTTCCTGATCTTTGTGGACATCATAATGACAAGATTCCAGCTGATTGGAGAAAAGCCAATGTGGTTAGGCCAGTCAACCTAACTTCAATAGTGGGTAAATTATTGGAGGGGGTGATTAGGGACTACATCCAAAGTTTTACTGAGGAGAAGAATATCATTAGTGGTAATCAGCATGAGTTTATGAGGGGACGTTCCTTGTGCTTGGGTAAAAAACTGGTTACAGGGACGGGTCCAAAGGGTAATGGTAAATAACATGTACTCAGACTGGTCTGAAGTGGTGAGTGGGGTATCCCAAGGTTCTGTCTTGGGACCAATTCTATTCAACATATTCATAAACGACATAGAGGATGGGATAAATAGTTTAGTCTCAGTTTTTGCGGATGACACAAAGTTAAGCAGAGTAATAAACTCTCATCAGGACATGAAAATTTTGCAGAATGACCTGAATAAAATAAAGGAGTGGGCAGACAAATGGCAAACGAGGTTTACTGTGGAGAAATGTTAAGTAATACACTTGGGGTCAAAAAACATAAATGTAAAATATTCACTAGGTGGAGTACAGCTGGGGGAGTCAAGGATGGAGAAGGATCTAGGGGTACTAGTAGATGACAGGTTGTGCAACAGCAGTGCCAAGCTGCAGCTGCCAAATCCGGAAGAATATTAGCAAGCATAAAAAAAAGATATACTCCAGGAACAAACCCAGAATTCTGCCACTTTATAAAACTCTGGTTAGGCCTCATCTGGAGTTTTCAGTCCAGTTCTGGTCACCAGTCCTCTGAAGGGATGTGCTGGAGCTGGAGAGACCAAAGAAGGGCAACAAAACTAATAAGGGGACTTGAGGAGCTCAATTATGAGGAACGGCTGCAAACACTAAATTTATTCTCGCTGGAGAAAAGACGCTTGAGTGGAGATATGATAGCTATCTACAAATATCTCAATGGTGATCCCAGCATAGGAAATAAACTATTCTGTCATAGGGAGTGTAAAAGGACACGGGGCCACACAATGAGACTGGAGAAGAAAGCATCCTCACCGATTTTACTTCACTTCAGTATACATCCCATCACATGGTCAGACCACTGTGCAGTGATTACCACGGTCTCTTCGTTGATACCCCAGGCTAGAGACAAAACTTGGTGTATGAACGAAGCACACCTAACCAACCAGTCATACTGCTTCGACATTCAACTAGCCCTCAAAGACTATCTCTTGCATAATTCTACACCAGAAATCTCCCTGATTCTTCTTTGGGAAGCACACAAACGGTGATTAGGGGTAAATGTATTTCAGTTGCCACTCACCTCAAAAGGGACAAGAAAATTAGACTACAACAACGAGAGTGGGATTTCCACCATCATTTCCTCCAATTTCAGGCTTCTCCCACCGAATCCCATAGACTGATCTTAGAGAAAACCAAAATAGAGCTGGACCTCCTTTTGGCTGAATCTGCAGACAAAGCCTTGCGCAGATCCAGTCACACAATTTACACAAAAGATAACAAACCAGACACGTTTTTAGCCTTACGCCTTCGTCAGCCAGACCGGACCCATAACCCCATTAGACTTAAGCTGGCTAAAGAATGGCTGAATCAGGCAGACACTATTTCAAAACTTACCAATGCCTAAGCTGTCATACACCAGTCGTGAGTCAATGGAAAGCCCAGTTTTGGTCGAAGAAGTTCTCACTGCTATAAAGACACTTAAACCCCACAAACGCCCTGGCCTTGACGGCCTCCCCAGTACATCCTATAGAAAATTTGCAGATACATTAGCCCCCCTCCTCGCAAACTTCTTTAATGCTCTACTAAAACAACACTCTTTTGGTCGTGACACATTGACTGCTATAATCTCTATGATTCCCAAACCCAACACGGATAATACGCTTGGTCCAACTATAGACCTATATCATTACTAAATGTGGATATAAAAATTCTAGCCAAAATTCTAGCGTTGTGACTCAGTCCAATCATTGGTGGGCTGATCCATAAAGATCAGGTGGGCTTTATACCCCGGCGGCAAGCTAGCGACAACATTCAACGTGTTGTCTTACTGCAACACTTAGCCAGATCCCGTAAAATACCTATGCATCTCCTGTCTCTCGATATAAGAAAGGCATTTGACGTGGTATCCTGGTCCTACTTGCACTATATCTTGCAACGCTGGGGTTTTGGCCCCTACTTCCTACAATGGATAAATGCCCTATATACCCAACCCCAAGCATATTTAAAATACTCTGGGTTTTGCCCCAAAGAGGGACGAGACAAGGCTGCCCCTTATCCCCATTAGTTTTTGCCCTTGCAATTTTATGGCAATTTTATGGAAATTTTATGCAAATTTAGGAATCAAGTTGGCTAGCAACCCGACTCACCTTTTCCACACAAATTATCTCCCTATGGTGAACCATTTGTTCTCTCTACTTAATACCTGGCAACCTCTATGTGTCTCATGGCTTGGGCGGATTGTGGCCGTAAAAATGTCATTGCGACCTAAGCTCCTATATCTCTATAGAGTCCTCCTGATCGCAATTCCACCCTATTTCCATCAAGCAATACAAAATCAAGTATTCAAATACATATGGGGCTCCACGAAACCCAGGGTTTTATAGTTACATAGTTACATAGTAGGTGAGGTTGAAAAAAGACACAAGTCCATCAAGTCCAACCTATGTGTGATTATGTGTCAGTATTACATTGTATATCCCTGTATGTTGGGGGTCATTCAGGTGCTTATCTAATAGTTTCTTGAAGCTATCGTTGCTCCCTGCTGAGACCATCGCCTGTGGAAGGTAATTCCTCATCCTTGCCGCTCTTACAGTAAAGATCCCTCTACGTAGTTTAAGGTTAAACCTCTTTTCTTCTAATTTTAATGAGTGGCCACAAGTCTTGTTAAACTCTCTTCTGCGAAAAAGTTTTATTTCTATTGTAGGGTCACGGTATTTGTATATTGAAATCATATACCCTCTCAAGCGTCTCTTCTCCAGAGAGAATAAGTTCAGTGCTCGCAACCTTTCCTCATAACTAAGATCCTCCATTATAATAATAAAGACCCTTTATTAGCTTTGCTGCCCTTCTTTGTACTCACTCCATTTCCAGTACATCCTTCCTGAGGACTGGTGCCCAGAACTGGACAGCATACTCTAGGTGTGGCCGGACCAGAGTCTTGTAGAGTGGGAGAATTATCGTTTTATCTCTGGAGTTAAACCCCTTTTTAATGCATGACAATATTCTGTTTGCTTTGTTAGCAGCAGCTTGGCATTGCATGCCATTGCTGAGTCTATCATCTACTAGGACCCCCAGGTCCTTTTCCATACTAGATTTCCCCAGAGGTTTTCCCCCCAATGTATAGATTGCATTCATATTTTTGCCACCCAAATGCAGTATTTTACATTTTTCTACATTGAACCTCATTTGCCATGTAGTTGCCCACCCCATTAATTTGTTCAGATCTTTTTCCAAGGTTTCCACATCCTGCGGAGAAGTTATTGCCCTGCTTAGCTTAGTATCGTCTGCAAATACAGAGATTGAACTGTTTATCCCATCCTCCAGGTCGTTTATGAACAAATTAAATAGGATTGTTCCCAGCACAGAACCCTGGGGAACCCCACTACCCACCCCTGACCATTCCGAGTACTCCCCATTTATCACCACCCTCTGAACTCGCCCTTGTGCCCAGTTTTCAATCCATGTACTCACCCTATGGTCCATGCCAATGGACCTTATTTTGTACAGTAAACATTTATGGGGAACTGTGTCAAATGCTTTTGCAAAATCCAGATACACCACGTCTACGGGCCTTCCTTTATCTATGGCAACTCACCTCCTCATAGAAGGTTAGTAGATTTGTTTGGCAAGAATGATTCTTCATGAATCCATGCTGATTGCTGCTAGTGATACCATTCTCATTACTAAAATCTTGTATATAGTAGACATGTGCACACTGAAATATTTCGTTTTGGAATTTCGTTTTCGTCCGAAAAATAAATTTATTTAGTTACTCCCAAAATTCTTTTTTATTTATTTCATTTTTCGTTAAAAATTGGATTTGTCCGAAAATCCAAATTAAGGTCGAATCTGTCATTGAAGGCTTATGGTGTCTGTCGAATGTTCAAAGAAGATTCGACGGAGCAGCTAAACTGTACGACGCCGTATAATTTACCTGCTCCATCGAATCTTCTTAGAACTTTCAACAGACACCAACAGACGTGTGTACTTAGTTCTAGCTATTTTACTGCTCCTCCTCTTTGGTTACAATCAGCCAATAACATTCATTATCATCATTATTTTTATTTATCTTTTCTCCCCTACGTCGAATCTTTTCTCCCCTACGTCGAATCTTTTCTCTCTATGTCGAATCTTTTCTCTCTATGTCGAATCTTTTCTCTCTATGTCAAATAATCTTGGACTAATAGAGTTAAGGTTAGGCACTTTCGACCACAGGTTTGATGGACACAGATTGTTATTGTCATCATCATGTTGAATCTCCTATCTATATCGAACTGTTGTAGCAACGAAAATGAAAATAAAGCATTTGTTTATGTCAGATCTTTCGTTTTTTGGATTCTGCACTTTCGTTATCGTTTGTTAAAACGATAACGAAAATACCTGAAATTCAGACGAAAATGTATTCGGACAAAAAGGAATGCACATGTCTAGTATATAGTCCCTTATCATCCCCTCCAAGAGTTTACATACTATTGATGTTAGGCTAACTGGTCTGTAATTCCCAGGGATGTATTTTGGGACCTTTTTAAATATTGGTGCTACATTGGCTTTTCTCCAATCAGCTGGTACCATTCCAGTCAGTAGACTGTCTGTAAAAATGAGGAACAACGGTCTGGCAATCACTTGGCTGAGTTCCCTAAGTACTCTCGGATGCAAGCCATCTGGTCCTGGTGATTTATTAATGTTAGGTTTCTCAAGTCTAATTTTAATTATGTCCTCTGTTAACCATGGAGGTGCTTCCTGTGTTATGTCATGAGGATAAACACTGCAGTTTTGGTTACTGAAGCCCTCCGATTTGCTCGTGAAGACTGAGGAGAAGAATAAATTCAATACCTTTGCCATCTCCCCATCCTTTGTAACCAGATGTCCCTCCTCATTCGTTATGGGGCCAATATGGTCTGTCCTCCCTTTTTTACTGTTTACATACTTAAAGAATTTCTTGAGATTTTTTTTCCTCTCCTCCGCTATGTGTCTTTCATGTTCTATCTTAGCCGTCCTAATTGCACCCTTACATTTCTTGTTGCATTATTTATAAAGTCTGAATGCTGATGATGATCCCTCAACCTTGTATTTTTTGAGGGCCTTCTCCTTTGCTTTTTATGTATTTTTACGTTGGAGTTAAGCCATCCAGGACTTTTGTTCCCTCTTTTAAATTTATTACCCATGGCTATGGACTTAGGGCTGGTTCACACCACAGAGATGCAGAGAACATATTTGGGGCTGCCTGGTGGCTAAGTGGGTAGCATTCTGTCTAGAAGCACCTGGGATGTTGGTTCAATTCCCCAACATGCTAATCCTTGTGTTGAAGTTTATATGTTCTCCATGTGTGGGTTTCTCACCACAATCCAAAGACATGCTGGCACCTTATTTGTCTCCTGTTAATAGGTAATAGGTTCTAATGTAAGAAAGTTAATTTTGGACTTTATATTGGAAGCTCATTGCAGCCAGGGACTGATGTTAATGTTTATTAGCACTAATCATGCCCAGGGACTTGGACATTTCAAATTTTAGGGTTTACACTGCACGGGTACATATGCTTAGAAAACTGTTGCTTTGTTTATGTGGATGCAAATGGACTTTGATCTTTGGCCTGTAGTTGGAGATTTGATTCACATAGCCAAGAGCTAACACAGTTGCAAATAGTATTATGTGTTCCTGCTCATCAGGTGCAATCACTTTAGACATACATGAAGAGACAGATTGAAAGATACTGGTGGGCGTGTACTTCTATTGGGCGTGTCAGTGTGCTAACAATACAACCTCTCTTATATAAAGGCCTGCAGTAGGGGGGGTTTGTTTGGCCTGAGAAGGTCAGTTTTTTGCGGTGGGAGAAGGAATGAAATTGGGAGATTTGATGAAATGCTTGTGCATTTTTTTCAATCAAAAGTGGGTTTATGTGGCCATGCTGTCAATGTTGTGCATGTATTGTTCCTGTCTGATCATGCAAACATCGTTTGGAAGCATCTGCTGACCTACTCTTTTTGATCACGTTGTTTAATCGTGTACATCGAAATGCAGCTTCCAGCAGAACATGGTCACCAATGTATGTGTGGATTGTGGGCTGGTGGTGGGTGTTTTGAATAATTCTTTTGTAATATTATGTGGGAATGCTTTGTAAGAATGACTGTTAAGTATGTTTCTATAATCTTGCAGATAATAATGTGATGTGTTGCCCGCTATACACTGAAATTAAAGCTGTGTCCACTCTAAGATTTTGTCTAATTTTAGATTGTAAGCTCCTATGAGCAGGGCCCTTAAAATTCCATTGCTAAATGTAGCACCATATATCCTGTCCAAATTTTTGTGATTCTAGTAAATGAATGTAAATTTTTTTTTTTTTTTCTGCTGGTAAAATAAAAATACATTATTGAGCTTTTGTTGTGGTGTGTGGGTTTTTTTTTTTCTTCTACTTTTCTTTCTTTAGTTTTTGTGGGTGGTGGTTTTAGGAAAGTGCAATATCTTATATTTTATTTCAATATGTATTTGTGCACCAAAAAACTAATCTCTTTGCCCTGGTTCACATTTATGCTACTTTACAATCGCGCTACTTCAATTAAAGTAGCATGATTTCAAGGTAGCAAGGTCAGCGTGATTTCAGGTGGCTTCATACACAAATGTCTATTGAAGTCGCACCTGAAATCGGCAAAAGTAGTGCAGGAACTACTTTAGCAAATTGGTGCGGCGCCACAAAAAAAGTTGCATCGATTGGAACAGTGCCATTGCCAACAGTCATGCGATTTGATCTCTCAAATCGCATAACCAATAGCTCCAATGTAAACCTAGGCTTCTGCAAGTTATATATAAAGATTCCACCTTTATCATTAACAGCTGTGGAGAATTGCAGGTACATGTCAAATCTGTGGCAATTGCACTGTTCTAATTGGTGCGATTTGTATTGATATTGGTGCAGAAACCTGCACTGATGTCTCTGATGTTGCCCCCACAGTCAGGACGGACATGTAGGAATGAAATTGTGGGAGTTCAGCTGAACGCTTTCCTCCCGCTGTCAGTGTGAACCAGGGCTCAAACTGGGCCTTTTGTCTTTGTAATTCACCTGCTGCTAACCTAGGGACACAATTTCTTATCAAACTCCCTTAAGTTTACCTTCAAATATATGTAGAAATACAGATTTGCATATCTGAAAATAAAAAATACTAATCATGGTTGAGATCAAATATTTGCAGCTGCAATCAAAAGCATGGTTTCACCTTCTGACCTGGAAATTAGTCATTGTATGCACCCGGAAGTTCCTGTGCTGGTCAGGATCTCCATCTAGGTGGTGGTGAGGTCTCTTTAGCAAAGACGAGGTGCTGCTTATTGGCAGGGTAAGTGTAGGATATGTACTTGTATTTAATCAATGCGGGGGTGGATGTGGTAGTTAGATTTGGCGTGGGTGGGGTTCATTGATTTGTTTGGCATCACCACACATTTGCTTCCGTCCCATGTGCACACATCACTTCCTGCATTTGTTCTGCTGATGTAAATCAGTAAGGACTATGCAAGTATAAATGAGAGCTCCTTTTATTAAAATATATATGACTTGTTTCACAGTTGGGCGAATTTTCCAGCAAATTTGGACCTCTGAGTTGCATGACAAGTTGTACCCCATGATTCTCAATGATAACCATTCATATCTGTGCTACTTTAAGTCGCACCAACTTCAAAGTAGTCCCTGTACTACTTTGGTGTGACTTGAGGTATATCGGGTACAATATTACACCGGCATTCCCAGAAGTTTTGGCCAAGTTTCAGCGGCAAAGTGGCAGCAAAATAGTGTGACTTTCAGGTCGCAGCAGTGTGAATGAGATTCAAGGATAACACCTTTGAATTTGGCCCTATTGTCACTTGTGCATCCTGAAAGTGTAGCAAATTCATCCCTGCACTACCTTGGTTTGACTTTGATGCAATTTGAGGTTCATACACCACAAGATTACACAGACATTGCTTCAAGTCATGACAAAGCTGTGCAATTTTAAGGTTGCACAAGTGCAAATGGGGCCTTTTTAAAAGGTGTTATCAATGAATTGCATTAGGTTACTTTCACACTTGGGTGACTTTTCATGCAGCTTTGGACCTCAGAGTCACATGAAAAGTTGTCCCCCATGATTTCCATTCATATTTATTAGAGCTGCACGATTAATCGTCATCGAGATTTTTTCCCCTTTGCGATCTTGAAAAAAGCGTTTCACGATTCTTGCTATGCAAAAAACTCTCTCTGCTCTTCTGAAGCCCCAGCTGTCAAAAGAAAGGAATAGAAAAACCGGGAAGTCTGCCAAGAATTAGAACATTCTTTATCAGTGAACTTAACTAGAAACCTTGTAATAATTTGTCAATGAAATAGACTTCGGTGTAAGTGAGGAAAGTTTAACCACTTAAACACTAAACCTTTTTCTGACATTTGTTGGTTTCAAGTTAAAATCTTTTTTTTTTTTTTGCTAGAAAATTACTTAAAACCCCCCAACATTATATATATTTTTTTAGTAGAGACCCTAGAGAATAAAATGGTGGTTGTTACAATATTATGTCACACTGTATTTGCGCCTTTCAAATGCATTTTTTTTGGGAAAAAATTACTTTAATGAATTAAAAAAAAAAAAAAAAAAAGAAAAGTTAGCCCAATTTTTTGTGGGATAATGTGAAAGATTTTACGTCGCGAGAATAGTGATCTTTTTATTCTAAGCAAAAAAATTGTGATTCTCATTTTGGCCAGAACCGTGCAACTCTAATATCTATGCAACTTCACCCATGTTCACATAGCTCTGAATTGACATGTCAAATTGTAGGCCAAATCGGCGCCTATTGATGGCAATGGAACTGTCTGAATTGGTGCGACGCCACAACGATTCCCAAAAGTAGTTCCTGCACTACTTTGGGCGACTTCAGGGGGCGATTTCTTACCTCCCAACTTTTTGAGATGGGTATAAGGGACACCTATTAGCAAAAGTGTGACCTATGTGACCTAATTACCTATGTGATTTCACTAGACTTCTGTGCAGGAAAGTGCACTGATGTCCCTGAAATCGCTGACAAAGTCAGGCTGAGTCACACTTGTGCAGCTTTGGACATCAGAGTCGCATGACAAGTCATACCCCATGATTTTCAATGTGTACCATTCATATCTGTTCGACTTCAAGTTACACTGACTTCAACGTAGTCCCTGTACTACTTTGGTCTGACTTTGATGCGAGTTGAGGTCCATAGACCTCAAGTTTACACAGGCATTCCCTGGAATTGCGGCAAAATTGCTGATGCAAAATCGTGGGAAAGTTGTGTTCCCTGTGACTCCTGCATCCATAGACCTCAAGATTACACAGGCATTGCTTAAAGTCACATTAAAAATCTCGCAACTTTCAGGTCGCACAAGTGTGAAAGGTGCCTAAGTCACTGTGCTGAGTACTATTTTATACCTAGAATATAAAGTAGTCCCACCATCAAACACTAGTAAACGTATGTTCTCAATATAATTGTGCTCAAATGGCTGAAAATCACACAGATGGTATCACCTACTGAAAGCTTGCATTGTACTCAGCAGCATATGCTAAAAAGAGGCGAATGCCTACTAGCCAATGCCACATCGGCATGAGCATGGTTGTTACTATAATATTAATGTCTGAAATGTAAAACATTATTGTATAGAATCAAACATTAGTAAATGTATTTTCTCTGTAGGTAAGTGCTCAGCTCTGTAGCATAGCGGTATACCCTGCTGCCCCCAAAAGTTCAAGCCATGAGTTCAAATCCCACTGACAACATCACCTCCTGGATGTGTGCATTGTACTCAGAAGCATACTTAGCCAAAGCACATCAGCTTGCTTTATTCCATATTTTAACTCTTCAAATGCATGCAATGGTATGTACTTATTCAATAATATTATGGATAATATTATTGTATGGAATTCCAAAATTCAAGGAAAAAAATGTTGTAGGGTCCCCCCAGTACATACCAGGCCCTTCGGTATGGACTTTAAGGGGAACCCCACACCAAAATGTAAAATACATTTGATGTGGGGCCCCCTAAAATCCATACCAGACCCTTATCCGAGCATGCAGCCTGGAGGTCAAGATAGGGGGGCGACGAGTGAGCACCCTCCCCTTCTGAACCTTACCAGGCCACATGCCCCAAAGCACATTTTCCCCATGTTGATGGGGACAAGGGCCTCTTCCCGACAACCCTGGTCGGTGATTGTCGGTCTGCAGGCAGGGGGTTTATCAGAATCTGGAAGCCCCCTTTAACAAGGGGGCTCCCAGATCCTGCCCCCTATGTGAATAGGTATGGGGTACATTTTACCCCTACCCATTCACCAAAAAAAGCAGTGAAATGTAAAAAAATCAATAGCCGGTTTTTGACAAGTCCTTTATTGTAAAATAGCTCCGAGCTGTCTTCTTCCCTGAGCCATCTTCTCCAGACGCTGTCTCTCCCTCCTCCATCTTCTCCCCGAGCTGTATTTTCCCAGAGCTGTCTCTCCTCCCGCCGCCATCTTCTCCATCTGCTGTGTTCTTCCGCAACCACTGGTTACCCGATAATTAAAAAAAAAAAGCTGCTCTTCTTCCATGGTGGTCTTCCTCCGCTGTGCTGTCACCTGCTGTGTGGCGTCTCTTACATAGCCATGGAGCAGACTCTCCGGGTGACATTATCGGATGGCCACAAAAGACCGCCACAAGAAGAGCGGCTTTTTTTTATTAGTGGGTAACCGGCTGCGCTGAAGAACACATCAGCGGGAGAAGATGGTGGCAGCAGGAGAGACAGCTCGGGGAGAAGAAACATCAAACACTAGTGAATGTATTTTCTATGTATTTTCTATGTATGACTGTGCTACACCCAATAGGCTAGCGGTCAGCACTTCTACCTTGAAGAACCCATGGGTTCAAATCCCACAGAGAAATACTAAAAGATTGAATTGGTGAAAAAAAGGCAAATGACTATTAGCCAATTAGCCAAAGCAGCATATGCTGAAAATAGGTGAATGCCAATTAGCCAATGCACTTTAAATTTGGCTGATTCTATTATATTAACTCTTCAAATCCATGCAATGATATGTAAGTATTCAATACTATTATGGTGTGAAATTCCAAACACCACACACTAACCAATGGGCAGATTACATTTTTTTTGTTTGTTTATTTTAATTCGCTTGTGCACTGAAAAAATAAACACAGCTGGGGGATGGTAGGTTTGCTGGTATTTGAACTTGTACCATGAGTGCTGTGGAGATATCTGAGCAGACCACTAAGCCATTGTGCTAAGTACGAGACCTGCATAATCGTGTAGTATGATTAAAGAATGAATATAAATAATTACTGCTTTAAGGTCACCTAAATTAAAAAATAAAAAACAACATACAACAAATAGGTAACCTAAATGTTTAATACATGTAACTTTACAGAATAGCAGACATTACTATGTAATAATCATTCATAACTGCATTAGTTAGCAAAAGAAGGAAAAAACTAGGAATACTAATTGCAACAAACCTCAATAGATGCACACGAGGTAGAGCACATCTCACATAAAAATGTTTCTTTCACATACATGGATCATGGTTACAGTGCAGTACTATATAACAACTTGGTAGGAATTGGCATTTGCATATACGCAGAAACGCTAATTAGCACCGGCTTAGAATTTACTAACATGTGTTTCTCACTAATAGTGCTAATTTTTCATTCACACATTCGCCTGTTGAAATTTTATTTGGCTAAAATGGGAGCTATTATTTGCCATAGTGCCCAGTACTTCCTGGCGCTATAATAAATGACCCCCATAGACTTTAACAGTGTTCACGTGCTCGAACAAACTTTTTTCCTGTTCACATGTTCTGGTGCAAACCGAACAGGGGGGTGTGCAGCTCATCCCTACCTAGCAGTAAAAAGGGTCGCTGGTTCGATTCCCAACCACACCACAACACTACCTGCCTGGAGTTTGCATGTTCTCCCTGTGCCTGCGTGGGTTTCCTCCCACACTCCAAAGACATGCTGGTAGGTTAATTGGCTTCTGTCTAAATTGGCCCTAGTATATGAATGTGAGTTAGGGACTTTAGATTGTAAGCTCCTTGAGGGTAGGGGCCCATGTGAGTGTATAATGTATATGTAAAGCACTGCGTAAATTGACGGCACTATAGAAGTACCATAAATAAGTCTTCACTAATATTATGGTGTGAATCTCCAAAACACCATACACTAGCTAACAAGCAGTTTACATTTGATAAACTTTATTGTATGGTATATAAACCATCAAACACTAATAAAAGTATTTTGTATATATAATTGTGCTTAGCCCAATAGGCTAGCATCTAGCCTGAAAGACTCATGGGTTCAAATCCCACAGAAGAATCCTAAAAGATTACTATTGGTGGAGAAAAGGAGAATTACTGTTAGCCAGTTAGCCAATTAGCCAAAGCAGCATACAGTGAATGCCAAGTAGCCAATACACTTTAATGTGGTTGATTTTAATGTATTAACTCTTCAAATGCTTGCAATGGTATGTAAGTATTCACTAATATTATGGTGTGAATCTCCAAACACCACACACCAGCTAACAAGCAGTTTACATTTGATAAACGTTATTGTATAGTATATAACACATCAAACACTAGTAAAAGTATTTTGTACGTATAATTGTGCTCAGCCCAATAGGCTAGCAGTTAGCACCTCTACCTTCAAACATTCAGCTATTGAAAGACTCATGGGTTCAAATCCCACAGAAAAATCCTAAAAGATTGTATTGGTGGGAAAAGGAGAATTCCAGTAAGCCAATTAGCCAAAGCAACACATATATATATATATATATACTCTGAAAATAGGTGATTGCCAAATAGCCAATGCACTTTAATGTGAATGATTTTATTGTATTAACTCTTTAAATGCATGCAATGGTATGTAAGTATTCAATTATATTATGATGTGACATTCCAAACACCACACACTAGCTAAAGGGCAGTTTACATTTCTTTGTGTATTTTAATTCACTTGTGCACTGAAAAAATAAACACAGCTGGTGGATGGTAGGTTGGCTGTTGTTTGAACTCATGCCATGAGTGGCGTGGAGATATCCAAGCAGACCACTAAGCCATTGTGCTAAGTACAAGACCTGTATAATAGTGTAGTATTATTAAAGAATGAACATAAATAATTACTGCTTTATAATCAACTAAATTAATAAATAAAAAATCAAAAACATGAAAAAAACAACATACAACAAATAGGTAACCTAAATGATTAATACATGTAACTTTACAGAATGGCAGACATTAATATGTAATAATCATTCAGAACTGCATTTCTTAGCAAAAGAAGGAAAAAAAACTAGGAATACTAATTGCAATATAAATCAATAGATGCACGGGAACTAGAGCACATCTCTGATAAAAATGTTTCTTTCACATACATGGATCATGGCTACAGTACAGTGCTATATAACAACTTGATAAGAATTGGCATTTGTATATACGCGGAAGCGCTAATTAGCGGCAATTTAGAATTTAAAAACGGTTGTTCCCCGCTTATATCGCAAATTTACATGCGCAAATTCGCCGGTTTTGTTTCCATTTGGCTAAAATGGGCGCTATTATTTGCCATAGTGCCCAGTACTTCCTGGCGTTATAGTAAATGACCCCCTAAGGAACTGGCAAGCCTTAAATGAATGCGCGGTTCCCTCCGCCCAGTCTATGTCTGAATAATTAAAATCACCCATTAGGATAACACTTCCCATCCTTGCTGCTAATCCAAATTGTTATAGGAGATCTGTCTCCACTTCCTCCCTCAGGTTAGGGGGCCTATAGCATACTCCCAGTATTATTTTCCCCTTAGCTTCATCCCTTTGGAGCTCTACCCATAAGGATTCCACCTCCTCCCTAGCTCCCTCAGTGATGTCATCTCTCACATTCACTTGTACATTATTCTTGATATATAAGCATAACCCTCCCCCTTTTTTACCCTCTCTATCCTTGCGGTAAAGGGTATACCCTTGAATGTTTGCCAGCCAATCATGAGAGCTGTTGAACCAGGTCTCTGAAATTCCCACAAAATCCAAATCCTCCTCGTACAACAGTATCTCTAGTTCACCCATCTTGTCCCCCATGCTCCTGGCATTGGTGAACATGCCACATAGTTTAGACCGGTCGCATACTGTCCTCGTATTGGGTGTTCCGAGATTTCACGACCCATCTTGCTTCGTAGCAAACTCAATGGAGGCCTAGGGATACCCAACTTTCTGTGACATTACCACGCAGCCCAATTGGCCCAAATCACACTCTACCATGCAAAAGCTGAAACACCTCTATGGGTTGGTTTGGAAGCAATAGACCTTCACCCTCTCATGGTATCCAATTTGCTATGGCTGCCCACTTCAGTTCGTGGCCCTATTACAAACCCAATAACGCAACACTCCCTTGGGATACACTACGAAGATCATTCAAACTAATATCCCCACACTCACCATTACTTTCTTTCCTTGGCCATTCACTTTTCTACCCGGCCTACACACTGAACCAACCTCATTCCAGGCTTGGATCCAGGCTGGTCTGAGTCACATATACGTCCTGGTCTCTGGCGATGCTATAAAAACATTCCCAGCCCTACAAGCACAATCTCAACTCCCGCATCTGGAGTGTTTTAGTTTTCTTCAGATCTCCCACTTTGTCCAAACAGTTATTGGGTCAAATTCATATTCATTTATGTCTGGACAACCTATCTATGTTTGAGGGTATATGCGACTCAGAACCACATGCTCCGGGTATCATATTTGGTCTCTATACCCATCTCACATCCCCCCCAGCTACGCTCCCATCATATGCTTTGCAGTGGTCCAAAGACCTAGCTATAGATCTAGACGCAGAAGACTGGTCGAATATATGGACTAACACCAAAATTTCATCCCAAAATGTTGTCGCATCAGAAGCAAACTATGAAGTTCTTATGTGGTGGTATTTGGTTCCGGTTAGGATCACCAAATTCCTACCATCCTACCCTCCGGATTGTTTCCGGGGCTGTGGCGAAAGAGGCACACATGCACATGTATGGGGGACATGCCCGACTGTGCAATGCTTCTGGGCGACAATATTTCAAATGGCCCTGCTTCGAGAATCTCTTGATCCCAACCCATCCTTTGCTCTACTGAACTATTTCCCACAGGACTATGCTAGGGCACAACTATGTCTCCTCCTACAAATCACTACTGCAGCCAAACAAACAATAGCAAGAGCTCAGAAAACTCCAACCTTAAATATTACTGAAGTGAAGAACAGGATCACCCAGGCTATAATACATAGCAAAATTGAAGCCACAATTCTGGACAAAATTCCCTAACATCTCAAAATCTGGCCCCCCTGTGAAATCGGCACCAAGCGTTGACGGTCCGTGTGGGCCACTTGACCACCTTTCTTCCACTGTTCCTCTAGTCTATTTCTCCTCCTTTCTTCTTTTCTTTACTTCTTCTTGTCACCCTTCCCCTCTCCCAACCCCTTTCTTAACCCAATATACACCACCGGTAACGTAGCTTACTAATATACACTGTTTAGCTGTTATTATGACCCCCTCCTCATGGAGTACCACCTTAAACGAATCTGCCCTTGTTAATGGGCCCTTGCCCCCATCGATATGATAATCTTTGATAACAACCTGATTGTATAAAATATCTTTGCCGACCTAAGCTATGTATCACCTATCTCAATATGCCACCATTATCCTGACTCATCTGAATGTACTCTGTTCATTATACTCTTTCTATGCTAAACTGAAATTGTCAGTAATTGTTGTCTGATTGTTACCAATAACATTTTTTGAAAAGGAAACTGGAGGAGAAGTGGTTTAACCTTAAACTGTGTAGGGGGTTCTTCACTGTTAGGGGATTCTTCACTTTTAGGGCAATAAGAATATGGAACTCTCTCCCGCAATTGGTGGTGGCTGCGTGGAGTATGGATATCTTTAAAAGACTTTTGGATGTACATCTTAAAGGACACAACAAGCAGGGATATGGGAACGCATCATAGACACTTATACACATGCACCTACACAGGTTGAACTGGATGGACTATTGTCTTTTTTCAGCCTTCACTCTACTATGTAACTATGTAACTATGAATGTACAATGCCTTTAAAAAGTATTCATACCCCATTGAAATGTTCCACATTTTGTCATGTTACAATCAAAAACGTAAATGTATTTTATTGAGATTTTAAGTCACAGAACAACACAAAGTGGCACATAATTGTGAAGAGGAAGGGAAATGATAAATGGTTTTCAAATTTTTTTACAAATAAATATGTGAAAAGTGTGGCGTGCATTTGTATTCAGCCCTCCTGAGTCAATACTTTGTAGAACCACCCTCCATTCTTATCTTATTTTGCTATTTGATCCTCCACTCTCCCATGTGGATGTATTTGTGGATTATATGCTCCTATATAGGATGCCTAGATGACATTGTCTTTATTGTCATTTTTCTTTAATTTTTGTTGATCTCTATAGATTGGACTGTGCTTCCTTGTTGTCTTTAGAATAGACTCCACATGATCCTTATATCCCCCAGCTCTAGTGACCATTTTGCAGTGTGATACCTGGGCAGGGCCACGTGTGGCCTAGCGGTGGGCGTACGCTGGGGCACAAACACCAGCGCAATCTTTTGGCCCTTCCATCTTGGTTTTAAAATATAGTGGCATACATATGTGATGTAATCTTTGTGACTGGGTTAGTACAGTACTATTTTTGTATATTCATTGTTTGTATACATAATTGTGGCCATGTATATTTATGTCTACACTTACTTTTCAGAAAAATTATTTGTATCACCGTATTTCTGTATCATTACATATACATTTGCTCAGTATGTCCTATAAGAATTTATTCTTTTGTACTAATAAATGATATTTTTCATCAATTTGACATCTGTTTAGTGCCCACATAGTCGCAACCTTAGAGAGTTTCCCTTTCGTATATATATACAATATCTCACAAAAGTGAGTACACCCCTCACATTTTTGTAAATATTTTATTATATCTCTTATTTTTGCAGATCCCCAGGAAGTTCTTTGTCGCCATGAGGTGCCATGTTGAACTTCCAATGACCAACATGAGAGAGTGGGAGCGATAACTCCAAATTTAACACACCTGCTCCCCATTCACATCTGAGATCTTGTAACACATTAAGAGTCACATGACATCGGGGAGGGAAAATGGCTAATTGGGCCCAATTTGGACATTTTCACTTAGGGGTGTACTCACTTTTGCTGCCAGCGGTTTAGACATTATTGGGCTGTGTGTTGAGTTATTTTGAGGGGACAGCAAATTTACACTGTTATACAACCTGTACATTCACTACTTTACATTATAGCAAAGTGTCATTTCTTCAGTGTTGCCACATGAAAAGACATAATAAAATATTTACAAAAATGTGAGGGGTGTACTCACTTCTGTGAGATACTGTATATTAGGGATGATGGTACTTCACTCACTATAGCCAGAGTTACCCATTGCAATAAGACCCCTTTCACACTGGGGCCATGGCCGCATCAGAGCTAAAGCACAGCTCATTTAAGCGGTGCTTTTCGTCCACCAAAGAAGGGGTTAAAAGCGTCGTGTTGTGGAGCTTCTGAAGCACTTTCCCAAACCGCTCTCAAACCGCCCCAAAGATGCTGCTTGCAGGACTTTTACTACCGTCTCGCAAGCGCACAGCCCCAGTGTGAAGAGACACACTGAAATGAATGCAAGGTGGTTTTCACGTGCTTTTTAGAGGCTATTTCTAGAGCTAAAATGCCTGAAAGCCTCCTCAGTGTGAAAGTGGTCTTAGAAAAGTGAGGGATCAACCCAGAACTACATGGGAGCAGCTTGCGAATGATCTCTGCTCAAACTTTCAACTGAATATTAAAGGGGTTTTAAAGTCAGAAGGTCTTTTTATATTTTTAAGCATTCTATGCATTAAGATAAATAGCCTTCTGTGTGTAGCAGCCCCCCTCAGCCCCCCTAATACTTACCTGAGCCCCACCTCAATTCAGCGATGTTGCAGGAGAGTGTCGGCTGCCCAGAACTCTCCCTCCTCATTGGCTGAGATGGCAGCTTGGCACATTGGCTCCCACTGCTGTCAATCAGTGAGTGAGCCAATGAGAAGAGAGAAGGAGTGGGGCTGAACGGTGGCTCCGTGTCTGAATGGACACACAGAGCAGCAGCTCTGCTTGGGTGCCCCCATAGCAAGCTGTTTGCTGAGGGGGCACTTGGCAGGAGGGAGGGGCCAAGAGCACCGGCAAGGGACCTGAAAGGAGGAGGATCTGGGCTTCTCTGTGCAAAACCACTACGCAGAGCAGGTAAGTATACCATGTTTGTTATTATTAAAGAAAAAAAACTGAGACTTTAGTATCACTTACTTGCCACAATCGAGTTTACTGAAGGGAAATGTTCCAGAATAAGTTTACACTGACGTCATCTACCTTCCCCATGATATCCATTTTTTTACACACCGGCTATCTCAGACAGTCACATGGTATTATCATGGAAACCATGGATTTTTCTATGCTGTTGCATTCTTGATGCACATATTTTTTTTATATCTTTTGCAACCTTACAAAATCCATATCAGGGCTTTTATCGGCTGCCTTCAAATTAAACAGTTTGCATAATCCATCACTCCCTAATTAGCCTTTACCTTACCTACACCCTTTGAAAAGCTTTGCATTGCAGGTGTGACTTGCAGTGGACTAATCTCATTGACAGTCCCACACTGAAACATCACTATTACTAAATATGAACCTTTTCAATAAAAATACATAAAAAAAAATGCACTGTTGATATCTGTTGTTAAGCCCCTCTCTTACATACATTTCTACATTTGATAGGAGGCTACAAAAAAGTAGTCACAGGAAATGGGTAAAAATTCTGTCGTTGTAATGCTGCAGAAGCAGCAGTGATACTGTAGAACTATATGGAAAAAAATGTACTTTAAGTGTACTTTAGCTTACAGTAACAACAAAAGCAAACCTTATAAAAATTAAGAAAAAAAGTTTTAGAAAGAAATAAAAGTTTTCCTGTAATATTTTCATCTCTATAGCTGGTTTTATGTACAAAGACATTTAAAAATTAGGGAGTAAATAAGCAGATTAAAAGAGTAAGCAAGGGAGTCAATAACAAACAACAGGTCTAGAAGATCATAGTATAATCCATAGCAAGTCAGGGTGAATCAGAAAAAAACAAGGAAAATTGCTTGCCAGCATGAGAAAGAATTAATACCCCACCACTGTGTCTACTTGAAAGGGGAGAAGTTGATGAACTAAACCCTGAGAATTTCTTAAGTGCCACTGTAACTAGGATCCATTTAGTAATCCCCATTTCACACAGTGACAAAATATCATCAAGTTCACAGCAAGTTTTTTTCTGTATCCATAAAGACACCCCATAAAACAATTTACCACTGAACAATAGGTTATAGTGTGCATTTGGACATTAGAAAATCACTGCACACAGCTGATTTCTGCGCAAAGAGAAAAGTCAACATTAGGTCACTGAAAGAAAAACATAAAACTCTTTTCAAGGGAAAGTTTAAAATTGGTATACTGTTTGTTTATGAAGTCAAAAGCTTTCTTTTGCTCTTTTGAATCTAGTTTTATGATCCTGATTGGTATAGTTTTATGTAGCATACAAATTTGAGTTTCACATCCCAAAATTGAAAAAATAAGCCATACGTTGAGGTCACTAGACCACCTGTGAGGCTGCTGCCCAAAGGTGTTTTACCTTTGCATGAGTTCAATTGCAGGTGGTTGAGGTGTGTTGTAATGCAAATAGCAGGTCTCTGATTTTCCTTGAAGCTGAGACGAGATCTCCTTGTGTAGGAACATTTGGATTGGGCAAAACATGTTAAGCATTTACAAGTAGCAAGTTTTGATATGACAATAAATGATTATACACAGTCCGATTTTATTTTGTGAACTGCTACATACTCACCATTGTGGAGTTGAATGGAAGAAGAGTTCAGATAAAGGCATATCTGCAGCTGTAAGGTTGGCATTGGTGAATCTGGAAGGTAGCCCTAGGTAGGTTTTGATGCAAATGAGAGCAGAGTCTCATTTTGTCTTCATTTTGTTTTCTATACAAATAACAAACATGTTGTACTTACCTGCCCTGTGTAGTGGATTTGCACAGGGCAGCTCAGATCCTCCTCTTCTTGGGTCCCTCTTCTGAGCTCCTGGCCCCTCCCTCCAGTTGAGTCCCCCCACAGCAAGCATCTTGCTAGGGGAGCACCTGAGCTGAGTCACAGCTCCCTGTGTCCATTCAGACACGGAGCTGTGGCCCGAGCCCGCCCCTCTCTCTCCTGATTGGCTAACTGACTTTGATTGAGAGCAGCTGGAGCCTGAGACACTCGTGGACATTGCTGGACAGAGATGGGGCTCAGGTAAGTATTAGGGGGCTGAGGGGGTTGCTACACACAGAAGGCTTTTTATCTCAACGCATAGAATGCATTAGGATAAAAAACCTTCTGATGTTACAACCCCTTTAACCGCTTGCCGCCCGCCGTCCATCATATGATGACCAGGCGACGCAGCTCTCGTTCTGGGAGGGCGTCATGTGACGCCCTGCCCTTTAAACAGGGAATGCGCACGATCGTGCGCATGCATCCCTGTACCCTCGGTGGCAGCGTATCATGGAGACACCGCTCGCCACCAAGGGGGTAAACAGCCATTGGGCGTGATGAAGTCACGGCCGATGACAGCTGGTACTGCCCCCATTGTGCACAGTGCATGCCCACGATCGGGAGCGCGCTGCACGTGCACGTCGGTGGCGGCGTGTTCCCGGGAACACTGCTCGTCACCGACGATGATAAACAGCCATTGGCCGGCAGCTGTTTACCACGTGATCGGCTGTGATCCTTTCACAGCCGATCACTAAATGTCAACACAGAGCGGTAACTAGCTGTTACCAGCTCTTCTCTCCTCACACACCGTTTCCAGTGTGAGGAGAGAAGAGCCAGGAGCAGTGAGTTACCGATCTGTGTCTTTATTGTACTGCACCAAGCACAACACTTGTCCCATCGCCCCCCCATTGTCATCTGTCACCCAACAGTCACCACAGTCAACCCATAAAGTGCACCTGTCACATAAGACTGCCATCAGTGACCGTCAGCGGTACACCTGTCAGCCATCATCCGTCACCCATCAGTGACCGTCAGCGGTGCACCTGTCAGCCATCACCCGTCACCCATCAGTGACCGTCAGCCTCACCTGTCAGCCATCACCCGTCACCCATCAGTGACCATCAGCCATCACCCCTCACCCATTAGTGACGTCAGCCATTACCCATCACCCATCAGTGACCGTCAGCCATTACCCGTCACCCATCAGTGAGGTCAGCTGTCACCCGTCAGGAATCAGTGACCGTCAGCTGTCACCCATCAGCCATCATCCATCACCCATCAATGACCATCAGCCATCACCCGTCACCCATCAGTGATGTCAGCCATTACCCGTCACCCATCAGTGACCGTCAGCCATTACCCGTCACCCATCTATGACGTCAGCCATCACCCGTCACCCATCAGTGACCATCAGCCATCACCGTCCATGGCCTGTCACCCATCAGTGACGTCAGCTGTCACCCGTCAGGAATCAGTGACCATCAGCCGTCACCCATCACCCGTCACCCATCAGTGACCATCAGCCATCACCCGTCACCCATCAGTGATGTCAGCCATTACCCGTCACCCATCAGTGACGGTCAGCCATTACCTGTCACCCATCTATGACGTCAGCCATCACCCGTCATCCATCACCCGTCACCCATCAGTGACCATCAGCCATCACCCATCACACATCAGTGACATCAACGATTACCAGTCACCCATCAGTGACGTCAGCCATTACCCGTCACCCATCAGTGAGGTCAGCCATTACCCGTCACCCATCAGTGACTGTCAGCGGTGCACCCATCACCCATCAGTGACCGTGGCCTGTAACCCGTCTATGACCATCACCCATCAGTAACCATCACCCGTCACCGTTCATGGCCTGTCACCCATCAGTGATCATCGCCTGTCACACCATCATCACCTATCAGTGAACGTCACCTGCCACCTGTCACACAGCCATCAGAGTCATGTCCAAAAGATTATACACCAGTGAGGAGGCGTTCCATATCCTCTCCATGACTGATGAGAGCATGGGAGTTCTCATCAGATTCCAATTCTGATTCTGAATCAAATTGGGCATTTGAACCCAATAGTGAATCGGCAAATGATTCAGAGGAAGAATAGGTCCCTCCTAAAAGGGCACGGCACTCTGGAAACCAGGATTATATTCCAAGGCCCAGTACCAGCGCTGCCGCCAGTGATAGACCCCAGGAACATAGGCCCAGTACCAGTGCTGGCACATCACGTCTGAGTACCGGGAAATTCACAGCACAGGAAATTCAATTCCCCCAACTACTGGAGTGTCATGTCCCCCAAGAGCCAGGGCTTCTACATATATGCCAGATGGTCTTGCCAACCCAACATGGCTGCCATCCGACTCAGGATCACCAATTATTCCCCCATTCACAGCACAGCCAGGTGTGCAGGCCAACACCCAAAATTTCACAGCGATTGATTTTTTTTATCTGTTTTTGCCCGACACATTGCTGCAATTCATTGTGGACCAGACAAATTTATATGCCCAGCAGTATATTGCCAACAACCCCTAATCATCCTATCTGAATTTGGAAGAGTTCAAATTGTTTATGGGCCTCACCCTAAACATAGGGCTTACAAAAAAATGAAGGACATGCCTATTGGTCCACCAACCCCATCCACAACATGCCCATTTATTCTGCCATAATGGCCAGGTCCCGATATGAAATGATAATACGCTTTCTTCATTTTAGCAACAACACCCAGTGCCCTCCCCGCAATCATCCAAATTACGACAAATTATATAAGCTTTGCCCACTGATAAATTTATTTTCCCAACAATTTGGAGAACTCTATGTCTATGTCTATGATATATGTGTCGATGAGTCCCTGGTACCCTTTTCAGGCCGGCTAGGAATAAAGCAATATAGTCCTAGCAAAAGGGCCAGATACGGAGCCACGGGATATTTGTATGCGTTTCGCATATATTAAGGAAAAGATTCCCAGCTCCAGGCCCCTGAGTGCCCGGCCTACAAGGGCACAACTGGAAAGATTGTATGGGACTTGGCATACCCACTTTTGAACAAAGGATATCACATATACCTTGACAATCTCTACACTGGCCTGCCCCTTTTCAAACACCTATACATTGCAAAAACCCTGGCCTGCGGAACCAGAAAAAATTGGAAGAGCTTACCACAATCTCTAGCAAACCAAAAGCTGTGAAGAAGGGAAAGAGCAGCATTCAGATGCAACGAAGTGCTGGCCTTGAGGTAGAAGGATAAAAGGGACGTGCACATGATGTCCACCATCCATGAAGACACTACAATTGAGGTTCAAAGAAGACAAAGTCCCATTGAAAAGCCAGTATGTGTCCAAAATTATAATCTCTACATGGGGGGGTAGATTTCAATGATCATATGATTCAGCCCTATTTGTCGATAAGGAGGTCCTGATTCTGGTACAAGAAGGTAGCAATTTATGTCATCCATTTGGCAGTTTATAATTCTTACGTAGTCTACACCAAATCCACAGAAAGCCCCGCCCCTTCCTACAATTCATAGAAGAAGTTGTTACGTCCCTCATCTATCACCAAAGTCCCCACCCAGAATACCTTTACTCTGAGGCTGTTTGCCGACTTCATGAGCGTCACTTCCCCTTCAACATTCCACCATCTGAAGCAGGCCGAAGACGGCAAAAAAAATGTTGCGTGTGCACCAAAAGAGGATTTCGAAAAGATACCAGCTACCATTGTCCCCAGTGTCCCTCCCAACCTGGCCTTTGCATTGGTGAATGCTTCCAACTTTATCATACATCCCTAAAATATTAGCCCATGTTTTTAACCATATCCCCATTTTCATCATCTGTGCTGACCATTTTCCATGCTTCCCCAAATAACCATGCCACTGCCTTCCATGTTAACTGACCCTGGCCTGTTTTTTGACTATGCCTCTGCCTACCGTTTGGACTGCTTCCACGTGAACTGACCCTGGCCTGTTTTGTGACTATGCCTCTGCCCACCGTTTGGACTGCCTCCATGTGAACTGACCCTGGCCTGTTTTATCAACTACGCTACTGCCCACCGCTTGGACTGCTTGAACAGGAACTGACCCTGGCCTGTTTTATGGACTATGCTTTTGCCTACCGCTTGGACTGATCTTTTGCCCTGCTACTGTAGTACACAGGGGTCTCACATATGTGAGGGGGTCCAGAATTATTTTTCTGGATGGAGAAAACTATTTTTCTTGTTTTCTCTGGGTTTCGGAATTTCCAGATTAGGTTCTGGAGTCTGGAGGCTTCATAGAGATTTGGGTGTGTCGAAGCCTCTACCCCTGTGTCCCTGTGCACAGGTCTTACCTGATTGCGGCCCTCAGCCTGCTGCTGACTTACTGCCATTATGCCTCTGCCTACCGCATGAGCAGACCACACCGCTACCTGGACTATGCAAATAATTAACTGTAGCGAGAAGCAGTATGTTTATGAAGGGCTGGAGAGCAGTACAATGAGTGTCTGCAGGTAACAGTGTACCAGGACCAATATTATGGCTGTGCTAGCTGTCTCTGCCTGGACAATTTCTATGGACTGTGCTGTGCTGACAATATCCTTGTGCTGACTATAGACAATATTCCTGCCTGCTGCCTGGATAATTACTATTGCTGTCGCTAAGCACATCCTTGCCTGCTGCCTGGACCAGTGCTCTCCTCTGTGGATACTACTAAAAGCATAGGTAATGCTTTTTTTTTTACCCTTTTCACAATAGAATTTATTTTGGATTGTAATTCTTGGTATGTACATGCTATGTGTTAGAAATATGAAGGGCCTTCAAAAATGATAGGTTGCCAGGAAATTATATATGTCATTTATGCTCCTAGAATGCCTGATGGTGCTACTTGGATGTTGGGCCTCTGTATGTGGCCAGGCTGTGTAAAAGGCTCACACATGTGGTAAATGCGTTTTCATTTTTTTTCCACATTTTCCAAAAACTTCTGGAAAAAAATGAACCATTCAAAAGACTCATTATGCCTCATAGATTATACGTTGGGGTGTTTGCTTTCCAAAATAGGGTCATTTTGGGGGCAATTCCATTGTCCTGGTGCTCCAGGGCCTTCAAAATTGTAATAGGTGGTTGAGAAATGAGATGTGTCATTTATGCTTGTAGAACGCCTGAAGATGCTACTTCAATGTGGGGCCTTTGTATGTGGCCAGGCTGTGTAAAAGTCTCACACATGTGGTATCGCCATACTCGGGAAGAGTAGCAGAATGTATTTTGGGGGGTAATTTGTTCTATGCATATGCTCTGTGAGAGAAATCACCTGTTAATATGACAATTTTGTAAAAAAAAAAAAAAATATATTAATTTTGCAAAGAATTGTGGGAAAAAATCACTGTGCTACTTACTTAATACCTTGGAATGTCTACTTTCTAAAAAGGGGTCATTTGGGGGGTATTTGTACTTTCCTGACTTGTTAGTATCTCAAAAAATGAGATAGGCCTTCAGTACATTAGGTGTGATCAGATGTGATCAATTTTCAGTGATTGGCACCATAGATTGTAGACTCTATAACTTTCACAAAGACCAAATAATTTACACTTATTTGGGTTATTTTTACCGAAGATATGTAGCAGTATAACTTTTGGCCAAAATTTATGAAGAAAAATGACTAATTTGCTAAATTTTATGACAGAAACAAATAAAAAAATTTTTTCACAAAATTTACAGATTTTTTTATTTATAGCACACAAAATAAAAAAAACACTAGTGATTAAATACCACCAAATGAAAGCTCTATTTGTGTGAAAAAAGGAGGCAAATTTCATATGGGTACAGTGTTGCATGACTGAGTAATTGTTATTCAAAGTGTGAGAGCGCTGAAAGCTGAAAATTGATCTGGGCAGGAAGGGGGTGTAAGTGCACTGTATTGAGGTGGTTAATGTTCAATTGAAAGTTTGAGCAGAGATCATTCACAAGCTGCTCCCATGTAGTTCTGGGTTGATCCCTCACTTTTCTCATGATCATCCTTACCCTATGAGGCAAAATCTTGCATGGCGCTCCAGATCGGGGGCTATTGATGGTTATTTTGTATTTCTTTCATTTGGGAATAATCAGTTGTCTTCTTCTCACCAAGCTTCTTACTGATGGTCTTTTAGCCCATTCTAGCCTTGTGCAGGTCTACAATCTTGTCCCTGATGTCCTTTGATAGCTCTTTGTTCTTACTCATGATGGTGAGGTTTGAATGGAAGAAAGAGATTCTGTGGACAGGTATCTTTTATACATGTAACAAGTTGTCGTTAGGAGCACCTTCTTACATTGACAGGACTAATCTGTGTACCACAAGAGCACATACTGTGGGAGCCAGACTTATTGTTGGTTAGTAGGGGATCAAATACTTATTTCACTCACTGAACTGAAACTCAATTTATAACATTTGTATCATGTGTTTGTTTCTGGATTTTTGGTTGATATTCTGTCTCTATCATTTAAAATACACCTATGATAAAAATTATTGACCCTTCATTTCTTTGTAAGTGATCAAACTTATAAAATCTGCAGGGATCAAATAATTATTTTCCCCACTGTATATCATAAGCAACTGTATTTATTTTTTCCACAAAACACTGTTTTCACCTTTTTTTATTCTGTTTTGTATCTCAGTGATACTGATCTCCTCCAACCTTTTTCACCTACTTCCTGTTCCTATGTATTTACTCAAGTTCCAATTTCCCATCATTGTTCAGTACCTGCTATCTAATAGTGACATCTGTGAATTATGCATGTGCATTTAAAGTCAGAACGGCTGCCTGTAGTCTTCTATTGAAGGTCCATGTGACAGGGTAACCTTGCAGGAGCACAACTGGGAAGCACTTGTCACCCCATAATGAAAAGTGAAAGTAATCAGAGCTTTCCTCCAGTGCTATGTACATGCTTCATGTTTGCTGGATAAGTGTAATGCCCCGTACACACGATCGGACTTTGTTCGGACATTCCGACAACAAAATCCTAGGATTTTTTCAGACGGATGTTGGCTCAAACTTGTCTTGCATACACACGGTCACACAAAGTTGTCGGAAAATCCGATCGTTCTAAACGCGGTGACGTAAAACACGTACGTCGGGACTATAAACGGGGCAGTGGCCAATAGCTTTCATCTCTTTATTTATTCTGAGCATGCGTGGCACTTTGTCCGTCAGATTTGTGTTCACACGATCGGAATTTCCGACAACGGATTTTGTTGTCGGAAAATTTTATATCCTGCTCTCAAACTTTGTGTGTCGGAAAACCCGATGGAAATGTGTGATGGAGCCCACACACGGTCGGAATTTCCGACAAGGTCCTATCACACATTTTCCATCGGAAAATCCGACCGTGTGTACGGGGCATTAGTGTAATAATTTTAAATAAATATATGATTGGTTAAATGGGACTTCACTGTGGTTATCGTTTTGTTCCACTTCCATGTCTAATGACTAATGAGACTGATTAGCCTCATCGAGAACTGCTGCCCTTGGACAAGCAGCAGTCCAGGAGATACAGCTTAAGGCTGTATGACTGAGGAATATATGGTGAAGGGTCTGGAGGATTTTATTATCTATCAAAAGCATTTGTTGACCCTGTCATATATTTCTGGTAAGTCCCCTGCTTGCTACACCCAGGTGGTGTGATCCCTTCTTGGGTTCTTGGATAGTTTTGAGCTTCTTCTGTAGACACACCTGCACTGAGCTTTAGAAGGACTTCTTTTCTGTCACTGTGAATCATTTACACTCTTTATTTGGAACTGACATCCATTTTATCCTACTCAGAGGATTTTATTCCTATAAGATCCCCATGTTTTTATTAAATTCAACTGATCCTTGAATTTTGCAATCAACCTTGGTTTCAAGTTTTTTTATACACTACAATTTAATAACTCATATGTATATATTTTTGGGGGTTTATTGCACATGATTTGAAGCTCTTTGTATAAAATTTTTTTTGCACATCTTTATATATGCCTATGATTTAGGAATAATGTTTTTTTTCACTGTGATTTAATCTGTAGCACTGCACATTTTGATTTTCCATAATGAAAAGTGCCTTACTAGCATTATGGCAGGATCACCAGGTATTATTTAAATGAAGCTGCAGATTTAATAAGATAGAAAAAAACAACATTTGAAATTACATTAATACATTAAAGATACAATTAGATTTTAGTAACTGGGGTTAGATCTAATAATGCCTCATTGGCAATACATACGTGCATTTATATGCATTTTATGGACATTTCTAAATGCAAATAAATGCATGCAATGATTTGAATTGGAATATTGCATACAGTGTTTTTACCTGCATTTAGGTGCATTTAGTTTCACTACGTTTACAGCAAGTCAAATTTGGTACGTTGAGGGGAAGATTAAATACTCCTATGTCCTAAATGCATGTAAACACACTTAAATACATGTAAACATGTGTAAATGTATGCAAATGCAAGTATATTTAAATGCTGAAGAACATAAAGTTTGCTTATACTTTCCAGATATATTCTCATTCATTTAAATAACCAAACACAAGAGACTAGTATGATTGTAGCCTTAAGCAGCGTAAATAACACAAATTCATGAAAAATATTTATTTAGGTTTATACAATGTTCTCAGACAAGACATTAAGAAATGATTCAGAAAACATATTCTACATTCAAAACAAAATACCAAATACTACCAACTATATTTGTTTATTGCCTTGACTTTTGTATCCATAACATGTAATTTATTTTTGGGTTATTCAACGTCTCAGAAATTCCAGACATTTTCACCTGAAATTCCATGTAGGATGCTAACTGTAATTTATGGTGACTTTTGTTTATTGTGGTAATATCAGACTTGATTTGTTGTTACTAAATTTCAAATAATAAGCATTTTTTCTTATCTTGAACCAATTTGGCTTAGTAGCAGTTCAAACACATATAACAGCTTTCCATTATGAAATGGAAATGGAGAAATATATTTCATATAGCAAGGAATCATTCGTGTTTAACAGATGGACATACTTTGCTGCTTGCATAGACAATGCCTACTTCTTATTCTTGAATTTATAAATATGATTAGGAACAGCCCCACAGATATCAAAATGACCGTGATGATCATCCAACAATAACAAAAGAACAATCTGCTTAGGTAGAAAATATAACAGTGCAGATCACAGTACAGGGACAAAGTTTGTAGTGAATAAATACAGTTGTGCTCAAAAGTTTGCATACCCTGGCAGAAATTGTGAAATTTTTGCATTCATATTGAAAATATAACTGATCATGCCAAAAGACTGTCTTTTATTTAAGGATAGCAATCACACAAAGCCATTTGTTATCACATAGTTTTTTGGATCTTTTTAAAATCATAATGATAACAAAAATAACCCAAATGTCCCTGATTAAAATTTTACATACCCTAGAATGTTTGACCTTGATACAGACACAGAAGGTGGCACACAGGCTAAATGGCAATTAAAGGTTCATTTCCCACATTTGTGGCTTTTTAAATCACAATTAGTGTCTGTGTATAAATAGTCAATGAGTTTGTTAGCTCTCACATGGATTCACTAAGCAAGCTAGACACTGAGCCATGAGGAGGTGGAAAAACAGTCAAAAGACCTGCGTAACAAGGTAATGAAACTTTACAAAGATGGAAAAAGATATAAAAAGATATCCAAAGCCTTGAATATGCCAGTGAGTACTGTTCAATCACTTAATAAGAAGTGGAAAATTTAGGGCTCTTTTGATACCAAGCCAAGGTCCGGTAGATCAAGAAAGATTGCAGTCACAACTGCCACAGAGACTGTTCAGGATACAAAGAAAAACCCACAGGTAACCTCAGGAGAAATACAGGCAGCTCTGGAAAAAGATGGTGTGGTTGTTTTTAGGAGCACAATATGATGATACTTGAACAAAAAAGAGCTGCATGGTCAAGTTGCCAGAAAGAAGCCTTTACTGTACAAGTTCCACAAAAAAGCCTGGTTACAATATGCCCAAAAAAACCTTGACATGCCTCATTGGCTTTTTTGTGGCATTGGCGCAGTAAAGGCTTCCTTATGACAGCTCAACCATGCAACTCTTTTTTGTTCAAGTATCTTTGAATTGTGCTCCTTAAAAACAACTACACCGTCTTTTTGGAAAGCAGCCTGTATATCTCTTGTGGTTACCTGTGGATTTTTCTTTGTATCCTGAGTAGGGATGAGCTCCGAGTTCAAGTCAAACCCATGTTCGACTCGAACATCGCATGTTCGACCGTTTGTCGAATTTCTAACGTTATGAGCCGCTCGCGCCAAATTCGAGTGGTGCGTCATGGCCCATAATTCACTGCGGCATCGCAGTGGCATTGCTGGCTGATGATTTGGCCAAGCATGCACTATGACTCACATGCTTGGCCAATCACAGCACCGTCTGTACAGAGAGACGTAATTGGCCAAAGCCAGGGTGGCTTTGGCCGATTATGGCTCAGGGGGTTTAGTACACGCCCCACACTATATAAGGGCGTAGAGTAGGCAGGCGAGTCAGTTAGCTGCACTTACAGTGTATTGTGTGTGTATATATATATACACTGTATTCAGTTTAGCTAGATCAGTTCCTGTTATTCTCTTCCTACTGACAGGCAGGTGTTTTTACAGTATTTACAGCTACCCAAAGAAAATTGGTGTTGTTCTGATCCTATTAGTACAGCAGGCAGCTGCAGTATTTATAGTTAGTGTAGTGCGTCCTCTGCACAGTATGCACCTACAGCTACCTGAAGAAAATTGGTGGTGTTCTTCTGATCCTATTAGTACCGCAGGCAGTTGCAGTATTTACAGTTAGTGTAGTGCATCCTCTGCACAGTGTGCACCTAAAGCTACCTGAAGAAAATTGGTGGTGTTCTTCTGATCCTATTAGTACCGCAGGCAGCTGTAGTATTTACAGTTAGTGTACTGCGTCCTCTGCACAGTGCGCGCCTAAAGCTACCTGAAGAAAATTGGTGGTGTTCTTCTGATCCTATTAGTACCACAGGCAGCTGCAGTATTTACAGTTAGTGTAATGCGTCCTCTGCACAGTGTGCACCTAAAGCTACCTGAAGAAAATTGGTGGTGTTCTTCTGATTCTATTAGTACCACAGGCAGCTGCAGTATTTACAGTTAGTGTAGTCCGTCCTCTGCACAGTGTGCACCTAAAGCTACCTGAAGAAAATTGGTGATGTTCTTCTGATCCTATTAGTACTGCAGGCAGCTGCAGTAGTTACAATTAGTGTAGTGCATCCTCTGCACAGTGTGGACCTACAGCTACCTGAAGAAAATTGGTGGTTTCTTCTGATCCTATTAGTACCTCAGGCAGTTGCAGTATTTACAGTTAGTGTAGTGCATCCTCTGCACAGTGTGCACCTAAAGCTACCTGAAGAAAATTGGTGGTGTTCTTCTGATCCTATTAGTACCGCAGGCAGCTGTAGTATTTACAGTTAGTGTACTGCGTCCTCTGCACAGTGTGCGCCTAAAGCTACCTGAAGAAAATTGGTGGTGTTCTTCTGATCCTATTAGTACCACAGGCAGCTGCAGTATTTACAGTTAGTGTAATGCGTCCTCTGCACAGTGTGCACCTAAAGCTACCTGAAGAAAATTGGTGGTGTTCTACTGATCCTATTAGTACCACAGGCAGCTGCAGTATTTACAGTTAGTATAGTCCGTCCTCTGCACAGTGTCCACCTAAAGCTACCTAAAGAAAATTGGTGATGTTCTTCTGATCCTATTAGTACTGTAGGCAGCTGCAGTAGTTACAGTTAGTGTAGTGCGTCCTCTGCACAGTGTGGACCTAAAGCTACCTGAAGAAAATTAGTGGTGTTCTTCTGACCCTATTAGTACCGCAGGCAGCTGCAGTATTTACAGTTAGTGTAGTATGTCCTCTGCACAGTGTGCACCTAAAGCTACCTGAAGAAAATTGGTGTTCCTCTGATCCTGCAGTATTTACAGTTAGTGTAGTGCGTCCTCTGCACAGTGTGCACCTAAAGCTACCTGAAGATAATTGGTGGTGTTCTTCTGATCCTATTAGTACCGCAGGCAGCTGCAGTATTTACAGTTAGTGTACTGCGTCCTCTGCACAGTGTGCACCTAAAGCTACCTGAAGACA
Organism: Aquarana catesbeiana; assembly: GCF_042186555.1. Classification (NCBI taxonomy): domain Eukaryota; kingdom Metazoa; phylum Chordata; class Amphibia; order Anura; family Ranidae; genus Aquarana; species Aquarana catesbeiana. The sequence goes on along the minus strand of NC_133332.1, from coordinate 151,384,893 downwards.
ATTACTGGTGTTCTCATACTAATAATACTACAGGCAGGCAGTTGATTCTGCTAGCTGCAGTATCAGTATATACATACATCACAGCTTTGTGCAGCTACATCTCACTGCAGGCCATTAGTGTGTCTGGAAGGCCAGCAAGGAGAGGCAGACAGTCACAAGCCAATAAAAGAGGGCAAGCAGGCTCTGTGTCTAGAGGCAATAGTGCTGGTCATGGAGACGGTGCATCTTCATCAGCACGTGGCCGTGGGACACGCTTGTCCTATTTTTCGGAAGCTGGCTGTGTTGAGCCGCAACATGCAGAAGACTTGGTAGAGTGGATGACCAAGCCGTCCTCATCCCCCTCATCCTCTCTCACCTAGGCTTGGGGTACTTTGTCTGGCAAAGCAGCTGCCAGTGCGGCCTCTTCCCTCGGCTCAATGGCATTAGTCACTCCTTCCCTAGCCCCACCATGTCCCCCTGAGGAGTCCCTCGAACTGTTTGACTACAGTGTTGGGTACATGCTCCAGGAGGATGCCCAGCATTTTGAAGGCTCAGATGATGGTACCCAGCTAGAGGATGGCAGTAATGTGAGCCCAGAGAGGGGGGGTGCCCAAGAAGGACAGCAATCTGGTAGTCATGTTCCCCCAGCTGCAGCATACTGCCACCTTTTCTCCAGTGATGAGGAGGGAGGGGATGATGAGGAAGTCACTGACTCCACGTGGGTGCCTGATAGGAGAGAGGAGGAGAAAGAGGCCAGCTTAAGGGCAGCACACCGCAGAGCTCCGCATATGCAGGGCTCTGCTGTCTCTGCGCATTATTCAAAAGTTCTTTGGTGTGGGCCTTTTTCTGAGACGAGTGCTTCAGATCCCACGACTGCTATTTGCAACATATCTCTCAAGTGTATCTCGCATGGCCAAAACATCACCCGCTTGGGAACCACATGCTTGACCAGACATATGTTGATCTGCCATGCAGTTCGTTGGTAAGCGTACCTAAAAGACCCACACCAAAGAACAAAGCAGACCTCTCCTTGCTCCTCATCAGCTGGGATCTCCAACCCCAATATACCTTCAGTGCTCGCTGAAACCTACTCTGAGAGGAATGAAGGTGTAGAATTGGGTGTGTCACAGCCAAGTACTTGCGGGCAATCTGCTATCGGTACACCGACGTCAGATTGTACCAGGCAAATTTCCCTGCCCCAGCTGCTGCACTGCCGAAAGAAGTTTGCTCCCAGCCATCCACATGCCCAGTGGTTGAATGCTAGCTTGGGTAAATTGCTAGCACTTCAACTGCTGCCTTTTCAGTTGGTAGACTCTGCCCCCTTCCGTGAGTTTGTGGAATGTGCGGTTCCTCAGTGGCAGGTTCCCAAACACCACTTTTTCTCACGGAAGGCGATTCCGGCTCTACCAACATGTGGAAGGCAATGTCTTGATCTCACAGGACAGGGCGGTCAGCGGTAAGGTGCATATTACCACTGACTTATGGTCCAGCAGGCATGGACAGGGATGTTACCTATCTTTCACCACGCACTGGGTGACTCTTCTGGCAGCTGGGAAGGATGCAGGACAGGGTGCAGTAGTGTTGGAGGTTGTTCCGCCACCACGCCTCCAAAATTCTACTAGTGGTGATTCTGCCACACCTCTCTCCTCCACCCCCTCCTCTTCTTCTTCCTCCATGGCCTCTTCCTGTGCTGATTTGTCCTCGGAACCAGCGGTGCTCTGTAGGCGTTCAAGCACGCAGGCAAAAAGATGCAATGCGGTGCTTGAGCTGGTGTGCTTAGGGGACAGGAGCCACACTGGGGCAGAGATTCTGTCAGCTCTGCAGGGGCAGGTTCAGAGGTGGTTGACGCCATGCCAGCTTAAGCCAGGTATGGTGGTTTACGACAATGGCACCAACCTCCTCTCCGCCCTCCGACAGGGACAACTGACCCATGTGCCCTGTTTGGATCACGTCCTTAACTTGGTGGTGCAGCTGTTCTTGGGCGGGTACCCGGGCTTACAGGATGTCCAGTGCTTGGCTGGCTGACCTCCAAAAGGAATTTAACCTGCGCAAGAACCACCTAATCTGTGACATGCCCACCAGGTGGATCTCAACGTTGGCTATGCTGCAGCGGCTGCACACGCAGCAGAGGGCCATCAATGAGTACCTATGCGACTATGGCACCAGGATAGGGTCAGGGGACCTTGTTTTTTTTCCCACGCCAGTGGGCTATAATCAGGGATGCATGCACTGTCCTGTCACCATTTGAGGAGGCCATGAGGATGGTGAGCAGAGACAGTGCATGCATCAGTGACACTGTACCTCTTGTCCACCTGTTGGAGCACAAGCTGTATGGAATAATGGACAGGGCACTTGAGGCAGAACAGAGGGAGGAAGAGGAGGACTTCCTTACCTCTCAAGGCCCCCTTTATCCAGACAGTGTTCCTGCGTGCCTGCCAATCACACAGGAAGAGGACAAGGAGGAGGAGGAGGATTGTGTCAGCATGGAGGTGGAGCCTGGCACTCAGCATCAGTAGCAGTCTTCAAGGGATCATTTACAGTCTGAAGAAACCCATGGACTTGTACGTGGCTGGGAGGAGGTGGCTGCGGATCATGTCGTCCTTAGTGACGCAGAGGACTCTGGACCAAATGCCTCAGCAAACCTACGCTGCATGGTCTCCCTGATCCTGCAAAGCCCGCGGAAGGATCCTCGTAATCGTGCTATCAAGGGAAGGGATGATTACTGGCTGGCAACCCTCCTTGATCCACGTTACAAGGGTAAGGTTGCGGACTTTATCTTGCCATCGCAGAGGGAGCAGAGGATGAAACATCTTCGGGAGGCCTTGCAGAAAGGTTTGTGCAACGGGTTCCATTGCCTGGCAGGTTACAATTTCCTGGTCCTCCTGGACAACATGTTGCTGAGGCTTCGGTCAGTCACAGAAGGAGCAGTGGAGAAGGTGGCTGTCTGACTGATGCGTTCAGACATTTTTTTAGTCCACAGCCCCAAGGTCTGATCAGTTCCAGCAACCATCGCCAGCATCTGATTCACATGGTGCAGGATTACCTAGGGGCAAGATCAGACTTGGACACCTTTCCCACCGAAAATCCTCTGGGTTACTGGGTCTTGAGGATGGATCACTGGCCAGAGCTTGCACAGTATGTAATTGAGCTACTGGCCTGTCCTGCATCCAGCGTTCTTTCGGAACACACATTCAGTGCTGCTGGAGGCTTTGTAACCAATCACAGGGTGTGCCCGTCCACCGAATTGGTCGATCGGCTGACCTTCATAAAAATGAATCAGTCTTGGATCACCAGCTACCAAGCATCTGATGCTGATGTAATTGATTGATTTTTTTTTAATGTGAGATCCCTTCAAGACTGCCTATGCTGATGCTGAGTGAATATCCTGTTATGCTGAGTCACAATCCTCTTCCTCCTCAATTTTCATGCTGATAGCTTGTAAGAACATTTTTGGTTCTGGGCATCGCCACCAGTGGCCAAGGCCCAATTTTTCTGCCCCTGTTTAACAGGGGCGTGTAATTACAATTTTTGATGCAATACTTTGCAGCAGGGCTCATTCCTGCGCTCCAGCTAGAGTATCTGTGAGGGGTTGCAGTGTTGTGGCACCAGCACCAGTGCCCAAGGCCCAATTTTTCAGCCCCTGTTTAACAGGGGCATATAATTACAATTTTTGATGCAATACTTTGCAGCAGGGCTCATTCCTGCTCTCCAACTATAGCATCTGTGAGGGGTTGCAGTGTTGTGGCAATTTTTCTGCCCCTGTTTAACAGGGGCGTGTAATTACAATTTTTGATGCAATACTTTGCAGCAGTGCTCATTCCTGCGCTCCAACTAGAGTATCTGTGAGGGGTTGCAGTGTTGTGGTACCAGTGCCTAAGGCCCAATTTTTCTGCCCCTGTTTAACAGGGACATGTAATTACAATTCTTGATCTAATATTTCACAGCAGGGCCTATTCCTGCGCCCACCAAGAGTAACTGTGAGGGCTTACAGTGTTGTGGCAACACCACCACCAACACCAAAGGCCCAATTTTTCTGCCCCTGTTCAACAGGTGCATGTGATTACAATTCTTGATCTAATATTTCACAGCAGGGCCTGTTCCAGCGCCCAAGAGTAACCTTTAGGGCGTGGCCAAGACGACGCCGGAAGTGACGTGTGCGCTCCACCTGGATTATCTGCACAACCAGGAAGTATCGATTCTTTCCTGTGTAGAGGTGCTGACAGCTCTGGGTGAAGTGTGCATACTGGCAATTACCTGCCTGTTTGATTGATTGCTTGATATTTATTTATTTGATGTACATATTTTTATTGAAGGGGGGTTCTCTGTCTGTCTTTGTGCAAGGGGTTTGAATCAATAAACAGGATTACGCTATGTGCACCTCTCTTTCTGTTTTTTGGTTTACTATGAGCCCTGCAAACCTGTGACCCTTTGTTTAGTGATGATGGCAACAAAATACTACGTCTAAAGAGTGCTGGCTCTGAAGGCTTTATTACTCTCCTCTCTGGTGAGTTTAACCCCCTAGGGGGGAGAGTGTGTGTCACCGGGTGGATTACACAAGTGATCGGTGGAAGGTGCATGTGGAGATCTGTGTGTTTTTTTCAAGATCACCTGTAGATTATCTGGCTAAACACCCTGAACTTTTCATCACTTCCCTTTATAAGGGTTTTCTTTTAAAAGGACTGTTTTTTGTTATAAGACTGTCCATGTATGTGTTGTTGGCCACAAGTTTCAAATGCTCAACATTAGCGCTGTCTAGTGTGTTAATTTAGTCTAAAATGTTGATTATTTTATAACACTTTTTTTTAAGATTTTTTCTTTGGTTTGAGACAGCTGCTGCTCACTAGATTGTCTCTCTGTTTAGACAGACACAGTGGATTTCAATCTTATTTTAGCTTTTAATTACATACTGTTGTGCATTTACGGTATGCATTTGTGTTTATTTATTTAAAAAAAAAAAAAATTTTATTATCAATTTATCTGCACCTTGGGTCTGTCTGGGTGTTTTGGCGCTGAGTGGTGTTTTCTGCAGGCCTGGTGAAACACTTTTATATTTCCATGTAATTACAATTCTTGATCTAATATTTCACAGCAGGGCCCGTTCCTGCGCCCACCAAGAGTAACTGTGAGGGCTTACAGTGTTGTGGCAACACCAACTCCTAAGGCCACAATTTCTGCAGAGTATATAGGGCAGGCCCCTACTTTCAAACATCCAACTTACAAAGGACTCCTACTTGCAAACGGGAGAAGACAACAGGAAGTGAGTGAAATCTACCCCTAGGAAGGGAAATTCTCTCCTGTAAGAGTTAATATGGAAAAACGTGTCTCCTCTTCACTGATGCTTTATCACCAATCCTTGTTTCACTAAAAACCCCAAATTTTCAAAAAGCTTTTGTCATTGGGACAGAAAGTGAGGTGAAATCTTCTGAAGAGGTGCACAGACAGCAAAACAAATGTTACAGGGGTGATAACCCTTCCCTATGTTTTCCAAAAAGCTTAAAAATAGATTTTTTGGCTGGAGCTACACTTTAAAAATGTACCAGTTCAAAATTACAAACAGATTCTACTTAACAACAAACCTACAGTCCCTGTCTTGTTTGCACCGCCTGTATACTGCTGTTCAGAGTATATAGGGCCTGGGGGCCCCACGTCTTTCCTTTTTTTAATTTGGGTGCGGGGTTCCCCTTAATATCCATACAAGACCCAAAGGGCCTGGTAATGGACTGGGGGGTGGGGGGTACCCATGACATTTGTCTCACTGATTTTCATCCATATTGCCGGGACCCGACATTACATTAAAGCCGCAAGCAGTTTTAAATGACTTTTATTCCTTTACAAATGTCATTTTGTGCAGGGACTGTTCTAAGCATGGGAAACATGCGCCACTTTACAGGCATACTAGACACCCCCCAGGTATGATATTTAAAGGAATATTTCACTTTTTTCACTTCAAGCATCATTAAAATCACTGCTCCTGAAAAGACGGCTGTTTTTAAAAGTTTTTTTGCATTGATACATGTCCCCTGGGGCAGGACCCGGGTCCCCAAACCCTTTTTAGGACAATATTAGCATTTTATAGCATATTTTGTTTATTAGCCTTTAAAATTAGCACTTTTGATTTCGAACGTTCGAGTTCCATAGACTTTAATGGGGTTCTAAAGTTTGCACGAACTTTCGGTCCGTTCGCAGGTTCTGGTGTGAACCAAACCGGGGGGTGTTCGGCTCATCCCTAATCCTAAGCAATTCTTCTGCCAGTTGTGGCAGCAATTTTTCTTAGTCTACCTGACCTTGGCTTAGTATCAAAAGAGCCCCTCATTTTCTACTTCTTAATAAGTGATTAAACAATACTGACTGGTCTATTCAAGGCTTTGGATATCTTTTTATATCTTTTTCCATCTTTGTAAAGCTTCATTACCTTGTTACGCAGGTCTTTTGATGGTTCTTTTCTACCTCCTCATGGCTCAGTGTCTAGCTTGCTTAGTGCATCCATGTGAGAGCTAACAAACTCATTGACTATTTATACACAGACACTAATTGTGATTTTAAAAGCCACAAATGTGGGAAATTAACATTTAATGCCATTTTAACCTGTGTGTGCCACCTTCTGAGTCTGTACCAAGGCCAAACATTCCAGGGTATGTAAACTTCTGATCAGGGCCATTTGGGTGATTTCTGTTATCATTATGATTTAAAAATGATCCAAAAAACTATGATAATAAATGGCTTCATGTGATTGCCATCCTTAAATAAAAGACAGTAATTCAAGCTGGAGGGCACAATATTCCACATCTGGTGGACCTGTCCCCGAATCAGGTCTTACTGGAACAAGGTCTTTTATACGCTGAGGAACTTAACAGGCATTACGATTTCCCAAGATCCCACCATAGCCCTCTTAAATTGCAAAATGCCGATGGTCTCCAAACACATGTAAGCTCTATCTTTTTTATCCTCCTGGGAGCTAAGATTACACTTGCAGGGGCTTGGAAAAAACCCACTCTATAATTTAGGGCAGCCAAGAGGAAAATATCCTGGATCATGTCATAAGAGCACATAATTGTGAAACTACAAGACAAACTAGGAAAATTTACAGCTATATGGGAACTCTGGGCATCTTACTGCAATATTTCCCTCTGCCTGGGCACAACAAATAGAGGATAGGACACTCCTGGTCTTCTACTGTCTCCTTCTTTCTTACTCTTCCCTCACTCTCTCTCACAGGGACTCCCTGCTCCTTTTCCTTTCTCTATGCTCTCTCTAAAAGTTGAATATGAAAAGTTTACTTCTGTGAGGGGGGGTCACTTACACCCCTACCATGGGAAGCGGAAGACACACCAAGTTGACTAGTTCATTAAGAGTATATAAGAACTACAGTTTTTGTACTATTATACCAGATTGAACCCCCTAAATTACACATTGCTGTACTGCAGTCAGTCCACCATGGGGTTTGGGTCGGGGAGGCAGGGGTCGGTGGATATGGGACCCATGATGGAAAAGGCGCATCCACAGTTAGATCCTATAGGAATGGTGTGCTGGGTGTCTCTCTGGGCGGATGTCTGTCTCCCCTGAGCATCCCTGAAAGTTACCTCAGTTTGGGGTCCTTATATCTTTGGCCAGGCGGTGAATTGACATACCCATAGTGATAGAGATCTTCCCTCCCCGGACCAACTGTTCCTTATTTTTTTGTTCTATGTTGTCTTCTAACCTATGGATTAGTGATAATGTCAACTGTTCTATGCTTTAATGTTTGTAACTGTTACTCTCTAAGATTGAAGGCCATGTGGGCCGATTAAACAACTGTTTGCATATGTTTTTGTTCTTATTTCAAAACTCAATAATACATAAAAGACAGTTTTTTTGGCATGATCAGTCATATTTTCAATATTAATGCCAAAATTTCACAATTTATGCCAGGGTATGCAAACTTTTGAGAACAGCTGTATATTGTTTTTTTTTTAAGAATTAGAGTTTCTGATTTAGATCTTAAAGCTGACCTTAAAGTTTTACTAAACCAAGTAATATGAAAATAGTTCACCTACCCCCTCCCCAGTGCCACCCACACCATATAAATATTTTTACATAAACATACTGCCACTATATACCTTTTTGGCTGATCTATATACCACGGTCACATGATAAGTTGCAGGGTCTGCCTGAGCGCTGAGTGTTCAGGTGGAAGGAGATGTCCACTATAGCCTGTGTCCTCATGCTGTTATGGAAGGCGGATCATCCATCAATCAGGATTGTGACATCCCACCCACTGTGTTCTTTTTTAGTTACTGGGCATGGAGGAGGAGGGAGGGACTGGGCTGTCATTTAGGATCTATATACACGCCCACATGTGTGATGTCAATATCATGTGACCTGACTAGCTCAGCTCAAACAAGGAAATATTGTTTCCAGCAATAGAGACCAAGCTGAGCATGTGCAGCAGTACTACTCTTACTGTGTCTTATCTGACCTTGCCAAGAGAGACCCTGCAGGAGGGGGAGGATCTGTCAATACAGGATCAAAGAGCTTTTTTTCACAATACAGAAGATTAACCCCTTAAGTTCCACAGTGAGTATAACAAGCATGCTATACAGACTGATTTTACTGTTGTGGGTTTAGTAACACTTTAAGTAAAACATCTAAATATAAAAATTAACTACTTATATGTAATCTGTATTATATGCAGAAGGTTTTTTGCATTTCTCTCAATATAGTCCTGAGATTTAAACAACCCCAGCACACAGCACAGGTGGACAACAGCATATCCTCTGTTATAATGAAGGAATACACTACTGATTCCACCCTTGTCCCATTCAGTGATTGGACAGTAAAGAAGCAAAAGCATGATGTAAGTAACTTTTTTAATTACTCTGCTCAACTCTAGACGGCTTTTTTTTTTTTTTTTTTTGCTACCCTATTAGCTTGCAGCACTTTGCTTGGCTCTCTGTGTTGCCCCTCCCTTTCCAGGGTACAAGGATTTCAAAAGGATACTATAAAGTTAAATGCAGATATATAGACTAGTCACATAAAAAAATTTAATTGCATTACATTAAAAACCAAATTAGAAAAGTAATACAACTGATTAATAAATGCAGAGCTGCACTGTCTTTAACCCTATTTCCACCACCTATACATGTATATGTGGCCTAAAGTGCTTGAAGCGGGTCTTCTTCCATGAGACTACATTTATGTGTACCTGTGTTTGTGATGTAAGTGCATTGCACAGCACACTCCCAGCACAGAAACTGGGCTCTCACCAAGAGTCCCAGGTCTTGTACTAATGATCAGGAATCAGGAGTCCCAGTTCCCAAGTACCTGATCACTGTGATTGCCTCTAAATGGCTATCACAGTGATCAGTCACTGTGCAGCCCACCGATATGGTTTTTTTCTACTTTGAATGAAAAGTAAGATACACTGTATCTTTCTCTCTTCGCTGATCAGGGTTTGATCTAGGTCAGGGTTAGCATTAGGGTTAAAGTTAAAAGGCCAAGGTCAGTATATTTTTTAAATTAGTATTAGTGTCAGTGTGTTTTAGGTAGGATAAAAAAAAGTAAAATGCTCACTATTGTTTCTGGGCACTACTATGGGTACACACAACAGATAATCTATACATGTGTGATATCACTGCAATTGTCAGAAGCAAGATAATTTATTTGGGGTTGTTCTTTGGTGGTATGGTATGGTAACAGCAAGACATGTACAGCTAAAATTTAAAAAAAACAATACTTTTTTTTTTTACTATTTTGGGACAGTTTTCCTTTGATAACAGAAAAAAGGAGAGATCTATTACCATTTATCACAAAATGAAAGGTCAATTTGTCCCCAAAAAAACAAGGTATAATCCATCTGGATACACAAATTAGTTGCAATAATATGTACAGTTTTACTAACACATGTCAAAGCTGTGTTCAGGCATTAGGATTTGTTTCACTCTCTGTCATGAAGGGGTTAATATCTGCCTAAGGTTCAGCTTTACATTTAAATTCCGACCTATCCTTCAATTTGTTAAATATATTGTAGGTGCAAATAAACAATAGAGTTTTCAAAGTGTTACAGTTCTCTGAGATTGTAGGCCACACCCATTCACTCAACCATTTACTCCAGATACAACGAAATAAACACATATACAAAGTGCCTGTAGGTGAGGCTGTTGCAGAGTTTTTGGCGTGGAAGTCAGTGCTGGGACATTGTGGAGTGAGAGGGAGTGTGTGAGCAGGGAGCAGAGGACCAGACCCCTCCATCTCCGGGAGCGGCAGCATGGCAGATAGATCCCCCCGACTGGATCGGACCCCCCATGACTGGACCGGACCCCCTCACAACCGAGAGCAGCAGTGGGTGACCCGGGTACTTACAGTGGCGGCAGAGAGGGACATTGTAGTGCGGGTGTACTGAGGACAGTAGTCACCTCACAGATGAGGACAGAGGAGGCGGGAGGACATGCAGCGGGACTGGGAGGTGGAAGGCTGACAGGGAGAGGCGGCGGGTAAGTAAAGTGCAGACCAGAGGGAGAGTGAGAGACTTATCAGTGAAGCGGCGGCACTAAAGGTTACTGACTGACTGCTAGTGTCAGATTACAAGGGGAGGCTGTGCAGAGTGATACAGAGACAAACTACAAAACCTGACTGACAGTGTATGTGAGAATCTGAGTATTGTGAGTACCTGAGTATTGTGAGTACCTGAATATAGAGTGTACATGAGTATTGTGTGTACCTGAGTATTGGGAGTACCTGAGTATTGTGTGTACCTGAGTATTGTGAGTACCTGTGTGTTGTGTGTGGATCGTAGTACCTGAGTATTGTGTGTACCTGTGTAGTGTGAGTGCACGTGGGCAGTGAGCACTCGTGCGCTGCGAGTGCATGTGGGCTGCAAGTGCATGTAGACTGCGAGTGCATGTGGACTGCGAGTGGGCTGTGAGTGCACATGGGCTGTGAGTATGTGTATTGTACTATTGAGTACCTGTATATTTTGTATTGTATTGTTGAGTACCTGTGTATTGTTGCAAGTGCACGTGGACTGCGAGTGCACATGGGCTGTGAGAATCTGTGTGTTGTATTGTTGAGTACCTGTGTATTGTTGAGTATTAGTGTCAGGAAGCTAGTTGTTAGTTAATTTGGACAGGGTATAAACCCCAATCCTCATTAGATTAATAGGTACGATGCCCGGCGGGTGGGAAGATGCAACTCAGAGTATATCTTGCTTTATGTATGCGTTCCTTGATCATCTGATCGAGGGCAAATACTGCTGTGCAAAATGTAAGCACATTGTTTCCCTGGAAGCCCAGGTTCTGAATCTAGGGAAGCAACTGTCAGCACTGAGAAGACCCTCTATACTAAAGGAGAGCCAGGAATGTACCTGGCAGATGCCGGCAGGGGCCGGCACAGAGGCGATCGGAAACAAAGAGGTGCAGGCACTAGAAAAGAGTAGGGATGAGCCGAACACCCCCTGATTTCAGTTTGCACCAGAACCTGCGAACGGACCGAAACTTCGCATGAACGTTAGAACCCCATTGAAGTCTATGGGACTTGAAAGTTTGAAATCAAAAGTGCTAAATTTAAAGGCTAATTTGCATGGTATTGTCCTAAAAAGGGTTTGGGGACCCCGGTCCTGCCCCAGGGGACATGTGTCAATGCAAGTTTTAAAAACGGCCGTTTTTTCGGCAGCAGTGATTTTAATGATGCTTAAAGTGAAAAAAGTGAAATATTCCTTTAAATATCGTACCTGGGGGGGTGTCTATAGTATGCCTGTAAAGTGGCGCGTGTTTTCCATGCTTAGAACAGTCCCTGCACAAAATGACATTTTTAAAGGAATAAAAGTCATTTAAAACTGCTTGCAGCTTTAATGTAATGTCAGGTCCCGGCAATATGGATGAAAATCAGTGAGTCAAACGGCATGGGTACCCCCCTGTCTATTACCAGGCCCTTTGGGTCCTGTATGGATATTAAGGGGAACCCCGCCCGCACCCAAATTAAAAAAAGGAAAGGCGTGGGGCGCCCAGGCCCTATATACTCTGAACAGCAGTATACAGGCAGTGCAAACAAGACAGGGACTGTAGGTTTGTTGTTAAGTAGAATCTGTTTGTAATTTTGAACTGGTACATTTTTAAAGTGTAGCTCCAGCCAAAGAATCTATTTTTAAGCTTTTGGGAAAACATAGGGAAGGGTTATCACCCCTGTAACATTTGTTTTGCTGTCTGTTCACCTGTTCAGAAGATTTCACCTCACTTTCTGTCCCAATAACAAATGTTTTTTGAAAATTTGGGGTTTTTAGTGAAACAAGGATTGGTGATAAAGCATCAATGGAGAGGAGACACGTTTTTCCCATATTAACTCTTACAGGAGAGAATTTCCCTTCCTAGGGGTAGATTTCATCTCACTTCCTGTTGTCTCCTTCCGTTTGCAAGTAGGAGTTGTTTGTAAGTTGGATGTTTGAAAGTAGGGGCCTGCCCTATATACTCTGCAGAAATTGTGGCCTTAGGTGTTGGTGTTGTCACAACACTGTAAGCCCTCACAGTTACTCTTGGTGGGTGGCTCTGCTGTGAAATATTAGATCAAGAATTGTAATTACATGCCCCTGTTGAACAGGGTCAGAAAAATTGGGTCTTTGGTAGTGGTGGTGCTGGTGCCACAACACTGTAAGTCCTCAGAGTTACTCTTGGTGGGCGCAGAAACGGGCCCTGCTGTGAAATATTAGATCAAGAATTGTAATTACATGCACCTGTTGAACAGGGTCAGAAAAATTGGGCCTTTGGTGGTGGTGGTGGTGCTAGTGCCACAACAATGTAAGTCCTCACAGTTACTCTTGGTGGGAGCTGGAATGGGCCCTCCTGCAAAATATTGCATCAAAAATTGTAATTACACACCCCTGTTGAAGAGGGGCTGAAAAATTGGGCTTTAGCCACTGGTGGCGGTGCCAAGAGCCAAAAATATTCTTACAAGCTCAGCATAACAGGATAGTCACTCAGCATCATGCAGCATCAGCATAGGGGGTCTTGAAGGAATCTGACATTTAAAAAAAAATGATTCAGTTACATCAGCATCAGGTGCTTGGTAGCTGGTGGTGATCGAAGACTAATTAATTTTTATGATGACTGAGTGGACAGGCGCACCCTGTGATCGGTTGCAAAGCCTCCAGCAGCACTGAATGTGCCTTCCCGAAAAAACGCTGGATGCAAGACAGGCCAGTAGCTCAATTGCATACTGTGCAAGCTCTGGCCAGTGATCCACCCTCAAGACCCAGTAACCCAGAGGATTTTCGGTGGGAAAGGTGTCCAAGTCAGATCTTGCCCCTAGGTATTCCTGCACCATATAAAACAGACGCTGGCGATGGTTGCTGGAACCGATCATACCTTGGGGCTGCGGACTAAAAAATTGTCTGAACGCATCGGTCAGACAGCCACCTTCTCCACCGCCCCTTCTTTGACTGACCAAAGCCTCAGCAACACATTGTCCAGGAACAGGAGTTTGTAACCTCCCAGTCTATGGGAACGTGTTGCACAGACCTTTCTGCAAGGCCTCCTGAAGGTGTTTCATCCTCTGCTCCCTCTGCGATGGAAAGATAAGGTCCGCAACCTTACCCTTGTAATGTGGAACAAGGAGGGTTGCCAGCCAGTATTGATCCCTCTCCTTGATACCACGAATACGAGGATCCTTCCACAGGCTTTGCAGGATCAGGGAGGCCATGCAGCGTAGGTTTGCTGAGGCATTCGGTCCGGAGTCCTCTGGGTCACTAAGGACGACATGATCCACAGCCACCTCCTCCCAGCCATGTACAAGTCCATGGGTTTCTTGGGACTGTAAATGATCCCTTGAAGACTGCTGCTGATGCTGAGTGCCAGGCTCTACCTCCATGCTGACACAATCCTCATCTTCCTCCTTCTCCTAATCCTCCTCCTCGTCCTCTTCCTGTGTGATCGGCGGGCACGCAGAAACACTGTCTGGATAAAGGGGGTCTTGAGAGCTAAGGAAGCCCTCCTCTTCCTGCCTCTGTTCTGCCTCAAGTGCCCTGTCCATTATTCCACGCAGCGTGTGCTCCAACAGGTGGACAAGGGGGTAGTGTCACTGATGCATGCACTGTCACTGCTCACCATCCTCGTGGCCTCAAATGGTGACAGGACAGTGCATGCATCCCTGATCATGGCCCACTGGCATGGAGAAAAAAAACAAGCTCCCCTGACCCTGTCCTGGTGCCATAGTCACACAGGTACTAATTGATGGCCCTCTGCTGCATGTGCAGCTGCTGAAGCATGGCCAACGTTGAGTTCCACCTGGTGGGCATGTCAAAGATTAGGCGGTTCTTGGGCAGGTTAAATTCCTTTTGGAGGTCAGCCAGCCGAGCACTGGCATTATATGACCTGCAGAAATGCACACAAACTTTCCTGGCCTGCCTCAGGACATCCTGTAAGCCCAGGTACCTGCCCAAGAACCGCTGCACCACCAAGTTAAGGACGTGAGCCAAACAGGGCACATGGGTCAGTTGTCCCTGCCGGAGGGCAGAGAGGAGGTTGATGCCATTGTCGCAAACCACCATACCTGGCTTAAGCTGGCGTGGCGTCAACCACCTCTGAACATGCCCCTTCAGAGCTGACAGAATCTTTGCCCCAGTGTGGCTCCTGTCCCCCAAGCACACCAGCTGAAGCATCGCATGGCATCTTTTGGCCTGCGTGCTTGCATAGCCCCTTGAACGCCTACGGAGCACCGCTGGTTCCGAAGACAAATCAGCACAGGAAGAGGCCATGGAGAAGGAAGAAGAGGAGGGGGTGGAGGAGAGAGGTGTGGCAGAATCACCACTAGTAGTATTTTGGAGGCGTGGTGGCGGAACAACCTCCAACACTACTGCACCCTGTCCTGCATCCTTCCCAGCTGCCAGAAGAGTCACCCAGTGTGCGGTGAAAGATAGGTAACATCCCTGTCCATGCCTGCTGGACCATGAGTCAGCAGTAATATGCACCTTACCACTGACCACCCTGTCCAGCGAGGCCAAGTCATTGCCTTCCACATGTAGGTAGAGAGCCGGAATCGCCTTTCGTGAGAAAAAGTGGTGTTTGGGAACCTGCCACTGAGGAACCGCACATTCCACAAACTCACGGAAGGGGGCAGAGTCTACCAACTGAAAAGGCAGCAGTTGAAGTGCTAGCAATTTACCCAAGCTAGCATTCAACCACTGGGCATGTGGATGGCTGGGAGCGAACTTCTTTCGGCAGTGCAGCAGCTGGGGCAGGGAAATTTGCCTGGTACAATCTGACGTCGGTGTACCAATAGCAGATTGCCCCCAAGTACTTGGCTCTGACACACCTAATTCTACACCTTCATTCCTCTGAGTGCAGGTCTCAGAGAGGACTGAAGGTATAGTGGGGTTGGAGATCCCAGCTGATGAGGAGCAAGGAGAGGTCCTCTTTGTTCTTTGGTGTGGGTCTTTTAGGTACGCTTGCCAACGAACTGCATGGCAGGTAAACATATGTCTGGTCAAGCATGTGGTGCCCAAGCGGGAAATGTTTTGGCCACACGAGATACACTTGAGACATATGTTGCAAATAGCAGTGGTGGGATCTGATGCACTTGTCTCAAAAAAGGCCCACACCAAAGAACTTTTGGAATAACGCGCAGAGACAGCAATGCCCTGCACATGCGGAGCTCTGCAGTGTGATGCAGTCGGTGTGCTGCCCTTAAGCTGGCCCCTGGAGGGCATCCTGCCTCGTTGGTGATGTGCCTCCTCCTCCTCCTCCTGTCTCCTATCAGGCACCCACATGGAGTCAGTGACCTCATCATCCCCTCCCTCTTCATCACTGGAGCACAGCTGGCAGTATGCTGCAGGTGGGGGAACATGACTGCCAGATTGCTGTCCTTCTTGGGCACCCCCTCTCTCTGGGCTCATGTTACTGCCTTCCTCTAGCTGGGTACCATCATCGAGCCTTCAAAACGCTGGGCATCCTCCTGGAGCATGTACCCAACACTGTGGTCAAACAGTTTGGGGGACTCCTCAGGAGGACATGGTGGGTCTAGGGAAGGAGTGACTGATGCCATTGAGCCAAGGGAAGAGGCCGCATTGGCAGCTGCTTTGCCAGACAAAGTACCCCGAGCCTAGGTGAGAGAGGATGAGGAGGATGAGGACGGCTTGGTCATCCACTCTACCAAGTCTTCTGCATGTTGCGGCTCAACACGACCAGCTGCCGAACAAAAGGACAAACGTGTCCCACGGCCACGAGCTGAGGATGCACCATCTCCATGACCAGCACTGTTGCCTTTAAACACAGAGCCTGCTTGCCCTCTTTTATTGGCTTGTGACTGTCTGCCTCTCTTGTTTGCATTCCAGACATACTAATGGCCTGCGGTGAGATGTAGCTGCACAAAGCTGGGATGTATATATATATATATATATATATATATATATATATATATATATATATATATATATATATATATATATACTGATACTGCAGCTAGCAGAATCAACTGCCTGCCTGTAGTATTATTAGTATGAGAACACCAGCAATTGTCTTCAGGTAGCTTTAGGTGCACACTGTGCAGAGGACACAGTACACTAACTGTAAATACTGTAGCTGCTTGCCTGTGGTATTAATATAGGATCAGAAGAACACCACCAATTGTCTTCAGGTAGCTTTAGGTGCACACTGTGCAGAGGACACAGTACACTAACTGTAAATACTGTAGCTGCCTGCCTGTGGTATTAATATAGGATCAGAAGAACACCAGCAATTGTCTTCAGGTAGCTTTAGGTGCACAATGTGCAGAGGACACAGTACACTAACTGTAAATACTGTAGCTGCCTGTCTGTGGTTTTAATATAGGATCAGAATAACACCACCAATTTTCTTCAGGTAGCTTTAGGTGCACACTGTGCAGAGGACGCACTACACTAACTTGTAAATACTGCAGCTGCCTGCGGTACTAATAGGATCAGAATAACACCACTAATTTTCTTCAGGTAGCTTTAGGTGTACACTGTGCAGAGGATGCACTACACTAACTTGTAAATACTGTAGCTAATAGGACTAATAGGATCAGAAGAACACCAGCAATTTTTTTCAGGTAGCTGTAAATACTGTAAAAATGCCTGCCTGTCAGTAGGAACAGAATAACAGGAACGGATCTAGCTAAACTGAATACAGTGTATATATATATATATATATATATATATATATATATATATATATATATATATATATTGTAAGGATATTTTAGCTTGCTGTCCACCATTTTAGCTATAAGAATATGTATCCATCTTAGAATAATATGTATATGTGACGTCTATCAAACGTTAGTTTCAAATTCTTGTAAATCATATGATTTCCCCGAAATGACGCATGAAGTCCTTCCTTGTTGACAGTTTCTGTATGAAGAAATTATGTTCTATTTCTGGTTAGTTGTATGTCTGTAAATTTGGCATATATTAATGAAGGGGTTGGACTTTTGTTGTGATGTCATGTTGGTTATATAAGTGAAAATGTGGAAGTAAAAGATGGGATCATTTTGAATTGCATGCCTTGTGTGTGTCATAATTTCTTGTCGGAATGATCTCCAGATCTGAATGGGTTTTTGAGGTACACTCTAATCAGGATATCATACGAGGGTTCACTTGCTTTTAGAACATACATGTACCCCAACATATATATACACAACACCTAGGATGTATATATACACAATACACTGTAAGTGCAGCTAACTGACTCGCCTGCCTACTCTAACTTAAATCAAATGACACTGTCTCTCTGTCGATCTATCTCTCTCTCAACGCCGGTACACACTACACAGGGCCGCCGTGCAGGCAGTCTTATATAGTGTGGGGAGTGTACTAAACCCCCTGAGCCATAATTGGCCAAAGCCACCCTGGCTTTGGCCAATTACGGCTCTCTGTACAGATGGCGCTGTGATTGGCCAAGCATGTGGGTCATAGTGCATGCTTGGCCAATCATCAGCCAGCAATGCACTGCGATGCCGCAGTGAATTATGGGCCATGATGCGCCACTCGAATTTGGCGCGAATGGCCCATATCGTTCGTAATTTGGCAAACGACCGAACACATGATGTTCGAGTCAAACATGGGTTCGACACGAACACGAAGCTCATCCCTAGAAAAGAGTAGATGGGTGACAGTTAGGAACGTTAGAGGCCAATCCTGGGCTGGAACATCCCAATAAGTATGCTCCATTGAGTAACATTGGTGAAACCAGTCAGGGACCAGCACTGTTGGAGCTGAAGGACTCCCCTAGCTGCCAGGGGAAGAACTCCTCTAGTGAGAGTGGGGGGGAGCGAAGGGAAAGGAAAGACAGATTCTGGTGGTAGGGGACTCAATTCTTAGAAGGACACAGAGGACAATCTGTGACAAAGACCTGAAGCACCGAACTTTATGATGTCTACTGGGTGCTCGGGTTCAGCACATCACGCATCTGGTGGACAGATTACTGGGAGGGGCTGGAGAAGACCCGGCTGCCATGGTGCACGTTGGTACCAATGACAATGTCAGAGGCAGATGGAGTGTCCTAAAGAACAATTTTAGGGACTTAGGAACTAAATTGAGGAAAAGGACCCCAAGGTAGTATTCTCAGAAATACTACCAGTACCTCGAGCCACATCAGATAGGCAGAGGGAGATTAGGGAAGTAAACAAGTGGCTGAGGAGCTGGTGTAGTAAGGAGGGGTTTGGTTTCCTGGAGAACTGGACCGACTTCTCAGTCAGTCACCAGTTCTATAGAAGGGACAGATGACACCTAAATGAGGAGGGTGCAGATATGCTGAGAGTGAAGATGGCGAAAATCAATCTCGGAACACCCAATAAGAGGACAGTATGCAACAGATCTAAACTGCATGGCATGTTCACCAATGCCAGGAGCCTGGCGGACAAGTTGGGAGAACTAGAGATACTGTTGTACAAGGAGGATTTAGATTTTGTGGGAATATCAAATACATGGTTCAACAGCTCTCATGATTGGCTGGCAACCATTCAACGGTATTACCTTTATTGCAGGGATAGAGAGGGTAAAAAAGGGGGAGGGGTATGCCTGTATATCAAGAATAATGTACAAGTGAATGTAAGAGATGGCATCACTAAGGGAGCTACGGAGGAGGTGGAATCTTTATGGGTAGAGCTCCAAAGAGATGAAACTAAAGGGAAAATAATATTCAGAGTATGCTATAGGCCCCCTAACCTGAGGGAGGAAGGGGAGATGGACCTCCTATCACAATTTGGATTAGCAGCAAGGATGGGAAAAGCCATCATAATGGGGGATTTTAATTATCCAGACATAGACTAGGTGGAAGGAACCGCACGTTCGTCTAAGGCTCGCCAGTTCCTAAATGTCTTGCATGACAATTTCTTGGGTCAGATGGTAGATTCACCAACTAGAAACAAAGCGATACTAGACCTACTGATTACCAACAATACAGACCTGATCCACGAATGTGGAAATAAGGGGCAATTTAGGAAACAGTGATCACAGGTCAATTAGCTTCAGTATAAATCACACAAATAGGAAACACAAGGGGAAAACAAAGACACTGAATTTCATAAGAGCAAACCTCCCCAAACTACTAACCTTGCTAGAAGATATAAATTGGGATAAAATCTTAGCAACAAAGAACACAGAGGAATGATGGGTTTGCTTTAAGAGCATATTAAATTAAATAAGGGCATTAGCCAGTGCATCCTATTGGGAAATACATTTAAAAGAGCGTACAAATGTCCTGGATGACTTTACTCCAATGTAAAAATGCATATAAAAGCAAAGGAGAAGGCCTTCAAAAAATACAAAGCTGAGGTATCATCATCAGCATTCAGACTTTACAAAGAATGCAACAAGAAATGTAAGGGTGCAATTAGGGTGGATAAGATAGAACACAGAAGAAATATAGCGGAGGAGAGCAAAAAAATCCGAAGAAATTCTTTAAGTATATAAAGATTAAGGAAGGAAATCTGGTTACAAAGGATGGGGAGGTGGCGAAGGTATTGAATTTATTCTTCAGCTCTTCACAAGGGAATCAGGGGGGCTTCAGTAACCAAAACTGCAGTGTTTATCCTCATGACACATCACAGGAAGCACCCTCATGGCATGGTATCATTAGCAGTAATCAGCATGGAAAAAAAACATTTGACACAGTTCCCCATAAATATTTACTGTACAAATACCAAAGGGTGAGAACATGGATTGAAAACTGGCTGCAAGGGCAAGTTTAGAGGGTGGTGATAAATGGGGAGTACTCAGAATGGTCAGGGGTGAAAAGTGGGGTCCCCCAGGGTTCTGTGCTGGGACCAATCCTATTTCATTTGTTCATAAACAACCTGGAGGATGGGGTAAACAGTTCAATCTCTGTATTTGCGGACAATACTAAGCTAAGTGGTGGGCAACTACAAGGCAAATGAGGTTTAACGTGGAAAAATGTAAAATAATGCATTTGGGTGGCACTGGGGGGAGAACCTCAAACAGAACAATATGCTTATAGAAAGCTAATACAAATTCCAGTAGGTGTAAAATTTTTCCTCCTTTGGCCTGACATGTTTCAGGAATTATATCCCTTCCTCAGAGGCTTTATAGGAGAGAGTGCAAATACATTCTAAAAAAGAGCAGGAATAATAGTTTTAACATTGCATTTCAAAGTGGCATCAACATTGTAACACATGAGCATGTCCAACATACATACCGAAACTGAATTTGTACACAATTTTTGGTAGAGATATTAAAATCAAAATTTCATGAAAGAATGCTGCTGCCTTTCCATCGAAAAACATGATGAACCTCGTCTAGGCTTGGCACAGCCCTCGCAAGGTTCCCCACAAAAACAGCCCCCACAGTCCCGCCACAAACAGACCAATTGGTCTTTTAGTGATCGTGCTCTTCTAAAAGTAATAGTGGGAGTTGCAGATATATGTGGGCTGAGAGTTGGGTCAATTTGTAATACAGTAAGTGCCAATGTTTTTGTAGGATTTGTTTAATAGCTTTGTGTTGCTTGTCATAAGTTGTTATCAGTCAATAACAGAAGAGCACGATCACTAAAAGACCAATTGGTCAAAAGTAAGTATGTTGGAACCTTTCATTCTGACCCATGTAAAAGACTCGATACTTTTACCTGCAGTGGCTGTACATGTTGTCAGTACATGAATACACAATCCAAATTCATGTTACCACACAGTAAAATGTATAAACCGAGGCACTATGCAAACTGCAAAATGCCTGGAGTAATTTATTTATTAATGTGTCAGTGCCAATGCTTTTATATAGGCAAAACCAAATTAGGGTTCTACAAGAGAGCAGCACGCCACATTACAAGTATTAAATGTGCCAATCCCGACCTCCCTTTGGGACGGCATGTACGAGACCACTAGGGATGAGCCGAACACCCCCGTTTGGTTCGCACCAGAACATGCGAACAGGAAAAAAGTTTGTTCGAACACGCGAACACCGTTAAAGTCTATGGGACACGAACATGAATAATCAAAAGTGCTAATTTTAAAGGCTAATATGCAAGTTATTGTCATAAAAAGTGTTTGGGGACCTGGGTCCTGCCCCAGGGGACATGGATCAATGCAAAAAAAAGTTTTAAAAAACGGCCGTTTTTTCAGGAGCAGTGATTTTAATAATGCTTAAAGTCAAACAATAAAAGTGTAATATCCCTTTAAATTTCGTACCTGGGGGGTGTCTATAGTATGCCTGTAAAGGGGCGCATGTTTCCTGTGTTTGGAACAGCCTGACAGCAAAATGACATTTTGAAGGAAAAAACTCATTTAAAACTACCCGCGGCTATTGCATTGCCGACAATACACATAGAAGTTCATTAATAAAAACGGCATGGGAATTCCCCAAAGGGGAACCCCGAACCAAAATTTAAAAAAAAAATGACGTGGGAGTCCCCCTAAATTCCATACCAGGCCCTTCAGGTCTGGTATGGATATTAAGGGGAACCCCGGCCAAAATTAAAAAAAAAAAATGACGTGGGGTTCCCCCTAAATTCCATACCAGACCCTTCAGGTCTGGTATGGATTTTAAGGGGAACCCCGTGCCAAAAAAAAAAAAACGGCGTGGGGTCCCCCCAAAAATCCATACCAGACCCTTATCCGAGCACGCAACCTGGCAGGCCGCAGGAAAAGAGGGGGGGACGAGAGTGCGGCCCCCCCCCTCCTGAACCGTACCAGGCCACATGCCCTCAACATTGGGAGGGTGCTTTGGGGTAGCCCCCCAAAACACCTTGTCCCCATGTTGATGAGGACAAGGGCCTCATCCCCACAACCCTGGCCGGTGGTTGTGGGGGTCTGCGGGCGGGGGGCTTATTGGAATCTGGAAGCCCCCTTTAACAAGGGGACCCCCAGATCCGGCCCCCCCCTGTGTGAAATGGTAAGGGGGTACAAAAGTACCCCTACCATTTCACTAAAAAACTGTCAAAAATGTTAAAAATGACAAGAGACAGTTTTTGACAATTCCTTTATTTAAATACTTCTTCTTTCTTCTATCTTCCTTCATCTTCTGGTTCTTCTGGTTCTTCTGGCTCTTCTGGTTCTTCCTCCGGCGTTCTCATCCAGCATCTCCTCCGCGGCGTCTTCTATCTTCTTCTCCTCGGGCCGCTCCGCACCCATGGCATGGGGGGAGGCTCCCGCTCTTCTCTTCTTCTTCATCTTCTTCTCTTCTTCTCTTCTTCTTTTCTTCTTTTCTTCTCTTCTTCATTTTCTTCTCCGGGCCGCTCCACACCCATGCTGGCATGGAGGGAGGCTCCCGCTGTGTGACGGCGCTCCTCGTCTGACAGTTCTTAAATAATGGGGGGGTGGGGCCACCCGGTGACCCCGCCCCCCCTCTGACCCACGGGACATGACGGGACTTCCCTGTGGCATTCCCCGTGACGTCACAGGGAAGTCCCGTCAAGTCGCCGTGCGTCAGAGGGGGGCGGGGTCACCGGGTGGCCCCGCCCCCCGTTATTTAAGAACTGTCAGACGAGGAGACGCCGTCACACAGCGGGAGCCTCCCTCCATGCCAGCATGGGTGCGGAGCGGCCCGGAGAAGAAAATGAAGAAGAGAAGAAAAGAAGAAGAGAAGAAGAGAAGAAGATGAAGAAGAAGAGAAGAGCGGGAGCCTCCCCCCATGCCATGGGCGCGGAGCGGCCCGAGGAGAAGAAGATAGAAGACGCCGCGGAGGAGATGCTGGACGAGAACGCCGGAGGAAGAACCAGAAGAGCCAGAAGAACCAGAAGATGAAGGAAGATAGAAGAAAGAAGAAGTATTTAAATAAAGGAATTGTCAAAAACTGTCTCTTGTCATTTTTAACATTTTTGACAGTTTTTTAGTGAAATGGTAGGGGTACTTTTGTACCCCCTTACCATTTTACACAGGGGGGGGCCGGGATCTGGGGGTCCCCTTGTTAAAGGGGGCTTCCAGATTCCGATAAGCCCCCCGCCCGCAGACCCCCACAACCACCGGCCAGGGTTGTGGGGATGAGGCCCTTGTCCTCATCAACATGAGGACAAGGTGTTTTGGGGGGCTACCCCAAAGCACCCTCCCAATGTTGAGGGCATGTGGCCTGGTACGGTTCAGGAGGGGGGGGGGCGCACTCTCGTCCCCCCCTCTTTTCCTGCGGCCTGCCAGGTTGCGTGCTCGGATAAGGGTCTGGTATGGATTTTTGGGGGGACCTGACGCCGTTTTTTTTTTTTTTTTTGGCGCGGGTTCCCCTTAAAATCCATACCAGACCTGAAGGGTCTGGTATGGAATTTAGGGGGAACCCCACGTCATTTTTTTTTTTTTATTTTGGCCGGGGTTCCCCTTAATATCCATATCAGACTTGAAGGGCCTGGTATGGAATTTAGGGGGACTCCCACGTCATTTTTTTTTTAATTTTGGTTCGGGGTTCCCCTTTGGGGAATTCCCATGCCGTTTTTATCAATGAACTTCTATGTGTATTGTTGGCAATGCAATAGCCGCGGGTAGTTTTAAATGAGTTTTTTCCTTCAAAATGTCATTTTGCTGTCAGACTGTTCTAAACACAGGAAACATGCGCCCCTTTACAGGCATACTATAGACACCCCCCAGGTACGAAATTTAAAGGGATATTACACTTTTATTGTTTGACTTTAAGCATTATTAAAATCACTGCTCCTGAAAAAACGGCCGTTTTTAAAACTTTTTTTTGCATTGATCCATGTCCCCTGGGGCAGGACCCAGGTCCCCAAACACTTTTTATGACAATAACTTGCATATTAGCCTTTAAAATTAGCACTTTTGATTTCTCCCATAGACTTTTAAAGGGTGTTCCGCGGCATTCGAATTTGCCGCGAACACCCCAAATTGTTCGCTGTTCGGCGAACTTGCGAACAGCCAATGTTCGAGTCGAACATGAGTTCGACTCAAACTCGAAGCTCATCCCTAGAGACCACCGTGCGGGCTTAGCCCCCCGTGTTCTATTCACCATCCTTGACCGAGTCCATCCGGACGGCAGGGGTGGTGACTGGAACAAAATCTTGCTCCAAAGGGAGGTTCGTTGGATTGCTGACCTCAATGCAACTTTGTTTCCAGGTCTCAATACCCAATTAAGTTTCCGCCCCTTTCTAGACTGTTTCACTTCAGGAGGATGTGAAAAAGAATAACTAAATATATTTTTACCTATGTGTATATATATATATATATATATATATATATATATATATATATATATATATATATATATATAAAATATATATAATTTTTTTTTTTCTTTCATTTACAATTACTTTCCTAATGGGCCCCATTGTATGCAATTGTTCATGTCCGTACATTATCACCTACATGATACCATCATTTTGTGGTTTTCATGTGGGTTTGTTTAACAATTCTTTCTTTATTTTGTACTAATCAAGCCATCAGAGTAAAATAACTTTGCTGCTGCATACATGTTCCCCTTTTTGGGCTCATCTCATCCCCTCCCTGCGCATGGGGGCCTGCTTCTTCCTTCTGGGAGGGTGGGCACCTGTTATATGCGGCATGCCCGGACGTCCCTGGATTATCTTTGGGATACCCAAGCTTTTGCCGCTATTTTGCGCCGGTGGGCTCGATCTGCATGACGCTCCCCCATGTTTATTAACAATGGGTTGACGCCGTGCAGCTTTCGCCCTGAGGATCTCATTGACATGCCTCCCCATGCCCCTCTCTGTATATACTCAGATTCTCCCCGGTTTTTGATTTAATGCTTATTCTTTATTGTTGTTTTTAAAGTTTCTGACATCTAATTCAGCGTTGCAGCACTCAGCGGTTGCCATGGTGACTGCTGGTAATATCCTCTTGCCATTTTTGGCTCACCGGAGATACCGTACCTATGCTGTTTTTGAGAGCTACGAGTTACCCACTCGCCGCCACCTTTAGTTGCGGTAAGCGGACGTCATTACGTCATCTTACGCGTTGATGTTTTTCACTGTTGTCAAGAAACCATCTGCAGTAACAGCTGTATTGCCCACTGCGCATGCGCGCCGGCCAGTGCAGACCTGATCCCTCAGAAGCAGCAACATTTAAGCCACATATGAACCACATCTGAGCCACATATACACATTTATCCATTTCGGTAAGCCAGAACACATACATCTTTTCTTTTGTGGCCACTGCTTATATCTTTTTTCATATTCAAATATTTTTTGAAGATGGGGGGAAGAGAGACGGTTTCTCTTTCCCCTTTCTCTATTTACTTTACAATAATAGTCTGCATTATTTACATACTATGTATTGTATGCTACAAATATTTTGGCCACTTAGCTATATATCATTAACATGATTTAATTTATCTGTATATTTATACATACATTTCTATCTTTTAACATCAGGATTTTTCTGACCATCTACCGCAATCTGTTTGTGGCAGGACTGTGGGCTCTGTTTTCGTGGGGAACCTTGCGAGGGCTGTGCTGAGCCCAGATGGGGTTCATGAAATTTTGATTTTAATATCTCTACCAAAAATCGTGTACAAATTCAGTATCGGTATGTATGTTGGACATGCTCATGTGCTACAATGTTGATGCCACTTTGTACATGGTAAATGTCATGTTAAAACTCTTATTCCTGCTCTTTTTCAGAATGTATTTGCACTCTCTCCTATAATGCCTCTGAGGAAGGGATATAATTCCTGAAACATGTCAAGCCAAAGGAGAAAAAAAAAAATTTACACCTACTGAAATTTGTATTAGCTTTCTATAAGCATATTGTTCTGTTTGTTTATACAAATGCATGATATAAATTATTGATATGTTTGTTATCTAGCACATATGTGTTTTTAAATAATTTTTTTTTGAATAAATAATATTTTATGATATATGATTTCCTTATTGTTCGCCCATAAAGTCCCAGTGTACCGGGGGGGGGGGGGGGGGGGTACTTATGCCCTTTTTTAGGGTCTTTACTTAACAAATAGTTTGGGATGTTGGCAACGTCTTACTGAGAATATTATATTTCTCCTAGTGGTTCACTATCTATACTACTCCTGATAAACCCCCTTGTGATGTGGTCATGTGCATGAAAGATTTTCTCATCAAAGAGAATATCATGCGTGCATCCAGAAATAAACCCAAGGTAGAATTAGACAGTAACAGGATTCAAATATACCCTGACATCTCTCCTGCTACACTAGACAGGAGGCACAGAATGAAGGAGGTTACTTCTATACTGCAGACAGCAAGAATTAAATACCGGTGGGGCTTCCCACTCAAGCTCTCTCTGATGCACAATGGCTCAACATACACAGTATACAATATAATAACAGGAAAAGATCTTCTAGTTAAGCTGGGCCTGCTGGCGCCAGAACCTCCAAATAGACCTCCCGCCACTCCCAGATCATCACCCATTTGATCCACACCTTCCTCACGTCGCAACCAGAGAGACCAAAGAAGATGGCGTCAATCCTTTCAAGATCAAGCAGCATAATCTCTTTAGTCCTATTTGACATTTCACTAATTTTTTCTAGTTTTTGGTTTTGTTTTGTTTGAGCAAATTTTTATAGCCAGATTGCTTGAATTGTTCTTCATAGGCAGACTTTTTGCGCTTTTATGATAAGGCAGTTCTGCTTTATTATTCTTCTACCTGTGACTGAAAGGTCAGAAATAATAAGGGCGCCATGACTCATCTTTGTCAATATACCACTTACAGTATCTTGACACAGTTGAATACTACGATCCCTTATTTTGATAGTCAACCCAGATAATCGCATGTGTTGCTACACTGAAATTTTTGGGTCATCCTGCAGGTAATATTTGGGGACTGGTGCTGTTTTCAAATCATAGATAACTTCATTTTGTAGCCCTTATTGAGCACCTCTAAAGTCTCTAAAGTCTCCTATATAGTGAACCTCCTAAGGAAAACACCAATTATTTTTTTTTGGGTGGGGGTTCCAAAAATATCAGATTTCTACTATAAGTTTAAAACACCTTAGCTCATTGTGTTGATTTTAGATCTGTTATACCAACATGTACAATCTTTCTTCAATATCTTTTTTTAGCTTGGCACATCCGCTATTGCTGGTTTGTCCCCCTACTTATTTTCAGAACCTGGTACCGCCCCTCCGCTCCAGGCTCGGATGGTGGGTTTAGGACATTTTTGTCCTCTTGTCCTCTTGTTTGCTATAAGTGGTCAAGTCACATGTTGTCACTTGACCCCCTTATTTTTCATTTTTATTATTTTGCCCTTTTGCGTTACACTATATGCAAATTACTATTTGGAAGACTCAAGCCATCAACATATTTTATTAGATCTATATGGATTGCTATATCTTTAAAATACAATGCTGTCTACTAGTATGATATATTTTACACATATGCATTTGGGTTTCTTGTCATGGTGGAACTGTCTGTAAATTCATCCTATACTATACTAATCATTCTAGTGAGGATTTTTTTATACTTAGTCTATCCCTGAGTACATTTTCTGACTCTAGCTGGTATTTTTTCATTGATTAATGGGTCTTAGGATTTTTTTCTCACAATGTTCAAGGATTTAACTCACCGCATAAATGAAAAAAGCCTTTAGACATTATAAGAGATTAGGAGCGGACATAATATTATTACAAGAGGCCCATTTTTCAACTTCAAACCACCCACTATATTTCGACAAAACTTACAGTCAGTTTCACTATACTACCTTTGCTAACAAATCCTGAGGTGTAGCAATCTTTATTCGCAACTCTATAATTTTTGATATACAAAAGATATATAAAGATGCTGACAGCCGCTCCATAATTTTAAAAAGGTACTTTAAACGGTTGATCACTGATAATCGTCTCATTATATGCCCCGAATGATTCACAATCCACTTTTTTACTAGATTCTTTGAAATTCTAGATTGGCACAACTTCACACACATAATATTGGGAGGTGATTTCAACTTGGCTGCTCACTCAGCTCTTGACAGAATCAGAGTGGCCTCTTCTTCAAAAGCTTTTTCTAAATCAATCAATCACTCTCTTAATAAATTTCAATTGATAGATTCTTGGAGAGCTCATAATACTGGGGTGAAGGCATATACCCACTACTCTTAGCCACACGATTGTTATGCCCACTTTGATTACATATTGTTGCCTTATTGGATTATGTGAAATCTCCATTAATCGCTGTAAAATATTGCATTTAGAAATATATTTCAGTTAGAGGGAAATATATTTAAAATACTGAGTGTTGTGTTGGTGTTATTGTAATTAGTTCAACTTCAAAGGTTGGCCTTTTGTTCTCCCTGAGAACATCTTCCCTGGGTAGTAAACAATAGCCTTCTTTGACTCATCCAATCAGGCTGTGCCCAATATACATTTACTAGGTACAGTGACCAATTAGGGAGAATTATATTAGCCACACTACAGAAAGGAGGGGGGGGATATAATGCTTTGTGACCAAGCTTACTCACTCTTTGGTGTGGGAACAGACAGCAGTCACCATGGGCTGACCTGAAGTTAACAGGTAATCTAACATACTTGTATTTTATACTGTACTGTAAATATGGGTGTTGTGGGTAATTTGTAAATACCATGTAAGCCAGGAGACCTACACTGTACATTGTGTTGTAAATACTGTTGGGTGTGTACTTTGTATAGATTATGTAACCCTATTAATAAATGTGTATTGCGGAACGAACTACCTCTTTGTTGTAAGATCTCTCAGATCTAGGTATGTATATGTCCATACTACTACAATGATTGAGGTGTATGCACAAAATACAGAACTAGTCAACAAAATGGCGACCACGAAGGGACAGAAAAATTTGGTGGTCTCTTTCAGCAATATCTCAAGGGGTTGCAATATCTACAAAAGGCACACTTTGAAAGGGTTTCATTTGAATGCTAAAAAAATTAACATTGGGTGCTCTATGTGCTCGATATAGAAATGGGCTATAAGAAATAGCTGTGTTCTACAGTGGGTAATTAATAGGGAGCCTACGAGGAACACATAACTTTTGTTAAAAGCTAAATATAATATAGAATTGGTACATGAAGAGTCCAGATGCATTAGAAGAAGATTAAAAGAGCTGTTGCCCAATGTTTCTATGCATGAAGAGTCAGTCTATTTAAAAAAAAAAAAATAATAAATAAATTTTTTTTTTGTAAGATGTTTCCTGTATGTATGCATATCAACAGGAATTGAGAGCACAGCACAAAAGATGGATAGGGAGGACAGACAGTCTTTAGAAAATGTGCTACTTGTAGCTAACAATATTGGCAAACTGTTGCCAGGAGTGCACATAACATTTCATGCAGATAATGTCTTGCAACCATGTAAATTGCTGGGAGTGGCCAACTCCAGAGATCAGGTTAAAGTTTTACTATTAACCGTTAACTTAGACACATGGTCTTCCCTACCAGACCATGTTAAAGAAGGAAGAGCAGATTACAATGAAACTGTAGATGAATTGCTAAAAATAATATGTCCCTTTGACCTAGGCTTAAAAGCAGCGTATAGAACAAAACAGGAAAATAATGAGATTCCACTTCTTTATGCAAACAGGCTATGGTCAGCTTACTATGTAGGCAAACGGAGAAACGTACACAGAGAGGACCCAGAGTACAAAACCCTCCTAATAGCTAATGCCCATCCAAAATTTAAAATTAAATGTGGATTTTTTATAAATCCCCTTAAAGATTCATATCAATGCATCATGGACTGTATGCACAAATTTTTTCATGTAGCCAGAAGGTCTAATTCTGTGAAATCAAAGATTTATCACCAGAGTGCAAACAACAAAACCCGTTTAGCAAGTCACACTACAGGAGAATTTGCCACCTTTTCAAACAGAAAGAGGCACCATTACAATTACAATGCCTCCAAAGATAAGATCTATAGGCATGGCCCCCCAGGTACTAGTCAAAGGCAAATAGCCTCATGCTCCCCTTTGAATGTAAATTCCATGGAAAGTGATCTCAGATTACAGCACAGGAAATCAGTTCTGAAAGAGGTTATGTTAATTAGCACAATTACTTCTCTTGAAAATGAGATTGAACTACTGAAGTCGCATATTCATAATTGGGAAAATACCAATAAAATAATGGAAACATCACAACATGTTCTTAAGGTAAAATATGAAGCATGCCATGCAGATGTGGTACAGTGTAGGAAAGAACTGAAAGAAATAAAACAATCTTTTGATCAAATTGTTAAGGTCCCACAGAAAACCATCTGTTCCATTCAAGCAGAAAATACTGGAGGGGGGGCCAACCTATCTATGCTATCTGCTAGGACTTCACCTTACTGGGAACAAACCTTAAATATAAGCAATGTAGAAAAAGCAAAAGAAATACCAGATCTAATGTGTCATTCAGATGTCCATGATCTGAGTCATTTGTTCTCACCAGATCCAAGGGTGAATGTCAGTGAACATATACCAATGTAAATATGTAAATGTAACAATGTCTCAGTGTTTGTTTTCTTTGTGTGAAAGAAAGGGAAAAGGGTAATAACTTTTGTCTAAGTTATATTTTCCAGGTGCAGGGAGCTCATTAAGAAGTATTTACATATTAATCAGGTGTATCAATATAGATGTATTTATACATAAATACATACACATAAGGTAATGTATATTAGGCTAGGTATTCAAACATGGTTATTAGTAATACAGGTGTTTATCTTCCCCAAAGGATCAGAAGACTGCCATAAATATTCAAAGGTATAGGGTACAAGTAGTGTTTAGTACAGAAGCCTACTCTTGCTTCATTTTATATATTTTTTTTATTTATGTATTTGTTTTTGGTTGGTGTTCTTGGTTTTTGTTTGTTTTTTTTTTGTTTCCTTTCTCCTGTTTGCGTAAACACATAACAATTCATTTGTAATTAACAAAGCTCTATCCACAATGTATGGGTTCAATCTAAATGAATGTGTGTGTCTGAGTGATGGAATGCATGGGTATGAACTGTCCATGTGTAAAGAAAGATTTTTTTTTTGTAGGGGTGTACTCACCATTGTTTTTATAGCCAACAATAAGTGTGATCACACTAATGCGCATGCTTTGTACTGTTTAGGATTATTTTATTAATTTTTCTCATTTGTAATGAGCTCAATACTGGTACCAGTTTAAATTAATACTTTTTTTTTACAAGTTTATATGTATTCGCGAATAAATAACCTGTGCACAGATAAGAGATCTTGATCCCTATAACTCTGAGAAACTGTAGGGATTTTGTTTTGATAATTTTTCCTTTCCTGTGGCTTAGAGTGAAGTTTCATTCACTCTGATACATGGAAAATACATAACAATGCATTGTTTTGCACCTTTGTGGCATCTTATGGATTCAGTAGGTCTGGTGTTTTGTTTTTCCTTCCAAATTGACGCATGTGCTGTTAATATGTGTAAAGGTTTTATGTCTACAGGCTGTCTTCTTAAACTTTAAGTACTTACAAACACACCAGGTTTTCCTATAACTTTTTGTTTTTCAGAGTACAGATATGTGGGTGTGTCTGTACATTTTTGACTGTACTTACTGTGGATGGACGCATTATCTCAGCTGAAAGTCTTTTCCAATCATCCACTACTAGTTTAGTCCATTATGAACCTCTCAGAGAGGTACAGTGAGGTGTTATTAATTTTTGAGTTTTGTATTTTAGGAGACATACACAGACAAGGACAAATGATTGGACCCAGACTGGACAAAGTACTTTGAAACACAGAGGACCTTGAAACATAATTTTTATTTTTTTTTGTTTTAAGGAGAAGCCTTGAATCCAATTAATTGCAGTCAGGCCCAACTAAATTCTAAAAAGAAAAACATTTAATTTTTTTTTTTAAACAGAGATCCTGCTCTCTGTAATACAAGTTCTTGTGGCCTGATTGAATTGCAAATAGATTTGCACTGAGAGTCAATTAATATGTTAATCACCACCGACAGAGGGTGTTGCCTTTTGAATAGCTACAATGTTTGAAGGCAGTTTCAATGTTTTTTTTTTTGACAGAATACAGATTCAATTTTTTTTTAATTTGTTACATTTTTTTTTCTCTCATTTTTATTCTTCTTTTTTCTTAACGGTAATTTTTTTTTCTTTACAAAAGAAAGAAAAAACAAAGGGGGGAAGAATGATTTTTAACTTTTTTTTTTGAATTTTTTTTAATGTTTACTATTTTTCTTTCTTTCCTATAGTACCTTTATTTATTTTTTATTTATTTTTTTTTGTATGGTGATTCTTGAGTTTGGTGTCACTAGGGTGAAATAAATAAATAAAAAAAAAAAAGAGGGGAGTAGGGGGAACATTATATGGAGAACATTTTAAAATGGTTAGAAATGTTGATATAGAATATTAAAGCTTCCCTATAGCATTTTGGGGATGGACCAAGTTCCAACAGTTTTTCTTCTTCTCTTTCGACATTGGATAATTGTTTTATATAAATGTATGTCATGGTAGTTATTACCAACTATGACAGTAAAACCTGGTTACACCTGGTCATGTGACTATTTTCGTTGTATATGTGACATACAATCCTCTCTACAGTTCTAATATTGGGCAGTCATCATATGTGGTCATTGATCAATTTTTTTTTGTTTGTTGGTCAGTTTTCTTTTTCGTGCCATAACTAAGTTCAAAGAGCATTGCGTGAATATCATATAGATATACTGGGACTGGTGAGACTCATAGTGATTGGCAAATAGCAGGGAGTATAGTACAATTGTACTTAAGAGTAATTTAGTTTAATTGTTCCTGAAGCCACTAGTGACTGATGACATCACACTTATCCGTATTCTGAAATCAAGTTATTTTTGTCTGCATAGGCGACACTGCCTAATCTGCACTGAGAACTCTTAAAGTGATGACCTCTTCCGTAGCCTGCTAAAGGCAGGATTCATACAGTAGCTACACATGGTAGCCAATAACGGAGCTATATGCCCAAAGGTTTGGCACCAGCCAAGGTTGAACTGTACCCAGTTTCAGTAAAAGGAGTTAGTGGTGAGTTGCGATGGCAACAAAACTCCCCGGAACACGTGAAGGGTCATACACGCACACACAACGTGGTATTCCACAGAAGGTGGGGCAGAGGTACTTGCAGGCATATGACAATGGAGGAAGAAAGATGGGGGGATGAAAATCAGACACCTGGCTGAAGGGCGTAACCATTCAAATTGTTACACATGTCACTGGGAAAGGGGTCTCATTAGTATGTCGCAGTATATCTATGACAATTCTAATCAAAGGTCCTTACGGCTCAGACTTACCAGACAAGCATTCAGTTGAATGCATATGTCTTAAATGTACTTGTGTTTTTATTTCTCTACCTTTGTCCACATTAATAAAGTATAATCTTAGAAAGCCAGGAAAAGCTGGTCCCCAGGCTATTATTGTATGCTGTATCCACTTGGAATCACCAGTGAAGGCCGTCCCAGAAGCAAGGGCAACATGACCAGATTCGCCTTATGGACTTTCGTACTGTTATTATCGGACTATTGTTATTATTGGACTGTTGAGAACAAGGATCCTCATGTTTTTGTTTTTTTTTTCCTTATTGTTTTGTTTTGGTGCTGTTTCTCATGATTTCTATTTTGGACTTATGACATCCAGAACAAGTGATGACTACCAATACTGGGATCCAGAAGTGTGAACTGTAGAGATGGAGAGTTTAAAAGTTTTTTTTTTCTTCTCAAAGTTTTATTTCATTTCAGAGGACAAAGTCAAACGTGCCAGATATTGAAGGAGATTGCACATAAACCATTATTCTAGGTGTGGCCGAGTCTCATATTTTCAACTGGCCACAAGGGGCCATCTGTTGCCTTATTGGATTATGTGAAATCTCCATTAATCGCTGTAAAATATTGCATTTAGAAATATATTTCAGTTAGAGGGAAATATATTTAAAATACTGAGTGTTGTGTTGGTGTTATTGTAATTAGTTCAACTTCAAAGGTTGGCCTTTTGTTCTCCCTGAGAACATCTTCCCTGGGTAGTAAACAATAGCCTTCTTTGACTCATCCAATCAGGCTGTGCCCAATATACATTTACTAGGTACAGTGACCAATTAGGGAGAATTATATTAGCCACACTACAGAAAGGAGGGGGGGGATATAATGCTTTGTGACCAAGCTTACTCACTCTTTGGTGTGGGAACAGACAGCAGTCACCATGGGCTGACCTGAAGTTAACAGGTAATCTAACATACTTGTATTTTATACTGTACTGTAAATATGGGTGTTGTGGGTAATTTGTAAATACCATGTAAGCCAGGAGACCTACACTGTACATTGTGTTGTAAATACTGTTGGGTGTGTACTTTGTATAGATTATGTAACCCTATTAATAAATGTGTATTGCGGAACGAACTACCTCTTTGTTGTAAGATCTCTCAGATCTAGGTATGTATATGTCCATACTACTACAATGATTGAGGTGTATGCACAAAATACAGAACTAGTCAACAATATTTAGCACCCCAATATTACTAGCCAACTTCTCCAAAGCCCATATCCACAGCGGCCCATGGTCTAACCACCATATTATCTCCTTTGACACCTCACATATAGGTTTAGACACTACCCCATTTAGCTAGTGCCTAAATTACTCTCTGTTAACAGACCCATCCATTATTCAACAGATTTATTTGCATATTCAAGAATACTTCTCCCATAATACAACAGAAGATATACTTCCCTCCTCTCTCTGGTCGGCCCATAAAACTGTATTGAGGGGACACTTAATTAACATAGCAGCTACCAAAAACAAAGCCAGACTTTCAGAAATGAAATGCCTTACCAAAGACCTGGATAACCTGTACATTAAAATTAATCAATCTCCCTCCCAAGACCTTACTCATCAAATCCAAATTAAGCGCCAAGCTTTAGACTCAATCTTATCAGCTGACAGAAAAATCCCTTCGATTTTCCAAAGCAAAATTCGTGCTACATATCAAATCCACCTCCGCAATGTTTGCAAGGAAACTAAAACAAGAACATAAACAACCCCATGTTTACAAATTACAGGATAAGAGGGGTAATTTGGTCACTCACCCTCACAATATTCTTGATATATTTTTAACTTTTTATAAAGAACTCCTCTTCATCACCATCACTTAACTGGTTGGCCGGAATACAACTCCCTACACTATCCAACCAAAAAATTGCCTACCACAATGAACCCTGTACGGATCTTGAAATAAATAACATTATCAAATCTCTAAAAACATCCACTGCCCCAGGCCCTGATGGTTTTACTACCTCCTATTATAAGAAATTTGCACCCATATTAGTACCCAAACTAACCAAATTATTCAACCATATCTTACAAGGTTATCACTTTCCCGATGATATGCTGTTAGCTAATGTATCTCTACTGCCAAAACCACATAAGGACCATAGCCTCCCACAAAAGTTTTGCCCCATTTTGGTTCTTAATAACGATTTAAAAAAATTTAGTAGATTGCTGGCAGATAGACTTGCGGGGGTTGTTACGTCCTTGATTCATACAGATCAAAAACGGCTTCATCCCAGGCAGACAAATAGTAGACAATATTAGGTCGGTCTCAAATATCATTCCAGATGGCAATCTTCACTCATGCTCAGTTTTCCTACTTAGCCTTGACACACACAAGGCTTTTGACAGCATAATTTGGTCTTATCTCAATTACCTACTCCCTAAATTTGGTATTTCAGACAAATGTATACATGGATTTAACACCCTTTACCCCCCAAACAACAATCAAAATTCCTGGCACTAACTCTGAATTTTTCCCATTGAGCAGAGGTACCAGGCAGGGTTGCCCGCTATCCCCTTCACTCTTCGCATTAACGATTGAGCCCCTTGCACAAGCAATAAGAAACAATATTAATATTAATGGATACACTAAAGGCTATAGAGAATTCAAATTGAGCTTATACGCAGATGATGCACTCTTATTCTTAACAGACCAACTCATCTCTCTACCTAACCTTTTGGCATAACTTAACATTTTCCATAAGCTCTCTGTTCTGGGTATAAACATAAACAAATGCTTGGCACTTCCAATTAACTTCTCCCCATTTTGAGTGAGAAATTCTCATTCATATGGTGCTTCCATTCATTCAGACATCTAGGCATCCATATCACTCCCTCTTTTAATTCACTATACAAATTCAACTACCCTCCGCTTTTCACTCATATAAGCACACTACTTCCTCGTCCCATATTTCCTTTCTTGGTAGAATCTGTCCAAATAGTAGTCTATAGTCCTGTGAGCCTCCAAGTGTTAATAGACCAAATATGGTCTCCAAACTGATGTAACCCACAAACGATCAGCTGCTAACGTATATACATGTCTCATAAACCATGCAAATAGTCAAATCAAGTACGCTGCGCTATCAAAATGGCTAATATATAATTTAGTGCTAAATTACAAGTGTAGGGATACTGTGCTCACTTGTAACATGTGTAAAAACAAAATACAAAATATGTTAATAATACGTAGTAATGTGCAGTAACTAATAAAGTAAAACAAAAGTGCTCCAATAGGTCTGTGCAATGACCAAACAATGATACATAAATATTTCAAAGTGCTAGTGCAATATTCAAACAATAATAAATAAATGTTCAAAAAAATTCATCCATGCGATTCAGTGCTGCATCCATGCGATTCAGTGCAGCATCCATGCAATTCAGTGCTGCATCTATGCAATTCAGTGCTGTGGTGCTTTGTGCAATGATCAGATTAATAGTCCATAAATATTCCAAAATACATCCATATGTGTCGGTGAACACAAGATAAAGTGCTATGTGCTCATACAAGTGCTCCCCCCAGGTGATAGCCCCTCACCTTAGGGCGTGTGACCTTGCTGTTAGGCTTGGTCAGAATACGCCTTAGAACCTCTATGGGTTCAGTAATATATGCAGGATCCTGGATGGATTACACTTGTGCCTCGTTTCCTCACAGCAGTCCCACTTAAACCTCGGTATATTAACACAGAGAGAACTTCATGGTGCAGTATGTACTAAGCATTTATTGAAACCACTTTATGGTACAATAAACCATTATTGTACCATAATGTGTACATTTTTAACAAAAAATGGTCATATTGGGACCTACCCTAATCATTCAGGTTTCTCCAACTTCAGATCTACTACTGTAGTATTTATTTTTCATGTCCATATAGTACTTCTTTTTTATATATAACTGTAAACAACATTTAAGAATGCTTATTAGCCCTCATGCACACAGGCTGTTAAAAAAACGTTATGAAAACGCCAGTATCTTTGCAGTGATTTTTTTTTAACTTTTTTCAGCTTTTTTCAGCATTTTTGCAATAGCGTTTTTGAGCGTTTTTGAGCGTTTTTCCGCGTTAGCGTTTTTGAGCTTTTTTTTTTTTTTTTCAAATTTTTTTTTTTTTTTTTTAATGGATCAAAAACGCTAAAAAACGTTGGTGAATGAAGTTTTTGAGCGTTTTTGAGCGTTTTTCAGCGTTAGAGCGTTTTTACAGCTGAAAAACGTCTTTCAGAACCCACTGGTCCTGGGTTTTTTTTACAGCTTAAAAACGCCTATGCCACTTGCAGCTCAAAAACGCCTAGGTGGGCATGAAGCCATAGACTAACATAGACAGGCCTTTTTAAGCTGCAAAAAAAGCTCAAAAAAGCAGCTGTAAAAACGTCCGTGTGCATGAGGACTTAATATGATTTAGGCTATAGTATGTCAGCAATCACTCATAACACACTTTTAATGTGAATTATTGTACAACATTGCATTATTGATTGTTATCATTAATTTTGTACCATTTTTCTATGATGGATCATCCAATAAAAACCTTTGTAAACAAAAAAGAATATTGGCATGCATTTAAAAGGTGAGTAATGCAAGAGATAAAGTGATAATTCTCCCACTCTACAAGACTCTGGTCAAGCCTCATTTGGAGTATGCTGTCCAGTTCTGGGCACCAGTCCTCAGGAAGGATGTACTGGAAATAGAGCGAGTACAAAGAAGGGCAACAAAGCTAATAAAGGGTCTGGAGGATCTTAGTTATGAAGAAAGGTTATAAGCACGGAACTTATTCTCTCTGGAGAAGAGACGCTTGAGAGGGGATATGATTTTAATTTACAAATACCATACTGGTGACCCCACAATAGGGATAAAACTTTTCAGTGGAAGGGATTTTAATAAGACACGTGGCCACTCATTAAGATTAGAAGAAAAGAATATTAACCTTAGACTGCATAGAGGGTTCTTTACTGTAAGAGCGGAAAGGATGTGGAATTCACTTCCACAGGCAGTGGTTTCAGCGGGGAGCACTGATAGTTTAAAAAAACTATTAGATAAGCACCTGAACGACCACAACATACAGGGATATACAATGTAATACTGACATATAATCACACACATTGGTTGATTGACGTGTGTCTTTTTTCAACCTCACCTACTATGTAACTATGTAACAAAGACGAAAAGTATGACAAAGAGTGGCCACGGCACTTTATTGGTTTAACATATAAAAACAAAACATCAATTTTTTATTGACCGTATAAAACAGCATTGCTTTAACCACTTCAGCCCTGGAAGAATTTACCCCCTTCCTGACCAGAGCACTTTTTGTGATTCTGCACTGCATCGCTTTAACTGACAATTGCGCGGTTGTGTGACGTTGTACCCAAACAAAACTGACGTCCTTTTTTTCCCACAAATAGAGCTTTCTTTTGGTGATATTTGATCGCCTCTGCGATCTGATTATTTTTTACTTTTTGCTATAATAAATATCTCCAAAAATATATATAAAAAAATATTTTTTTCCTCAGTTTAGGCCAATATGTATGCCTCTACATATTTTCTTCTCCGTATATTGATGGGTTTGCACAAAAGTTATAGCGTCTACAAAATAGGGGATAGATTTATAGCATTTTTATCATTTTTTTTTTCCAGTGATGGCGGCGATCTGCAATTTTTATCATGACTGCAACATTATGGTGGACACATCGGACAATTTTGACACATTTTTGGAACCATTGGCATTAATACAGCGATCAGTGCAATTAAAAATGCATTGATTACTGTAAAAATGTCACTGGCAGTGAAGGGGTTAACACTAGGGGACAGTGAAGGGGTTAACGGTGTTGCCTAGGAGGTGATTCTAACTGAAGGGGGAGGGACTAACTACAGGAAGTGACAGATCATGGTTCCTAGCTAATAGGAATACACGAACTGTCACTCCTGTCAGAACAGAACAGGGAAGTGTGTGTTTACACACACTCATCCCTGTTCTGTGTCTCCAGCTCAGGATCGCTCATGGCCGGCGGTCATTGCGACCATCGGCCATGAGCATCGGCACCCCCACGAGCCTGCTATTCAGACCCCGCGAGCCCACGTATAGTTACGTGGTGTCGCGCAGGGCAGCCTACCCGCCACAGTGAATTTTAATTTTTTTGAATACTATAAATTATTTTAAAAGGGATTACGCTATGGAGTTTTTTCTTTTATTTTGGAATGAGCCCATTAGCGTGTGATCCATTCTCCCGACTGCAACAAGATCTGGGGAGAAAATTATCCAGAGAGAGGATCTGATGTTTATGCCTATTATCCATTTTTTCTGGTAAGAGTTTGATTCAAAGGGGGATGTGCTCACCCCCCATCTTTTTCACGTGTGGAGGTGTTGGTGACAGCTTATCATCTCAGTTGAGGAATCAAAACACCATTTGGACTTTCTCACTATATGCACTGTGGAATTAATATAGCATACATTTACAGCATATTTTGAACATTTGTATATGTATGCACTTTTTATGATAGCACAACTGAAATTATTGGATTGTGTTTTTGCCACAGTATGTAGCGCTGCCTTTGTGTTTGTTTTATTTCATTTTACATTTAACACTTGCTATTGGTAGGTGTGTGTGGTAGCTGCTTCAGCCTTAATTGGCCACGTTATTTACCCATTAAGGGAATTAGATCTGTTTTCCAATGAGCTCTTGTGTTTGTAGGAAGGGGTTTGATTTTCTATATAATATTTTTTTAGTCCCTTAAATAGGCTTCCCCAGCTTCCAGCACATTCCTGGCAATCCCATTAGTTGTCCCTGAATCCTGCAGTTCCCAAATTTAAAGCGTCAGTACCTGCTTATTGCCTGCTACTTTACTAAT
The DNA here is from genome assembly GCF_042186555.1 of Aquarana catesbeiana. Taxonomy (NCBI): domain Eukaryota; kingdom Metazoa; phylum Chordata; class Amphibia; order Anura; family Ranidae; genus Aquarana; species Aquarana catesbeiana. The sequence continues at coordinate 151,344,453 of NC_133332.1, read as the reverse complement.
GTGAATAGCAATTTAACCAATATTAAAGATGGGGTGGCCACAATTCCAATTAAGTGAGCTCATATTGTGTAATAATATCCCTCGCGCTGGTCGAATGTGAAAAAATACAAAATAGAGTATAATAAATAGAATGAAATAAAATAAGTGGCGAAATCCCACAAATACAAACGCATAGAGGTGATCAATAATACTGCAGCAAAATTAGGGTGTTCACACACAACACTTAATAGAGTAAAAGATATAAAAAATATAAGTCTTAAATAAAGATAAAATAAAATAAAATAGATGTGCAATCCTTAAACATTGGTGCAAGTGTTTGTATAATGACACACTTAGGACATCGCTCAATGATCATATATTAAATAATAGGTAACAGATCATTAGTACTCTGTGAACATAAAAAGTGCTATTGGGAAATGATGGGTTAATTAAAAAAGTCTATAAATGGATGCCGTTTTTTTCTATTCAATTTGGACGCATAAGGTGGATAGGGTATATGACCCTTTGCTGTTATATCCTCTAATGGTCTCTTAGGACACTTGCACCAATGTTTAAGGATTGCACATCTATTTTATTTTATTTTATCTTTATTTAAGACTTATATTTTTCTATTGTGGTTTTATACACAATTTTTGTTTGTTATTCACCAACACTGTTTATGGATAATGTTTTCAGCTAGATACTGCAGTATTGAGATCTATATCCTTTGAAGTACTAGCCTACTCATTAGCATTACCATTGTCACATTGCACTTTATTATGCGATTTGCACACCTGTGACACACATAAATAACCCATTTATATACCATTGTCACATTGCACTTTATTATGCGATTTGCACACCTGTGACACACATAAATAACCCATTTATTTTTATTCACGTTTACTTTTATTTAATATTGCGCGAAATCTCTATATATCTTTTACTCTATTAAGTGTTGTGTGTGAACACCCTAATTTTGCTGCAGTATTATTGATCACCTCTATGCGTTTGTATTTGTGGGATTTCGCCACTTATTTTATTTCATTCTATTTATTATACTCTATTTTGTATTTTTTCACATTCGACCAGCGCGAGGGATATTATTACACTTGATTTAATCCTTTTCACATATTTTCACCTTTGCTGCTAACATGGATGTGTTCACATTTATTGAAAATAGAAAAGTGAACCTAGATGAGGTTTTTAACCCACACAATAAAACACGTAACACGGATTTAGAAAGCATGACTAGGAAACTAGGGCATTATATGGAGAAGAAAATCAACCTATGGTGGGACACTAATACATTTGATAGATACATTAGAGAGAATATTGTCCCTAGGAAATTAAGGTGGGAACTACCACCAAATGATGGACTAACAGACAAAGATTCAATGAAAGAATGGTTCACGTTCTTTAATAATAAATGTATAGAAGGTTTGAAATTTTTATTAGAACGTAAACTAAAAAAAACACAATACTGGAACAACAAATAGAAGAAATCAAACAGAAAATGGAACCATTCAAAGAAACTACCGAGTTCAAAAAACTGGCAACACAACTAAATAAAGATATGATCACCAAAGATCTAGAAGTACAAAATCGGAAAATGAAAAAATACCAAAGGGATATTACAGACTACAAGACAAACCAAGTCTTTAAATGGCAAAGTAAAATTGAACAAGCCCCTCCCGCATCTACATATTCCACACTGGAAAGAGAAGTTAGGATTCAAGATCCTACAGCGTCATATGCACTCAACCCACCTAGATGGGAAGAAAGGGAGAGACGGTTAGAGACACCACGACCATACCGTGAACAACCCGATCAAAATAACACCTATAGAAGAGATAACTATGGAGGTACACCAAAGACCAACTATGGACAAAGAAGTAATTATGGATATGGACAGTACACCCCAAAGAGAGGAGGAAAAAAACCCTTCAAAAAACCTTTCAGGAAAAGAAATTGGCAACAAAATGAAAGAAACCCAAGGGAAGAGAGGGCACCACCCTACCAACAAGAATATTACGATGGATATAGACGTACACCGATCCCTATGAACAATAGATTTGACCCCATTAGAGATTACCAAGAACAACATTATGAAAATCCACACCACTACGAAAATCAACAGTATCACAATACACAAAGGCCTTTTTTAGAGAGAGGCAGAAGAGAACACTCCCCTCGAAGATCCCCACAAGAAGTACACCATTCCCCCAGGAGACGACCCCAAGAAGAACGAACAAGAAACACCCCAGAACGAAGAGAGGAAGGAGGTCAGGAAAGAGACTCCAAAAGAAAAAGAGAGTAGTTGGAGAAAACGTGGTAAACATAAGTGGTAAATCCATCTCAACTGAAGAACTAGCAGTACTAGACAAAGGTTTAAAATATGCACCCACCAAAAACCTCAACAAGTTCAACACATATATAGGGATACAAAAATATATTAGAAAAATTAACATTAAAAAATATGTGATGAACAATCCATGGAAGCCAGAAAATGCAAGGACTGAAACTCCCTCAATAGGAGTATACAGCACACTACGCAATGCTTCACTATTTAATCCACAAATATCCCAAAACCAAAATGTGGAAGTCTTCAAAAACCTAGTACTACAAGATATAGAAGCCTTAAAACCTAAGAAAGCCACAGACCCTATACATATCCAAAAGGGTAAAAAAAGCCTGACGGAAAGGAAGGATATTATAATCAGACCAGCGGATAAGGGAGGTGCAATAGTCCTACAGTCAAAAGAACAATATCTCACAGAATTAAATAGACAGCTACAAGATGAAACAACATATACTAGATTGTTGAGGAATCCGACCAATAAGTATAAGAAAGAATTAGAAACTCTAGTAAACCTCGGGATGAAGAAAAATATACTCAATCCAAAAGAAACTAAATATCAAATACCAGAAACCTGCAGAATCCCAATAATATATACAGTCCCCAAAATCCACAAAGACAAAGAGAATCCACCGGGAAGACCAATAGTCAATGGTATTGACTCCCTAACGTCTAGAATGGGTCAATACATTGACTACTTCATACAACCAGCGGTCCAGCAGACTGAAGCATACTTAAAAGATACTAAACATATACTGCAACTCCTAAACACAGTGCCAGTACTAGAGGGTAGAACATTACTGGCAACAGCAGACGTCACATCATTATATACCATAGTTCAGGATGCAATCTCAGCAACCAAATGGCTGCTAAGGAAACATAGTACCTTAATATGTAAACAGAGAAAATACCTGATTAAATGCCTAGACTTCTGCCTTAAATGTAATTACTTTTGGCATGATCAAACCTACTATAAACAACTAGTAGGAATAGCCATGGGTGCCAAATTTGCACCAGGAGTGGCAAATGCATTTATGGCACAGTGGGAAGAAAAAGCGGTATACACAGATACCCCCGCTGAATTAACATTATACAAAAGATTTATTGATGACGTGGTAATAGTCTGGAATGGAGACAAAAATACTTTAGAAACGTTCCTCAATAAACTAAACAACAATGATAGAAATATTAATTTAGTATGGAAAATAGACACAAAAGAAATAGACTTCCTGGACCTGAACATCAGCCTAGAGGGACAGAAAATAGTAACCAAAACACACTTCAAGAAGGTGGACACTAACAGCTACCTGTCAATAGACAGTAGCCATTTTAAACCTTGGCTATATAACATCCCAAAAGGCCAGCTCACAAGAATAAAAAAAAACTGTACTAAAGAAGAGGACTATTTCAACCAAGCAAGATTGATTGGAGACAGGTTTAAAGCAAAGGGATATGATGATCAGTGGATTGACAACCAGATTGAACATGTAAATCTAATGGATAGAAAAAGAATGATTGAAGAACATCCCAAGAAGAGACTACAACAAGAGGTACCCAGTATAATCCTTGACTTCAATACACAATATAAAGATGTAGCAAGGGTAATCCAAAAACATTGGCACATTTTAAAAAATGATAAAGACCTAAAAGAAATATTACCGGAAAAGCCTAATATTGTCTACAAAAGAGCACCGACCATCAGAGACATAATAGTGAAATCAGTAGTTGACCCACCACCGGCGCCCTCCTTTACATTCTTCTCAGGGAAAGGTTTTTATCCCTGTCGCAATTGCTATGCGTGCCGACATGCGAAAAAATTTCAAGGAAAACGCAAAGAATTCACAGCAACCAATACAGGACAAACCTACGAGATTAGAGATTTTATAGGGTGTCACACAGAAGGGGTGGTCTATATATTACAATGTAGCAGTAATCTCCAATATGTAGGCCGCACAAAAAGAGCACTGAAGACACGAATACAAGAGCATGTACAGAACATCAAATCTGGTTTCCCCAAACATAATGTGTCAAAACATTTTGCACTAGTACACAATAAAGACCCCACACACCTCCAATTTTGGGGAATAGAAAAACACAAACCATCATGGAGGGGGAGTCACTTGATTAGAGATATTAGCCGCAAAGAATCCAAATGGATTCATACTTTGCGGACTCTTGTACCTGGGGGCTTAAATGTAGAGTTCGATTTGAACTGTTTTTTAAGCAATTTTTAATAATCTATGCAAAAGGGATTTGGTAATTATTAGTGGTTTTAACACACATATATCTACCCCGTGGATACATCTATCCCAGTATTATAGGACCCATGGCCTTACCAATACACCATAAACATTAGTGCATGGCATAGTAAAATCTTTATTATATTTTTTATATTTCATATATTTTTCTATATATGGGATAGTTTAACAACCAATACTTCAGTTTTCTGGTGTACACGAGTAAACTTTCTTATAGATTTGCTCATTTATCTAATAGCCATTATGGATAATGCACTTCCAATTCCATTTTATATATTTTTTATCGACATTTTTTATCTGTATAAATATAAAGTTTTTCTTGGTGTAGATTTGACTATTCTCTATTTACAGTACATTTTTATATATATATTTTTTATCAGTTTTAAATTAATTATTTTTGTGATTTAAAACTAACAGCTATTTAATGATTGAATTTAATGTAAAAAGATTTATGCATAAAAAATACCTATGTATATATGAGGTAGTTCTTTAGAGCACTCTCATGCCTGCTTCATTGGCATATAGTCTATATAGTTTAATATAGAACAATATCTGACTTATTATGCGCTATGAAATTCAGGAACGCTGTAGTTAATTTTTATTAATTTCTATTAAACATATACTATTTATATGTAATAATCCCAATAAATTAACATCCATAGAAACCAGATTATATAATAACTAGTTTTAATTTTAGGGTTATCTTGCATAATGTGACGTTTCTCTGTCCGATCGCAGTGTACATAAGCCATGTTATTACAACAAGTATGCCACCATTAAAATGGCCGCGCGCATACTCTAACCTGTGATAGAGGAACAACAGCAGGTACCTACAACAAAATGGAGACCATAACATTCCCCTTAGTCTCTAGCAAAATGGCGCTAGACTTAAAACATATGAACCACAAGTAAAATGGCGGCCCGAGAACTTCCGGTCCCATTATATTTAAGCCAATCCTCAGCAGCCAATCCGGTTCCCCAGATGAAGGCACGTGACGGTGCTGTAACGCGTACAGATTGGCTGAGCGGTTCAACACGTCTTTGAAGCACAAGTGAGAGGGCGCTCAGAACGCCACAACCTTTAATACAATTACTCTGCCTATTTTATGTTTTTAATACTTTAAACAATTAAATAAATTTCCCTGGTTTTAAATAAACTTTAATACACTAGTGGAGCCTCTGTTCTGCCCCCCCTCCCCATTCTCTGTTCTTTCTCCCCCAACATTGAGAGAGCCATCCTGGAGATACAGAGAGTGATGGATTGAGGATTTACCACAGAGAAAGCAGAGACTTCGGTGACAGCTGCCAGAACCACCCACCCTGCACTACTGAATGCTGTTTTTTCTACAATATGAATGTGAGGGTCCTAAGAGACCATTAGAGGATTTAACAGCAAAGGGTCATATACCCTATCTACCTTATGCATCCGAATTGAATAGAAAAAACGGCATCCATTTATAGACTTCTTGAGCTCATGTTGTGCCCCCTTTTCCATGAGATTGTAGGCCACACCCATTCACTCAACCACTTACTCTGGATACAACCAAATAAACACATATACGAAGCATAAAAGCTTGGCAAAGAATGGCCATGGCACTTGGTTTAACATATTAAAATAAAACAACATTTTTTTATTGACTGTATAAAACAGCATTACTTTAATGAAACAAAAATGTGTAACTGCCCAGTTTTCAGAACTCAAGCAGCATTACCTCATTTTATATAACAAATATAATGACCCCACAAGCTGGGCTTGAGCATCATGCACACTACCGCAGCCCTTTCGATCCCACACTGCAGTTTCAAATTTAAAATATTGAGACCCACATCTGAGAAGTGGGCTCCATCTTGCCTGTACAACCCCAGAATACCACCTTCCAGATCTACGTGCCAGTATGATAGACCACCAATCGTAGGCATGAACTTCTCCATAGCTCTATTTATTCTTTTTTTCATCTTTTCCATTACTTTCCTGTGCAAAGGGGACAGCCAAGAAAGACGAGGGATAATTTCAGAAAACACTATAGTCATACTATGCTACAAAAGCCAAAATAGCCCCCTCTGATGGACTTCCACCACCAACACCCGGATTGTCTGTGAATGACATCCAACTCCTTCAAGCAGCTGAATAACTCGCCTAGGGCTTAGGTGCAACCGATCCTTTACAAACTCTCGAAACTAGATGCAGATCACCTCCCACAAATGTTCCAGACATTGGATACCCTCCATGTCTGCTTCTGGAAGCAGCTGGCTAAAATGGCCCATCTAAACCCAAGATAACGAGTCGGCTATATTATTCAGGGTTCCAGGAGTATATTTAGCTTTAAACCATACATTAAACTTCAAACATAAAAAAACAATCTGCCTTAAAACCTTAATCACCACTACAAAGATCTGGATGACAGGCAATTTATTGCAAAGAGGACTCCTTTATTGTACGTCTCTACCAGAATCCGCCTGTTGGCAAACCCAGTTCCCAACGCTCCATTGCAACCAAAATTGGGAATAACTCAAGCAGAGCTACGTTGTTTGTTGCTTGCCTACATATCCAGAATTTAGGCCAAGCTGCACAATACCAATACATTTTCCAAATTTTCCAAATTGCAGCAAAACCCTTTGAGTCTGCAGCATTGGTGAACAACCGAAAATCTGGAGCCAAAATAAAATCCATCTGAAAAAAGGACTGTCCATTGTAAGTGTCTAGGAACCCGGCCCAAACCAACAAATCCTCCTTAGGAGAACTAGTCAATCTGATGTGGGCAAAAGGCGACTTCAAGCCACATATGGAAAGATATAGGTGACGTGAAAAAATACAACCCACTGGCATAATCCTGCATGCAAAAGTCAAGCTGCCCGAAAGAGATTGCATTTCCTTCAAAAGTACTTTATTCTTACCCAGAAATAACAACAACAAAGATTTTAATTTCAATAATTTTGCCTCCAGCAAACGGAATTCCATCCAAAGGGTATCTATGTGAATGCCCAGAATTCCAAAGACGTGGTAGGTAGGCACGTCTTCTCCTCTGCCAATAGAACTCCAAAATGCTAATAAATTTCCCTGAATATCTGCAACAGGCTATCACAAATATTTGAGTCTGGAGGTCCCACAAATAAAAAATCGTTCAGATAGTGGACCATACTTTCCCTACCTGAATGAAAACAAATCACCCAGTGAAAGAATGTAGAAAAGGCTTTGAAATATGAGGAAGACATTAGTATGCAAAGCATACTAGCAAACTATGAAATACTTTCCTTTAGAACAAAGCCCTTCCAGCGGCACCCAGTCACCGCTGAGAGGGCTGACATCTTCCCCCCCGGCCTTTTTTCTGGGTTTGCAGGCTCTGGCGCTGTGAGTGGCCGGAGCCGCGATGACGTCACTCCCGCGCCTGCGCGTGGGAGCCCTCAGTTCCAGCAAGAAGCCCTAGAGATTGGCACGGTATGCCGGAACTTCAGAGTGCATGTGCCTGTGATGACAGTGGCTGCATGCAGGGTGAATATCTCCTAAACGGTGCACGTTTAGGAGATATTAATTTTACCACCAAGGTCTGGGCAGTGGTCAAATATGTTTTGTACACTTATAGTAGGCTGGGCAGATTTGTAGCCATATTAAAGTGGTAGTAAATCCCTCTTTGTTATTTTTACCTACAGGTAAGCCTATAATATGGCTTACCTGTAGGCTTTACGATGGCTAAAAATCTTCCCAGCCTACTATAAGTGTACCAAACACATTGGGCCGCTGCCCAGACTTTGGTGTTTGTATTGCACATCTGCTGGCATCATGTGAAAGGTGGAGCTAAATTGCTGTAATAGAAACAAGAGCAGCAATGACAGAAACGGATGGTCATGGTCTTAGAGGAGCAACCCTGGTTGTGATTCTGAAATGCTTGTTTTCTTTTACATACTGTACCAAAAATATATGTCATACTTATCAGTGTATTAGCCAGAAGAGATTTTCACAAGTTTGCTATACTCTCTGGTACAGAAGTGTTATTAATATTGAAGAGATGTTATTGAATTCTAGCTCATACCAAGAAAGTCAAATGCTGATACCTATATGATTGTGAAAATGTAGATATTGAATGCCTGGGATATAGTCAGATTGCCTTAATCTTTATGACATTGTTGTGTACCATTCTGAAGAATATTTTTCTGGAGTAGCCTCAATGATAATGTCTGGGTTTTATGTAATGTTCTTGTTATATTTTTTAGTGCAGACCAGTATTTGTGCATAATAAAATATCTTATATAACTTAGATAGGAGGGGAAGAGAGAAGGAAGTGCCAGCTCAGGGTAAAGGTTTAACATCCCATTTAATTAAAAGTTGAAATGCACTTACACAAGTAAGTAAATATCAGACTCAAATGATTGCAGTGGGAGGGAAAGACTCTGTCCCACAAGGTCCTTTATTCTGTCACCGGTTGTTTCATCTTATAGCAGACTCCATAGGCATCCTGTGACCACCAGGAAATGAAACCAGTGTGGAACACGGGCGGAAATGACATCTCCGGATGGACTGGCAGATACAGGAAGAGGAAGAGAGAAACAATACAGGCTACGCGCTCTGAGCTCCTGCTCCTTCTACAGGCCTGGGGTAGAAGTGTTCTTAGTAGCAATTTAAGCATATCAGGTGGCTGTGGGACTACAATCTCCAGCCTAACCTGAATTAAAAGAATTGGATTTATGGGCCAGCAATAGAGTAAATAATTGGTCAAAAAACATCAAGACGCTGGTGGGGGAATACAGAGAAAACCGAAATTCTGAACAATGATCCATATATACATTGTTATTATTATTTTTTTTTATAAAGGATATATATAGCTCCAACAGTTTACACAGAGCTTTACAATATAAAACATGTGTCAATAATGATTGAAAACAAGGGATTATAAAATGAACATGAGAAAACAAAAAATGAGAAAGTGTAATTTATTTGAACAGTGAGAATAGAAGAATTAAGATAAAAATAAAAATAAAATAAATGAAAATAAAAATAAAGATAAAAATAAAGATGAATAAAGTATAAATAGTAATAGGTAGGGATGGTCCGAACTGACCCCTGTTCGGTTAGCACCAGAACTTTCGAAAACCGCAAAAGTTCGGACCCAAATAACGAACCCCATTAAAGTCAATGGGACCAGAACGTCAAAAATCAAAAGTGCCCGTTTTGAAGGCTTATATGCAAGTAATTGGGCATACAATGGTTATAGGGGTCCGGGTCCTGCCCTGGGGGACATGTTTCAATACAAAAAAGTTTGTGAAAAACTAAATTTTTTAATGAGCAGTGATTTTTTTATTTTTAAAGTGAAAGCATAAAAATGAAAAATTCCTTCCAATATAGTGCCTGGGGTGTCCCCTTAGTCTACCTGTAAAGTGGCAGATCTGTACCATGTCTAGAATCTGCTGCAGCAATAATTGCATTTATAAAGCCAAAAGAAAATATATTTTCCCTGCAAGCTGCCTTTATTGCAATTTTTTGTAATCTTCATCATTACCACTGGAGACAACTTGGTAATACGCTGTGGCTTGGGGAACATGAATGCCAATTTGTCTACCAGTGTTCCTCCCTTTCTCTAGGCTCATGTTCCTGTCATCCTCAACCTCAGAATCAACACCTGAATCCAGTAATGGCTGGGCATCATCAAGGAGCAAGTGCCTGATGCTGTGGTCAAATAACTCAGCTGACTCCTCAATGGCTGATGTTGGGGCTATGGCAGGAATAGATGTGGACAAGGAGGCAGGTTTATCCACTCTGGCAACTACAGGGGACTGCAAACTTGTCTCTGCTTGCGTGACAGAAGATGAGGAGGATGAGGAAAGTTTAGTAAACCAGTCCACCACTTCCTCTGCATGCTGTGGCTGGATAGCACAGACAAACTCACTAAACAGAGGAAATGATGCCCTGCCTAAGGACTGACTACCACGTCCGCCTTTGCCTGTGGACACATTTGTTGCTGGCCTCTTTACAGTGGCAAGGTAATGTCTGCTTCCCTTGTTGTCCTCCCAGACATTATTGGGAGGGAGGGGACGGTGCTTATAAGCAAATGTAAAGAAGTAGTTGAAATCTGTACGTAGATGCACTTTAATCAATGAAAAGAGATGTTTGGTGCACTTAAGTTTGAGTACTCACACTACACAGACACACTCCATGGATACACTATAATATACTGCAATATAATGGGCCAAGCATCCAGTGACGCACAAAACTATATGGCATTAAACTGGCAGTAACGCACACAAAACTATATGGCGTTAAACTGGCAGTAATGCACAGAGAAGTAAATGGCGTTAAACTGGCAATAACACACACAGAGGTAAATGGCATTAAACTGGCAGTAACCAAATAGACGGTGTTCAACCGTCCCTACACTGACGCTTTCTGAACTGTCCCTACTCTAGCTATACACTAATGTAAAGATTACTGACACGGTCTCACTACACTACACTGAAACTATCTGAGCTGTCCCAACTCTGCACTAATGTATGTATGAATGACACAGTCTCACTACACTACAGTGAAACTATCTGTGCTGTCCCTAGTCTAGCTGCACACTATGCAAAGCTGAATGATGGTCCTCCTCACTACACTCACACTATCCCTAGACTGACACTAAACTAATATTCTACACTGACAATTGAAGCGAAATAGCACAACATAGCACACTAACTAACTGATAGCACTGAACAGAGCCCTGTTCTATCTCTCTCCATGCCGAAATCACACAGAAAATGGCTGCCATTGAAAGAATACTTTTATACTGTGTGGCAGGAAAGATCCATGATTGGATAAAGTCATGATGACAGTGTCCAATCATGACTCTAACAGTGCTCTGTGCCCTGATTGGCTGAAGCTTTCACTGCTTCAGCCAATCAGGGCTTGCAATGCAATGTTCAGCGACGCAATGCATTGTGATCAGTTGGGGGACCATTTGTCTGGCTGTTCGACGAACAGCCGAACAACGAAAGTTTGGCCCGAACTAATGCTCGGGCTGAACCGTTCGCCCATCCCTAGAAATAGGCACCAATAATAGTAATTTCAAGGACATCCATAGTTTCAGTTTCATTATTATGTTGATGGTCTCGATTGGAGTGCTAGTAGTACATGCTAAATAAAGGTGTAGACAATTATAAATAAATACCTTAGGCTATGACTAGTGAAATACTTACTATGGATAAAAAAGGAGAGAAAAGGATGGGGGGGGGCTCCCCGGCATATGTATTCTGGACCATAAGGGTCCGCTGTAGGGGGGAAATAAAAATTAAAATTAGAACTAGAAACTGTGTATAGTGTAATCAGATAAGTAGTTAAATAGCTAAGAGGATAGACAATGGGTACGAACATTGTGTGGAAATAGGAGACTAAACCGAGGCTTACTCTTAGGATAGCTGCCACTTTTAACTTACTTCTATCGACCTCATTCCACAAGGGGTTCAACCACTGGACAGCTTATGCATATACTTTATGTATAAACCATATGAACTGCCTGTCTTCATCATGCCCATTCAGCTATTGATTTTGTGCCAGAATACTGCCTTTTTTATTTTGCTTAGATGCTAAACATATGGTTTGAACTGTGGTAACTGTGCAGCAAGACTTCAAGAGCAGAAAAAAACACCATTCAATTATGCTGCCGAATAATAAAAACAGCAAAACAACCTATAAGACTCCCTTGTCAGTAGTGTAAGCTTCAGAGATTATCATAGTATTTTTTAAGGTTTGAAATTGTGAAATAGTGTGAGATGTGTTGCCAAGTAACAAAAACAGCACACAGTGCCTGTCAGTCTCCTGGGAAAGCAATTTTCTAATGGTACAGGATTGCTTGTTCATAATCCGTGTCTTTCAGTAGCCCAAGTCTAAAATTCTGAAGTGGTTTAAAAAAAGAAATGACACTGAAGCCTTTAAGTGATGGCAATTGGTCTGATGGCCACAGTCTCCAAATGATGAAAGAGAGGACACAAAGACCACCGTTGGCTGATGCGTTTCGAAGGATAACCTTCTTCCTCAGAGCCTAGCAGTCCTCTCTTTTATCATTTGGAGACTGTGGCCATCAGACCAATTGACATCACTTAAAGGCTTCTTACATTGTGGTTTCTTTCACATGTTTGTGAGCATTTTTTATATTGTTATTTAATAAACTCATCTAAGGATAATGCACAAGGCTGGTGCGCCCTCTTTTTTCTATTCCTCTTTTGACTGCTAGGATACCCCCATCATGGAAGGCAGTAAGGCCTGAGACATTATCCATTTTGAACTGTAGATCAACAGATCAACATACTTATGCGCAAAAATGTTTGTTTTCTGCTATCAAAAAATTTTGGTCATGGGGGACACTGACCTTACTCACTGTACATACTTACCATCCCTTCATCCACCTGCTGCTCTGTTCAGCCACTGACTGTGATTTAGCCCTGTGTAAGTTCTAAATCAAGATTTAAAGCTTGCACTCTCCGTCCTTCGTGTAATACACTGGGTGCTTGAGCATTCAGTCCACAAGCATCAGTACTGTCACATGAGAAGGAGGGTAGATAGTTATGTATGCCCCATTACCACAACTAAAGGGTATTTTTATTTGCTCCCATTGACTGAATGGAGAGGCAGATAGAAAAGAAAAGGGGCGAAAGTTCTTCTGGTGTGGCCAACATTATTTTGAACCTGTTGGGCATGGACAAAGCACAAGTTCCATTTTAAGCAGTACAGCACTAGCCCCCACCTTACAGAAGCCATTACCCTCTCTTACCATTCTTGAATTTGCAGCCTGGTATAGCATTCTAAAGATTTATTCTGGGAGGCTTTCCCATGGATTGCAACATGCAGAGGACAGGAAAGCAGCTTCCTAGGTCACAGAAGATGCATTGGATGATGTAAAAGGTCAGCCAATGTTAAAAAAAAATCAGCAAAATGGTGTGAAGGGCAGTAGCACTGGTCACTCATCATCACATTCAGTGTATTGACCTGATTCACCACACACTCCAATTTGCAGTGGTCACTTTGTTCATCCCTATTTACAGTATAAAACAAACAAACAAGCACTGGGATATTCCACAAATTTGTCCCTAAATTGCTTTTGCCAGTCATATGATTTATTGATAGCTATTGTTACATCTGTATAGATGATAAAAACAATGTAAATGATTCACAAAACTAATTTAATTTCATGCTATCAAGCTCACAGCCTGTAAAGGATTTACAAAACTAATTAGTTTCAAAGAAATGTAATGTTTGCACACCTTGTGGGGAATGTCACTGCTTTTACCAGGCTTTATAAAGTATGCAAATATCATTAAGTTAACTTGTATAAAAGGGAACCCCAACTAGTGTTTTATCAGCTTTGCCTAAGACTTCAGGAAAGCTTCCTAATTTATAAATACAGATTTTAAAGTTGAGATTGAACAGTTGCAAGGTTTCCTGACTTGTTTTGAGCAATGTCCAACTTTCATTAGTTGAAGTATCAAATGCTTTATTCATTAATCACTTGTATTGTGTTTTATTGCTTCATATATGGTATGTTTGGAGGTATCAATATTTTAACTGTATCATTTATAAGGTGTAAGCCCTACATTACACTGGAACACCCAACTATTTGCAATGTCACTTCAGGAAATTTGGTGATGTAGCAGGATGTGTAATTGGCTGAATGATCAGACATAGAGTAACTGTAACTTGAAGTTTACTCCTGACCTGATTTTGGATTATGTACAGTACTGTAGCTTAATGATTTTGTCCCTGACCTTGCGCTCGCTTCTGATTTGTTACTGCATTACCCACTTTTTACTGAACTCGACCATGCTCTGTGACTTTGCTGCTGATTCTGCTCCACACCACTTCCAAGTGCCTGTTTGCACTGCTTAAAGCGTGAGAGTTAGTGCTTAAAGAGTTCTGCCGAAAAAAAAAAGTCAGCAGCTACAAATACTGCAGCTGCTGACTTTTAAAATAAGGACACTTACCTATCCAGGGTGCCCGCGATGTCCTCACCTGAAGCCGACCTGTCCCTCGGCTCCCGGGTGAAGGCGCTGCCATCTTCAGTAAGGGAATCAGGAAGTGAAGCCTTGCGCGCTGCATGTCCTAACTGGTCCCTGCTGTCTTCTGGGACCTGTGTATCTCCCAGGAGATAGTGGGGGGGATGGAGGAGGGCATAGATTCCTCTATATGTATTCCTGCTGTATGTCTGCTAATGTCATCTGCCACCCTGAATCCATGGACAATGTTTCACCTCAGTAAAGTAGTACACAGTTACTTACGATTGTCCTAAAAGACAGCACTCTTTTCAGTGAATTTTAGGATAGCTCCCATAACACAGTTAAACAGTTGAAGGAATACAAGACCCTGCAAGGACAACCCACTGGAACTGCAATGCTCTTTTAGCAGTTGGTGAAGGTCTCCCCACAGTGGCGGGGGTTTTCTGGGGAAGCTGCATGCTATTAGGCTGTGACCTGGCTGCTCACACAACAGTTCTGACAATGAAGGATCCATCACCTGGCTTCAGATCATATGCCCAGATACGTCTGCCTTATTAGGTGCAGCTTCCATGAGCCTGCTGAGGAAGGAAAGCAGAGAAACGTATCTGGCTTGGAGGTGCCCAAGAACTCAGGGAATTGTGGGAACAGGAATTAAAGGCATCTGTGCTTGCCTCTGAGCATGGTTAGTAAATGGGCACTCTGCTACAGTATGATCAGTACTAGTGGCACAGGGATTTAGAAGGACCTCAAACAGGAATCTCCTTTTCAGCAGGGATTATTGAAAGCATAGTAACTTCCTAAAGGGCATTTAAATGCAAAAACAGAAATATTACAGCCTGACAGTCCATAAATATGGTGGCAACATTAATTTTCATTGCTTAGGCAATTTTTAGCAAGTACAAAAACATCTGGTAATTTTTCCAGAAATATATTTGCCATGCACGCCCTGCAATTTTTTTTTTCCTTCTGACTAATCCCCCTGCCCCATGTAATGCAGATAAAGAGAGGAAGAAGAGTTCAGTCTAGATGACAACCATGGATCCCTCTATAAATGTAGTGCAGTGAGTGAGTGAAGCCGTCCAGGGACAGAAAGTATGTTATTTACAAAATCACTAGGGGAAAATCGAGGAAAAAAAAGCCTGAAAAATAGAACGTATTAGTTACGTATTAGTATATTACATTTTGGTCTTAAGATTTAGATAAGCTTTGAATATTTTTCCTTGATTAGTAGGTTTTTAATTCAATAAAAGTGATTAAAACGAAAAATGTAATTATTTAACCACTTCAGCCCCAGAAGATTTGACTGCTCAATGACCAGAGCACTTTTTACAATTTGGCACTATGCTGCTTTAACTGGTGATTGCATGGTCATGCAATGCTGTACCCAAACAAAATTTGCGTCCTTTTTTTTCCATAAGTAGAACTTTCTTTTGAAGGTATTTTATTGCCTCTGTGGTTTTTATTTTTTGCGATATTAATGGAAAAATTCCAAAAAGTTTGAAAAAAAAATGATATTTTCTACTTTTTGTTATAAAAAAATCCAAAAAAATCAATTTTAGTCATACATTTAGGCCAAAATGTATTCAGCCACATGTCTTTGGTAAAAGCATGTCAATAAGTGTATATTTATTGGTTTGCACAAAAGTTATAGCGTTTACAAACTAGGGTACATTTTCTGGAATTTATGCAGCTTTTAGTTTATGATTGCCTATCTCCTTTCTTGAGGTGCTAAAATGGCAAGGTAGTACAACACCCCCCCCCCCCCCCCCCAATTACCCCATTTTGGAAAGTAGACACCACAAGGAAATTGCTGAGAGGCATGTTGAGCCCATTGAATATTTTATTTTTTTTGTCATAGGTGATTGAAAAATGACCAAAAAATAAATAAAAATTATACAAAGTTGTCACTAAATGATATATTGGTCACACATGCCATGGTTATATGTGGAATTACACCCCAAAATACATTCTGCTGCTTCTCCTGAGTATGGGGATACCACACGTGTAAGACTTTTTGGGAGTCTAGCCACGTATAGGACCCCGAAACCAAGCACTGCCTTCATGATTTCTAAGGGTGTAATTTTTTATTTCACTCCTCACTACCTATCACAGTTTTGAAGGCCATAAAATGCCAAGATAGCACAAAATCCCCCCAAATTACCCCATTTTGGAAAGTAGACACCCCAAGCTATTTTCTGAGAGGCATGTTGAGTCCATGAAATATTTTATATTTTGCCACAAGTTGCGGGTAAATTACAAACTTTTTTTTTGCACAAAGTTATCACTGTCAAAATATAAAATATTCCATGGACTCAACATGCCTCTCAGCAAATAGTGTCTACTTTCCAAAATGGGATAATTTGTGGGGGTTTTGTGCTATCTTGACATTTCATGGCCTCCGAAACTCTGATAGGTAGTGAGGAAGTGAAATCACCATTTTACGCCCTTAGAAAGCCTGAAGGTGGTGATTGGTTTTCGGGGTCGTGTACACGGCTAGGCTACCAAAAAGTATCACACATGTGGTATCCCCGTACTCTGGAGAAGCAGTAGAATGTATTTTGGGGTGTAATTCCACATATGCCCATGGCGTGTTTGAGCAATATATCATTTAGTGACAGGTTTGTGCAAAATTTAAAAAAAAAAAATGTTTGTCATTTTCCCGAAAACTTGTGGCAAAATATAAAATATTCCATGGACTCAACATGCCTATCAGCAAATAGCTTGGGGTGTCTACTTTCCAAAAAGAGGTCATTTGAGGGGGTTTGAACTGTCCTGGCATTTTATGCACAACAATAGAAGCTTATGTCACATATCACCCACTCTTGGGCCCTTTCTGACACTTTTTGTTTACATGAAAACGTTGGTGGGTGTTGCAAATTTTTTCACACAGTATTTGCACAGTGATTTTTCAAACGCAATTTTTTGGGGAAAAAAAACACTTTTTTAAATTTGAATGCACTAAAACACACTATATGTTTTATGCAATAAAAAAGATGATTTATACAGAGTACATGGATACCAAACACGACATGCTTTAAAACTGCGCACAAACGTGCAGTGGCGACAAACTACATACATTTTTAAAAGCCTTTAAAATCATTTACAGGTTACCATTTTAGCATTGGGGGAGAGTGGTGCTTTTTTTTAATTTCATTTTGCTTTTTTATTTTATTTTTAAACTGTTCCTTTCATTTTTTTAAATCATTTTTATTGTTATCTCGGGGAATGTAAATATCCCCTATGATAGCAATAGGTATCGACAGGTACTCTTTATAGAAAAAATTGGGGTCTATTAGACCTTAGACCTCTCCTCTGCCCTCAAAGCATCTGACCACACGAAGATCAGTGTGATAAAATGCTTTCCCAATTTCCCAATGGCGCTGTTTATATCCAGCGAAACCTAAGTCATGAAATGCTTGTAGCTTCCGGTTTCTTAGGCCATAGAGATGTTTGGAGCCATTCTGGTCTCTGATCAGCTCTATGGTCAGCTGGCAGAACCACTGGCTGCATTCTCGGGTTCCCTGTTGGAACAGGAGAGCCAGAGAAAACCATGGAAGATGGTGGGGGGACATTCCCTCCCACTGCTTGTAAAAGCAGTCTAGAGGCTAATTAGCCGCTAGGATTGCTTTTACATGAAAGTTGACCGCTGGCTGAAAAGAATGATACCAAGATGATACCTAAACCTGCAGGCAACATTTTGGTATAACCACTCAAAGTCCAGCAATATACCAGTACGTTGCTGGTCCTTGTTGGGCATATATTGTATTGTTCTTTTTTTCATGCAGCCTGTGGGCTGAACGAAAAAAAGAGATTTTTTTTTATGCCCACCATTAGAATACCACCCTTCATCCACCTACTTCTAATGATGGGCATATATGCACCATTTTTGTTTTAACTGTGGTGGTGAAATCACCTCCTACAGCGCTGGAGTTGCTGATTTACGTATCGTGAGAGCAAACGCTGTTGCTGTCAAGATGGATAAATCAGTGCTGCAGCTGAATGGCATACCTGCTAAGCAAATGATGGTTGACAATAAAACAAAGTTACATTACAGTATAACAGTAAGACATACCATACCTGCAAAGCAAACACAATAAAATATAGTAAAAATAATATTTTTTTAATGCAATCTGTGCCTAAAAAATATATGCCAAAGCATGGGGGCAATCCGCCCCTAATGTTAGGAGCAAATAGCTCTTCCACCCCTGCCCCCATGCTTCACCATATATGCTCTTTTTTTTAACTGTGGTGGTAAAAATCACCTCCTACATCGCTGGAGTCGTGACTTTACGTATCGTGGGAGCAAACGCTGTTGCTGTCAGAATAAATAAACCCATGCTGCAAAGCAAATACAATAAAACTTAGTAAAATAAAATATTACAGTTCTAAAATACAGTAACAATAGAGAGAGAACAATAGATACAGAACAATGGAGAGTGAACAATAGAGCGTACAATAGAGAGCGAACATAAGAGAGAGAATAGAGAGAGAAGAAAAATAAAACCACAACTATTTTTGGCTTTTTTATTTTTAATTTTTGTGTTTTTGTGTGGTTTTTTTATTTATTAATTTTTTTGCACTTTTTTATAAACTGTAAACTGTAAACGTTCCAGATTAGGGTCTCTCAAAATGTGATGGCCATCTCATCTTTCGAGACCCTGTGTAAGTGTGCCCTAGGACTGTGCAATGCTGTACCCTACGCTAATACTCCACTAGTGTGTGGTAGCGTTCGAAACATTCACCAATGCAAAGACCAGGTTGGTCAGGACAGGAGGGAAAATAAAAGTGTCATGCCTATATTCATGCTTTCTACAGACACAACATCTTCTTTGGGAATTTCTTTGGGTAGGGGTACCAGGGAGAACATACGGAAAACGCCTCTCATGCAGAGGCATTGGGAAGTTGGGTCACAGCACTGTCTGGAAACAGAAGGGCTGTGATGATCTCTTCCTGGAATTTAAGGAAGGATCCAGTTCATCCTGAAGCTTTGTATAGCACATAAGCATTCAGCAGAGCCAAGTGGAATATATATACAAACACTATTTTATACCAGCGTCTGGCCTTACGGGCAATTAGGTATGGCGCCAGCAAATGGTCATTGAGGTCCACCCCTCCCATATTAAGGTTATATTCATGGACACAGTGGGGTTTCTCCACAACACCAGTTGCCGTTTCAATTTGGACCATCGTGTCTGCGTGAAGGGCTGACAGAACGAAAACATACTTATCATCTCTTCACTTCACAGCGAACAAATTATTACACTTCAAGCAGACTCTCTCCCCCAGCCTAAGATGGGAATCTACAAGCCACTGGGGTAAGCCCACATGCGCCAATTCCATGATCAAACAAGTGACTAAAAAGTGTCACGCTCATGTAATAATTGTCCACATACAAGTGGTACCCCTTTCCGAAATAACGGTGACACCAAGTCCCACACAATCTTACCAGCGCTCCCTATGTAGTCTGGGCAGTTCTCCGGCTCTACGTGACTATCCTTTCCCTCCTAAACCATAAAACTATATGTATAGCCTGTTGCCTTGTCACACAGCTTATACATATTGACCCCATATCTGGCACGCTTGCTGGGAACATACTGTTTGAAAGACAAGTGGCCAGAAAACTTAATCAGGGACTCATCAACGCAGACAACTTGACTGGGAGTAAACAAGGCTGCAAACTGCTGGTTGAAGTGATTTACGAGGGGCCGAATTTTGTAGAGCCGATAGTATTCAGGGTCATCCCGAGGATGACAGAGTTCATTATCATTGAAATGCATGAACCCCAAGGTCTGCTTGTATCGTGTCCTGGTCATGGAGGCAGAGAACAAGAGCATATGGTGAATTGAGTCAGTGGACCGATATGACCGCAACTCACTTTTTTTAGTTATGCCCATGAGGAGGGATAGGCCCAGGAAGGTCTTAAAATCAGACACCGTAATAGGTCTCCAATCTTTGGCAAGGGTCAACTGGGAATTAGCGGCGATGAATTGACCAGCATACAAACTGCTTTGGTCCACAATAGATCTATAGAGATCTTCCGTGAAAAACAGCAAATAAAAATCAAGTAACGTAAAATCAACTGTTTCCACCTGAATTCTGGAATGTCCAGTGAATGGGGAAGTTTGAGTGCTGCAGAAGTGGTGGGCTCCCAATTCGGATTGGCATATGTAGCACTATGGGCTCGACGGGCCTGTCTTTGTCTTCTTGGTCTGTTTGGACCTTAGAAGAAAGGGGTACACCCTGAAACCTTGTCCTGACAATCTGAATGTTAGTGCAAATAAAGTATGATGAACAGTACTCAACTGTTTTAAGAAATGAATAAGAAATCTATATTTCCTGTAAAATATGTATAGTTTTTCAGTACTCCTGGGCTCAACACTAAAAATGATTGCAGCCAAGCATCACTTTTTATTCAAGGTTAGCGTGTGGCAACTTCTAAAATACTCCATTTTAACATTGGCAAGTGTATTGTGACACGGAAAACACCTAATAAAATGTTTGTGGAGTTCTTTATTGGCCCATGTGGATTACTCATCCTCCCTGTTCTCGGGAATATCACAGTTTATTTCTCTGACTAGAACATTCCCAGTCCGCACTTGCTGTCATTTTCCCACAGATAATATTGTAATAAGAAAACTATATGAGCCAAGTACTTGGTACTCGGAAGTTAACATGGCACATTGTCACAGGCAAAGCAGACATCTATCTCTTCAGCTGCTGAATTGTGATTAGTTTGATAACAAACTAGATTTGTTCGCTATGATTGCTAAACTGTTCTTGCTATCTGACCAACAGAAGCCAGCTTTATCAGGCTTTATTTTGGAAAGAAAAGTACAAGCAGCACACATACAATTTTCTAGAAATGATATTAAAACTGTGCTCTGTTTAGAGCAGTGGTCTCAAACTGGCGGCCCTCCAGCTGTTGCGAAACTACAACTCTCTTCTGTTTGTTGGATTTTAACATGTCAATAAAACAATATTCATATATGTCTGTTAACTCTTCTATTACCTTATTGCTTTAAAACTATAGTCATTTGGAGGGTAGCTGCTAATCAATTCACTTTCTAAAGTACCATATGCATGCTTTTTCTGATATGTATTTTGTTTATGCCAAAGGGCATAAACAAGCAATGGGAGTTTTTTTGGCCAAGCTTCAGGGCTGATGCAAATGACTGACAAGTATGGCAAATACATTAAGCAACACTTTTGAATGCTGCACAGATTTTTTATTTTACCTACTGAGAACGCTTGACTGCGTAGTCAAATTTATTCAAAAGGTGAACATCTCAAGGCAAGAATACTTTTTGTTTACCCCTTTTACTTCTTACCTCACTTCTCTCCATAGAAATCCATCAATAAAGTACAGGTCACATATCTCCTGGAGCCTCACCTATTAGCAGAGCACTAAGAACTGCAGAACTCTCTACATGACATAGGCACACCTTGCAGAGCTAGAGGGTTACGTTGTTGAGACTAGTCAGCCAGCACACTGCTAGCCAGCCCAAGTTAACTGTACCAACAACAGGAATGCTGCACACTGAGATGCAAAATAATATTCTTCATTCATCAAAATAGCCAGCAGGAACAGGTTCTATTCTAATTTGTTTCGCACTGAGCGTTGCGATTTCTCAAAGAATGAGAAAGCTGCTACACCACTATATATAAAAACATCAGTTATTCCCACGTGACTAAGAACAACATTCATTATTTAAACACTTACCCACTTCCCATCCTTAGGATGTCATCCCTGTATTGTTTTTTAGGGCTGGTGATTCTCTTTGATGTAAAAGCCAAGTAGCTGCTGGATTGCTCTTACAGGCTGCGGGAGGGGTCGCCCACCTGTCCCGATGGAGAGCCCAGCACTGAGGAATTAAAGGGGCAGTGCTGTGATTAGCAGTTCTTGAATCGTTTTTTATATGTTCATTTAGGAAATACTTACGTGATATATAGGGGAATATTTATCTACGGGTGAATATCATTCTATATTAGCACATCTACAGTATAGAGATTTTGAATGTTAGGAGGGGTAGCACTGTAATCTTTCAGTATATTCAAATTTTCAAATTAACTGTAATTAAAAGGGGCTTGTTGAACTCTATTTGAAAGGACCTTTTAATTAAACGCATTAGACTCCACTAACTCCACATTTATTTTTCTTCTAAATAGCTTGTTTGGGCCAAGCTGGCCCAAAGGAACTATTTACTGCACTAACAGGTGTGTTTGCTAGGTGCGTTGTATTATCTATATTTAGCCTCAGCTATGTACAGTATACATCTCTGTGTTCTGGCAGTGGGACAGAGACTTCCCACTCCCAGAACAAAATAAAGTTGGCCTGAGCACTGCTCAGCCATTCATGGGAGCTTAGCATTCTATGATTTAATACAACGCTCCCTCTGGCTGGCTGAGGCAGAAATCATGATGTATTCATGAAATACAAACCTTCCCGTGAATGGCTGAGCAGCCTCTGTCCCACTGCCGAAACACAATGCTGTATACTATGTGTAGCTGAGTCTTTACACAGGCAATACAGTGAACCCAGCAAGTGCAGTAAATAGTTTATTTGGACCAGCTTGGCTTCATCAATACAGTATAGTAAGTGAGCATGGTCACTCTAGCTGGTGGAAATGAGAAAAGCTGGGCACTCATATTTATGTAATTTGGTATTGCTTGATAGTCCAATATTATTGGTAATGTGTATTATATTTAGGGTTGCCACTTTTTCTAGAAGCCAAACCCGAACACTTTAGCAGCACACAGCAAAACATTTTTTTGTTAGCATACACTATAGGATTGTAACAGACCTGGGATACCTTTGGGCGCTCCAAAGAGAATACTAATGTGGCGTGCATAGTGCCCCCTTACCCTCCTGTCAGGCCCAGTTCTGAGCCACATTCCTGTCTGAATATTGTGTCTGGGTTTCAGGCGGACTGAAATCCGGAAACATGATTCAAAACCTGAACTGTAATAGTGAAAACTACCAACCCGCGCAAATGGGAGCTGGTTAAACTAATATAGATTAATGAGCAGCATGTTATAATCGTGACTGAAAAGTGAAAAACAATTGAAAAACAACTAATGAATTAATTGCAAACCGCGCTCCCTGTAAGGTGCAAGTGCAGATAACACACTCTAATGTAAAGTAAATGTAGTGTATATATATATGTAGGAAGGCCAGTATGGTGGCCTGAATTTATGGGAGGAGCCCGGGGGGTACTTAAGCAGCCCGCTCACCTGTGGTGCTTGTCGGTTTCCTGTGCGCGATATACGTCACTAGGCCGACTATTCGATATACCAGCGTCCGCAAGTTCTTGCCTCGCAAGTTCCCGTATTTCGATATTCCGTACTCAAACCTTCGAAGTCCGCGTTTTTCGTTCGTATTTTGTACCACGCGTCTGGCTTGGCTGTCGCAGGTAAGGTCCCGTCGGACTTTTCGTTTTTATATCATGTCACTAAACCGTGATTTCAAATTTTCGTTTCACTCGCATTTCACAAACTGCAATGTATATCGCTTGTACGTTCGATATGTTACCATTTCGACAGCACCGCGACACAGACGTCGCTTCATTTCTAGCATGTCGGTATTCAAAACGAAAAAAAATATATATATGCGTCGGTAGACAGCCATAGCGAGTCGCAATTTGCAATTTATCAAGTCAGTTCGATACCAACCATTTCTCATTTCTGAAACATTTCTAAACTCATTTCTGACATTTCAAATTTAATCAGATCAAGTCAGTTCAATACCAGTCATTTCTCATTTCTGAAACATTTCTAAACTCATTTCTGACATTTCAAATCATTTCAAACATTTCTCATTTCGGTCACCTACCGCGCTCCGATTCGAATCCAGTCGCACCAAAAGATGCACCGATTCGTTCCGGTGTGCCCCAGTTGTTACGGCCTCATTTCTATACATGCTCCAGAGTTACGTTATTGTCTGTCATTAGTACCTCTGTCATGCTTATCATTTCATTTCCACGTATCACGTCCCGACACGAATCCAGTCGCATGCAAAATGCACCGATTCGTCTCGGCGTGCCCCAGGATTGGCCTCATTTCTATACATGCTCCAGAGTTACGTTTTCAGTCATTCATACCTCTGTCATGGTTCATTTCATTTCCACCTATCACGTTCCGACATGAATCCAGTCGCATGGCAATGCACCGATTCGTCTCGGCGTGCCCCAGGATTGGCCTCATTTCTATACATGCTCCAGAGTTACGTTTTCAGTCATTCATACCTCTGTCATGGTTATCATTTCATTTCCACCTATCACGTTCCGACATGAATCCAGTCGCATGGCAATGCACCGATTCGTCTCGGCGTGCCCCAGGACTGGCCTCATTTCTATACATGCTCCAGAGTTACGTTTATCAGTAATTCGTACCTTCTGTCATGGTTATCATTTCATTTCCACCTATCACGTTCCGACATGAATCCAGTCGCATGGCAATGCACCGATTCGTCTCGGCGTGCCCCAGGACTGGCCTCATTTCTATACATGCTCCAGGGTTACGTTTATCAGTAATTCGTACCTTCTGTCATGGTTATCATTTCATTTCCACGTATCACGTTCACACATGAATCCAGTCGCATGGAAATGCACCGATTCATTATGGCGTACCCCAGGGCTCGGCCTCATTTCTGATACATGCTTCAAAGTCCGGATCATAGCTAATCGCAGACATCGGGGGATGGATCCATGTCTCTGCCATGCAGCTTACTACCATTTCACTCCCACAACGCATCACCGTTTCGGAACCAGTCGCATCTGACATGCACCGATTCTTTACGGAATGCCTCGCTGGTTCCAAACAGCATTTCATACCTATACCAGAGCTCGGTTGGTTGCCAGTCGCAAACACGGCACAACCAATTCAAGCCTCGGTCTAATAATCATTTCTCTCATTTCATTTCATACGGTGCTCCGATTCGAATCCAGATGCATCAAACAGGCACCAGATCGTCCCGCGTGCACCAATGTTTTCACTTGCCTCATTTCAATACATGCTCCAGAGCCCGGTTCTCGGTCGAATCAATGACGACGACCAGGCCGGACCTCTGTCATGGAGTCCATTCATAATCAAGGCAAACATTTCGAATCATTTCATTGTCATACAAATCGTTGCTTCAAAAAATCAGTTAGCAATCCCTTCACGAATTGTCACCTTTTCGTTTTTCTCAGGTCAGTCAAAGTTCAGTAGGTCCACCCTGCACCAGGTTGGACGATATCCCCCCAGGTAAAAAAAAAAAAAAAAAAAAAAAAAAGGGGGAATGGGAGAATAAGTCGGGTAAGTATGACTCAGCGGATCAAAGAAAAAAAAAAAAACTTGAAATTCATCTCACCCCTAATAGGTTACAGTCAACCAGGAAACAAAAGCTCAAGAGAATCCTCACCAGAGCAACTATGTCTCAGACCGGCAGCGAAGACCTCACGGCCCCTCTGTCACCTTCTCCAGTCTCAGAAAGCGGCAGCGTGCAATCCCTTAGGGGATGGACTATCCCCAAACTGACGGCAGAGCTCAGACGCAGAGGTGTCCCCTTCCCCGCCACAGCAAGGAAAGGCGAGCTTTTCAAACTCCTCTTTCCCCCACCAGCAGCAGGACCCAGTACCCAACAGGCATCCCTTCAGTCGATATCATCGGCCATTTCACAGTTACACACGATGGTGTCATCTCTATCCACCTCAGTGGCAGACGTCCAAACCAGGGTTGCACTTCTGGAGGCCCGACCGGCCACGGCTGTCCCCGACCCAACGGCAACTCAAAGCTTGACACCTCTTCCTGCAGGTACCTCAGGCTCGAGCCATATTGTCTACCCCTCCCACCTGGTCCCAACCAGTATCAGGAAGGACATCTTGGACGGCAAGGACGTCAACCTGGCCTCTCTCCTCATTTCCGTGCATGATTTGGCAGAAAATAAAGCCTACTCCTGGGGTGACATATCAGTGGTCCTTAAAGCCAAAGACCCCAGATTGAACCGCAAGCTAACAGTCTCAGAGTTTACCCTGGCCTTTGGCATGCTCAGAGATGTCCTGTGCTCAGCCACCCCTAGCAGGCGGGAAGAGCTGGACTTGTATCTCCATACTGTGGTAGACTTGGGCCACAAGTACGGAGGTTTTGCCTTTTACGACTACCATCGTTCCTTTTCAGCCAAGGCCGCGGCCAGACTCATACAGTTCCAGATCACGACAGATTGGAGTCTCATGGATACAGAGCTCTTCTGCCGCCACTTTGCCGGCTTACGCTCACCTCTGTGTGCGATTTGCCAGTCTTCCACCCACACTGCCACCTGGTGCGCCAATACGGCAACCAGACGGCCTTTCGAGTTTCCCTCTACCTCAGGTTCAGTACAGGGTCAGCCGATCCCTGAACCAACGCCTCAGGTGGACAAACTCGGACGCCCAGTCCGAACCGTGGGAGGGGCAGCCATCTGTAATAACTTTAATCAGGGGTCCTGCAACTTCAGTCAGTGCCGTCTACTTCACCTCTGCACCTTATGTCATAGAGCACACCCTAGGATTTTGTGCGAAGTCAAGCAACACAAGAAGGCGTGACTAAGCCGGATCAACCTCTTATGGTTAGGATGGTATCTCACTTCACATCCCACCCCTTCCCTGGCCACCTTCCTTATCCAAGGCTTCACAGCAGGCTTTCACACCGGCCTCATTTCACTACCCCACACTACCCACGAATGTGCCAATCTTCGTTCGGCAGCCATTGACGAACAAGCCATAGATCAGCTCTTACAGGCAGAGGTGGATCGAGGTTACGTGATAGGCCCTTTCAGTTGCCCCCCTTTCAACACATGGAGAGTCAGCCCTATTGGGCTTGTCAAGGGCAAGTTTTCAAATAAATTGCGTTTGGTGTACGACTTGTCTGCGCCTCATTCTTCCCACATACCCAGCCTCAATTCCCTGATCCCCTCCGAGGAGTTTTCCCTAAAATATTCTTCCGTGGACATGGCAATACAAGCGATCATCAAAGCAGGCACAGGCGCCTGGCTCTCCAAAGCCGACATCTCGGATGCCTTCAAGCTCCTGCCCATCCACCCATCCCTTTGGTGCTGGCATGGCATCAAGTGGAAGGAAGCATATTATTTTGCTACAAAGCTCACCTTCGGTTCGAAGAGTAGCCCGTGGCTCTTCGACACGTTCGCCCAGTCCCTCGGTTGGATACTATTACACAAGGGTCAATGCCATGAAGTCATCCATTATCTAGATGACTTCCTACTGATAGAACCACCCAGCAAGCCCCCAGGAGATCTCGACAAACTTAGGGTAATTTTTGGAAACCTCAATGTTCCTATTGCCGAGCACAAAGTCGATGGCCCAGCAAATAGCATCACTTTTCTCGGGGTCAGCTTGGATACCTGCGCAATGCAAGCCAGTCTCCCCCTCGACAAACTAACACGCATTAGGGCAGTCCTTCACGAGTTTACACACACCAAGGACTGTACCAAAAAACAGTTGCAGTCCCTCCTGGGTATGCTCAACTTCGCTATGCGAATTATTCCACAAGGCCGCACATTTGTATCACGCCTACTCAGATTTCTGTCGGAAACTCAAGACCCTGATCAGATTCTGAATTTAGACTCCGCAGCCATAGCGGACCTATCCATGTGGGAGGAATTCTTGTCCGCCTGGAATGGCATATCTCTATTCATACCTATAGTTTCGGTCCATTCACCCCAGGTGGTAACGGACGCCGCAGCCTCCACAGGTTTCGCGGCAATTTTTGGCCATCATTGGTTTTCAGGACCCTGGCCTCAACAGATACTATTGATACCCGGCTTTTCCCAAACATCTGCCCTCTTTGAGCTTTACCCCATAGTGGCAGCCGCACAACTCTGGGGCCACCACTGGACAGGACAAACTGTAGTCTTTAGCACCGACAACCAGGCCACGGCAGACATCATCAACAAAGGCAGGTCCAAGTCCCTAGCAGTCATGTCCTTCCTGCGCAGGTTGGTACAACTGTCTTTACAACATCAGTTCAATATACACTGTGCATTTATTCCCGGCAGATACAACTCAGCAGCTGACGCATTGTCACGTTTCAATTATTCCTCCTTTTTCAAACAGGTTCCCGATGCCGATCCAATGTCGGCCCCTATCCCTGTCTGGTCACAACTGACCCTGGACTAGATCAACATTTACACGGAGCTACACAACTCATAAATCATTCCCTCTCCTACAACACACTTAAAGCCTACCAGACAGCTTGGAAGGCCTTTAACAAATTCCTCACGTCCTGCCGTAAAGGACCAACAGATATCAAGCAGGTACTGGCCTTCACTGCACACTGCCACACGCAGTTGGCCTTATCCTACAATACCATCCGGCTATACCTAGCCGGCATTCAACATTTTATGGCGCTTGAAGACCCCACGAAATCTTCACTATTCTCATCTCACGCTATACGAGCCGTTTTAAGGGGAATCCAGAAACAACAACCAGTCATCAGCACTAAGCGCTTGCCCATTACGGGACCCATCTTTAGGGACATGTCAACTATTCTGGCTACCTCGCCATTCGGTCTGCTCCGCAGCACGGTCTTACAAGCAGCGATATATCTAGCGTACTATGGGTTCATGCGCCCTGGCGAATTCACCTCTAACAAACCCACAGACCGAGTACTATGCAGACGACACTTACTTAGATACCAAGACCACTTCATCCTGCACCTCGAGGTCTCTAAAACCCAGCAAACGGGCTCAGGAGCGAACATTCACCTCTTCAAAACCGACAACAGCTGGTGTCCAGTCGCCGTACTCAACCGGCTCCTGTCACTCCTGCCTGAACAACCAGACAGCAGTCCCCTTCTACCGTTCCCAGTTAAACCCTTAAACGCCTCTCAGTTTGTGGAACACATAAGAATACTTCTCCGCAATCTTCATCTTAACCCTAGTCAGTATTCCGGACACTCGTTTCGCATCGGAGCAGCCTCCGCGGCATCCCGCCACGGGGTTCCGGACCACATCATCAAAAGACTGGGCAGGTGGAAGTCAGCCTGCTTCGCCCGGTATATCCCCAACCCACAAACAGAGATGGCACAGGCATTCTCCAAATTGGCTCAATAAATAATTGAAAATCAATAAAATCATAACCCTACCTGAATGTTTTTGCCCCCTTATTTTGGCATACCGGCCATTAGACCAAGGCACACTTTCAGGTCCATTTCATAAGCTAAGTCCACACTTTCAGGTCCATTTCCGATGCTAAGTCCTATCTTTACTATAAGTGGTATCCATGTACATACCGGTCATAGGGCTCCAACCATAAGTAGGAAGGCCAGTATGGTGGCCTGAATTTATGGGAGGAGCCCGGGGGGTACTTAAGCAGCCCGCTCACCTGTGGTGCTTGTCGGTTTCCTGTGCGCGATACCCACCCTCCCATCCCCATTTCACAGCATTTCTCAAACTATTCATTTCATTCATTTCTCTTACAGAATAATCATTTCTTAAACCAGGGTATGCCCCCTTATTTTGGCATACCGGCCATTAGACCAAGGCACACTTTCAGGTCCATTTCATAAGCTAAGTCCACACTTTCAGGTCCATTTCCGATGCTAAGTCCTATCTTTACTATAAGTGGTATCCATGTACATACCGGTCATAGGGCTCCAACCATAAATATATATAGTGTCAATAGTGATACTCATAGGTAAATATCACCTAGGTAAATATCACCTAAGTGAAAACAGCAAAAAATCAAACATCAAAAATTGAAAAATCAAAACAAAACAGAAACAAGTGAAAGCAACAGTTCAAATTCAAAATGAGGTCAAAAAATGAAATTCAAAAATTATATTAAAAAAAGTGTTCAAATAATGTTGAAATCGGACTCCTGGATGAATCATCCTGGGGTACAGTAAGGCATCAGACAACAGTAATCCACATCCATCACCGGCCACACAGCCTACTCACCAGATTGTGGTGACTCCCATGACAGGAGTCGAAGAACACTTCAAGAACAACCAAGGAAGCTCCACACGATCACGGCTTAGCTGCTTGGCATGGAATTTCTGGCACAGAAAACAACTTGAAAAGGATATCTCTTCCGCCTAAAAACAATGGCAAAACTCCTGGTGCAGTAAACCTGAGGTCACTACTTGGCTTGCCCTCGATCGCTATATCAATTCCAAAAACATGACCAGCATTGAAATCTATACACTTTTGCTTATAGGTGTCCCTCATTCACATCTCAGAAAGTTGGGAGGTATGGTTTCAGTGCTCATCGAACAGACATGGTCCGCTGTTGTCACCAACAGAAATCTATGATGAAAAATCCATGCACCAGTTGATGGAACGTATGCAGGCAAATTCAAACAGGCTTCATGAGATTAGCAGTGCTATAGGGGGAGATTTGCTAAAACAGGTACATAGAGAATCTGTTGTAGCTGTGACAACCTTACCTCCCAACTTTCTGAGATGTGAATGAGGGACACCTATAAGCAAAAGTGTATAGATTTCAATGCCGGTCATGTTTTTTGAATTGATATAGCAATCGAGGGCAAGCCAAGTAGTGACCTCAGGTTTACTGCACCAGGAGTTTTGCCATTGTTTTTAGGCGGAAGAGATATCCTTTTCAAGTTGTTTTCTGTGCCAGAAATTCCATGCCAAGCAGCTACAGTGTTACCTGAGTTCCAGCACCTGAACAAAGCCGTGATCGTGTGGAGCTTCCTTGGCTGTTCTTGAAGCGTTCTTCGACTCCTGTCATGGGAGTCACCAAAACCTGAACTGTCGGGGTGAATCCCCGACACTTGGCAACCCTAATTATAATTGATAAAGGAATTTGCATAAATCTAATTTAAACAGAACCCTTCATTTGTGACTTTGAGAAGCCCCTAAAAGCACACACATCTTCAGAATATCATCTGCTTTATCATTTTTTAGCTTCTGCTCAGTGTGAGATTTTAAACCCTGGAAATAGAACACATCCATACAACTGAGTAGTTATACAAATACCCAAATTATTTATAAAATGGAACAGCCTACAGCTTAGTAACATAACAACATAAACCATTTCAATAACATTTGTTTTTCCCCCTACACATGTTGTTAACTTTGTACAATCTTTTCTTGATCTTCAATATACTGCACCCATGAGTCTCAATAGTTAGCTAAAGCATCACATACAGTTACCGCAGTTGCTTGTTATCCACCCTTTTGCTTTATTCTCTCCTTCCCCTTTCCTTATCTTTTTATAATAAAGCGGAGTTCCGCCCACCCCTTTAAAAATTAAAAGTCAGCAGCTACACATACTGTAGCTGCTGACTTAACATTAGGACAATTACCTGTCCTGGAGTCCAGCGATGTCCGCACCACAGCTGATCTTTTCATCAGATAGTCAGGTGCTGCCACCACCATTGCAGGTAAGGGAACCCATCAGTGTAGCCTTTTGGCTTCATGGCCGGGTCCCTACTGCCTTCTCTCACTGGCCCAGCAGAAGGGGAAGAGGAGGGGGACTGAGCAGCTGACGTAATTTGCAGTGGCCCGTTCTCCCGGAAGTGGGGACAGGGTACCTGTAAAAAAAGGTACCCACTCCCCCCCCCCCCTGCTGGGTGGAACTCTGCTTTAATACAACATGAGAACTTAACATCATATTATCTCCATGCCCTGTTTTAGCCAAAATCTTGTGGGGAAGGTTTAGGCCATGGGTTCTCTGTGACTCTCTAGCTGTTGTGGAACTACAAATCCCATGAGGCATTGCAAGGCTGACAGTTACATGCATGACTCCCAAAGGCAGAGGCATGATGAAACTTGTTATATGGGTTTTATGTGCAAACATATGGGAGTAATATATATACTGTGCATATATATATATATATATATATATATATATATATATATATATATATATATATCAATTGCCTGGTAGCACAAATTGCTAATCAGCCAATTACATGGAAGCAACTCAATGCATTTAGGCATCTAGATGTAGTGAAGACGACTTGCTGAAGTTTAAACCAAGCATCTGAACGGGGAAGAAAGGGGATTTACAGTAAGTGACTTTAAAAGTAGCATGGTTGTTGGTGCCAGAAGGGCTGGTCTGAATATTTCAAAAAACTGCTGATCCACTGGGATTTTCACGCACAACCATCTCTGGGGGTTTACAGAGAATGGTCCAAAAAAGAGAAAATATCCAGTGAGCGGAAGTTGTGTGGACGAAAATGTCTTGTTGTTGTCAGAGGTCAGAGGAGAATAGGGAGATGGGTTCAAGATAATAAAAAGTCAACAGTAATTAAAAAAAAAACACTTGTTGCAACCAAGGTATGCAGAATACCATCTCTGAATGCATAACACATTGAGCCTTGAAGCATATGGGCTACAGCAGCAGAAGACCATACCGGTGCCACTCCTGTCAGCTAAAAACAGGAAACTGAGGCTAAAATTCGCACAGGCTCACTAAAATTGGGCAATAGAAGATTGGAAAAATGTTCCCTGGTCTAGTGAGTCTCGATTTCAGCTGCGACATTCAGATGGTAGGGTCAGAAATTGGTGTAAACAACATGAAAGCACGGATCCATCCTGCCTGTATCAACGGTTCAGGCTGATGGTGATGTAATGATGTGGGGGATATTTTCTTGGCACACTTTGGAACCCTTAATACCAATTGAGCATCGTTTAAATGCCACAGCCCACCTGAGTATTGTTGCTGACCATGTCCATTCCTTTATGACTACAGTGTACCCATCTTCTGATGGCTACTTCCAGCAGGAAAAGGCACCATGTCACAAAGCTCAAGTCATCTCACCACTGGTTTCTTAAACATGACAATGAGTTCACTGTACTGCAAAGGCTTCCACAGTCACCAGATCTCAATCCAATAGAGCACTTTTGGGATGTGGTGGGACGGGAGATCCGCATTATGGATGTGCAGCCAACAAATCTGCAGCAACTGTGTGATGCTATTATGTCAATGTAGCGCACCCCCCTAAGGAGCCGCAAGTAGAAAGGGATCCCCCACCTTGCACAGCCAGGCACAACACATGTTCACAAGCACACTGCAGTCAGGAAACAGTCCAGTGCTTTTTTTTTATTGAGGTGCTAAAACTTGGATAGGGATAAGGGTATTATGGGATGCCCACTTAACTTGCAAACTTCTTCAGGGACACTTAACTATACCTCTTCTGCCTCCTGCATAAAACTTGCTTGCAGAACAATCACAGATCCAGCTGGCACACTATTTGTATGGGCTCTGACAGGGCACTCTGTCAGAACCAGCAATTTCCCAGTACAGGCAGGGACCGCGGCTCCTTTTTGTTGTGTAGCAAAAAGTCCCAGTGTCCAGCTGTTCTCCTGTTGCTACTGATCCCAGCACCACCTCTTCAGGCACTGCCAGCCCTGGCTGCAGCTACCTCTTTCGATAGTCCTCGGGGCCAATCTTCCCACAGTCTTCCCAGACTGTCCCACTCACCAGCCACCCGGCTGTCTTCTCCCTGGAGATCTCCTAGACGTGCTGTCTGTCTCCGGCTGTCCTCACACCTGCTCCCATGCATCCAGGAAGTATTCCTCTGTGTGTTGTAGAGGGGCCTTCCAGCACCTGAGCTCCCAGACCCGAGGTCACCTCCCCCCAGACTAGGGAATTACTCTCAAGGGTCTCCGACAGCCTCCTAGCACAATCTCTAACTTCCACCCGAACTCTCCTGCCCTGTTGGGCTGACCCTGAGTGTTTATGAGATGGCCTGCCCCCTACCAACCAATCTGTTAAGGATTGGTCAGGGCCCTCATGAATACTCCAGACAGTTCCTCCTAACCTCCCTCCCATTCTTCTGGAAGTTTCTCACCAGTTCCAGAAGTAGGGGGAGGTACCAGGGATGTTGCCTGCCTCCCTGGATCATTCACCCTGCCCCAGATTCAAACACAGGCTTGGCTGCCAAACATTTTACCTACAGTAACAAACTAAAAAAATAACCCTACCTATTCTAGCACACTAGAGGGTGCTACATCAATATGGACCAAAATCTCTGAAATGTTTCCAACACCTTGTTGAATCTATGCCAAAAAGAATTAAGGCAGTTCTGAGGGCAAAAGGGGGTCCAACCCAGTACTAGCAAGGTGTATATAATAAAGTGGCCGGTGAGTGTATATGCTGTATATAAAGCCTTTGACAGTGGAATTTGGCCCTACATGCTGACTCTTTTGCAGCAGTATGGCTTTACTGGTGAGTTTCTATATGGCTTCCAAGCTTTGTATCAGATTTCTAAAACTAGAAATAAAATTCCAGTGTGTAATTCTGTTTTTTTTTTGCTGGGCTGGAGCACCTGTCAAAATTGCCCTCTTCCCCCTTACACTTTGCATTAGCTATGGAGCCCTTAGCCACTAGTAGGGATGAGCCGAACATTCCCCTGTTCGGTTCGCACCAGAACATGGGAACAGGAAAAAAGTTTGTTCGAACACGCGAACACCGTTAAAGTCTATGGGACACGAACATGAATAATCAAAAGTGCTAATTTTAAAGGCTTATATGCAAGTTATTGTTTTAAAAAGTGTTTGGGGACCTGGGTCCTGCCCCAGGGGACATGGATCAATGCAAAAAAAAGTTTTAAAAACGGCCGTTTTTTCAGGAGCATTGATTTTAACCCCTTCCCGCCGACCGTACGCAGATATGCGTACTCGGCTTTCTGGGGATATACCGGGATGATGCCTGTAGCTGCAGGCATCATCCCAGTACCGTTGTTTACAGCGGGCGATCGGCTACCCGTGTATAACAACCGATGTGGCTAAAAGCCGCTCGGTTGTTATACCGGAGGAGCGGGAGGGGACATCCCCCCTCCCGCCGCCTCCCGCCGCTGTTACCGGGCCTCCCGATCGCACGGGCGCTTTTGGGAGCAGTTCCGAGGTTGTCCGTGTTCGTACCCGGTGCTTTCAAGGTAGTCACAAATTTCTTCCCCCTATGGGTGATTAGGTTCGGACGGATGGGTGAGGGATGACATGTGAATGTGCGGTATAGCATCTGTGGCCATTCCTTTGGGCATGGGGTGATTGGTTTCATGCATGACGGCCCGCAAACATAGTAAAAAATATTCCTCAAATGTTGTAATGTACTTTTTATATTATTGCATTTGTAAGGCTGTATACAGAGTATCTGACTGTTATTTTTTCTATAGATTATAGAGTAGCGCTTTAGGTAAAACCATCTGTCCCTGAGGAAGCCGTTTCCGGCGAAACATGTAGGACTCCTTTAATACCTATTCACGGGACGGGCCACCACACTCCCAGGCTGAATCTCGTTGAAAATCGCTACTAAGGATTTTAAATGGTCTAATTTTTGATGCACACCTAATCTTTGTAATCTGTATAATTTGTTTTTTAGGACTTTTGTTAATAAAAATATATGTTTTTACCTAAATGAGGTTGTTGTCTTTGGCACTGCTATAATCCCTATATACCTTCCTCCCTTTTTTGATGATTCTTACAAATCGCGGGATGAGGTGCCGTATATCATAGAGGATCACCCAACCACTTATCAGTACCTGACCCCCACCTGTGTGGAAAGTGTTTTAATACACAAAACCTTGGCTGGCTGTCCTCCTAACTTTATACCAGTGCCAAAAAACTTTTTAGATCACTGTTGTATTTACTTGTACCTTTGTATCTTTATATCAATTTTGTTTTTGAGATTTTTTCCTCTAATTAGTTATTGGTATTTATATCTTTTCGAAACTGTGGGGCTATTTTCCCTGACATCATGGCCGACTTTTGTGGGGAAGCCTGGGGGGAATTTATGACGAAAATTCAAACTTCACATACAATCTCAAATATTTCCGACATTGAACTCGATAAATGCTTTATTAGATTCCAACGCTTATTAGAAAAGAAAGTGCGTATCTATTGGCACAAGGTGTACTTTGAAAAATACATTGAACACCAAATTGTCCCATGGGGACTCAGAATACAGATCTTTCCCAATATTAAAAAAAACCACAGACCCTCTCAAGAAAGCTTGGAAAGATAATCTACAAGCATGCTCTTTTAGTATGATCAGCATGCTATGTCAGGAATATGAGAAGGAATTAAATTCACTTGATACTTCAATCAATGAATGGCTCTCCGAGCGTGCTGCCGACATGTCTTCCCCGAGGTTCGCCCAAAGGGATAAAAACCTTCGGGCCCACCTCGAGGAATACACGGTAGAGATAATCAATAATAAAGAAAACAAGTTTTTGCGTGATAAACTTGCACATACCAATGGCTATGCCTATAGATGGGATAGTAATGTCCCTAAACAACCTACCAACAAACCTAGTTCTGAGAATGTACCTAGAAATAACAATGAAGCACCTAACATTTTCTCCACTTCATTCTCTTCTAGTTCGTCTATCACATATCGTGATCTTTCACAAGACAGGATTCCAAAAAGAAGGAAAGGAGAGTTAGCTACCACGTCCACGGATTCCATCCGACGCACTTTTGGAGCCACAAACGCCACCAAGTCTATGTTGGCCCGACCTAAATCCACCAGCACTTCCACTCTGCTCACACGAGCACTACCACGACCCCCACTAACGAGCACTCGTTCTGTGCACCCGGTACCCATTTCAACAACTACGGCACCTCTTGCTCTCCCTGCTCCCCTTGGAAGACGGGTAAGTGAACCGAATCTGATCACTATGTTTTCCCCTACACAACAATCCATGGACCCTAAGTTAGCACCTATTTTTTTACCCCAGGCACTGGACTCAGTACAGAGTCCCACACCTCAGCACCTAGAAGCCCCAGGCCCCAACGAACACATGACTTAGATGTTATAAATTTATCCTCATTCTCCTTAACTCCACAACAGATCAAAGTACTTCAACTAGGCCTCACTTTCTGCCCTTCTGCAGAATTTGACAAATTCCAATTTGTTAAGGACATTCACCTTTTTGCAAGAAAACTACTATACAAGGTTATCTATGATAAACCCTTACAAACTCAAACCGCAGAGCCATCATTGGAAAATACGGTCCCCACATTGGCCGAAATTCAGGCCCTTGAGGACTTACTCACACTTCTTGAAGAGGGAGGAACCGAGGATGAATGCCAGCTACAGCTTGACTGTGGTGGCATTGTAGTCTCCGGTGTTTCCTTTCCTCCCCCGTCCTCCTTTAAACCTAAATCCAAATCCTTCCCTTCCCTTTCAGTTAACCCAAACATTTGGGCTTTTGTAGAACAAATTTCTCATACTGTCAAACACTACGAATTTTCCCCTTCTCATCCATCTAATTTGTCTCTTGCCCTAAAACAGGCCCTCAAATCTTTACAGAACCACCCTGGGCTGGTAATTAAGCCGGCTGATAAGGGTGGGAATGTGGTCGTTATGGATGTTGCGGCATATGAACTCATGTGCCGCAACATCCTGGACAATAAAAACTGGTACCGACCTATTTCACGCACTTTGATTGATAACTTTGCCACTGAATACTACGAACTTATTTTTTCTGCGTACCAAAAAGGGACTATTGATGCCAATACCTGGAAATTCCTTAATGTAAAGGACCCCAAAATACCCACATTTTACGCTTTACCCAAAGTTCATAAATCTCTTAAGTGTCCTCCAGGCCGTCCTATTGTGTCAGGTTGTTTAAGTCTGACTGAAAATGCAAGTGCGCTTGTTGATAAATACTTAAATCCACACGTTTTGGCACTTCCTTCTTATGTTAAGGACACTATACATCTCCTTCGTATTTTAGAGACTCTACACCTACCGCCCGATGTTTGGCTGGTGGCGCTGGACGTGGAGAGTCTGTATAATACCATACCCCACAGTACAGGCATCAAGGTAATCTCTCATCTGTTACAAGAAAGGGGCTCACAATTTGAGGCCTACGGCCAATTTGTTCTTGATTTGTTAAAATTCATTTTGACGCGAAATCATTTTGTGTTCGGTACTTCCCACTTCCTCCAGGTACAGGGTGTTGCTATGGGTACTAAATGTGCACCATCTTACGCCAATCTGTACCTGGGGGGGTGGGAAAGAGAACTATTTGCTAACCCTGACCTCGCCAGATTTCTGTGCCACGTGGTGTTGTGTCACAGGTATATTGACGACGTTATATTCTTTTGGTCTGGCACATATGACCATCTTCAACAATTTGTGGACAGTCTAGGGACTAACTCATACAATCTCAAATTTACGATGGAATGTAGTCAGCACAGGATCACCTTTCTGGATCTAGAGATTCAACTGGATCCTGAGGGTAATCTCTTTACATCTCTGTACCGCAAAGAAACATCTGGAAATACTATTCTTCACGCCAATAGTGCGCATCCCAAACCACTCTTAAATAGCATTCCATACAGTCAATACCTCCGTATCAGACGTAACTGTTCACACGATGAGGATTTTTTTGCAGCCTCCCGTGACTTGTATGGGAGATTAAAGAACAGAGGATATAGTCACAGACTGTTAAAACGAGCTTTTAACAAAGTCAAAAAACTTGATAGGAAGAAATTGATTCATTCCTACAAACACAGGGACAATTCTCAGCCTGTCCGCCTGATAACACAGTTCTCACGACATCATAATGAAGTCACAGAAATATTGAACAAATTTTGGCCCCTTCTTACTGCAGACAAGACTATAAAGAAATACATTCAATCTCAGCCCCAGATCACCTATCGACGTTCTCCATCACTAAGAGATAAAATCATAGCTAGTCATCATGCACCTAGAGAAGATGTGACACTGACATCCTTTGGCACATTTTCATGTGGCAATTGCGATATGTGTGATTTTGTCTATGATGCATGCGAAACACCGCTTCCGAATGGTCAAATCCACAAGATCAAACATAAAGTCACCTGCCAGTCCCCAGGCATAGTATACCTGGCCACATGTGTCTGTGGCAGTTTCTATGTCGGGAAAACTAAGCGTTCATTTAATGTACGAATTCGCGACCATATAAAACCACTCTACAAGCAAAAGACATCCACCTCGATCAATCGACACGTAGCAGACCATCATAAATTTGACCCTCACGTTATTGGATTTACTGCTTTGGAACATGTCCTTGGACATGTTAGAGGTGGTGACATAGATCAAAAATTATTACAACTGGAGACGAAATGCATACATACCCTGGACGCTACTAGATACCCAGGACTTAATGAATATATAAGTTTCAAACCTTTTCTTTAACTGCTAATAACTCACATTTATTTGTTATTATGTCCTCCCTACCTTCTTCCCCACGTTTAAGTTTGACCTTGGTGAACTGGGATTTAGTCTTCAATCAATATGATGCTTTTAATTTTGAGTGCTGTTAAATCATTGCCTATATATTTGGCTTCAAATGTTTAACACCCAATGTGCAATAAATGACAATTTTCACCCAATGTTGCATTATATTGTAAACACTTGTTTATATTGCTATGTAATGTTTTGGTATTTGCGAGCTGTCATGCCTGGCATTTTGAGCACACACTGAGGACTGGCCCTCTCCCCCCCTTTTCCCTCTTCCTCCCCCTCCCCCCCCTCTTGCCCTTTGTGTGCGGGCAAGCTTGTGGGCCTTTACCTGTCCCCAGTGTGTCTTTACCCACTCGCACCTAGCCCGGGGTGTATCCATGGAGCTTGCTGTATGTTGGCATGTCCATTTGGGCTTCCCCCCCCCTTTATACCATCCTTTGGCCCCCTCTCGCTGGATGAGATCTATTTAACCTCGGTTTGTGGCGCCCCCCCTCCCGGATATGATATGGACATACTCGGGTGCTTTCATCTGGGCTTATGTGGTACTTTGGCTGCATGGACACTCAAGGGCATTGCTTTATTAGCAACTGCCCGCTTTCAGCCACTGACACCTGGTGATCTGTTGATCTAACCATCTCCAGGGTACTGTTCGCTTTACAGTACTGCGCTGGGTCGGTAGCGTGTACACAACGCTACAGGTGACCTCACCGCTAAGCCTCCTGGTCTTTGTAGGCCCGGCGGCTTTGCCGTGCAGCGCATGCGCAGTGGCGATGTTTGTCCGCTCACACGTGCAGTGACGTCAGACGCTGCACGTGTGTGGGGGGCATAAGAACGCCGGCTCTCTTCACCACTATACTGCCGGGGACTCACAGGACACGGACGATTCATCTTTATCTGGCCAAGGTACATATATATACACTTTTCACTTAAACTCTTTTTAGGCCAGTATGAGCCCTCCTTTCTCTCTTCCTGGTTCTGATTCTGACAAACACTTATCCTTTTCAGTGCACTGGATCACACATTTGATCCATGTGTCTTCATATACCAGCTACTGAAGTAACCTACTATACCATTTTTTGGTAAGTTCAATACACTTTTTTGCCTTATATTCTGAACATATCTCAGAACCTTTACAGCCATGTCCCTATATTCCCAATTATTGATTATTCATCTATGCTGGCATGTTCTTTTTATATATGTCTCTTCTCTTATCCCTCTCTCTCGCTTATTTTTATTATTTCAGATCGAATATACTTTCTGATTCCATTTTCCACATATGGCTTAATACATTTGACATACATGCATTTGTTGTCCTGTACACAAACTTTATAACTATATATAGTAAGTATGAGTTTGAGACTATGTTAGTCCAATTTTTGATATGTATAGATGTGGACCCCATTTATTCTGGGGGCTCCACTTTACTCTCATCTATATTTAATTTTTATAAATACTATATCTGGATATCTTCCTGCCAGGTTCGTTCCTTTCTGCCCCCTGCAGCCACCTATTGTACTCGGCGCTTTTGGGAGCAGTTCCGAGGTTGTCCGTGTTCGTACCCGGTGCTTTCAAGGTAGTCACAAATTTCTTCCCCCTATGGGTGATTAGGTTCGGGCGGATGGGTGAGGGATGACATGTGAATGTGCGGTATAGCATCTGTGGCCATTCCTTTGGGCATGGGGTGATTGGTTTCATGCATGACGGCCAGCAAACATAGTAAAAAATATTCCTCAAATGTTGTAATGTACTTTTTATATTATTGCATTTGTAAGGCTGTATACAGAGTATCTGACTGTTATTTTTTCTATAGATTATAGAGTAGCGCTTTAGGTAAAACCATCTGTCCCTGAGGAAGCCGTTTCCGGCGAAACATGTAGGACTCCTTTAATACCTATTCACGGGACGGGCCACCACACTCCCAGGCTGAATCTCGTTGAAAATCGCTACTAAGGATTTTAAATGGTCTAATTTTTGATGCACACCTAATCTTTGTAATCTGTATAATTTGTTTTTTAGGACTTTTGTTAATAAAAATATATGTTTTTACCTAAATTAGGTTGTTGTCTTTGGCACTGCTATAATCCCTATATACCTTCCTCCCTTTTTTGATGATTCAGATAAAAATCAATGAAAAAATCGGTGTGGGCCCCCCAGTCCATACCAGGTTCACCCAGTCCATTACCAGGCCCTTCGGGTCTGGTATGAATATTAAGGGGAACTCCACCCCAAAATTTAAAAATAAACAGCGTGGGGTCCCCCCAAAATCCATACCAGGCCCTTCGGGTCTGGTATGAATTTTAAGGGGAACTCCACGCCAACATTAAAAAAATTACATGGGGTCCCCCCAAAATCCATACAAGACCCTTATCCGAGGAAGAAGCCATGGCAGGCCAGGAAAGGGGGGTGAGCGAGCACCCGCCCCCCCTCCTGAATGATACCAGACTGCTTGCCCTCAACATGGGGAGGGTGCTTGATTAGGACAAGGGCCTCATCCTCACAACCCTTGCCCAGTTGTTGTGGGGGTCTGCGGGCAGGGGGGCTTATCAGAGTCTGGACCCCGCCCCCCCTATGTGAATGGTTATGGGGTACATTATACCCCTACCCATTCACCCAAAAAAATTTCAAAAAAGTAAAAACGACAGGAGACAGTTTTTGACAATTCCTTTATTAAAAAAGCTCTGCCTCGATGGGAGGCATCCCGCCGACTTCTGTCTCTTGGCTTTGACAGCTGTCATATAGGAGAGGGCGGGACCATCCGGTGACATAAACCCCCTCTGACACCATGTGATGTCAAAAGGGGGCGAGTCATTAAGTTACATCATCGGGTGGCCCCCACCCTTGCCTATATAAGCGAGAAAGATGGGAATTCTACCTAAAGTATTATACCTATTTAGAGCTTTACATATCACAATACCCAAATCATTTCAGATACCCTCTAAAGGGAGATTAATAAATGAATTTGGTTGGACAAATTACCTAGATTTTCCAAACAAATATTTTATAGCTCCCAATTTAAGTGTGTGTGTGTGGGGGAGGGGGGGATCTTGGCCTTCCACAATTTAGGTTATGCTTACTCAGCTTGCTCAATAAAATAATGTAAACTCTAGAGTCCCTGGGTTGAAGCAGACTCTATTTCCCCCTATTATCTACCAGTTCTTTTCTGAACTTCCTCTGACTCATATTTGCACCCTTAAATGCCCTGTAGCCCAATCATTTAATATCTGGAACCTCTACAAATATACAGTATTTCACAGAAGTGCGTACACCCCTCGCATTTTTGTAAATATTGTATTATATCTTTTCATGCGACAACACTGAAGAAATTACACTTCGCTACAATGTAAAGTAGTGAGTGCAAAGCTTGTATAACAGTGTAAATTTGCTGTCCCCTTAAAACAACTCAACACACAGCCATTCATGTCTACACCGCTGGCAACAAAAGTGAGTACGCCCCCAAGTGAAAATGTCAAAATTGGGCTCAAAGTGTCAATATTTTGTGAGGCCACCATTATTTTCCAGCACTGCCTTAACCCTCTTGGGCATGGAGTTCACCAGAGCTTCACAGGTTACCACTGGAGTCCTCTTCCACTCCTCCATGATGACA
Source organism: Aquarana catesbeiana (assembly GCF_042186555.1). NCBI lineage: Eukaryota > Metazoa > Chordata > Amphibia > Anura > Ranidae > Aquarana > Aquarana catesbeiana. The sequence goes on along the minus strand of NC_133332.1, from coordinate 151,301,124 downwards.
TCATAGAGCTGGTGGATGTTAGAGACCTTGCGCTCCTCCACCTTTCCGTTTGAGGATGCCCCACTGATGCTCAATAGGGTTTAGGTCTGAAGACATGCTTGGCCAGTCCATCACCTTAACCCTCAGCTTTTTTAGCAAGGCAGTAGTCATCTTGGAGGTGTGTTTGGGGTCATTATCATGTTGGAATACTGCCCTGTGGCCCAGTCTCTGAAGGGAGGAGATCATGCTCTGCTTCTGTATGTCACAGTACCTGTTGGCATTCATGGTTCCCTCAAGGAACCGTAGCTCCCCAGTGCTGGCAGCACTTATGCAGTCCCAGACCATGACACTCCCACAACCATGCTTAACTGTAGGCAAGACACACTTGTCTTTGTACTCCTCGCCTGGTTGTCACCACACACGCTTGACACCATCTGAACCAAATAAGTTTATCTTGGTCTCATCAGACCAAAGGACATGGTTCCAGTAATCCATGTCCTTACTCTGCTTGTCTTCAGCAAACTGTTTACGGGCTTTCTTGTGCATCATCTTTAGAAGAGGCTTCCTTCTGGGATGACAGACATGCAGACCAATTTGATGCAGTGTTCGGCGTATGATCTGAGCACTGACAGGCTGACCCCCCACCCTTCAACCTCTCCAGCAATGATCGCAGCACTCATACGTCCCAAAGACAGCCTCTGGATATGACGCTGAGCACATGCACTCAACATCTTTGGTCGACCATGACGAAGCCTGTTCTGAGTGGAAACTGTCCTGGTAAACTGCTGTATGGTCTTGGTCACCGTGCTGCAGCTCAGTTTCAGGGTCTTGGCAATCTTTTTATAGCTTAGGCCATCTTTATGTAGAACAACAATTATTTTCTTCAGATACTCAGGGAGTTCTTTGCCATGAGGTGCCACATTGAACTTCCAGTGACCAGTAAGAGAAAGTTAGAGTGATAACAACAAATTTAACACACCTGCTCCCCATTCACACCTGAGACCTTGTGACATTAACGAGTCAAATGACACAGGGGAGGGAAAATGGCTAATTGGGCCCAATTTGGACATTTTCTCTTAGGGGTGTACTCACTTTTGTTGCTAGCGGTTTAGACATTAATGGCTGTGTGTTGAGTTATTTTGAGGGGACAGCAAATTTAGACTGTTATACAAGCTGTACACTCACTACTTTTAATTGTAGCAAAGTGTCATTTCTTCAGTGTTGTCACATGAAAAGATAGAATAAATGGTGTGTCTCATCTCTGTAACAGATACATTCTGCTGGAGAGCTTGTTCTTTTGAAAAACAACAGACTTTATGACCAGATCACTAGATGAAAATAGAAGACAGAAAGCCTGTAAAGGAAACCGAATGCAGCCATCACATCTAAGAACTGATCAGCTGCAATATAATAAATGTTTGCTTTGGGTTTAATACCACTTCAAGGATATTCCTCATATGGCAAAGGATTTCCAAAATCCCCTCTAAACTTGTGAGACAAGCCATTGTACTAACTATGACTGCTTGTATTTTTTGCACTGATTTTGGATGTCTCACCATATGTGTAAGCTACTCCTTGAGCTATAGATCTGAACTGGAGGTCTCCCTCCATTTTCCTTTTTACTAATCCATGAGGCTGGGTTCACACTAGTGCAAATTTGGATGCAGGTTTCCCCGCATCCAATCCGCAAGACAGGAGAGTGTGCCCGCCTCCGTTTCAGGTCTGAATTCAGGCAAAAATTTGGGCCTGATTCATCCCTGAAACACAGAACAGGGACACACCGGACTCCCTGCTGTGAGCCGCGTCCGCACTAGGTGTAAACCCAGCCTGAATGCTGATGGAGGGGATCTCACATACTTTTTCAGACACTATGCCCCATTTTTCAGATAAATGGGACATGTGGTCTTTTAATAGACAATTGTTTTTAGATTGATTTTGTATATGACTATCATTATTTGCCTATTTTTTGATCATTTTATAGAGGTGCTTTTGTTTTTGTTTTCATTGCTTTGATTTATATGTTTTTTCTACTCCTAATGTTGGTATCGCCACAAGGTGATTACACAAGAGGTTCATAGACCGCCTTGTCTGACTGTATTGTGTTTTTGTATGATATATTCAGTTTTTCTACTCCTGTATAGATTGATATGATTGATGATGATTGATTGATCTTGATGGAAATTCTTAGATACAGCCTATTGCATGTGTCTACACTGTACTTTTTGCATGCTGCTACCCAAATAAACAGTTTATAAACAAAGAAAAAAAAGTATATTATCAATTAATTCATAACAGTGGATAACATCACGTTCAAAGCTCATTCTTTTTAAATGTTGGTCTTTAAAAATCCAATATGCTTCTCCTTTATATAGTAAGAAAAAACAATAATGTTCTCTAATGGGGTTATTGATGAACATTTGCAGCTTAATAGAACCATGGTGACATGCTATGTTGGTGTTTTTATTGGTCCCAATGTTAGATAGATGGTCCCTGAAACAGTCACATAACCATCTTAGTTCTGCCAACATATTGTTTGTGGCAAATCACACAAGAAACAAAATAGATTACATACCTTGTGTGAATTCAACAGCTACCCAATCCTAAATGAGCCATTTTTGACACACAACTGGACAGTGTGGGTATCACACAGATAAGGCAAACTCGAACAATGAGTAGCCCCACAACTGAACATGTCCATAGTGTCCAGCCATGTATATTGACTTCTACTAGACTGAAACAAACTAGGAGACAGTACTTTGCCAGATCTATACTGTATGCCTTCTTGGCCACAAACCAAAACCCTGAGCAAAGTATCATCTTTTATTCAGCATCCCCTTGTAATATGTTTAGCTGAGTATAATCTGTTTAACCTCATTAAACCCTGACTATATCAGGTCACAAAACATACCAGCTAAGAGTTGGGCAGAGTTGAGTGATGTCATCTCGCTCAGCCAGGAAGTGATCAGGCAAACAGAGGCCTAACGGTGCCCTTCACAGTTTAATGCATATCTCTGGGATTTTATCAAATAAGCATTATTCCTATATGCATCAGATACTGTGCATATTAAAATGTGAGTGTCAAATTTTAATGTTTTACTAAATGTCGAAGGCACTATGAGTGTATCCTACACTTTACTCAGAGTTACAACATACATGGAAAGAGGAGGAAACATGAAGGCAGGTTGAGAGTGCTACTAAAACTCCTTTAAAATATATAGGTTAAATCTCGAAGGTGCATGCACATCTAGGGTGAAATATGCACGTAGTGAAGGAAATAGTGTACTGAAGTGGATCAAAGTGAATTTTGAATATTCAGTTCTGATTGCATTAGGACTTTTCATTGAGGATATTACATTTCCACATCTGCTGGGTGTCCAGTGCGACCTTGTGCTTTTAAGGAGGGGTGGGCTCCCTCCAGGCATACCTGCCCTCAATCTATCCATTATTTTATATGTGCTCCTACTATGGAGGCTCTCAAAATTTATAGAGTTAGGACTGCAGATAATAATGGGGTGCCGTGACCTTGCCTCTGCTGCTTACACATGTACTTGCAAATGTGTGCAAACTAAACTCCTGTTTTTAACATGAACTGTTAGACAGTACAATTCAGTTTTTTGCAGGCTGACTGGTAAGTTGAGCTGGAAATTTTTCCTTTTAGCTGTTAGCCTGAGTGATAGGTAAATGTAAAATAAGTGGCAGGGATGATGGCTGACATCAGTGATCAAATATCAAATATGGCCATAGCCATAAATGGTCATTTCTTTCTCGAACATTACGGGACACAGAGCCTCAGTAATTACTGATGGGTTATATAGGTATCACTGGTGATTGGACACTGGCACACCCTATCAGGAAGTTCAACCCCCTATATAATCCCTCCCCCTTGCAGGGATACCTCAGTTTTTACGCCAGTGTCTTAGGTGATGGACGTGTAAAGATGTCCTGTGCTGAGCTCCAAAGGGAATATCCTAAGATCCTGTACTGGGGCAAGCCAGGCGAACCGGATCCATTCAAAGTGTCTTTTCATGGCCGAATTGAGTGGTGCCCGGGCCTCGTGTCCGAAGAAACGAGGTTTTTCCCGTAACGCTTCTCTTTTTAGAGAGCTGGACCCCACAGATCAGAAAATGGCTTTAAACTTCCTAATTTCTGGCGAGGTGCTTTACGGTCCCAGAACTGTTGGATCCCCCTATTCGTAGGGGGCCCCAGTCTCTGACGGTTTTTTCAAACAGAGCCCACCGTGAGAGGTGAAGATTGGGTCTGTGTAAACAGCACCCTGCAGCTGGATAAGGTAAGAGGAGATTCCACAGAATTTTGAGTTCTAGTGGCTTTTCTCCTTTAAGGTAAATGCATGCTATGCCTATTGTGACCACCGGGGGCTGCCAAGAGCACAAACCTGCACATGCTGACTGTCTGTCTCAGTGTTTTTTCATCGCTGTTCATGTCCCAGCATCTCAAGCCGGCTGCAAGGTAAGATGGAAGGGGGGATTTCTCATGTTTGAATGTTCCCCCCCAGGCTAGAGAGGGGCCACAGGGGTCTAGAAAGTGGTTATACCACCCGGGCTCTGCGGCCTAATGGCCACCATCTCTGAAGATAGTCGTTCAGGCAGATCTTGTTACCAGCCTCTCTCCCCCCCCCCATCCCCAGCCTTTCTCCAGAAGCATGACAGGAGAGTTGGCCAGCGCGGGAAGCGCTCGTTTTTTTCAAAACTCGAGGGGGGGGCAGTAGAGGAGGGGGCGGGACATCAGCACAGGTGCTTAGACTCCCACTCAGACCAGCTGCAGGCTATTAAAGGCACTCTGTACAGGTGCACACAGCCTTCTGAGAGACACAGAGCTGACGGTCGCATGTAAGGTGGGACACAGGCATTCTCCTAGGCAGCATTTACTGAAGTAACACCAGACTGAGCATTGGGTAGCAAGGCTTTTAGCCAGACTACATCGCTCAGCGGGCAGTGTTCATTTGTATACCTCACACCTTGTTGCTTTGCACTATGGGTAGAAGAGGTTCAAGCACCCCAGGAACCAGAGACACTAAGGGATCTCGTTCAGGTTCTGAGGGCCCCCTGTTGGCAGCATCCTCCCCCCCTAAAGATGGGCCAGGGACGGCTAACCAGGGAGAGCCATCGGGGTCAGGGGCTACACCTGCTTCTGGCACTTCAGCCCCTGTATATATTACACAAGAGGTTTTTTCCTCAACCATTAATGGTCTAGAGGAAAGATTAATGGCCGTGATTACGTCTTCACTCAGTGGAAGAAAACGCACTAGGCTTTCCTCTGTTCCCCAAGACCCTCAGAAAGAGGAGCTCTGGGATAAAGGAGATGAATCCCTTTCAGAGGATCAGGATGGGACGGATGATTCCTCTTCGGAGGATTCAGGTGGAGAGGGACCCTCTGCGACTTCCCAAGAGGAGAAAGTCTTAGTGCAGATCCTCACTGGATTGGTCCGCTCCACATTTAAGTTGCCCATACCTGAAACTGCTAAAGAATCCTCTTCTGCTTTGGGGTCACTGAAACCTTTCCAAGCAGCACATGCTTTTCCTGTTCATACTTTACTTGAAAAGCTCACTTATTCTGAGTGGGATCACCCAGATAAACGTTTTTTTCCGCCGAGAAAGTTTTCAACACTTTATCCGATGGAAGAAAAGTTTATTAAAATGTGGGGAATACCGGCTATTGATGCCGCCATTTCCTCCGTAAATAGTAGCCTGACTTGTCCTGTAGACAATGCTCAGATGCTCAGGGATCCTGTAGATAAAAGGATGGAATCCCTATTGAAGGATGTTTTCTCCTTAGCAGGATCAGTGGCCCAACCTGCAGTAGCAGCGATTGGAGTCTGTCAATACTTAAGAGACCATGTTAAGCAGGTCATCAAAGTATTACCTGAACAGCAGGCCCAGGGGTTTGCTAACCTTCCAGCGGCCTTATGCTTTGTGGTTGACGCCATTAGAGATTCTATCATGCAAACCTCCCGTCTTTCACTGGGGTTGGTACATATACGTAGAATCCTATGGTTGAAAAATTGGTCAGCCGAAGCACCATGTAAGAAGCTACTGGCTGGGTTTCCATTTCGTGGTGCAAGGTTGTTTGGAGAGGACTTGGATAACTATATCAAGAGAATCTCTTGTGGGAAAAGCACTCTCTTACCTGTCAAGAAGAAGAGTAAGCGTCCCTCTTTCAAACGGACTCTTTCCCCAGCGCCGGGGGCTTCAGCCTCCAGGCAGTCTCGACGGCCGCCTCCATCGGGGTCCAGAGACAAGAGTTAACCCCAGGGACAAAAGAAGTCCTGGGGAAAGAAGCCTACTAGGCAAAACACTAAGACCTCTGCATGAGGGGGCGCCCCCGCTCACTCGAGTGGGGGGAAGACTGCGACAGTTCTCAGAGCTCTGGCAGGAGGACTTCCAGGACAGATGGGTAATCTCCACGGTAACCTTAGGGTACAAGCTGGAGTTTCAGGAATTCCCCTCTCCTCGGTTCCTCAGATCAAGTGTTCCCGGAGACCCAGAGAAAAAGCAGTCGCTCCTTCTAGCGTTAGAGCGACTTTTGTCGCAGGAGGTCATTATGATAGTTCCCGCAAAGGACCAGGGATTGGGCTTCTATTCCAACCTTTTTACGGTCCAAAAACCAAATGGGGATGTCAGACCCATTCTGGACTTAAGGGATCTGAACCAATTCCTAAGGATTCAATCCTTCCGCATGGAATCAATTCGAACAGTAGTTCCCACTCTGCAGGGAGGAGAATTTCTGGCATCAATAGACATCAGAGATGCATATCTGCATGTGCCCATTTTTCCTGCTCATCAGAAGTTTCTGCGCTTCGAGGTAGGAGGGCGCCATTTCCAGTTTGTGGCTCTGCCTTTCGGGATAGCCACTGCACCTCGAGTGTTCACAAAGATCTTGGCTCCTCCTCTGGCCAGATTAAGGGCTCAGGGTATAGCTGTCATAGCATACCTAGACGACCTGCTCTTGATAGACCGGTCGGTAGCCTCTTTGAGTGGAAACTTGAGGACCACAGTCAGGTATCTAGAACACCTGGGTTGGATCCTCAACTTAGAAAAGTCTTTCCTAAAACCAGTAAGAAGACTGGAGTATTTAGGTCTGATTATAGATACAAGCCAGGAGAAAATATTTCTACCCCGGGCAAAGATCACTGCTTTGAGAGAGCTGATTCTGACAGTAAGGACCAAGAAGGGTCCCTCAGTCCGCCTTTGTATGAGGCTACTAGGGAAGATGGTGTCTTCATTCGAAGCAGTTCCCTATGCTCAGTTTCACTCAAGAATGCTGCAACACAGTATTCTGTCGACCTGGAACAAGAAAGTTCAGGCATTAGACTTTCCGATGCACCTGTCGCATGCGGTGCGTCAGAGCCTCAATTGGTGGCTCATACCCGAAAACCTGCAGAAGGGGAAATCCTTTCTCCTGGTTACCTGGACGGTGGTAACAACAGATGCCAGTCTGTCAGGTTGGGGAGCAGTTCTGGAACAGGCTGCGGTCCAAGGGGTATGGTCCAAGACAGAGAGGACCTTACCCATCAACATTCTGGAGATCCGGGCGATACATCTAGCTCTAAAGGCCTGGACTATCAGGCTACAGGGTTGTCCAGTCAGGATCCAGTCCGACAATGCCACAGCAGTGGCTTATGTCAATCATCAGGGAGGCACCCGGAGCCGAGCTGCTCAAAAAGAGGTGAACCAGATCTTAGTCTGGGCAGAGATGCATGTGCCATGCATATCGGCAGTTTTCATCCCGGGAATAGAGAATTGGCAGGCGGACTATCTAAGTCGCCAGCAGTTACTTCCAGGGGAATGGTCTCTGCATCCCGACGTCTTTTGGGCCATATGCCAAAAATGGGGGGTTCCAGATGTAGATCTCTTTGCATCCCGATTCAACAAAAAGATAGACAGATTTGTGGCAAGGACAAAAGATCCTCTTGCATGCGGGACGGATGCGTTGGTGATTCCGTGGCATCGGTTCTCACTGATTTACGCATTCCCGCCTATTCTGCTACTACCACGACTCCTTCGCAGGATCAGGCAGGAAAGGAAGTCGGTACTTCTGGTGGCCCCCGCTTGGCCCAGAAGGACTTGGTATGCAGAAATAGTAAGGATGACAGTAGGTTCCCCGTGGACCCTACCGGTACGCCCAGACCTGTTATCTCAAGGTCCAGTGTTCCATCCTGCCTTACAAACGCTAAATTTGACGGTTTGGCTATTGAGACCCACGTTCTGAAGAGTCGTGGGCTGTCAGGTCCTGTCATATCTACCTTGATTAATGCAAAGAAGCCAGCTTCCAGGATGATTTATCATAGAGTCTGGAAAGCTTATATAACCTGGTGTGAATCCAGAAGTTGGCATCCCAGGAAATATGTCATAGGTAGAATTCTTGATTTTCTACAATTAGGATTAGAGATGAAGCTGGCCTTGAGTACCATCAAGGGCCAGGTCTCTGCTTTATCAGTATTATTTCAGCGGCCACTTGCTTTGCAATCTTTGGTCCGAAACTTTATGCAGGGGGTGATGCATCTTAATCCTCCGGTTAAAGCGCCCCTAAACCCCTGGGACTTGAACTTGGTCCTGGCTGTGTTACAGAAACAGCCTTTTGAACCAATAAGTCAGATTCCTTTTGTCTTGTTGACAAGGAAATTAATTTTTCTGGTGGCCATCTCTTCTGCTAGAGGAGTATCAGAATTAGCAGCTCTTTCCTGTAAGGAGCCTTATTTGATTATACACAAGGATAGAGTGGTACTACGCCCTCATCCTAGTTTTTTACCGAAGGTGGTTTCTGATTTTCATTTAAACCAAGACATTGTTCTACCTTCCTTTTTTCCAGATCCCTGTTCTCCGGAAGAGAGATCTCTACATTCGTTGGATGTAGTAAGAGCAGTTAAGGCCTATCTAGGGGCAACTGCTCAGATCCGCAAGACGGATGTTTTGTTTGTGCTGCCAGAGGGTCCCAATAGAGGACAGGCAGCGTGAAAAGCTACCATTTCTAAATGGATTCGACAGTTGATCATTCAAGCTTACGGTTTGAAACGGAAGATTCCTCCGTTTCAGATCAGGGCACATTCCACAAGGGCTATTGGTGCTTCTTGGGCAGTGCATCACCAGGCCTCTATGGCTCAAATCTGCAAGGCCGCAACCTGGTCTTCAGTTCATACATTCACCAGATTCTATCAGGTGGATGTGAGAAGGCAGGAGGATATCGCCTTTGGGTGTAGTGTGCTGCAGGCAGCGGTACAGGGTCCTCAGGTCTGATTGCACCCTACTTGGTGCCCCCCCCTCAGGTAGCATTGCTCTGGGACATCCCATCAGTAATTACTGAGGCTCTGTGTCCCGTGATGTTCGAGAAAGAAAATAGGATTTTTAAAAACAGCTTACCTGTAAAATCCTTTTCTTTCGAAGGACATCACGGGACACAGAGGTCCCGCCCCTCTTTTTATACACTATATTGCTTGGCTACAAAACTGAGGTATCCCTGCAAGGGGGAGGGATTATATAGGGGGTTGAACTTCCTGATAGGGTGTGCCAGTGTCCAATCACCAGTGATACCTATATAACCCATCAGTAATTACTGAGGCTCTGTGTCCCGTGATGTCCTTCGAAAGAAAAGGATTTTACAGGTAAGCTGTTTTAAAAAATCCTATTTTTATAGTCAATGAATTCAGCCACAATCTCAGCCCGTTTGTTTACATTCAACTGGGAGCCAAAGATATTCGAAAGGGGTAGTAAAGGGAGGGGATTGTCTTAATGGTTGGTGTGTTTTTTCTTTCAACAGAATGGCAGGCATTGTTTATTGTGATCGATGAGGATCCTCATTGCTGGACTACATGATTGATGATGTATTTACACCTTGAGACATTTTTTTTAATAACAAACTTAAAAGTGTGTGGCACATATTTTTAATTGTATATTTTATTATGTTTTAAACAGTATACTGTATAACATACAGAAAAGATAAAAAAGTATAACAGAAAAGACAAATCAATTTAGCCACTTCAGCCCTGGAGAATTCACCCACTCCTGACCAGGACATTTTTTGCGATATGGCACTGCGTCGCTTTAACTGACGATTGCACAGATGTGCTAAGCTGTACCCAAACAAAATTGATGTCCTTTTTTCCCCACAAATAGAGATGTCTTTTGGTGGTGTTTGATCACCTTTGCGGTTTTTATTTTTTGCGCTATAAACAAAAAAAGAGCGTCAATTTCTGCTATAAAACATTTCCAAAAACAATGTAAAAAAACTAATTTATTCAATAGTTTAGGCTGATATGTATTTCTGCTACATATTTCAGGTAAAAAAAAAATCACAATAAGCATATATTGATTGGTTTGCGCAAAAAGTTTTTTTTTAAACTAGTAATGGAGGTGATCAGTGATTTTTAGCGGGACTGCGACACTGCAGCGGACAGATCAGACACCTACCTGACATTTTTGACACTTTTTTTGGGAACCAGTGACATTATTACAGTAATCAGTGCTAAAAAATATGCACTGTTATTTTACTAATGACACTGGCAAGGAAGGGGTTAACATCAGGCGTGATCAAGGGGTTAACCGTGTTCCCTTACTGTGTGTTCTAACTGTATGGGGGAAGGGCTCATTGGGACAATACACAGATCCATCTTCCTGCATAGCAGAAAGACAGGATCTGTGTGATCTCCACTGTCGGAATAGAGATTTGCCTTGTTTACACAGGCAGATCCTCTTTCTGTCACTGCGGGGAATGATTATGGGGGACCCGCTGATTGGCTCCCCCGCTGGCCAATGGAAGCGTGCGCGCGTGCCCACAAAAACGAGTTCCCAAGCTGACATGCAGCTATGGCGATTTGCGGAAACGAGCCACCTTGCTGCAGTATTATGATGGCGGATGGTCGTCAAGGGGTTAATTACTAAATCCAAAGGGTACAGAATGCCAATAACAGTAAATTACATTATAAAGATTTTAAACCACAAAAAAAAATAATGTGCACCACAATCTTATACTAATATAGAAGGAACAAAATAATCAAGATTGATCATTGACATAGATGACCCATAATGCTGATGTAAGATAGCAATCAAAAAACATGCAGAGAAAGGCACAATAACAAAGTGAACATATTAGGAAAACGAATGAGTGTGAAGTGCACATCCACATCCAATCAAATTGCATAATAGGTAATAATGGAAGGTACCTAAACAAGTTTCACATCAGCAGTATGCATACAGTCCACTACACTGTGTAATGGGATAAAGTCAAGAAAGTTATGAGAAGAATATCAGTGAGGGGGAAACAGGGAAATAGTGAAGCTGAAAGAGGACTGATCTGAAAATATCCGGATTATTTTTTTTTCATACGTATTTATTGAAGTATTACATATAGCCATACAACTTCAATGTTCACAACTAGCATTATAAAGAGAATCATGGTATGTTGAAAGAGAAGAAGGAGTACATATTATCAAACCGATGTATGTAGACTATCATCAAATTAACTGTTACAGTAATTATACATATGAGATAAAAAAGAAAAAGTATATCAAACTTGTAAAGAACCCCCGATATACAGTTTACTAAGAAGTAATGGATGAAAAATTGCAAGCCGGGGTTCTGCCCATCAGAAGGTAGTATAAATTGGGTAAATACAGTAAGAGAAGAATTTGGCTTAAGAGAAAGACAGAGATAAGGTAGAGAAAAAAAAACAAAAAGAAAGGTAAAGCGGAGGGGGGATAAGGGGAAGGGGGTCTTAAAATGGGGAAAAGGAGGGGAAAAGCAATGAAGAAGGGGAGGGGGGAAAAAGCCCCTTCCCCAATACTCACATCGCTACATGCTGACAAAGTCTATTAGCAATAGCCACATTGGCTTAAGCCACCGGATTTCAAACAGACTCTAGTGAACCAGGTTTACTGACATGGAAAGTTTAAGAGTCTTTACCACTGAAGGTTAAATTATTGTTGGTGGTTTTAAAATGAATCCAGCAATACCAAGTAGAAGTGGACTTGGACATGTTATCCTGGGATATGATATTCAGCTCTTCCATTTCTTCAAACTTGTTAATCCTCTGAAACCATTCCCTCATTGTTGGTATATGGACTGAATGCCAATGGAATGGGATACAGTGTCCAGCAGCATTAATCATGAACATTGCCAAGGATTTTCAATAATTTGTTTTTGGAATGGATATATGATGAAGGAGGTATTGCGCTGGGGAATACCTTACCAATGCAGTAGTAACTGCTGTTGTGATCTCATGTACCTGTTTCCAAAAAGGTTGTAGTCTGGAGCACGACCACCATATGTTAAGCATTGTCCCTTTTTCCCTTTCACAGTGCCTGCATTGATCTGAGATTATCAGAGACAATTTATGGAGTAGAGAAGTTGTACAATACCACTGAGTATATATTTTGTAACAACACTCTTTGAAATCCACACTGAGAGAGCCTTTGTTTACCAAGGAGCAAATAGATTCCCAATCAAAGTCTTAGAGGAAGAGTCCCAGATCCCGTACCCATGCCGAACTGGAGGAAGTAGAAAAGGTTGAAAGTTCCCCAAACAGTGAGGAATACAGCTAAGAGATAAGATGCTGCTGGGGCTGCTTCCTGTTGCAGAGTGTTTCAATTCTATTAAGCAGTCGGGTCCAGATTTCCAGGTTACCATTTGTGGTTAAAAAGTACTTTATTTTAATATAAGTCCAGAATGGCATCGTATTAGTATCAAGCAGGGTATTAACATTTGAATAAGATAGGAGTTTGCCATGTCTGTAAAATTGTGTAGAAAAAACATTGCGATATGGCCACATTGGGGTCAAGAATTTAGTCAACATGCCAGGAAGGAAGGATTGAGAAAATATCCATATTTGAGGGAACAAGTCTAGGGTGTTTAGCAGTTTTGCCATAATGTATTCCATCCACCTTATGTCTAAAATGGTATCAGTTAGTTTGAGTTAATTTGAGGTATTGGTGGTTCTTAAACATAAATGAATAATCCTCCTTGTGGCTGTCATTACATAAGTGGCCAACCTCTTGGATTTTTTTTTCTACGTACTTTGTTTAGGTTTTGTTTTAAAAATTGCAATAACGAAGACATATCCACTTCTTGGAGTATTTGGAAATACCTGGACAAGTTCAACCAAAGTGGAAATATATTAGATCTAATGGCAATGTAGACAAATAACTCAGTAGCTTTATGCCATAAGGATTGAATATATGAACATTACCAAAGGATATGATACAAAGTTCCTTTCTCTTGGTTACATGTCTAAAGCAATATTGACACCAATGAGTTATATGTGTGTACAACCTCCAGAGTTTTGTAATAAAACATCAAGATTTTATATAAAATATCAAGATTTTCTTTATAAACAACACATTGGGGGTTATTTAGTAAAGGAAAATGCCTTTCATAAATAACCCCCATAGTGAGGACTTGACAGCAGTTTCCGAATGTTGTCCCACTTAGGAAAAGGAATTGAACAGTGTAATTCATTAACCTATTTGATCATGTATGAATGTTGATCCTTTGTCATTGGGAATGTTCCCCAGAAGAGTTTATATATAGAAGAAATCAAATGTAATTGAAAGGGGCCCTGAATACAAATATATTCAAACTGTATAGGGAGGTCTAATGTAAGAAAAGGTTGTAGCAAAGAAATGTAATGCCTAAATTGTAAGTAAAAGTAAAACAAATAGTTAAGTAACTTTTTGTGTGCCCTTAGCTTCTCCAAATTGCGAAGTTTGCGAGTGGTCAGGTTAAAAAGGTGTTGATTAGAAATATTTTAGCTTGAGCCCAAGTAAGCATCTGATCCTTGCAGAGACTATCTGAAAGCTCCGTATTATAAAGAACGTTAGTCAGTGGAGAGCAAGATGAGGTGAGAGAGTTTTTCTGTAAGCGTTGTTTCCAAATCGAAAGTGTAAAAATCATAGGGGACAAAAAGGATTGTTTCACTTCTCCAAGAGTATGTACAGACGTGGTCCATATCAAGGAATTGGGATGTTTTGGATGCACTTGGCTGGTCTCTATCTCAGTCCCACAGTTGGAAGCGTGCAGGGTAGACCAGGATACTATTTGAGATAAATTAGTAGCCGGATAGTATTTTATCAGTTCTGGGGTGCCCAACACCCCCCACCCCATCTTTAAAGTAGATAACATGGAGCCAGCTATATTATGTGTTTTAAAATGCCATATAAAATTGGTAAATGCCATATGTAAAAAAGACAAGGTGACAGGGACCAGAAGGGTTTTGAAAAGGTACAGCGATCTAGGTAAAATAGAAATTCTGAGTGCATGAATAAAACCCATAAAAGATTGCTGGAGATTATCCCACTGCTTTAAATTTGTGTAGCTCTCCCAAAACAAGAGAGATAAATCTGCCTCAGATAGGGTGTATATGTCAGGGTGATACGAACACCAAGGTATTTGAGGGACTGTCGACACCGATGGTAATTAGCCTGCAGGGACATACGCTGAGAAGGAAGAATATGAATTAGTAATGTTTGCATCTTGAAAGAACTTATTTCATAGCCTGACAATCTGCTAAAGTTGTTCAATAGACAATGTACATTTTGGAGAGAGATAAAGAGATCCATAAATGTCAAAGCATTTTCCTCAAATAAGGTTAATTTATATTCCTTGCTTTTCACCTTGATCCCATGAATGTCCATGTTAGTATGAATGACCATTCAGCCAAAGGTTCTTAGAATAGAATACATATTAAAGGAGATAGAGAACATCCTTGCTTGGTGTCATTAAAGGAAAAATTAATGGCAATGCTTCAGGGAAATTGACCTGGGAGGTACATGAGGAGTAAAGTGCTTGTATAGCCTTTAAGAAAGGACCCCTGATTCCATTATGTTGCAAAATGGAAAACAGTCTATTAAATGCCTTCTGGGAATCCAAACTCAGCAACAGAGTGAGTGTAGACAATTTATCCACAACATCTACAAGGTCAGTAGTTAGTAGTGTTATACCCCTATAAGTCTAGAGAGCACAAAACCTACCTAATCCCTTTTGATGAGCTTGAAGAGAAGAGCAGACAACCTTTTGCACAATATTTTAGTAAAAATCTTTAATCTGAATAAAGCAAGTCTACTGGCCTATAGTTAGCTGAAAATGCTTGATCCTTCCCTTTGAGTATAACAAAAACATTTGATAGCAAAAATTGTGAATGGTGTGTTTCCCCTTTGTGCAGAGAATGATAGAGTGCTAATACATGAGGGGCCAATGTAGAAAGAAACAGTTTATAGTATGTATAGGGCAGAAGATCTAGACTAGTGGGTTTATGAAGGGGCAGTTGTTTAACCATAGCAATAATTTCTTCCATGTAATATCCACATTCAAGGTACCTAAATCTGTTAGCTGAGGAAATTTAAGACAGGGTATAAAAATATCAAAAATATCAAGCAAACTATTCTATGATTTACTGTAGTATTCCCCAAAACCTGTGGCAATCCTATTTGGACAATAGACTAAAGTTTGAAAATAGGGATGGACTGAGCAGGTCTATCCTTCAGTTCATAGTCCAAAATCCTAAGAGGTTTATTGGCATATTCATTAAATTTTGTTTCGTACAAAGAAGGGATTTTTCAACTTTTTTCAAATCAAAATCTTTCAAATCATTCCATATAGAAGTAACAGTGTGAAGGTAAGACACCATAGGGGCACTGAACAAAATCTCTTCTGCTTTCTTATGTTGTCACAGTAGAGCAGTTTTATGATACTTATCATCACGTTCAAGATGAGTACCAGCTGAGATGCACTGGCCTCTGAAAAAGGCTTTGCACATCTCCCACAATGTAGAGGCCTTCTGCACCATTCCTTCATTCATTTGAAAGAATTCCATAAGCTTGGCAGAGAGTCCATCAAATGTTTCTAGTTGTTTAAGAAGTGACTCATTTAATCTCAAGTGACAAGTTCTGGGTGATTTGCAAGATAGGTAGCCTAGTCCCCAACTAGGCTTCCACAGAAACATAGGAGCAGTTGGAATATCATGGTACAGTAAGGAAATACAATTTTGAATAATATAACAGAATATAAAAATTGCAGAGGATTTTATTGATCCCAAAAAACAAATCATCATTTACAGATAAAAAACATAATAACGGTACAAATATATCAATATATATATATTAACCCCAAAAGGGGAGAATCACAATAGGACAATAGATCACAGATGTCATTTTCCTCAACTAGTTTCGCGGGCAATGGCCGCTTCATCGAGAGGGTATCTGTGATAGGACCAAAAGGACAATATAATGATCAAAAGGTACAAAAGTAAGGACTTGTAAAGCAGTATCATAATTAAAAGGAGTATTGATGGGGATAAGAAGAGGGAAGGAGCATGTCCCAGCAGCCACCAAGCGCAGAGCACCACCACCAAAGGGGGTCTCCCACGGCGACTCGGGGGAGCCACAAATAAAACGACCAGAATCTGGATAAATGAGGTAAAAGGCATGGATATGCTGTGGACTTATCACGCCAAAACAAGCCAAAATTGTGGGCTGATGAAGAGGTGAATAAGATGGTGAAAAAAGGGTGTGGAGTGGACATAAAAATAAAAATAATGGAATAATGGTGAAATGTGCGGAGTGTGCATATCAGCAATGTGAAAAACCGTGTAAAAGGCATCAAATATTGAGTGAGATACATTGGTGAAAGTGAAAAATAAATAAATAAAATTGAAGTTAAACAGGGGGTGTATTGATTGTGAGGTACATGGGAGTGGGGTAGTGAAATGATGTGCATGATGTGAATAAGTGTAGGACAGGAAGGGAGAAAGAGGAGAGGAGACAAAAAGGAAAGAAAAAACAAGAACAAATGAAGAAGAGGTAGAGAGAGGAAAGTTCTGGGTGATCAATAGACAAAGCCAATTCTAAAGTAACAGAGGCATGATCTGACCAGGTTTTAGAATTCATTTCAAAAGGGGCTATGTACCGAAGAAAAGGTGCCAAGACCAGAAAGTGATCCAGTCTGGAGTACATCTTGTGAGCTGGGCAATAAAAAGTAAATTGTTTATGAAGAGGGTGTCTGATCATCCAAAATTCATACAAACTATGTATCCTAACCAATTTGCAAAAGGAGGTGGATAGTTTAGCAATCTTGGAAGATGGGATATACTCCCAGAGACAGCCTTCCTCTCATTGCTGGGAGAGAAAATCAAGTTAAAATCTCCTCCCACTATAGTAAACAGATGAGAGGCTTAAAGTTATGAGTCAAGAAATTAGATTTTTCTAGTGTTAGGTGCATAGACATTCAATAAACTGAGCGGTGTACCTGCAAGACTGCAATCTCAGAGATATAAATCTCCTCTACTGTCAATAGCAAAGGAAATTACCTTTAAAGGACAAGTGTTTCTAATCAGTATGGCCATGCTCACTTTACCCAAAGGAGCAGAAGTGACAAAGGAAATAAGAAAATATTTCATAGCAAATTTGAGGGAACGCCCCATAGAAATAGTTTTCCTGGATAAATATCAGATCGGCATGGGATGCCTTAAACTCGTTTAAAGCCAGCTATCTCTTCCTCATTGAGTTTAGGCCTTTTGCATTATATGATAATACTTGCAAAGACACAGCCTCTTACTATTATGGATACATCATAATAAGAGGCTCTAAAAAGTAAAGCTGACTTGTGGTAGCTGCCTGGTGGAAAGGGGTAACAGTTGTACAAATTGGAGTAAAATCATAAACCAAATACAAAAAACGTTATATTGTAAACAGTTATGATTAGGGATGGGCGAACGATTCGGCCCGAGCATAAGTTCGGGCCAAACTTTTATTGTTCAGTCGTTCTACGAACAGCTGAACAAACAGGTTGTTGGACTGTTTGTTCAGCCCCCCGAACCAACCACAATGCATTGCAACGCTGAACAGTGCATTGCAAGCCCTGATTGGCTGAAGCAGTGAAAGCTTCAGCCAATCAGGGCATAAAGCACCGTCAGAGTCATGATTGGACACTGTCATCGTGACTTTATCCAATCATGGCTCACTCCCGCCCCACAGTATAAAAGTATTCTTTCAATGGCAGCCATTTTCAATGTGATTTTGGCATGGAGAAAGATAGAACAGGGCTCTGTTTAGTGCTATTAGTTAGTTAGTGTGCTATACTGTGCTATTTTGCTTCAATTGTTAGTGTAGAATATTTGTTTAGTGTCAGTCTAGGGATAGTGTGAGTGTAGTGAGGAGGACCATCATTCAGCTTTGCATAGTGTGCAGCTAGAATAGGGACAGCTCAGATAGTCTCAGAGTAGTGTAGTGACTGTGAGACAGTGTCAGTAATCTTTACATTAGTGTATAGCTAGATTAGGGACAGTTCAGATAGCGTCAGTGTAGTGACGGTTGAACACAGTCTATTTGATTGCATTACTGCCAGTTTAATGCCATACAGTTCTGTGTGCGTTACTGCCAGTTTAACACCATTTACTTCTGTGTGCGTTACTGACAGTTTAACGCCATATGGTTTTGCGTGCGTTACTGCCAGTTTAACACCATATAGTTCTGTGTGTGTTACTGCCAGTTTAATGACATACAGTTCTGTGTGCATTACTGCCAGTTTAACGCCATTTACTTCTGTGTGCATTACTGCCAGTTTAACGCCATATAGTTTTGTGTGCATTACTGATAGTTTAACGCCATATAGTTTTGCGTGTGTAACTGCCAGTTTAATGCCATACAGTTCTGTGTGCGTTACTGCCAGTTTAACGCCATATCGTATTGTGTGTGTTACTGCCAGTTTAACGCCATATAGTTCTGTGTGCCTTACTGCCAGTTTAAGGCCATATCGTTTTGTGTGCATTACTGTCAGTTTAACGCTGTTGTGAATTCATGAAGAAATATATTTTATATTTACTGGCAGAAACATGAGAGATGCTTAGGCCTCACCAAGTAGATGAACTGTGATGTTAAATAGTTGAACTGTTGCCCTCTTGGGGACTTTTAGGATAAAATGGACATTCTCATGTTTGACCAAGCCTTTCTCTACTACCTCAAATATTGAAGACTTTTACAAGCATGTATTGTAAAGGAAGCTGTTGGAACAAAGACTATTCCTGTCACAAAACAAGGAGATATTTACATGGTATTGTGAATGAACAAAAGCTGCCACAGGACACAAGGTGACATAGACTTTTCTAGCATAGAGATAGCCTCACTCATTGTGTTCGAGTGAAGAACTGTTTAAATAGCTAACACCTTGGCTAACAGAACCCATTGTATGAACTTTTAAGATGGTTTAGACAAACAAGTCAGTTCTAAACACCCAGTGAGAATGTTCAAGGTCCCTCTCAACACATTAGTGAAAGTTGAATATTGTGCTAGTCAAAAAGAATATAAGGTATCAATAAGGTTATCATAAGTCATTTTAAACTATCTCTGACATTGTAGGTCACAGAGACATTATACTGTTGGCGTCTGCGGACCCAACAACTTTGCTATGAAGAAAATGCATATGAAAGTGTGATTTTATAAGTAGAAGTGTTTTAAGTAACGAATTAGTATTAGGAAAAACATATAATCATGATTATAATCATATAAGATTGTAGCCTACACTTAAGATAAACAAATGTTCAGTGGAGATACCAGAAGTTATACAGGTATCCATATAGATAATCATTTTTATGTAGTATTGATGAAATATATAACAATGTGTGTATTTCCTAGATAGACCAGTTTACAGATATACATTTATAGAGATACAAGTATATAACCAAGTTATGTAAGGATGATTAATCAAACTTATACTGAGTGTATTGTACATTAGACCGAGTACCAGAATATCTAAAGGTATATACTTATCCTTACCATTATACCTATTATGAAAATAGAACGTATTAACTTAAAGGGATAAACTCAACACACATGTGAGACACCTGGTGGTTGAAGACAGTATTACGCGAAATCCTTAAAATTTCCAGAGAAGTTAATCATTACGTCTCCTAACCCAATGGGAAGTGAGCCACCTCCTTTTGGGCAGAGCCATTATAATTTTTATGGTCTTATTATCTGAAATGGTATTTAGAGGCAAGGAAGAGGGGAGACGAGGACCAATGGACGGAAGGAGGAGAGAGCTCAGGGGGAGAGCTCAGGGATCCACCCTGAGGGGGGACACTGGGAGATACACACACTCCCAGACTGACACTCATGCACCATGCATGAATACATCTCTTTACATTCATGAAAATTCCTCAACACCTAATACTTAGAACTCGGAGATCACAAGAAGTAAATCCTCTTTAGGAGTATCCATTGTGAAACTACGGCAGCCATCTTAACTCTGGTAACTAGCCCATAGGAACTGCAGCCATCCTGGAATGGGTAATTATATCAGGTTGATTTTATCTTGTATGTTCTCTCAAATGTTGATATGTTCTCACAGTTATTGATGTATTGAATATTATACAGTTGATAATCATTCTCCCGAATCAATAACCGCCTTGTAGATTTTTCTCTAAAGATTCAGATTTTTCCATTATATTTTTCTTTTTGCATAGTTGCCACATTTATTGACAAAGCAAACATCTAATTTATTTCACAATGTTAACCACTTACTTACCTGCAGTATAGTAACGGTTGCACATGTGAAATACAGATGTTCTGTTTAAGTGTCAAGTTCACAAGGTTATTGATTCTACTGAGAAGTTATCATGGTGGTATTAGGTCAAAGGGACGGTACGCCCATTTTTGCAAGTGTTTTTATTGATTTTCAAGACGTTCATGTAACGCAATCTGTATCTTAATTTGATGTGATTATTTGTGTTTGTTTACCAATAAATAACTTTTTCGTATGACCACACGTCTCCGTGAATAAGTTTCACAAGCATAGACTGTGTCATATTGCTTGATTTTGTATCTTAAAAATATCTTCGTTAAAAATTACTCAAGGATAATTATTGTGCGGGAAACCTGTCCTTAAAAAGGCACAACTTATTCTGACTGAATATTCACGACAACGCATATTGCTTTGCATGCATTTTTTGCCAGTTTAACGCCATATCGTTTTGTGTGCGTTACTGCCAGTTAAAACCATATAGTTTTGTGTGCGTTACAGCTAGTTTAACGCCATATCATTTTGGGTGCGTTACTGCCAGTTTAACGCCATATAGTTATGTGTGCATTACTGCCAGTTTAACGCCATGTTGTTATGTGTGCATTACTGCCAGTTTAACGCCATATTGTTATGTGTGCGTTACTGCCAGTTTAACGCCATATTGTTATGTGTGCGTTACTGCCAGTTTAACGCCATATAGTTTTGTGCATTACTGCCAGTTTAATGCCATATAGTTCTGTGTGCGTTACTGCCAGTTTAACACCATATAGTTCTGTGCGTCTCTGTATGCTTGGCACATTATATTGCAGTATATTATAGTATATCCGTGGAGTGTGTCTGTGTAGTGTGAGTACTCAAATTAAAGTGCACCAAATACCTCTTTACATTGATTAAAGTGAATCTACGTACAGATTTCAACTTCTTCTTTACCTTTGTTTATAAGCACTGCCCCTCCCTCCCAACAAGGAGGACAAAAAGGAGAGGCAGACGTTCCCTTGGCACTGTAATGGGGCCAGGTGGTGCACTGGCTTACTGAACCTTCCTCATCCTCCTCATACTCTGTCATGCAAGCAGAGAGCAGTGTGCAGTCCCCTGCAGTTGCCAGAGTGGATAAACCTGCCTCCTTGTCCACATCTATTCCTGCCATAGCCCCAACATCAGCCATTGAGAAGTCAGCTGAGTTATTTGACCACAGCATCAGCCACTTGTTCCTTTATGATGCCCAGCCATTACTGGATTTAGATGTTGGTTCTGAGGTTGAGGATGACAGGAACATGAGCCTAGAGAGAGGGAGGAACACTGGTAGACAAATTGGCATTCATGTTCCCCAAGCCGCAGCATATTGCCAAGTTGTTTCCAGTGGTAAGGATGAAGATGGAGGAGATGGAGATGATGATGATGATGAGGTCACTGATGCGACTTGGGTGCCAGATAGAGCAGAGGAGGAAACTGAAGGTGAGGCAGCACAACCTCAAGGAGACCGACATCAAGAAAGAGTAGAGAGTAGCCACCCTATTCCATCACATTCTGCAGCTGTTATCTCCCGGCCCACTCCCCAAAGCTCAGCTGTCTGGGCCTTTTTCAGCACATCTGCAGCAGATCGCACTGTTGCTATCTGCAAACTGTGCCTCAGGCACATCAAACGTGGCAAAAACACCAACCGTTTAGGTACTACATGCTTAACAAAGCATTTAACGTCCAACCACTTAGCCCGTTAACAAGAGCACCTAAAAGCCATATAAAAGGGGCACAAATCTGTCCCTCCTCCTCCTCATTACCTCTCAGCAGCATCCACTGACAGGGATGATGGTATAGCACAGGGTGTCCCAGGTCCTAGCAGCACATCTGCCAGCAGCACACAACCAGCTGTAGATTGTAGCCGGCATCTTTCTCTACCCCATCTGCTGCAGTAGAAAAAAATACAGTCTCTGACACCCACATGCCCAGCATGTGAATGCAAGCTTGTCAAAGCTGTTGGCTCTCCAACTTCTGCCTTTCAGCTTGGTGGATTCTACCCCCTTCTGTGAATTCGCACAATGTGCTGTACCATAATGGCAGGTTCCCTGTCGCTACTACTTTTCATGTAAGGCCGTTCCATCTCTCTACCATCACGTGGAAGGGAATGTTCTGGCATCGTTGGGCAAGGTAGTCAGCCATAAAATCCACCTTACTGCTGACAGGTGGTCCAGCAAGCATGGGCAGGAATGACACATTTCATTCACAGAACACTGGGTAACGCTGCTTGCAACTCAAAAGGGTGCAGGACAGTGCTCGGTGCGGCAGCTTGTTGTGCTCCCACATCTCCATCTGGTGGTGATGATGCCAGACCTGTGAGCTTTACCCCCCTCCTCCTCCTCCTCCTCTGCCACCTCCATGCCCTCCTCTGCGGAATTGTCTTATGAACATCAGGTACCCCCTAAGCATTCAAAGGGCTATTCCCAGAGTCAGGTTAAAAGGTGCCTGTTTGACAGGTGCATATCATTGCAATTTTTTACAGCAAGGCCAATTCTTGCTTTCATCAAGAGTATCTCTATAGGGTTACGGTGGGAAGGCGCCACGACACCCAAAGACCAAATTTTACGCATCCGTTACTTCTATCCAAAGTCAAAGTGACACCAGAATGTATCCAAAGGATCTCTAATCTTGTTCCCAGTGGACTAAATTGTGACCCCATCATACACACTGGCTCCCCAGCTGTTGCTGAGCAAAACAAAGGCAGCTTGCAGAGAAAATTTCATTTTTTTTGGCTTTATAAATGCAATTACTGCTGCAGCAGATTCTAGACATGGTACAGATCTGCCACTTTACAGGTAGACTAAGGGGACCCCCATGCACTATATTGGAAGGAATTTTTCATTTTTAAGCTTTCACTTTAAAAGTTAAAAAATCACTGCTCATTTAAAAATTACGTTTTTCACAAACTTTTTTTTTATTGATACATGTCCCCCAGGGCAGGATCTAGACCCCTATAACCACTGTATGCCCAATTACTTGCATATAAGCCTTCAAAATGGGCACTTATTATTTTTGACATTTGGGTCCCATTGACTTTAATGGGGTTCGTTATTCGGATCTGAAATTTTGTGGTATTCGAAAGTTCCAGTGAGAACTGAACAGGGCTCCATTCAGCCCGTCCCTAGTTATGATCTGGGCTAGACCCAAAAATAAGACATATTAGGTGTAGAGAGCCTGAGAGTTCAGTGTGTCTCAGGACACCTTGGGCAAGTCAAAGATGTAAATAGGAGGGTATATGCCATATCTATTGTCAATCGGAACATAACAAAAGGCTAAACAGCATTGTAAATTTCACCAAAAAAAATTTGAATGCCGTGGACACACGAGCAGACTTTTCAGCATAAAAGGTCCGACGATCTTTCCGACGGACTTTTGATGGAGTTACGACGGACTTTTGAACGACCGGACTTGCCCACACACGAACGGACTAAGTCCATTGGTTTGAACGTGATGACGTACCAAGGGACTAGAATAAGGAAGTTCATAGCCAGTAGCCAATAGCTGTCCTTGCATCCTTTTTTGTCCGTCGGACTAGCATACAGACAAACTGATTTTTCGACCGGACTCTAGTCCGTTGGAAAGATTTGAAGCATGTTCCAAATCTAAAGTCCGTCTGATTTTCGACAAAAAAAGGTCCAATGAAGCCCACACATGGTCAGAGTGTCCGACGGATTCGTTCCGTCGGACCAGTCTGGTCGAAAAGTTCGCTTGTGTGTACACGGCATTAAGGGCACAAGATGGTATAATAAGGGATCAAAGAACTTAAGGCACACCACTGCTAAATGTAGTAGATAGAAAGCACTTTAGTCCTCACCACCCAGAGTAAAGTCTAAGGTCTAGATCAGTGATGGTGAACCTTGGCACCCCAGATAGGGTGCCAAGGTTCGCCATCACTGGTCTAGATGGAGGAAAGCATTGCAGAGCTGCAGGTTGTCTTCTGGTCTTGGACTTGGCAGAAGTCTCGATTTTGCTAGGTGTTACCACTGACCAGGTCCAAGTAAGTGGGATGACCAAAGCATCTTCAGGGAGAGGAGGCAAGCCCAGATGTTTAAGGAAGGTCTCTCTCTCTCTCTCTTGTATATCAAAATTGCTGCATTGTTTACAGTCTTTAGAGACAATAAGCAAAAAATGGAACACCCAATGATATCGTATTTGATGTTCTTGGAGATGATATGTAATAGGCTGCTCAGTCTGGGTCTCCCCGTTCCAATTATGTCTGCTAGCAGCTGAGTCGGAGGAAGAAATAGCAGGTACTAGATACCCCTTACTAATTGAAATGGGGCTTTAGATTCTGATGAGCACTACACCTGAATACTTCTACAACCACCAGACCAGAGTTGTGGGGAAAAGCCCCACAACTCTGTGGGGCTTTTCTCCACAACTCCGGTCTGGTGGTATCCTCCCCATGTCAAAGGCATTGTAGGGGGAATCCAACACACCTTGTTTTTTTTTTTTCTTTTTCTTTTTTTGCTGCAGAATGAACTACATTTATAAAGAAAAGACATGTACGGGTATTTAATATTTCCCTGCCAATTTCTTTTTTTGTTCCTCCATATTACCGTAAGAAAATGTAATGCCCTGACCCATGCTTGCTGGACCACTGTGGTTGTGTGGACCCTGACACTGACCACATGGTCCAGCGTCATGAAGACATTATCTTTCACATGCCGGTGAAGGGCAGGGATGACATTCTGGGTGAAATAATGATGGTTGGGTATCTGCCACTGTGGTGCAGAAAAGGAGACAAAGTGGCAGAAAGGGGCAGGCTCCACAAGCTGGAATGGGAGCAGTTGTAAATCCAGCAATTTTGTCAAGCTTTTTTTTTTTCTCAATAGATTTTTATTGAAAAGTATTTATGTAATACAGAGTAAAATGAAACATTTATAACATTGTTTTACAGGTAATTTAGTCATTGTTATGAGATTAGGTACAATGACTCCTAGATTGTAAGCTCTAACGAGCAGGGCCCTCTGATTCCTCCTGTATTGAATTGTATTGTACGTGTACTGTCTGCCCTAATGTTGTAAAGTGCTGCGTAAACTGTCGGCGCTATATAAATCCTGTATAATAATAATAATAAAATATGAGACTATGGTACATCTTACCCAGTAGAAAATAAATAAAGAAATAGCGTTGCGGTATACACAAGGAAATATGTGGTAATTTGATTGGTTTTACGATTCTACAATTATAAGTAACAGTGCTAGTTAACCGATTGTGGTTTTAGTCTGGAGGAGGATTGTAGGATGACAGCTCTACCCGGAAACCCCGCAAAGGTGCTAGACTGTGACCGTGAAGAACTGTCCTCCCCTCCCCTATAGGTTAACTTCTGACTTTATCTGTCTAAGTTTGTAACCAACGAGCGAGACACATCATAGATTGAATTTAAAGTGAGTTCTGCCGAGTCAAATGGGTGGGTTATACACTTAAGAGTTATGATCGTCAGATAAAGTATTTTCGTCAGATTTAAGGTTAAAAATTCCGACAAATGCCGGAGAACTAGTCCAATCAGTCCACGGTTGCCACATGTGGATAATTTTAATTTTGTTGTGGCGTAACGCTAGGGTTGTTTTGTGTGTGAAGTGAACATGTGTAGTGCGGACTACATCTTTTAATGTGGGGGGGTCTGGGTCTTTCCATTTCCTGGATATACTAAGTCTAGCTGCCAGAAGAACGTGAGTAATGATATTCCTTATCGTGTTGGGGTATTGTTCTATGTCTAATGAGAGTAAAGCCAGAGATGGTCTACTTCTGATGGTCAGGTGTGTAATTTCTGAAAGTAGTTGAAAAATTGAGCTCCAATATTGTGTGAGTTTGGGGGACTCCCAAAATATATGTAGCAAATCGCCTTTAATTCCGCAATTTCTCCAGCAGGTGTCGTCAAGGTCTTTACTGAATTTAGAAATTCTATAAGGGGTCATATACCAACGATATGTTAGTTTATATGCTAGTTCCCAAAGGGTGGAACAACAGGTAGCCTTATAAATGGACTTGCAAGCTTTTTCCCATTCGTCTATTGTGAATGATTGTCCTAGATCTCTTTCCCATCTGATTATCGGTGACGATGCGGTGAATGTGGTCTTATGGTGAAGTAGGTTGTAAAATAACGATATGCCCTTACGGTGTCTTATAGGAGATCTAAAGTAGATCCATGCTTCTTGGGGAAGAGTACATTTCTAGGTTGTGAGCGATGTGAGGTAGTGATGGGTGCGAATGTATAGGAATATGTCAGAGGACGGGAGGTGGAATTCTTTTTGTAGTGAAGAGAATGATTTAGGTTTATCTGTGTCTATCAGATCAGACAGGTGGATAATGCCTTTTTCTTTCCATCTTAAATAGGAAGTTGATAGTATTAGATGATGTAGAGATTCTATAGGGATGTGAACATTAGAGGGTATAGTGTGAGTCAAAGGTGTTTGTTGGAGTCTGAACCAAGCTTTGATAGTCGCCAATATCGTTGGCGAGCCATGGGGAGGGATCTTTGCTCCTAGCATAATAGCAAATAACCAAGAAGATATATTACCACCGGGGATTGCAGATGATTCTATTTTGCCCCACAGTGTGGGGAGGGGGGTTTAGGAACCATTCTCTAGCTTGGGTGAGGATAGAAGCCATGTAATAGTCTAAGAAATCTACATATCCTGTTCCTCCCACTAGTCGGTGTTTAATTAGTTGAGAATGTCCGCATCTTGATTTTTAACCCTGCCAAATAAAGTTTGATAAAAGTTTTTGTAAGGATTTGAAATAATGGAGGGGTATGGGGATGGGTATTGTGCGAAATAGGTAGAGTACTTGGGGTAGATGAAACATTTTGAACGCCGCCAAGCGTCCCAGCCATGAGAATTCAAATGACGCTAGCCTGGTAAGATCGTTTTGAAGTTTGGTTCTAAGTGGTAGGTAGTTCATAGTGTATAATGATTTACTTGATTTGGTCAGTTGTATTCCCAGGTATGATATGCTGTTATCTGCCCATATGTATGGGAATTGTTTTTTGAGTCAATCGCTAGTAGGGTTGTTTATACCCAAATTTAGTATATAAAATTTAGTTTCATTGATTTTATAGTATGAGACATCACTGAACCAGGCAAGCGTCTTCTGTACTTCAGGCAAGGATCATTCAGGGTCAGTGATCATTAGGATCACATTGTCTGCGAACAGACTGATTTTGTGTTCTATGGTTGCTAGGGAGATTCCAGATATTTTGTTGTTAGATCTAATGTGATCGGCCATGGTCTCCATGATAAGGTTGAATATTAGTGGTGATAATGGGCAACCTTGGCGTGTACCGAACACCCGAGCAGAAGGGTTAGAATATAGGGCCATTATTGCATTGTGTATTTGTCCTGTTAGGCAGAACTTGTTCAGAACTGCAGATAGGAAACCTATCAAACCCTATCAAATGCCTTTTCGGCATCAAGGGAAAGGAGTAGGGAAGGCATTTTAGAGGATTCTACATGGTGGATTATGTTAATCATTTGTCTAGTGGCGTCTGAAGCTTGACGACCTTTAGTGAAGCCGGACTGGTCTTGGTGTATTAGAGAGGGGAGTATATCTTCGAGTCTGCTGGCAATGATTTTAGCATAGATCTTTACATCCAAATTAAGCAATGATATGGGCCTAAAGGTTTTTGGGATGGTAGGTTCCTTGGGGGTGGTAGGTTTAGGCAAAGTAACTACCATAGCATTAAGCAGTCCAGTGGGAAAGGAGGCGGATTGCACATTTGAGTTGAAGGCATGGCATAGGATGGGAGCTAGAATATGTTGGAAACGTTTATAGTATTCCCCTGTGAAGCCATCTGGGCCAGGAGATTTGAAGTTAGGGAGGCTGTTAATCGCTTTTAAAATTTCATCAGTCGTGAATGGATCTTTTAGTTTAGAGAGTTGTTGTTGGTTTATAGATGGAAGCTGAATATTATTTAGGAAGGTTTGTATCATTTCTGGGGAGGGTTGGTTGGTGGTCGGGTCCTTTTTAAGATTGTATAGATCTTCGTAATATGTACTAAAGGCGTTTGCTATGGAGTGTGGTTTAAGAAGTTTTTCTTTGGAGTGGGGGTGGAGAATGAAAGGGATTTTTGTTTTGTTTCTGTACCCCTTGACCCGTAAGGACATTGCCTTACCTGCTTTGTTATTTGTGGTATATGATGTGGATTTAAGTATTTTATATGATTTTTCATATTTTTCCAGAAGGTGGGATCTCAATTTGTGTCTTAGAGTGAAGAGTTTGGATTTTAAGGCAGGAGATGGGTTTATTTTGTTTAGGGATTCAGTCTTGGATATGTCAGCAGTCAGTTTATCTAGTGTCTGATGTTGTATATGTTATAATATGTTCACTGATTTATGTGGGACATTGTTGTGTGTATGTACACATGCAGTCAATGTTGACCAGGCCAGATTGACAATGGTTGTCCAAGCCAACTCAATTTTAAGATAACAGTTGAAGATCCTTTGATGTGTTAATCTTATGCAAGTCTACCTAGGGATGTAAGGTATGGGCTGTTAACCTAATTGAACATTTCAAAGGGTACATTGTTTAAAGGACCATAGAAGAAGTATTTATTGATGGTAATTAGACTTGAGGGGGTAACAATGGGATCAAGGAGTTGTTGATATGCGGGAGTGCAAATTGGGGCGGTTTATGACTACAGCTGTTCACGGCTGGGAGTTGTTGTCTGTTTAATAGACTAAAGCTAATCAAAGTCCTAAACTGAAACGGCCAATCAAATTGCTCAGCCATTCAATATTTAGTGAATATAACACGGCATTCAGTCTATAGGTTTGGGGAATGAGGCTTGTCTGTGTATAGGTGAGGCTTGTCTGTGTATGGCTGGGAAGACACAGACCTAGGAGATGGGTTTCTGAATTATATTTCCTCTGTCGGATTTCTTTGTCATCTGTGGACTTTGGACTTTGTTCTGTGTTGGAAGTCAATAAAGTGCATCTCTCTGGAAGAACTGGGTTGCTGCGGAAGAGTACTTACTAATTAATTATCATACCCACTCTACATCATATCACCCAATATACATTAATAGACTCGATCACTACATCTGAGTCCTTTGTTTCTTAGCTCTAGTACCCATTTGAAGGAAAACACCTCGTATTACAGCCTTGTGAGCGTTCCATACCACCAGCGGATCAGATACTGACACTTGGTTAAGCTTAAAGAATTCTTCTGTTTGAATAGGTGTTGAATAGCATGGTGTATTAAGAAGGTAGTTACTTACTCTCCAAATATAGGAATTGGGTTGGGGCGTATTGTCCTCAATAGTAATACTAATTGGAGCATGATCTGACCAGGTGGTGGTATGGATAACAGATTTCGATATTTTCTGTAATAGCCATTTGTCAGCTAGAAAGAGATCTATTCTCGAATAGGTGTTGTGACGCGCCGAAAGGAAGGTAAAGTCCCTCTCGTTCGCGTGACAACACCTCCACACGTCATATAAATCATTAGTTGAAAAATTTTGTCAAGCTTTTTTCCTCCACTTCAGCAGCTGGGGAAAGACACCTTACCTGTCAAGATTTGTTGCTGGATAAGGTAGGATGAGGTCAGGAGAATTACATCAATCTTCAAGCCTAAGCCCTATGCTGTATGACCCCATGCTGACCCTCTTCCGCATGATGTTCCAGAATGTATGCCTCTCAAACTACTTGTCAGACTTCTATCCCTATCACTCGAGGCCACAGATCTTGCAGCAGACACAGGCTGAGGTTCTTCTAGAGTGGCCGGAGAGATGGAATGGGAGGAGGGTGGAAGAGGAGGAGTGCTGGCCTTTTACTGCTGACTGGTATTAAAAACTGCCCCTGCCCCTGCAACATCCTAACTCTCTGATGCTGTGTCTCTCCCTCACTTTCCTCCTCTACAATCTTTGGCATCCAGGTACTGTCTGCCACCTAATCATCCCCATCCTTCTTGAGCCCACTTGGCAGTAAGCTGCAGATGCAGGAACATCAATAGTAATTGCTTCTGCCTGCCTTTTGTCCCCTTCCTTGATTCTCCTTGTGCTCTCCTCTCCCATATCTGACAATAAGAATTCTTGAGCATCCTTCTGCATAAAATGACTCATGCTGAAATTATTCGGCTGACTACTCCATGCCAGTTTGCAGGGCAATAGTGGGATTAGCTATAGAAGAGGAAGAAGAAGAGGAACCATTTGAAGCTGCTGATGAAAATGCACACCGATGTGCACCTGGGAGTTGAGTGATGAGGAAGGCTTGGCT
Source organism: Aquarana catesbeiana (assembly GCF_042186555.1). Taxonomy (NCBI): domain Eukaryota; kingdom Metazoa; phylum Chordata; class Amphibia; order Anura; family Ranidae; genus Aquarana; species Aquarana catesbeiana. Next base: position 151,270,397 of record NC_133332.1, on the reverse strand, counting down.
ATCCACCCCACAACTTCCTTCATGTGCTCCAGCTTTATAGCACACCCATTGTCAGAAAGAAAGGCAAAATTGCACTGCCTCTCATAGGTACCTCCTGACCACTACTTTATCCTGCTGATGCAGAACTTGATCACTCCCTAATATCTGCAGGTGAAGAGCCTCTGTCTCTCCCTTTAGGCCTCCCAGACATGATAAATAGAGACTGGTTAACTTTATTAGCAGCTATGGCAATAGGGGCATTGAGGATTTGGTGCACAAAACTGTGCCACAGACAAATGCAAGCTTTGCCTGTTTCAGCAACAAGTTCATGCTTTTGAGTCTGAAAAAACTATATATTTAGAAACGTGAAATGAATGAAAATCACATTCACGGTGCGCCTTGTACTTTTTTTGATGAATAAAAGGTTTTCTGTGATTGGATGAGATGGAGATTGTGACATCTGAGTAAGTATCCCCCTGTTGTTACTTTGCAGAAAAGAAGCCTGCTCAGCACAGGACCCAGAAGATCACTGCTATTTTTACAGTAGTTCTAACTGCAAGGCCGGCCCTACCATGGGACCCAGTGGGCCCATGGTATAAAGCGGCATTTTAAGAGGGGCAGCAGTGACAAGTTGTATCTGTACAGTCACCCGTGCCAGCTGTCTCCCGAGATCTGCCTTTGGGACTGCTGTGTAAGGCTGCATCCAGTTAGTGTGCAGTCCATGCTGCCTGTGAGACAGTTTCACACTGAGCCGATATTGACACTTGCCAGAGCCGCTGAATGTGTTAAACTCTCATGTAATGTTACTGAATGAAGAGAGAGACCAGCTGTCAAAATTGAGCGTTGATGTCGGGGGTGGGCGGGACCCGGCAGCTATCAAACACCAGCCAATAGGATAGGATCTGGGTGGGCTGCTACATGTATGTGGAGGGTGCCTTTGGCCAATCATGGCTCAGTCCATGCCCCACTATATAAGGCTGCTTACAGAGCGGCCGTGTGTAGTGCTGTTGGCGTGGACAGAGAGATAGCTTGAGGTAGATTAAGCAGGCAGGTTATTTAGTTAGTGGCAGTGTATTTGAGATATATATATATATATATATATATACATACATACATACACACACAATACAGTCAGTCTAGTATAGTGTATATAGTGTAGCCTATATCTACAATGCATTCTGTGGTGTACTGTTTCTAATACACTTCAGGCGGTGTATTAATATATATACAGTGGGGACAGAAAGTATTCAGACCCCCTTACATTTTTCACTCTTTGTTATATTGCAGCCATTTGCTAAAATCATTTAAGTTCATTTTTTTTCCTCATTAATGTACACACAGCACCCCATATTAACAGAAAAACACAGAATTGTTGACATTTTTGCAGATTTATTAAAAAAGAAAAACTGAAATATCACATGGTCCTAAGTATTCAGACCCTTTGCTCAGTATTTAGTAGAAGCACCCTTTTCATCTAATACAGCCATGAGTCTTTTTGGGAAAGATGCAACAAGTTTTTCACACCTGGATTTGGGGATCCTCTGCCATTCCTCCTTGCAGATCCTCTCCAGTTCTGTCAGGTTGGATGGTAAACGTTGGTGGACAGCCATTTTTAGGTCTCTCCAGAGATGCTCAATTGGGTTTAAGGCAGGGCTCTGGGTGGGCCATTCAAGAACAGTCACAGAGTTGTTCTGAAGCCACTCCTTCATTATTTTAGCTGTGTGCTTAGGGTCATTGTCTTATTGGAAGGTAAACCTTCGGCCCAGTCTGAGGTCCTGAGCACTCTGGAGAAGGTTTTTGTCCAGGATATCCCTGTACTTGGCCATATTCATCTTTCCCTTGATTGCAACCAGTCATCCTGTCCCTGCAGCTGAAAAACACCCCCACAGCATGATGCTGCCACCACCATGATTCACTGCTTCACTGTTGGGACTGTATTGGACAGGTGATGAGCAGTGTCTGGTTTTCTCCACACATACCACTTAGAATTAAGGCCAAAAAGTTCTATCTTGGTCTCATCAGACCAGAGAATCTTATTTCTCACCATCTTGGAGTCTTTGAGGTGTTTTTTAGCAAACTCCATGCGGGCTTTCATGTGTCTTGCACTGAGGAGAGGCTTCCGTCAGGCCATACTGCCATAAAGCCCCGACTGGTGGAGGGCTGCAGTGATGGTTAACTTTTTACAACTTTCTCCCATCTCCCGACTGCATCTCTGGAGCTCAGCCACAGTGATTTTTGGGTTCTTCTTTACCTTTCTCACCAAGGCTCTTCTGCCCTGATAGCTCAGTTTGGCCGGACGGCCAGCTCTGGTCATCCCAAACATCTTCCATTTAAGGATTATGGAGGCCACTGTGCTCTTAGGAACCTTAAGTGCAGCAGAAATGTTTTTGTAACCTTGGCCAGATCTGTGCCTTGCCACAATTCTGTCTCTGACCTCTTCAGGCAGTTCCTTTGACCTCATGATTCTCATTTGCTCTGACATGCACTGTGAGCTGTAAGGTCTTATATAGACAGGTGTGTGGCTTTCCTAATCAAGTCCAATCAGTATAATCAAACACAGCTGGACTCAAATGAAGGTGTAGAACCATCTCAAGGATGATCAGAAGAAATGGACAGCACCTGAGTTAAATATATGAGTGTCACAGCAAAGGGCCTGAATACTTAGGACCATGTGATATTTCAGGTTTTCTTTTTTAATAAATCTACAAAAATGTCAACAATTCTGTGTTTTTCTGTCAATATGGGGTGCTGTGTGTACATTAATGAGGACAAATAATAAACTTAAATGATTTTAGCAAATGGCTGCAATATAACAAAGAGTGAAAATGAAGGGGGTCTGAATACTTTCTGTCCCCACTGTATGTATGTATATATATATATATATATATATATATATATATATATATATATATATATATTCTGCATTCAGTGTAGCCTATATCTACAATGCATTCCATAGTGTACTGTTTCTAATACACTTCAGGCGGTATACACAGTATCTAATATAGTGTAGTGTAGTGTGGTGTTGCAAAAGAAAAAATAAATCATGTCTGGAAGGCCACCAAGGAGGGGCAGACACTCACTGGCCACTAAAAGAGGACAAGCAGCCTCTGTGTTTACAGTCAACATTGGTGGTCGTGGACATGGCGCATCCTCTGCAGATGGCCGTGGGGCACGCTTGTCCTTTTTTGCTGCTGCTGACCGTGTTATTGAGCCACAACATGCAGAAGAGTTGGTGGAGTGGATAATGAAGCCATTCTCATCCTCCTCATCCTCTGTCACCCATGCTAAGAGTAGTTTGCCTTCCTACTCAGCTGCCAAAGCAGCCTATTCCACCGGCTCCTTGTCCACAGTCACTTCTTCCGTAGCCCCACCATCATGCACGAAGGAGTCCCCAGAATTATTCAACCACAGTGTTGGTTATATGCTGCTGGAGGATGCGCAGTGATTTGGAGGCTTCAATGTTGGTTCCCAGGTTGAGGGAGGGCATAACATGGGCCTAGAGAGAGGGGGTGCCACAGAAGGACAAGAAACTGGCAGTCATGTTTCACAACAGGGCCCGTTCCTGCGCCCCACAAGAGTATCTGTGAGGGGTTACAGTGTTGTGGCACCACCACCACCCAAGGCCCATTTTTTTCTGCCCCAGTTTTAACAGGGGCATGTAATTACAACTTTTGATATAATATTTCACAGCAGGGCCCGTTCCAGCAGCCAACACGAGTATCTGTGAGGGGTTACAGTGTTGTGGCACCATCACCCAAGGCCCAGTTTTTCTGCCCCTGTTTAACAGGGGCATATAATTACAATTCTTTATATAATATTTCACAGCAGGGCCCGTTCTTGCGCCCAACAAGAGTAACTGTGAGGGCCTACAGTGTTCTGGTACCACCAACACCTAAGGCCCAATTTTCTGCAGAGTATATAGGGCAGGCCGTATAGTCTATATACTGCTGTTCAGAGTATATAGTGCCTGGGGGTGGGATTTGGGTGCGGGATTCCCCTTAATATCCATACCAGACCCAAAGGGCCTGGTATGGATTTGGGGGGGCATCCATGCCATTTTTTTTGGTATTTTCGGTATTTTTATTTATATTGCCGGGATCCGACAATACATTACAGCCGTGAGCAGTTTTAAATGACATTTTTTCCTTTAGAAATGTCATTTTGCTGTGCACTGTTATAAACATGGGAAAGATGCGCTACTTTACAGGCATACTAAGGACACCCCCAGGCATGCCATTTAAAGGAATATTTCGTTTTTATTGTTTCACTTTAAACCTTATTAAAATCACTGTTCCCAAAAAAACTTTTTTTGCATTGATACATGTCCCCTGGGGCAGGACCCGGGTCCCCAAACACTTTTTATGGCAATAACTTGCATATAAGCCTTTAAAATGAGCACTTTTGATTGTTCGAAAAAATTTTTGCCTGTTCTGCTGCGAACGGACCCAGGGGTGTTCGGCTCATCCCTATTAGCAGGGATGGTGGAAACCCCTCCTATAGATATCGGCTATTAAAAAATGTCATCAGTTTAGGCCAATATGTATTCTGCTACATATTTTTGGTTAAAAGTTATAACATCTACAAGTTAGGGAATAGATTTATGGCATTTTTAATCTGATTTTCTGATAAATTTAATTTTAGTTATCATGATATAAAATAATGAATGTGGGGGTCTTTAGGTGGGCGTGATTTTTTTTTTTTGTCAGTGCAAATTAATATCAGATGATTCAGTCTCAACTGATGGCCTTGATAGGGTTGAAATAATGACTTAGAGTTCTACTTAAATTGTTTGTGTTTTTTCTCTTCTGTGTACATATCAATCTGTATCTAGATGGAATTTGGAACTGCTGAATAATCATTACGTGTTCACTGATAAGAAACTCTTTGTACCTTAACCTCATTTGGTAATGCCGATAAGATTACTGCTTGTAGAGCTGCCTATAAAAGGCCTTTGAAAGAAGTAAAGGGCGCAGTCCTCTTTTGCTCCGGACTGTGACACAGACATATCTGACTCCGTGTCATCATTCTTATAGAAGCAATAATTTGACAAAGCAATATAAACTTAAAGCAACTTGTTTAAGAGTTGCCCCTAACATTTTGGCGCCCGAACAGGGACTCACCAAGTTGCTACAAGAGGTGGCTGAGCTAAGCTGACGGAACGAAAGGACAGGCATTCCGGGAACCACAGATCGAAAACCTGCGCAGGTAAGAAAAAGCTTTATTTTTCTTATATTCTGTGCTCCCCTGATTTGTGCCTATCCGTTCTGTCAGTTATGGTTCTCCTGGTTTTAAAACACCAGCCTCTGTAGTGGTGAGTCTAGAATTACTGCATATTTTAGTTTATATTGCTGGAATTATTTGTTGTCTGTCTGTCTTGTTGAGCAAGTGAATGAGCCTTGTCAAGGATGGTATGAGTTAGAAGGGGATTGCCGAACTAAGCAACGGAATGCGCCCTTACCTCACATAAGTGAACTTGGGGGGTCTGACGCTTATGCTTAACCTCACATCTAACTCATAAACCATAGACGGGTTGAAAGTATAAGCCCTGTCTGCTCCATAAAGCAGGGATAAGAGTGTATGAGAGGGATCCCAGATACGGGGGGGGATAAGGTCTCCACAAAGTCCGGAGATCTAGTCGGATACCTGGCCACTTAAAGGAATGCTTGTATATGTTGTAGCCGCATTCTTGTATATGTTGTAGCCGCATTCTGGTTTGTTATTGGGCTAGCATATAAAGTAATTATTTGTTATTGGGCTAGCATATAAAGTAATTCGGTTTCAGAAATCTTATCTAGGAGAGGTTTTTAGTATTCTGGCACCCTAGGAGGAAGGCAACGAGGAACTAGTGTAACTTGGTTAAGTGTTTTATATTGTTCACTAAGTGTCCCACACGCTACCTAGGCAGGACTGTCAGAATGGGTCAGCAGAATACAAAACCCCGTCAGGGAATTGTGGCACATTATACGGTGCCACAGATAATTAAAAACATCTGTGGGAAAGATGAAGCACGGGACTTAAAGGATGTCCTTCGTAAATTTAAGGTGAAAGGAGCAGCGGGTTTAGACCCGGATGTATGGATTGAAATAAAAAGGGACAGGCAAGGAGAGGTGTTAGAGAAGCAATGGATGCGTCAGGTTCAATGCTTAATTAAGGTTTCAAATAGAGCAAAAGAAGAGGGGTGGAAATATAATCCAGACTGTGATGGTTGGGATATGAAAGATAGAAGAACAAAAAATGTTGAAACCTTAAATAATATTACTTCAACCATTCCACCCCCATACACTGATATAGAGAAAAATTCGCATAAGTCAGGGTTATATCCTGTACTTGAGGGTAGAAGATGGGTTTGCCAGATTTGTGGATCAAAAATCCCGAGTGGGCACAAGAATGTGTGCATTGTGGAGCACAAAAACCTCACCCGGAACCAGTAGCCCCAGTACATATTAGTACACGAATCATAACAATACCCAATCCTGAACACGGGCATCCAGACCATCCAAATGCACCGACCACGGTTACTCGTAACATGGCCATACATACCTGGAAACCATGGTCGGCGGACACACTTATGGCTCTACGGGGAAGATTTGTGTAGATGTAAAATGACTTTGACTATGTTCAATCAGTTTATGACAGAGATAGATCCGCATAGACCTCCAGAAGTAGCCGATGAACACGGCAATCTGACAGACGGACATGTTAGGCATATAGGCTCAAGGGCCCCTTTTCTTGCTTTGTTAAACGCTTTTTGTCAGGCAAAACAGCAAGAGAGAGGCTCCACGTCACCCATGAAACAACTGCCAGGACAGACGGTATCAGACTTTTACTTATCAATGGAAAGTATGATGGCAGACGAGGGAATGGACTTAGAACTACCAATTACAATTCGAACTTTCAATAGACAGTTTATGGAAGGGCTAATTCCACAGATAAGTGAGAAAATGAAAGCTTGTACCCCAGAGTGGAGGGCCATTAGGAATAGAGGGACGTTGTTGCAAAAGGCACAAGGGATAGAAGCAGACTTAGCAGAAAACAAAAATCGAAAACATCCGACAATCAATACGGTTGTGGATCCCCAAGAACCAAGCAGAGGTTCCTATCGCAAACCCCTTACTTGTTACTACTGTAACAAGACTGGCCACATCAGACGCAACTGCAGAAAGAGAATAAGAGATGAAGGAAAGGAAGGTGTTGATTACCCAGTTAGTCAGAGGAGGAACTGGCCCAGGGATAACAATAATGGTGAAGTCAGACGACAAGGGGATGGTCCACGGGCATGACTCGCCCCGGTTTTAGAAAGATCCAAAACTAAAATGCTTAAGACTACTATAACGGTTGGTAATAAGAAAATTTCTTGTTTAGTCGACACAGGAGCTTCACGCTCGTTACTTTCCGATTCTGAACTACTCCCTGAGCAAGAATCACCTGACACTTTATTAATAACTGGGTATGTTGGCATTTTAGCCGACGCCCCGCTGACAAAACCTCTAAAAGTTAAAATAGGGAACCACATGTTCCTTTCCCGTTGTCTGGTATCTAGAGGAGCCCCCACTAATTTGCTAGGAGCTGACATTTTACAGAAAATAGGAGCTAACATTACCTATCACCCAGATGGCACTGTCACCTTAGCTATAGGGGATAATCAAGAACACATGGAGATGTGTAACCTGATACAATATTTGGAAGAGGAATCGGAACTGTCCGGTCCATCTCCTCCGGATTTGGATCAGATCTTGTCATCCCTTCCGGAAGAACTATAGGAGAAACATCCAGCAGATGTTGGACTTTTGCCCATACCTCCGGTTACCCTACAGCTGATTCCAGGAGCAGTGCTTCCCCAACAAAAACAGTATCCACTCAGTGCACCCCAAGAGGCGGCTATAGAAATGCAAGTCCAATCCTTATTAAAAAGTGGAGCTCTAAAAGAGGTAAAATCACCGGCGAATACTCCTTTGTACCCGGTTAAAAAGAAAACAGTAGCCGGTAGTCCAGTTAAGTACAGAATGGTTCAAGACCTCAGAGCGGTCAATAAACTACTAGCCCCGATGACGCCTTTAGTACCCAATCCACATACGTTACTGTCACAAATACCTTCGACCAGCATGTATTTTACAGTTATAGATTTAGCGAACGCTTTCTTTTCTGTCCCACTTGCGGAAGAATGCCAACCTTAGTTTGCATTCTCCCTCAAAAATCGACAACTAACCTGGACACGCCTACCGCAGGGTATGGCGCATTCACCTACCTTATATTCACAAGCATTGCAAACGGTGTTTTGAGAATGGGTACCACCAGATTCTTGTGTTTTGCTACAATATGTGGATGATTTATTATTATGCTGCCCGGACAAGGAAACTTGTTTGGCTACCACCCTTAATTTGTTGCGATTTTTGGCAGAAAAGGGTTGCAAGGTTAATAAGAACAAATTACAAATGTACCAGGAAAAGGTTATCTTTTTGGGACATTGTATATCACAGGGTACAAGACATCTCACTGAGGAGAGGGTTCAAGTGATAAAGGGAATGTTACCCCCACGGAATTTCAAACAATTGCGTATGTTTTTAGGTATTGTGTCATATTGTAGACAATGGATACCACATGCTAGCGCTTTGATGCAGCCATTATACGATTGTTTGAAAATTGTACCGTATGTGCTTACAGAAGTAGCGTATGAGTCGTTTGTCACTTTGAAAAAGCTATTAATTTCTGCCCCGGCTATTGGTATTCCAGATTACACTAAGAAATTTAATCTATATGTTGCCGAGATCACTGGACACGCCACAGGTGTTTTGACACAGGCACATGGAAAACAAAGACCAGTCGCTTACTTTTCAGCAGCACTAGATCCAGTGTCCAGAGGTTCACCGTCCTGTGTACGGGCGGTAGCTGCAGTGTCAATCATCATTGATAAATCATCAGAGATTGTCCTAGACAATCCAGTTGTAGTACACACCACACATGACACACATGCAATCTTGTCTCAAGTTCAGCCCAAACACATTTCAATGGCCAGACAACTGAGGTTACAGTGTACTTTACTCTTACCTCCAAATGTCACTTTTCAGCGCTGTACAACTTTAAATTTGGCCACCTTTTTGCCTCTTCAGTCACCAGATTTGGCAAGGGGGAATAATAGTGCTAATAAAGAAGGAGATGAGGAAACTGACACCCTTCTGTTTAAAGAGATAGATCAGCACGATTGTTTTCAGCTCATGGAACAGGGGACAATGGGATTCCCACATGTTACAGATACACCGATTTTAAATGCTGAGCACACTTTGTACATAGATGGCAGTAGGTTTGCTGATGACAAGGGTAAATATCACACAGGGTATGCTGTAGTAACTGATACACAGGTGATTGAAGCACAGCCCTTACCAGCCCACATGTCAGCACAGGAAGCAGAATTAAAAGCTTTAGAACAAGCCCTAGAATACTTAAAAGGACGAGAAGGGAATATTTACACTGACTCTGCCTACGCTTATGGTGTAGTGCACGATTATGGCCACATATGGAGGGCTAGAGGTTATCTGACAGCTGCAGGTACACCTGTAAAACATGGAGAAGGGATTAAGAGAGTCCTGAACAATCTTCAAAAGGTTAAACGAGTGGCCATTATGAAGATAGCGGCACACATGAGAGCAAAAACAATTGAGGCAAAAGGAAATGCATTTGCAGATTTGACTGCAAAACAGGCAGCTCTAGGGGAAGGAAGCCCTGAGACCTTAGCAGCAATAGAGGTGAGTATCCCAGAACCAACATGGCAGCAGCTGAGCAAATTACAGGAGCAAGCAGGGGAGAGCGAGAAAGATAAGTGGGCCAGGATGGGAGCAGCACCAGACCTTGACAATGTATGGAGGGAAGGAGGCAAAGTATGCCTACCTGCCTCTCTGTACCCAGCAATGGCAGCGGCAGTTCACCTACCCACACACGTCAGTTCTAATTCCATGTATAGGATTGTGAACCAAGGATGGCTCGCCCCTGGATTCAGTAGTACTGCGAGAAACTACTGTGCAGCCTGCCAAATCTGTCTCCTGAATAACCCAGGACAGAGAGTAAAAACCCCACGAAAACACCAGGTCCGGGCCCAATACCCCTTCCAGAGACTGCAAATTGACTACATACAAATGCCTAAGAGTGGCCCCTTTGAATTTGTCCTCGTGTGTATCGATTTATTTTCAGGTTGGCCTGAAAGCTATCCAGTAAAATCAGCTACAGCTAAAGCCACAGCTAAGAAACTGATTACTGAGTTAATACCTAGGTTTGGTCTTCCTGAAACCATAGAATCAGATAGGGGGACACACTTTACAGGAGAAATCATGCAGAATGTGATGACCATGTTAGGGGTTCAACAAAGTTTTTTCACACCCCTTACCACCCACAGAGTTCAGGATCAGTGGAAAGAGTAAATGGGACAATAAAGCTGAAAATACAAAAAGCCATGCAAGAGTTAAACAAGCCATGGCCAGAATGCTTGCCTTTGGCTTTGTTCTCCATAAGATACACTCCAACAGGGAAAACAGGATTGTCCCCATATGAAATACTTTTTGGGAATGCACCTAGATTAGGTCTATACTTTCCACAGAGTATGCAATTGCAATGTGATAGTTTGACTGCATATGTAATACAATTACAACAACGTCTAACTAAGATCCACAAAAGTGTGTATTCTTCTCTTCCAGACCCTAACTCAATAACAGGTACCCATACGCTGCTACCAGGGGATTATGTATATGTAAAGAAACACACCAGAAAGACATTGGAACCCAGGTTCGAAGGTCCTTATCAAGTACTCTTAACCAAAGCCACTTCAGTAAAGCTGGAGGGAAAGCCAACCTGGATACACGCATCACACTGCAAGAAACAACCTGAGAAAACGTCATCATGAAATCTCTACTTTTCTATAGTCTGTTTAAACTTGCCTTTGTACAAGTGTATGCCTGGACTCCTGGTATTAATGTAATTGAGGTAGAGGAAACAGCCGATTTACAATGGGTTATAGACAATCCTAATGTAGCGAATGTTTCAGGATATACAATGGACGAGTACATAGTAGTGGGTAATTTCACAGTCAAAGGACATAGGAAGCCGTTGCACATTGATGAAAACATAGGATGGATAAGGGCAGACCCATCATCAAAGGTAGATATAACATTTCAATTAAACACTAGTATGGGTTTCACATACAGATGGAGGAAGAAGTAGTTCCCACATTTGAATCATCAATGCTAACACCCGTGCCCCACACTTGTATCAATGTATCAGTATCACAACAAAAGACAAAAGTTAAATTCAATGTAACTTTCCCTGAAATACCGGAGTGCAGGTATAAACGAGAATGGTACGACACACTATTGGGACTAACGGGTACAGGGATGGGAATTTTAAACTCGGTCGAAATAGAAGAAATGAACAACAGATGGAAGCATGCAGGGGGACACATAGCTGACAGCTTGACTATCACAAGCAAATGGTTACCCACCACTTTTGAAACCCAACTGCAAGAAATACCCCTATTACAATTTTTGGGAGGGTTAATAAATCACACGATAGGAGCAGAGCTCCAGCTGTGGAATCAAAGTCAACAGTTTGTAAATTTCACACAGTGCTCTTTTAACCTCTTATCCTATCATATACAAATAAATAGGGCCAGGACTGAACTTCAGTTGGGAAATTATCATACCTGGATGAAATATTTTAAGGGTCTAACTGACGATGGTGTATGGTTCCAAGTAAAAGGGGATAGGATAGAATGTGAGAAAAAATGGTGTGTAGGAAGGTTTGAAGCATATCGGGTAGAAGATGTAATGGAAATGTGTAAAATAGTGGTCATGCCACTAGTAATTAAAGACGAGTTTTGGTATCCAGAAATATATGGGAAATATGTAGATAAAGGAAACAGAACCCATGATTTAAATCTATGTGAAGGAACTAATAAGGGAATGGTATGCGGCAGAAGTTCTCCAGTATATGAACCTTGCTTGTTAAAATACCAAACTAGCATATGCAAAATGCAAAGAACACCGGTAAATGTGAACAATAGATTCATAGAAATAGGACCCCAGCATATTTGTATCATTACTAATGATAACCGCACCATGTCAGCGTTAAATAAATCGGTGCCGTTTGCGGGATGCATAAAAAAGATTAAAACATTACAATGGGGTAACGACACCTATCTTTTTGAACCAGACGCCGATAAGGTATTCTCTTCAGTCTATGAGGTACATAATCTCACTGACACTACACCCTTTATAATTTCTTTAGACCCACTAAAACAGGTTTTGGAACAATCAGAGTTGTTAAGACAACACATAGAAACACTAGAACATACCTTACAGAATAACCTTGTATCTGCAATAATTGACAAAGATAGACTAGTGCATCTTTCCTCACAGATACAACAGGATACTGCACCACATTGGTGGGATATATTTAGTGGAATGTCTTCTACAGCAACCAATACCTTTCACTGGTTGTTAAGTCCAATGGTAATTATTATTTTAATATTAATATCACTTACAATCACAAATATATGTGTATACAGGAAAATAAACAGGAAAATTAGGAGAATAGACAGGGCATACTGATAAATGTATATTGACATCACCCTACTCCCATAAACTCCTCTTCTTGAATTTAAGATGTGAGCAACACCTGGAGGGATGGAATTTTCCCCTCTGACAACCCACGGTCAGGGATAGTACTCTAGGAAAAGCTGACTAGAACTTGTTCATGAGGACACAGGGGGAGGGAGAGGATGATGTCAAAGGGGGAAATTGATAAGATTGAAATAATGACTTAGAGTTCTACTTAAATTGTTTGTGTTTTTTCTCTTCTGTGTACGTATCAATCTGTATCTAGATGGAATTTGGAACTGCTGAATAATCATTACGTGTTCACTGATAAGAAACTCTTTGTACCTTAACCTCATTTGGTAATGCTGATAAGATTACTGCTTGTAGAGCTGCCTATAAAAGGCCTTTGAAAGAAGTAAAGGGCGCAGTCCTCTTTTGCTCCGGACTGTGACACAGACATATCTGACTCCGTGTCATCATTCTTATAGAAGCAATAATTTGACAAAGCAATATAAACTTAAAGCAACTTGTTTAAGAGTTGCCCCTAACAGCCTATAAAAAGGTGTCTCATTACCAAGGTGTCACACATCTTATAAGGGGTAAAAGCAAAAAGCTCTTTTAAGAAATTCACAAACTTATTGTTGCAAAGCATGCTGATGGCATTGGTTACAGAAGGATTTCTAAACTTCTGAATGTGCCAGTGGGCACTGTTGGGGCCATAATCCGGAAGTGAAAAGAACATCATTTCACCATAAACCGGCCATGACCAGGTGCTCTTTGCAAGATTTCATGTAAATAGCACCTTTAGAAATATATATTAAGCTATATTTAAGCACCTATAATGGTGTGAAATGCGTTAGCTGCCTTTGCTGTATCTCTCTTATTCATGGATTGACTGTTTGGATTTTACTTTATACAATAAAGGTGTTACTTCAGAGTATGGCCGTCCAGCAATTATTTCTTGATTGTCTAGAAATATATTTACCTAGAAAAATGGTGACGTATTCAAAACTTATTTTACCAGATATATGCAGTGAGGGAAAAAAGTATTTGATCCCCTGATTATTTTGTACGTTTGCCCACTGACAAAGAAGTGATCAGGCTATAATTTTAATGGTAGGTTTATTTTAACAGTAAGAGACCGAATAACAACAAAAATTTCCAGAAAAACACATTTCAAAAAAGCTATAAATATGCATTTTAATGAGTGAAATAAGTATTTGACCCCTTCACAAAACATGACTTAGTACTTGGTGGAGAAACCCTTGTTGGCAATCACAGAGGTCAGACGTTTCTTGTAGTTGGCCACCAGGTTTGCACACATCTCAGGAGGGATTTTGTCCCTATCCTCTTTGCAGCTCTCTCCAAGTCATTAAGATTTCAAGGCTGACAGTGGTAACTGGAACCTTGAGCTCCCTTTACATATTTTCTATGAGATTAAGGTCTGGAGACTGGCTAGGCCACTCCAGGACCTTAATGTGCTTCCTCTTGAGCCACTCGTTTGTTGCCTTGGCCGTGTGCTTTGGGTCATTGTCATGCTGGAATACCCATCCACGACCCATTTCCAAAGCCCTGGCTGAGGAAAGAAGGTTCTCACCCAAAATTTGACAGTACGTGGCCCAGTCCATTGTCCCTTTGATGCGGTGAAGTTGTCCTGTCCCCTTAGCAGAAAAACACCCCCAAAGCATAATGTCTCCACCTCCATGTTTGATGGTGGGGATGGTGTTCTTAGGGTCATAGGCAGCAATCCTCCTCCTCCAAACACGGCGAGTTGAGTTGATGCCAAATAGCTTGATTTTGGTCTCATCTGACCACAACACTTCACCCAGTTCTCCTCTGAATTATTCAGATGTTCATTAGCAAACATAAGACCTGCCTGTACATGTGCTTTCTTGAGCAGGGGGACCTTGCAGGCACTGCAGGCTTTCAGTCCTTCACTGTGTAGTGGGTTACCAATTGTTTTCTTGGTGACTATGGTCCTAGCTGCCTTGAGGTCATTGACAAGATTCTCCTGTGTAGTTATGGGCTGATTCCTCACCGTTCTCATTGAAACTCCACGAGGAGAGCTCTTGCATGGAGCCCCAGATCGAGGGAGATTGACAGTTATTTTGTGTTGCTGCTATTTGCGAATAATCGCACCAACTGTGTAATCCTCTCACCAAGCTGCTTGGCGATGGTCTTGTAGCCCATTCCAGCCTTGTGTAGGTCTACAATCTTGTCTCTGACATCCTTGGACAGCTCTTTGGTCTTGCCAATGCTGGAGAGATTGGAATCTGATTGATTACTTCTGTGGACAGATGTCTTTTATACAAACAACAAGCTGAGATTAGGAGCACTCCCTTTAAGGGAGTGCTCCTAATCTCAGCTTGTTACTGGTATAGAAGACACCTGGGAGCCAGAAATCTTGCTGATTGATAGAAGATCAAATAATTATTTCACTCATTAAAATGCAAATCAATTTACATTTTTTTTTTAAATGCGTTTTTCTGGATTTTTTTTGTTGTTATTCTGTCTCTCACCATTAGAATTATAGACTGATAATTTCTTTGTCAGTGGGCAAATGTACAAAGTCAGCAGAGGATCAAATACTTTTTTCCCCTCACTGTAAACGGGGTATATATATATATATATATATATATATATATATATATATATATATATACCCCCACCTAACAACTGTACATTTATCTTCTCAATCAGCACATCACCCATAGTTATTACCTCTTGTATCTCTTGACCTTCCCTCTTAGATTGTAAGCTCTAAGGAGCAGGGCCCTCTGATTCCTACTGTATCAAATTGTATTGTACTTGTACTGTTTACCCTCAAGTTGTAAAGCGCTACGTAAACTGTTGGCGCTATATAAATACTGAATAATAATAATAATAATAATAATAATATATATATATATATATATATATATATATATATATATATATAAACCTGGGTATATGTATAGATTACTATCTTTACTTCTTGAAGCGGTCTTCTTAAGAGTATGCAATTTAGCATTTGACAATCTGCAAGGAGGAGCAGGGACTGGCCAGAGAGGGATCACTTTGATGTAGCTGACCAGCTTGAACATGTATTGCCATATATGGTAACTAGGAATCCCCATTCTAAAAGCAATAGTTTTGTATATGTAAGGGTTAACAAGTGGCAACACCTTCTTAGTATGTCATGTGTTGTATATATAGCCCAACCATCCAGGACCTGATCACAGACATCTCTCAAATTCCACTGCACAATGCAGGTCAGTGATTAAAAGGGGAGGAATGCCTAAAGTGATCAAAAAGGCAGGAATGCCAGCAGTTGCTTCATTTTTTTTTTTTATAGGGGCAAAAAAGATGCTTTCTGTGCTGTAACCCCTTTGTATTTTTTGTATATATTGTACATTGTATATTTTGTATATTGTTAAAACATGTTCAGTTATATAAAGCAAGGTGTAGTTTAGGTTCAGTGTCACTTTAAATCAAAGACTTATGGGCATAATAGACTCCAAAAGTTAAATGAAAAAAATAAAAATAAAACACACAGACACCCTTGTCCTGAAACCTGCTTTAAATCATTTCTGTGCCTGGTACTAGATGGTAAACGAAGCCATGATTTTGTCTAGAGAAGTGTGCACAATCTGTCTCAAGGACAAAACTCTGGATTATAAACAAAAGGGACAGATGTAAGGTCATGCACATCGCTGGAAGACTTTAACACAACAGAGGACAATGTTGAAAGAATATGAAAGCAGTAAAGAGAACAAGCACTGCTTAAATTTACATGTCTGGGATTACATGGGCTCTGTTTAATCGAGCACTATGTTTTCAGTTAATTTATGTACTCCACAGCAACATTTGGAAGATGTAAACCAATATTTGCAGTGATATATTACAATGCAGTTCATTCAGACCGAGGTTGTTTTCATTTTTTGAAAAAAACAATCTAGACAATCTAAGTGTTTCATAACATTTTCTTACATCAAGAATGACATTTACCAGAAAAGTTTGCTATGTATGATACAATGAGTCAGTAAAAATGTCTTTGAGGCAGAGCACATTTCATGTTATGCATAAATATATTTCTTTTTGCATGCAGTCCAACTGTACTGTGTATTTCAAATAATAGCCCGTAATGTTTTGCTATACAAATTGCAAAAGATGGTTAAGTTTGCTGATTTACTTTCTAGATAATATCTGTTTATGTAAAATTTTGTGCAAAATGTATTATTTTACAAATAAGTATGTTAACACATTGAGGTTGATTTACTACAGGCAAATAGGTTGTTTGTTTTGCAAGTTTTCACTTTTTAAGGAATTTTTCCTTTAGCTTAGTGAATGTGGTGAAAATTTACTTTGAACAGAATACCTAATCGCATGCAAGGAATATAGCTTGCACATGATTGGAAATTGGAAGTCAGCAGACTTTCACCTCATTCACTGAGAGTAATTCACTCATGACATAAATTTCCAGAGCAGCGACGTCACTAGGGTTAGTGTCACCTGGTGCGGAAAAAATTGGTGTCACCCCGCCTCCACCAACTATAGCCCCCCTCAGTACAGACCCCCCAGTACAACAGGCCCCCCAGTACAAACCCCCCTCTCTCAGTACAGACCCCCTCCATGAGTATAGACCTCCCCCTCAGTACAGATCCCCCTCCATGAGTATAGACCTCCACCTTAGTACAGACCCCCCTCCCTCAGTATAGACCTCCTGCCTCACTACAGACCCCCTCCCTCAGTATAGACCTCCTGTGACAAAAATATAAGCGTAGGATAGTTTTGCCTTAACAAGCTGTGGTGTGATCTGTAGAAGTAGTGTAATTGTAGATGTAGTTTAATTCTGGGTTATTAAAAATATAGTATTCTATGTCAGTCACGCACATATGTTCTTTCATTAGCATTTGAAAAGGACAGAGCCAATTTTTTAGGATCGAAGTAACACCTAGATGCCAATAAAAGTTCCCATTAGAGTAAACATAGATTGCCACCTTCCTGAGGCTCAAAGAAAACTGCTAGTCATCTTGGCTACACGGATCTGCAGGGGGCATTCATAAGGCCCCAGCCAGTCTGCAAGCTTTGATTAATATCAAGAGATCTAAGGAACCTAAATATCTCTCATAAAAGCTAAAATATTAACGGCAGAGAGATGAAAATAATTCCTTTTGATCGTACACCTGATGGGTTACGTGTACATGTGACTCTGTATGTTTAGCAGGTGTGGAATCCTGGAGAACCACACAAAACCGCTATATGGCGCCTAATTGCAGCAGGCAGGCAGTGATTGGTACTGTTGCGATTGGACTGAAGCGCTGGTATCGGAAATCCTATCCATGACCCAGCAATCAGCGCCGTTCTGGGCCAATTTGACTCTGGTCATTTCAGAACACAAAACATTTGTGGGCTGAGACAGGAACACCCCCCAGGGAAGATTGGCCAAGGGCTAAAGTCCACCCCACATCCATATTTCAATAAATTGGGTAGCCTGAGATATGGACATTGTTCTTCCATGAAGCCAGTTCAAAACTGGGGAGTTCCCACATGTTCCAGTATGCTTCTACTAACGGATAGACTTACTTGGTAAAGTTTATTTCTGTTTTTATCCCTTTTTATTTTCATAGCAAATTGCCAATTTGTGTGTCTTTCTGCATTTTTTTGTATCTTTTTTTGGTAAATCCTTTTTCTTTGTATATCTTATATGCACTGCCCACTTTTGGGATATTAAATGATAAAATTAATAAGTGACTTCTGTGTACTAAGTTAGGACTCATATCTCTGGAGAGGTTGTTGTGTTTTAGTGCCTAAGTACTCGGTTTAAGTTACGTACCAATCGGCATGCAATTGCACTGTGTGTTGGCAGTTTGCATGCAGATTGTAAGCTAACAGATCTGCCAGACGGAGATCTGTGTGTGTGGTGGCTCAGCAGACCAGTCTGCGGACAGACTGTTGGGTGGTGGCAGGCTATCGTTTATTGTGTGTCTGGTGTGTGGGTGTGGGGACAGTGATTAACACAGGGGTTCAAGCTTGCAGGATAGCTGAAGGAACCCTAGAAGTGTATAGTAATTGCTAGACTGCTCACCAACCCTTAGAGTGCACCAGATTGTATGTAAGATTTGTATCTGCCTGTGTGTGGTCAGCTAGCTGGATTGGAGTGGAGTCTCCCTCTAGTGGTGGCCAAAGGGAGTGCAGGCTGTGAAAGTACCACAGCCGGTCTTACATGCTCAGTATAAGTTCCCCCTTATTCCCTTAGTTTCTCATACCCCGGTCACGGAACGCACGTCGCGGTTAGTTAGTCGCCGTGGGGCGTGCAAATTCGTGACACCTCCCACCTCAGTATGGACCCCCCTCCATTAGTATAAACCTCCCTCCCTCAGTACAGACTCCCCTTCATCAGTATAGACTTCCCCCTTAAGCACAGAACCCCCTCCATCAGTACAGACCCCCTTTATCAGTATAGACCTTCCCCCTCAGTACAGACCCACCTCTGTCAGTATAGACCTCCCTCCCTCAGTGCAGACCCCCCTCCATCAGTATAGACCTCCCTCTCAGTACAGACCCCCCTCTTTCAGTATAGAGCTCTCCCCCTCAGTACAGACCCCCCTCCATCAGTATAGACCTCCCTCCATCAGTACAGACCCCCCCTGTCACTATAGACCTCCCTCCCTCAATACAGACCCCCCTCCATCAATATAGACCTCCCCTTAGTACAGACAGCCCCTCACTAAGTACAGACCCCCTTTACTTATTATAGACCCCCTACTAAGTACAAACCCCCTTTTCTCAGTACAGACCCCCCTCCATCAATACAGTACCCCCTCTCTCAGTGCAGACCCCCCATCAGTATAGAAACCCCCCTTAGTTCAGACCCCCCATCAGTATAGACACCCCCCTCAGTGCAGACCCCCATCAGTATAGACACCCCTCTCAGTGCAGATCCCCCATCAGTATAAACACCCCCCTCAATGAAGACCCCTATCAGTATAAACACCTCCCTTAATGCAGACCCCATCAGTATAAACACCCCCCTTCAATGCAGACCCCCCATAAGTATAGACACCCCTCCCGCTCAGTGCAGACCCCCTCCATCATTATAGACACCCCCTCTGTCCTCCCATGGCTCCCCCCCTGCACATATCCATCTAGACTACACATAGTAAAGTGTACAGACCTCAGAACAGCGCGGACAGATACACATAGCGGTGTGTGTCCCTCGGTCTCCTCCTCCTGTGTGGATGTGGGAGGAGGAGGAGACAGCTTCGGTCCACTCCGCTGAGGGACACAGCCGCGAGATCTGAGAGGCACAGATTAGTGTAGGGCAGCGTGCGCTGTTAGTGGTGCTGCTAGTCACGGGTGTCACCCCTCTGGCGGGTGTCACCTGGGTGCGGCCCGCACCCCCCACCCCCCCTAGCAACGCCACTGTTCCAGAGCATTATGAGAGGGTACACAGTAAAAAAGGGCGCTTTGGGGTTGATTTATTAAAAGAAGAGAGTACAAAATCTGGTGCAGCTCTGCATAGAAAACAATCAGCTTCCATTTTTTTTTTGTCTAACTGAGCAAGTTGAAGTTAGAAGAAGATTGGCTACTATGCATAGCTGCACCAGAATTTACACTCTCCAGCCTTAGTAAATCAACATCACCATGTCACCCAAAAATGTGACATTTTAAGGTTTCTAAGAACCTCTTTCTCCGGCATCAGTGACTGCCACTATCACTGCTGTCTGAGTAAGAGGTCCTTAGCAGCCTCAAAACATTGTCCTGTTTTTTTGTTTGAACATGGTGTGCTGGTGAAATCATGGATTGGTGGTGGTGTCATCCACCATTTCGCCCCAGTAGAATTTTATAATTGGGTTTGATCGCTGTATGGAGTGTGCTAATTTTTTTGTATTTAAGTATACAGCAAAAGTTCTGCAACAAAGTGTCCAGTGCTTCAGTTCCAGAAATTGTTGACCCCTTTCATCAGCAAGTGGATCAATAAGTGCTTTTTTCAAAGAAGATCCTGCTCCTTTAAATTTCTCTACCCCTCTTGTTCAGCATAATACACAATGCTTACCATAAATATTGGCCACAGGGAAAGAAAAAAACATCCTCATAACATGAACAAGACACAATTAAATATGGTATCAACTGCTCATCCCCAACAACATTGGTTCGAAAGAAAGAATATACCCCCTTGAGATTTTAATGTAGCTTGGAATAAACCACACATTCACACATGAAAAATACACTTTATGATACAAAAAATCCTAAAATCATCATACATGTTCTAAAAACCTAATAAACTGCTTTGACCTTTTATTTTGGGCTTGGTGAGTTATGCAATTTTCTGTGTTTTTTGTTTTTTCAAAGAAGAACATACTTTTATGAAGAATCCTTTTATTATAAATGCTTTATAGGTGTTCCATAGCATATAGCGTTCGAGGTCTTCATTAGCATCAAGTTCAAAATATTGTTTAAAAGCAGATTCAGTTTGTTTAAAATAAAAATGTATGTATTAGGTTTCTATAAATACGCAGAGTTAGGCCGCGTACACATGACCGGTTTTTCCGTCGGAATAAACTCAGAAGGTTTCCCGCCGACGGAACTCCGACGGAATTCCGCTCAAGTGGTCTTGCCTACACACGGTCACACCAAAGTCTGACCGTCTAGAATGAGGTGACATACACCACTTACGACGGGACTAGAAAAAAGAAGTGCGAGCGAAGTGCGAAATAGCGAGCGCGCCATCCTTTGGGCTCCTTCTGCTAATCTCGTGTTTATCTCCTGTTAGTAGAAGTTTGGTGAGAGATGGTTCGCGCTTTTCAGCTTTCATGCTTTCATGCTTTTCAATCCGTTACTGCACTTCAGTTTGTGCTTGTGAGTTTGTATCTGCTTTTCAGAGCGTGTAGACAGTTCGCATCTGTTTTCTGTGTGTTCTTGTCAGCTCGTTTCTGATTTTCAGCTCGCTCTTCACAGGCCTTGCTGTTCTTCACTGCGTTCTGTTAGTTCGTTCTGACCAGCCGACCGTTTTGAAGCCATTTTGTGGGGACATACTCATCATAGAGTTCGTGCTGTGTGGGGGCTTGGTGTTGGGGTTCATTCTTTGACCCAAGCCCAGTCCATAAACAGGGTGGGGAGGAGTTCATGGACCAAGAATTGGTTACTCCAGCGTGACCAATTCTCTCATATGTCTTTGCTTCACGAAATCCAGGAGAATAATCCTGATGATTTCAGGAACTTTCTCAGGAACCCCATTTTTCACCATCTGTTGGCTTTGCTGACACCTTATATTAGCAGGCAGCATACCTGCATGAGGCAAGCCATCACTCCGGAGCAGAGGCTAGTCGCCACGTTGTGGTACTTGGAGACTGGGAGAAGCCTGCAGGATCTCAAGTTCTCTACAGGCATCCCCCCCCCAGGATCATTATCCCAGAGACCTGTTCTGCTATAACTCAGGTTTTGTGTTTTGTATTTCTTTCCTCATTCCATAATTACCATGATTGTACAATGCTGTGAATGTCCCTTTTGTCCTCATGCATGCTGTAATATTTTAATGCTCCTTTTTTGTCCTTCATGCTTATTTGCCTTCACTAACCTCCCCAGCATGCTATCCTGGACCCATATACACCTATAGCCTAGTCACTTAACAATGTATTTTGTCAGCTCCATTGTAGTGCTTACCCTAAACACCCCCTAAAATGTGTACAAATGTTATTGTTGTCCTTAAATTCAGGCAGAGTGCCATAGGCTTTTTTTGGGGGTCCCAAACTCAGCTCAAACCCTCCCCCCTAAAATTTTTACAATGGGCCATTAGAGGGGTGGAGAAATCTGATAAGTGGACCTTATATTTTTGTCTTAAAATACTCCTTAAAATAATTGTTATACTGATGTTGGCCAAGAATGTTTGTGTCTAATCTGCTTGCAATGTTATGTGCAAAAGTACTAATATATATTTTTCTGTTTTGACTCCACAGTTTTCTTCAATGCTACAGGAATGGCAGACTGTGGCCTACCATTTTGCCGACCGTTGGGACTTTCCTAACTGTGGAGGGGTTATAGATGGGAAGCGCATCCACATCGTGCCACCACCCCATTGGGGTCTTACTATTATAACTATAAGGGGTTTAATAGCATAGTGTAAATAGCGGTGGTGTTGGCACAATATGAGTTCCTCTATATGAACGTGGGGAAGAATGGCCGGATGTCAGATGGAGGAGTCTTCACCCAAATGGAGTTTTACCAACGACTCCAGAGTGGTGGCCTGGGATTGCCACCTGATGCAGACAACGTTGAAGGACTCCCGTTCATCTTTCTTGCTGATGAAGCGTTCAGTCTAGGCGAGTACCTGATGAGGCCATTCCCCCAGAGGACCCTCACCCCGGAGAGGAGGGTTTTTAACTACTGGCTGGCCAGAGCCAGAAGAGTCATTGAGAATGCCTTCAGGATAATGGCTAGCCGGTTCCGCCTGTTTCTGACAGCCATACACATGGCGGAATACAAACTCAACCACATCATTTTATCCTGCTGCATATTGCACAATATTTTAAGAAAAAATGCTCACAATTATATTTCCTCAGTTGGGCCTGAGGCCGGACTTCCTGCTAATCCCCTGACGGGCCTGGATACTAGCCCTCCTGGCTTGGCACCCCAAAGCGCACGTGAAGTTTGGGATAAATATGTCAATTATTTTAAGGGTAGGGGGGCCATTGCAATGCCAGACAATGTCTAAATATTTTTTTAGAAATAAAAAAATAATATCTGATAAAATCTTGCATTTTCTTTATTGCTTGTGTTTCTTTTTGGCTGTCTCCTAGGTTCTCCTAGTGCACTTGTAGTGCCAAGTGGATTTTCCTTAGTAAATAAGCCCCATTGTCACTGTAAACACAAATTTACTTCCAAAACTGGTATTGAGTATTGAGAAGAAGCCACACATTGTTACTAGAAAACTTTTTACTCTGTGCACATTCACGTGTGCGTTATAAAATTTTGTAGAAAAATATTTGTTTTTTTTCTCAATTTTTTTTATTTTTGGATTTTTTTTTACAAACAAGCATGTTTCAAAACATAACATATACAACTCTGGAACTTACAAAGTTCAACATATAAAAACTGAAGGCAATATCAGACATTATAGTGTCAAAAATGTCTTGATATTGCCTTCATCAGATGGGGTGATGTCACCCCTATAAAAGCCAAATTTTGAAGATGCACACAAATTGGGAGTCAAAATGGGCATTTCCCTCCTGATCCCATGCCTAATGTCAACATGTGCTATCTCCCATCATGGGGGATCAATGGACGTGTTTTGGGGGTGCAACCCCTTCCTCCTGCCTACTAGAGTTACGAGGAAGGGGTTGCACTCACAAAATGCGTACATTGAGATCCCCTGATGGCAGATAGCACATGTTAACACACCATGTGCATCTTCAAAATTTGGCTTTTAAAATGTACAAAAAAACAATTTGTTGGACTAAACAACAGTTTAGTCCAACAAATGTGAAAATGGATGGGATTTGAAAGAAATTTATATTCTCCCCAACACATCAGTCATGTTCTTCATTTGTTGTTCCATAACATTCAGTTTCTTCCTTATAATGTCGATTTCACCATTCCACACCATGATGTCATGGATGAGCCTTTGGGCACTGTCACTTGTGAAATGTTCAGCTTGCTCTTAACCAGCACATCACCTAAAAATTGGATTAAAAACATGTATTATAAATATGCAGGCATACATATATTACCTGAAGCTGGGGTGTTAGACACTCACCTGTTTTGGTGACAATCTCACCAACTTCCTCCACCTCTCCTTCCTCCAGATCCTCTGGGTGTTGTCTTGGGCTGAGTTCCCCTTCTTGGTGATGTGTGGGGTCCCTGGTGTCCTCTGAGTGGTGTCCTCCGAGTCTTTTCTTGCGTATGAGAATGAAACAAAAGGTATACTTAGCACACAGATATTTGAGTCCAGAAATAGGAATATGAAACATTGCTGGGAAGTGGGGTACAATTGTCTGTTTTGGGCAGAGTTCCAAGCTGAAGACATGATTTTTTTACCCTACCAAAGCTGGAATAATTACCTTTTTGTGACAATTTTTACACATGTAGACACCCCAAGTATCTACTGGAGTACCTGTGTGGGACACCCTAAAAAGTTTGTTCTTGTGTCCCACACTAGTGCTCCTGAGTCCAGATGTGTAAACAGCTGCTGAGTGTTCTCTCCTTACATTACACTGAATCAAGCTTGCATTTCATTCTAGTTAAAAACACATCTAGACAGCAATGTACAAAACTTAATTTTATACAAATAGGCATGACCAAATGTATTTAACCTGTATCTGCCCAAAACATTGTATTTAATGGGCGACCGATGTTTCCTACAATTGATTACTGTACCCACGAACATTAAATTCGCCATTTTAAACTACAAAAGTAATAAAGAAAAGCACATGGCGCAGCATGCAAGTAATAATAATGATAGGAACACACGACAAGTACTTACTTTTTATTCTTCTATACTGATCCGGCTCCCTCAGTTTCAGGTCTGACCAGCATTTCCTTAATTGCTCCTTGGAGCATCGTGCCCCAAAATTCTGTCGCAGACTCTTCACAACTTTAGTCATGATCTTGGCCTTTCTCAAATTAGGGTCGGTGTACGGTCCATGCTTCCCATCATAGTCGTTCCTCCTCAAGATGTCCACCATCTCCACCATCTCTATAAAGGCCATATTGGAGGCTTTAAATCTCCTCCCCCGGGATTGGGTAGTTTCGGGCTCTGGGCTTTCCTCCTCCTCGTTAGTGGAATTACCACAAACCTGCTCTTTATCCGCCATGTTGCTCCTACTGTGCGCCAAAGAGAGAAGGGGCGGGGAATTTTCTAGAAAGAACATCAGGGGCGGGCGACGCGGGTGGAGTTTCACGCATGCACAGTGTATATCAAGCTAACATGCATGTGTTGTACATATGATCTGTGTGCGGAGGAAGAAGAAACGGAAGTGGCGAGCGTCCTAAACGAAGGTAAAATTTGAACTTGGCCCATCACAGTGGCCTATACTGCTTCAAGATTGAGGCCTATATTGGGATATGATAATGAGAGTTTAGGCTGACATTAGTGTTTTTGTCTCATGTATTGTCTTACAGCAAAGATGAATCACTTTAAGGACCCAGAATTCATGGCCAGGTTCATAGACAGATACAGGGAGATGAGGAATTTGTGGGAGGTGAAAAACACCTTATATTATAATAAACAAGCTAGGAGGTCAACGCTGGAGAAACTTCTGGGACTTGTGAAGACTCAGGTCCCCGATGCAACCATCCAGTTTTTGGAAAGGAAAATTGGGATCTTAAGGAACATGTATAAGAAGGAGTATAATAAGATCCAGAAATCACTCAGATCAGGAGCATCAGCAGCACAAGTGTATGTACCCAGGCTGTGGTACTTCAACAAACGGTTTCTGGACGACCAGACTGAAGCCAGGGAATCACTTTCTACCCTTCCCTGCAGCCTTCCCTCCACCCTTCCCTCAACCCCAGCAGAGGCTGACGAGGAACAACCTGGGCCTTCTATCCTGGAAGAAGTGGATGCGCCCAGCTGGAGCCAGGTATATTATTTTACTACATATTTATTGTCCTAATATTAATGATTTTAACTAGATGTTATAATTGATAACTAATTAATGATTTAAAACCAAGTGATTTACATATGAATAGACAGTAGTGCCCAAAAATGATTGGGACAAGAAAGAAAAATGCTGGGGTCAGAATGATAGTCATTTCTATTTATTAACATTCAATTTGCAAGTCATGAGCTAAAAATTGTGTGTGATTGATGAAGAAAAAATAAAACTATGTCCCTTTTTTATACACAGGATGAGCTTAGCCAGGAGGAGGGTCTGGAAAGTGGCAGCCAGGAGGAGGCCATGCCCAGTGTCAGCCAGGAGGTGGCAGTGCCCAGTGACAACCAGGAGGTGGGTGGGCCCAGTGTCAGCCAGGAGGTGGGTGGGCCCAGTGTCGGCCAGGAGGTGGCTGGGCCCAGTAGGGGCCTCACCCAATCCCAGGTGCCTCCCCTCCTCCTTCAAACAAAAGGGCCCAGGAAGAGGACGATCACGGAGGAGGCAGCACTGGGCCTCATTAGG
This sequence comes from Aquarana catesbeiana, assembly GCF_042186555.1. Classification (NCBI taxonomy): domain Eukaryota; kingdom Metazoa; phylum Chordata; class Amphibia; order Anura; family Ranidae; genus Aquarana; species Aquarana catesbeiana. The sequence goes on along the minus strand of NC_133332.1, from coordinate 151,243,744 downwards.
GAAGCAACTGATGTCCTCAGAAGCAACCTGATGCTGAAGAGGCCTATGGCTGCTATCTAGCCACAAGATTGTTGAAATTGGAGGAGAGCCAATGCTTCCTCTGTGAGGGAATTATTGTTGAGGCCCTTCAGAAGGGGTTGAGGGGCCAGCTGACAGAGAACAGCCACGTATATGAGCTCACCCATCCTCCTACTCCTCCTCCTCCTGCCACAAGTCCACCACCAGAGCCACAGCCTCCAAGGAAGGCTGCAGGGAAGTTTGGAGGGAAGGCTGCAGGGAAGAGAAGAAAGTGATGGCCTGGGTTCAGTCTGGTCTGACAGAAGATGCAGGCTGGTGTAGTACCACAGCCTGGGGACATAGATATAATCTGCTGCTGGTCCTGATCTCTGGGAGTCCTGGACCAGATTGGGCTCAAAATTATAGGGACTCCTCAAGATAACAATTTTTTTTCCACAGACTTAATGTGTGCCCTGGGGCCAAAAGGCTTCACAAATTTAAAAAGTTTCTCCAGCGTTGCTTTCCTCTTTATTTTGTTACCCAGAATAAATGGATAGTTTATTTTCTGAAAATACTTTCCTATGTGTTTTTATAAAAATAGGACAGATTGTTTGTGAGTATGCAGGTACATTTCAAAAATACAATGTCAAATTAACAAGGGACACCAACCAGCCTCCTTGAGGTTACAAAATACAAGATAATAATGTTATTGTGGTAACTTGACACACCAAAAAAAAAAAAAAATATTATGGAGATCACTAGAAAATAATTTTGCAATAATCCAAAAAAAAGGAGATCTTGATGAAATAAAAAATTCTAAAAAAAGATGACTATAAAAAATATTTGAAAACATTATTCTGGAGATCTGGCTTTAAAATAATAAATGATTATTTATGAGATCACGAGAAATAATAAAGAAATACGTTTGTGAGAAATCTGTGTGAATATCAGCAGCAAAACAACTTCATTCTAGCATTATAAAGCACAAAAGAATGTGTTGCATTAAAAGAACACAGAATTTGCAGCGTGAGGAATGTGCTATCTCCATTACGAACGCTAGTTTTACCAGACCAAGCGCTTCCATCTTGTACTTGCCTCAGAGCATGCGTCATTTTTGGTACGTCGGAACAGCATACAGACGAGCGGTTTTACTGATAGTAATTAGTCCCATCGGAAAAATTTAAAACATGTTCTATATCTAAGTCCGTCTGAATTTTTGACGGGAAAAGTCCGATGGGGCATACACACGATCCGAATATACGATGAAAAGCTCCCATCGGACTCTTTCTGATAGAAATTCCGCTCATGTGTACGCGGCATAAGGATTATGTTGTTCTGAGAGCTTGCGTGCTACAGCGCAGAGTGAGTCCAGGATATGTCTCTAGTGTAATAGTTGACAATTGCAAAGTCCTTATTTCATTTAAAAACATGTCCATTCTGACACATGATAGATGCAAATGGGGGAAGTAGGTATAGTCTCTCTTGGACCGATATTGGCACATTCATGGATCAATAAGATCCAGACTTTTTGGGGTTTCATTAAGAGAAGGGAGATGTAATTGATTAGAGCTCATAGAATTTAGGCATGGGTAAGCTACAATATTTAAATCACCCCAAATAAAAATGAACCTTGTCAGATATTCTAGATTTCCTTTTTCATAAATTTTTTGAAAAAAGCTACATTTTTGATTATCTGTGCCATGGACACTGTATACAGCTGATTATTACATTTACAATTGAGAATATTAAATGGAGATCTCTAGAAGCGTGTTGAAAATGAAGGATGTGGCTACTCCTCTGTGTTTCTTGTTGGCATTGGTTAAGAAGACACCTGTAGAGCATTCATGGGATAATTTAGGCTGAAACTGAGTTGCAAATTGATTCTCTTAATAGCCTCTTTTCAGATTGGTGTTCATGCAGTGGCTATGGTAATTTAACCAGATAGCATGTGGGATGTCTCACAGGTAGGAACCTGACAATCAATTTTCCTCTGTTGACTTTTTTTAACAAGAAAGCAGTTACTGGGGCCAATGGCATGGGATAGCCCTGCTGTTGGCAGTAAAGAAGCAGAAAAAAAAAAGGAGTTACCTGTAGTGATAAAATAACAGGTTGGAGGTTGCAGAGATCTTTAGAGTCAAAAAGTTTTGAGTCCTAGGAAAGCAATGAGTTCTCTCACCCTACCTGGAGACCTTTCAACCAAAACTGTGTTTTGAAGGGCTGTGTGACATAAAGAAAAAAAAGCAAAAACATTAAAAATCTGGGCAGCTATTCTGCTATATGACCTGGGGGGGACAGAACTTGCACATCTAGGGGAGCAATTAGAAGAATGTGATTTAAAAGGTGCAAGAACTATTTATTCAAAACAGACATATCCTCCAGAAAGATCACATGGAGGAGGATCCTTCTTAGAGTACAATTGAATCTGACCCCATGTCCGATCCAATGCGATTTGAGGCGGGGATAGCTTTTCACTAATATCAGCAGAATCTGGGATAGTCTCCAAATTTTCAGGAAGACAGAGGCCTTGTTTGAGAAAAACAGCCATAGTTTTCTATTGATTGTGGATAAGCAGTTTGGTAGGAAAGCTCCATTAATACATGATCGTATGGTTTCCTAATGCCTTGGTGATAGGAAGATGTATTTTCCAAGCCTATACAGTTGCCTGGGACAGGTCTGTGCAAAGAGACTCCAACTTGAATAGGTCTGGTAATTGGGATTTTGCTTTAGTTGCCATCGTAGCCTGCTCCTTAATATGGCAAAAGTCTATGCTAGACCATCTCTTGGTATATTATCATAGATATACTTTGGCTTTGGGGCTCTATGAACTCAATTTGTATTCAAATACTGTGAAGTATCTGTGGACATTAACTACTTGCAGTCCGGGTCAATTTTTTTATATTTCACACACATGTTTAAATCAGATTCTTTTTGCTAGATAATTACTTATAACTCCCAAACAGTATATATTTTCTGAAAGCAGAGGTCCTGGAGAATAAAATTGTGGCTGTCACACCATATTTGGGTATCTGTTTCTTTTACACAAATTTTCAGAAAAAAATACACTAAAATGTGTTTTACTGTACAGAAACACAATATACTATCCATCTTTTTCTAAAATATAAATTATGATGTGGTGTTTTGTAAATAAACACCAAACATGCCAATATTTAAAATTGCACACACTTGTGAAATTGCATCAAAGTATGCTACCTAAAATTGTCCATAGATGATAATTTAAAAACATTGACAGGTTATCAGTTTGGAATTAATTGTGAATTATGGCCCTAGAATTATTGCTGCCACTCCAACACTTGCAGCGATACCTCACATGTGTGGTATAATCACTGTAGTAAACAGTGATTATACCACACATGTGAGGTATCGCTGCAAGTGTTGGAGTGGCAGCAATAATTCTAGGGCCATAATTCACAATGAATTAATAAGTGTGAGACAGTGGCGGCTGGTGTTTTTTTGTTTGGGGGGGCGGAAAGCAACAATACCCCCCCTCCACTGTTTGCTGGTTCATCGGCACTTACCCGAACGACGGGCTCATCTGGGATCATCGGGCACATCGGGCAGGAGGACAGGCTGCGGCAGATATCTTGCAGCGTCTACCTCCATGCATCTCCTCCCCTCCTGCTAGGCATCCAATAGGATCACCTAACCTTTCAGCCAATCAGGAAACGGGTAACAGACCCACGCTTCCTGATTGGTGAAGAGGCGATTCAGTGTTAGAAATGCAAATATTCATTTGCTTTTCTAACCCATCTGGGTGGACTTCGAGCGCAATGCTCTGTGCTTCAAGTCCACCCTATTTTGAAGCCTATTACAGCCTATGGCTCTAATCAGATGCTTCAAATAACACCCTGCCACTGTAATTCAGGTTCCGGGCATCCAAAAAGGGGCCGGGCGCCTGAATAGGGGGTGCATGCATTGCAGCCATGGATGCAATGCATGAATCTATCCATTATGCATATAGGGGGGTGGCGAGGATAGAGGGGGCAGCGCCCATGAGCCCTTAATGCATCCCCTGGTGTGGGATCAATGTGCGTATTTCAGTGTGTGTGTGTGTGTGTGTGTGTGTGTGTGTGTGTGTGTGTGTAAGTGTAAGAGGGTGTGGGGTGCTTTACATGAAAAAAAATTCTTTCATTGAACATTATTGCTAACAAGTGGGGGGATAACAAGTAATCTATTATACCCCCAATAATTGGATGTTCTCTAACTCTTTTGTCTTCACTAGGGATGAGCCCGATGTTCGAGTCGAACGTAGGTTCAACACGAACATCGGGTGTTCGCCGAAAAGCGAACAATATGCAGTGTTCGCGGCAAATTCGAAAGCCACCGGAACACCGTTAAAGTCTATGGGACACTAACATGAAAAATCAAAAGTGCTCATTTTACAGGCTTATATGCAAGCTATTGTCATAAAAAGTGTTTGGGGACCCAGGTCCTGCCCCAGGGGACATGTATCAATGCAATTTTTTTTTAAAACAGCCGTTTTTTCAGGGGCAGTGATTTTTTTTAAAGCTTATAGGGGGGTGTCTATAGTATGTCTGCAAAGATGCCATGTTGAAGGGGACAAGGGCCTCATCCCCACAACCCTTGCCCGGTGGTTGTGGGGGTATGGGGGCAGGGGGCTTATTGGAATCTGGAAGCCCCTTTAACAAGGGGACCCCCAGATCCTGGCCTCCCCCCGTGTGAATTGGTAATGGGGTACATTGTGCCCCTACCATTTCACAAAAAAATGTCAAAAATGGTAAAAAAAGACAAAACACAGCTTGGGACAAGTCCTTTATTAAAGAATAAAAAAATTTCAAAAATGTCCCACGATGTAAGTTCATGCCGCCCGATGGACCGAAAAAAAAAAAAACCTGCAACCGATCCACCACGCGTCTTCTCTGTGACAGTTCTTATATAACTGAGGGCAGGGCCACCTGGTGATGTAAACGGGTGACCCCGCCCCCCTCTGACGCCACGGGGAAGCTATGGGGAAGCCAATGAAACTTTCTCTTTATGTTTGTTATGAGAAACTACAAACGTATTACAGGTAGACAGAAATTTACCCATTTTGGTCTCTATGTGACCAATGCAATTCCCATTTGCTTGCAGAGATATCACTTTTAACTAGCAGAGAGGCCTTATCCCTATGTTCTAAAAAGAGAAAAGTATTCCAAGGCACCATTTGATCTGTCATGGGGAAGTCCTCTACAGACACCCGCGGGCATGTGAATAGGTTTGTAGCTGGGAGGCTTAATTTAGGAGCAGGATGTTGGGTGATCGTCCCGGTGTTCTATTCTCTTTTGTCCAGAATTTGCAGTGGATTGTAGATGTATCGAGTGGAGGAGATTCATCTGAGTTTTTGTTTGGTGTCCCCAATGCGTGGTTGTGATGGGAGCAAAGGATTCTAATCGTGAGTTGCAGGTTGATGCTGTAAATTCAGTGGAATGTCATCATGCTAATCTGCTGAGGATGCCACTGAGAAGAAGTCCATGAGTTGCGGCTGCTGGGACTTCGCCTGCCTTCTCTTGGACAAAATTGCAATGTAATATGTGGATATTGGCTTGGGAAGAATACTCCTGTCACTGTGACATTGATAAAGAGGTTGTTGTGGAGCAGAGCCCTTTCCTCAAGCTACAATCTTGGCTGCCATCCAGACACACCCCTTTGTTCTTGAGTTTAGATAAAATTTAGGCTTGTGATGTAGGACCAATGGATCTCAGTGTCAGTTCACTGGATAGGGGATCACAATGTCCCTGCTTCTCAGAAGGGACAGGTAATTTGCACATATCTAAACCCCTCAACAACAAAAAATCTATAAGCTAAAAAATATAATAAAGCATGTGTAGGATAGAGCATGTCCGACTTACTGAAATACAACAATGCTTTTTGTTGCAGCAGAATCTCTTGTTTACAAAGGTGACAAGATGCCACTTATGTATTAAAGGGTCCTGGTTTTGGCTTTATTTTTTCATGTATGTCATATTCCATTTATATTACTTTGGCACCAGGCACTTTCTCTTTGCAACTATTGTAAAATGCATTAATTATAGCTATTATTGCCTAATTTGTAACTGTCTATGCTGATTTATTGCTCAGTGAATTAATTATGACTATAATTCCCTGATTTTATTTTTAACTGTGTCTAACCACCCGGTTATATTAAGTCTTACTGAAACTGCCCTTTCATTTTTTGCCAATATGATCAATTTCAGCATATATGTTTAACAGTTGCAGTGAGAACAAAAATAGCAGGTGAGTACTAGGGAAACAAAGACAATTTGATCAATTTGAGTGAATACACTGTGTTTTATTTAGAAGTGTTTTATATTTTGTTTAAGTGGCAGCTGAAGAGAGAACATATGGCCCATTACGAGTGACACAAACAGATGATGAAATGTCACAATGAACCATTCCATTGCTTCATTCCCTACCTTCTGACTTTAGTCCTGATTGATAGTTAGTGGTCTGGGAAAAAACAAGCCAGAGAGCTAAATTTGAAGCAATGCTTGTTCATTACGTATTGTGAAGTAAAAAAAAAAAAGTTTATTTTCTTCTAGAAAATTGTTAATACATTTCTCACAACATGATGTAAAGTGGAACTTCACTCTCCTAATCAACATTGATTAATTTGTTACATAGTTACATAGTTAGTAAGGTTGAATAAAGATACCAGTCCATCCTGAGTGACTGTGGGTTCGTGTCTACAATTCTCCCTACCCCGTACATTTGTTTCATTAAGATGCTTATGTATTATATTATTATTTATTTAAGATACCCATATAACGCCATCAATTTTTACACAGCACTCCACACATACATCACACCCTACCCTCAAGGAGCCCACAATCCAAGGTCCCCAACTCACATACTAGGACCAATTTTGGACAGAAGCCAATTAACCTACCAGCATGTCTTTGGAGTGTGGGAGGAAACCCACGCAGGCACAGGGAGAACATGCAAACTCCAGGCAGGTAGTGTCATGGTTGGGATTTGAACCAGCAACCCTTTTTACTGCTGGGTGAGAGTGCTACCCACTACACCACTGTGCCACCCAATTTGTAATCCTTATGCTGCTAGCATTCGTAAATAGACAGGAAAGTGTATCATATTTACTTATTTTAATTTTTTTTTTTACATTTCTTCAGTTACTTCCTGGTTTCTTAACTAAGCAAATGATGTCATACATCCTAGTCTTCAGGAGGGGAGGCGAGGGAAAGGGGTGTTCTCAGCCAGGCACACTCTCCTGCATGCATGCTTTAGCTAAGGGCAGATGGATTGCAGAGAGTAAATGCTACATGAATCATTTGCCTTTACTCAAGATGGCCACAGCCAGAAATGTTAGGGGGTTTGTTTTTCATAGTGAATTCTTAACAAAAATAAAGCATGGAGACATGGATGAATGGATGGGGAAGTTTGCTATGAATATAAAAAATTCATGACATAGTGCTTTTGGTTTGTGGTGCTCAGATGCAGTGAAGATCCGCTTTATAGTGGCATTAAGCACAAAAGTATACATTTATTATATTGCAGCTTACCACTTCTTAGATGTGATGGCTGCATTTGTTTACTTTTTTAGGATTTCCTTCTTCTGTTTTCATATATTTTCATTTGGTGATATTGCCGGTAAATCTGCTGAGTTTTCATGCAGAAGTATCAGTTACAGGGATGAAACAAACCATTTAACACTGTCAGGGGTGCATACAATGGTCAGTTTTATTCATTTATGTAAAACCTTTATTTCAAAAGAAAAAAAACAGTTTGCTGTAACTGTTTAACAAATTGAAGCTGAACTCTAGCTAACACTTTACAGTGTCTCTAAATCTGCTAGTACATCTAACACCCCCCGCCCCCGACTGATAATGCTACTGTGCAAATGTGCCCCCTCTGCTTATTCATTCAGATTGTGGGTATTCTGATACAGGAGGTGTGTTACTAGTCATATCACCAGGTGAAAATAGAAGGGAAAAAGCCTAAAAAAAGAAAACAAATGCAGCCATCACATCTAAGGATTGGTAAACTGCAACATACTATATGTTTGGTTTTGGATTTAACACCAATTTAAATCCAATGTCACATTCCAAGCTGTAACCATTCAGATATGACATATAAAAGAGTATATGTTTATATAAAGGATTCTTCAACATCTGGTTTGTTTGGTGATGGAGGGAAAAATAAATAAGTCAGTACCCGTTAAAGTGAGCCTGTGCTTTGCCCTTATTTGACTGCTAGTGTTTTTTGAAGTGCTGGTCAGGGAGATGCATAACCTGACTGCATTCTAGTGTCTATAGACAGCTTTATAACTGCAACCAAATCTTGTCAAGTAGTCAGGTAAAGACATCTAAATAGACAGGTTCATCGATCTATTCTTTTGATTTCCATATAGATAGAGTTATTCTTTTAGATATCGGCATGTCTGGACCTGCATTGAATCATTGCTTTAAAGTTAACCTGAACTTTGTTCATACTGCACATGACAAAGAACGGGTCAGCTCCTCTCCAACTACTTATATGTACCTTTCATTCACTGCCCTGCTGTTCTATATGCCTGTAAGCTAAAGGCACTACTACATGGTGGCAGGAAGAAAGTTTACAGCCCTTGAAAGCTCTGACCAGAGCAAATCATCTTTTGTACAGGGGTTCTACTCCTCAACCCCTGTGGAAAAATAAAGACATAGATCTGGAAAAATCATGCATCTTTCCTGTCCTACAGTGAACTACACTGATCTATACTGACAACTACACTGAGCACAAGCATCGAAAGATGGTTCATATTTCGGCCTATGGATAGATGGGATGATTAACTTAGATATACTTATATGTGATTGGTATCAGAAAGTCTTTTTCTTACCAAGAGTGGGACTATATTTAAATTTTAACATAAAGCTAATTAAAAAAATATATATCTGGGATAGATGAATTAAGAAAGGAATTTAAATAACTACCTTTCAAGAATGAAATGCTTCTCTAAGTTTACTTTAGTGTTGCTTATGTATAACAAGAAACATAGGGGTCAATTCAGTAACGTTTACTGCATGTGATAACGCAGTTGCGTGACTCATTTGCATAAATTAATGCATGCGTTAAATTAAGTCCAATGAATAAAAAAAAAAAAATAACGATTATGCGGTATATACTGTTAAGTCCAATTCACAAATGGACTAGAGTCCAGAGTATTAACCACCAGGGTTTTGCTGGTGGCATCTCATGTGGTATGCGTAAAAAAAAAAGTGGGGGTCAAAGGGACCCCCGTGCTTTTTTTTGACAAATAGCTGGTTGCTAAAGAACAGGCAGACAATTAAAAATGATGGAAAAAAAACAGCGTTTTGGGTCTGTATGAATTTTAAGGGGAACCCCATGCCAAAATGTAAAAAAAAAAATGGCTTGGGGCCGCCCCAAAATCCATACCAAACATGCAGCCAGGTAGGTCAGGAAAGGGGAGGACAAGCGAGCACCTCCTTCCTCCTGAACCATACCTGGCCACATGCCCTCAACATGGGGGGGAGTGCTCCCCGGGATGGGGACAAGGGCCTCATCCCCACAACCATGGCCGGTGGTTGTGGGGGCCTGTGGGCAGGGGGCTTTTCGAAATTTGAAAGTCCCCTTTAGGAAGGGGGTCCCAGACCCCGGAGAACCCACTGACAGCTCACGAGTCATCCGTTGTTAAGAACTCGGCGGTCAGCTTCCTGGCCCGCTCCTTAGCAACCAGCTCAATGTGGTAAATTACTGCTAAATCAAACAAATACCACATTCGGTATTTAACGCAAAGTTCTTAATGAATTAAACATTTGCACAATTGTTACCACATGCGGTATTTTACCGCATTTTATTAGCCGATTTTAAACTCTTAGTGAATTGACCCTATACAGTAGGCATTTGGTCTTGTAATCTCTTTGGAAGGGGAATCCTACCTTTCATTAGAATTAATGTGATTAGATGCTTAGGCGATTGATCATGTGACTAGTACAAAGGAAGTTTACAGCAGCATTCTAAGAAAAAAACAAGTATTTTAGACCTTCTATTACTCTATACGTATCTGTCAGAGCTACACTGTAATCATAGCTTTTAAGCTGAACTTGGGTAATCATTTAAATACGATGTATGATATGATAAAACACATACTGTATATAAGAGCTGTTTTATCTGCCTAAGGTTTTGTCTTTCTGTCTTGAGCGGTGTTAATTTTGTTGACTAAAATATTTTCATCAACTAAATTAATGCTATTTTAGTTGACTAAAGTACAACTAAAACTAAAACAATTCAGATGACTGAATTATGACTAAAACAAAAATGGCATTTTAGTTAAAAAGACTAAAATACAACTAAATTGAAATTTGATGTAAAAATTAACTCTACACCATTAATGTTAGTAATACTCTATATTCAGGTAATATGTGCAATAGCATTACAGCCAATAGAGTTTACAGTTTAAAAAAAAAAAAAAATTATAAGGTTGCACTTCTGTCAGTCAAAAAGCAATATTTTCATTTGTTCATGAAACTTGGTTTTATTTATACATATACATATATTTATATATATCACAACAGCTAAATCTGTGTCTGTAGTGCATGTTCAAACCTTAATATCATAAATAATAACATGTTATTAGATTTCTACTCCAGGAGTATATAAGGGGTTTGGCAATTCTAGAAAAATGATTAAATAATGCATTACAATTTAACTAAATCCTTTAGATTTACTTGACTAAAATGTACTTGAGTTTTTAGTCGACTAAAAAGTACTGGAGATTTTAGTCAACTAAAATACAACTAAATCCTAAACAATTCAGATGACTAAAATATGACTAAAATTACATTTTAGTCAAAAGACTATGACTAAAACGAAATTGAAATTTGACATCAAAATTGACACTGGTCTTGAGTCTTGAGAATACATTATTTAGCCTCATAACACAGCACTGATCTGCAGAGCAGGGAAGTTAAGAAACACTTGCAAGTCTTGCCCCTTTCCCACCCTCTGACTTAACACCCTGTGAATTGTCACAGCCCAACCTGAACCCTAAAATCTGAATCTACCATGTTGTGAAAAGATGGTCTTAGTGCAGACTGTTTGACCTTTCTGCTTTCATCTTCTGGTGACTCTCACACTTATTCTGAGATTCATCTCCTGCTCATTGCATGATTCTAGGTACCCTGTTGTTAGTGCTTGTATCCTAAACTGAACTCATTCTGATTACCTTGCTACCTGACCCAGCTTGTTTTTCATTTGTTCTTCCTAGGGATGAGCTGAAGGTTTGGTCTAAACACAAGTTTACTGAACCATGGCTGTTTGGGCACATAGACAAACACCCAAAAATTCACCTGTTTGGCGGGAGCTGAGTGTCAAGTATAATAGCGGTATTATAGTGGACTTAATATTAAAGTGCTTCTCTGTACTCATATACAGGCATACCCCACTTTTAAGTACACAATGGGGTTTATTTACTAAAGGTGGAAAGTGCAAAATCAGGCTCACTTCTGCATAGAAAACAATGAGCTTCTAACCCCAGCTTGTTCAATTAAGCTTTGGTAATAAAACCTGGAAGCTGATTGGTTTCTATGCAGAAGTGAGCCTGATTTTGCACTTTCCAGCTTTAGTAAATAAACCCCATTGTGTACTTAAAAGTGGGGTATGCCTGTATGTACAAAAATACATTACATTTGATCAGAAGGACCCCTTGTATCAACCTCATAATAATGCAAAATGTTATTGCGCATAACTCCCTTCTTTTGCTAGGGACACAAGGCTAACCAAATGTCCCCATGGGATTTGTCACCCCCTATAACCAATCCCTCCCTTCCTTTCTGTACGATCTTCCATTGTTTACAGCTTTAATTAAATTAGCACAATAAAAGGTACAGAATCTTTCTGCTGGCTTTCTCTGTTTATTTTTCAGGTCCTGGGACAACTCCCCCCTCCCCACCTCACATCCTGGTCACTGATAAGAAGGCACAGAAGGCAGCTATTGCCAGAAGTTAAAATATAACAAAATTCCACTGTTGTACAACTTTCAGTGACAGTTCATACATTTCCAGTGACTTCAGTGACCACCACCTCTAGCTGGAATGCCTGCTCACCTCCAAAAGTTGACCCCACTACAGAGTCACTCACGCCTATGATAATATCTCTCAGGATGCCTTGGAAAAGCAACTCCTCCTCCTGGTGTTCCTGGACAAGGCAAACCTCCTCCCAGTTTTCACTATGTAGACCCCACACACGCTTAGTGTAATATCTCTCAGGATTTTTCGGGAACACGAATCCTGATCACAGTGCACCTAGGCTCACGTTTCATTTTCATGGTTTTCTTTACTATCATGATTGATCAGATGGTGATGGTGGGATTAAATCAGGGTGGTTGTTTGTGGGGTTGTACAGTCCCAGGTTTGCACTCTTTCCATCCTGCAACCCCACACTGAGGGAAGCTTTTGGAACAGATGTTGCATCACACACCACATGCATAGCAATATACACTTACTGTATATACCTCTGAACTCCTGATGAAGCTATCTGTGAAATACATTGAGAACTAATTTAGCCCTTATTCTGTTATGTGAACTAATGTTATGATCTAACATATAGATGGTGACAAACTGTTATATGCACTGGTTCTTTAGTTATAACAGTCTCTATTTCTAATGCGTGCAAGATAAAAAAAAAGGGTAAATATATTTAAAATATAGTTTTTATCCTTATCCTAAATTCTACTTGATCATTTGTATTGCTGTCTTCTATATAGTTTGAGTTAAAACAAGCCAACTCATTTTTAAATGTATTATTTTTGTATAACATTTTTTTCATGTATAAGTAATTATCTTCTATACATACTGTTTATGCTTTTGTTCTGTTTCTGTAATCTTGGTTTCTATGTATTACCAGAAAATGGTAATTTAAAATCTGCATAACTATGCATATTAATGAAAAACGAAACATAGATACATACACATTACAAAGAAATTGAGCTTATATAAAACGTGTACAATGTCATTATCGTCAGTGACATTGTTTTGTCATTAGCATTATGACATCAATTTATGAAGATTAGTCCTTTAAATATATTATTGTAGCTATATATACACTTTAGTATTTTTATAGATTGTAGTGTAATACATTTTTATAAAGTGTGTTTGCCCTTTTGAATGTTTGCAAGCTTGTTAGTTGAATGAAATATCTCAGCCATATTCTATATTATATTAGTTTTGTTTGGTATGTGTGTTAAAAATTTGAGTTGCAAGTACAGTCCAATTATCAGACCTATATTTTGTTAAAGGCATTGTAAACCTTGCTACTGACAACTTGTGTTTTTCACCTTCTTAAGATATGTATTGATTATATAGTTTTATTTTGTTGCCCTGTACACACAGACTATAGTAAAATAAATCTTCACATTCCTGTGCCAGAAGTTTCTACTTGTATCCAAACATGAGGCGTGTTGCATGGCACTGTACAAGTTAGTGCATTACCTCTGTTTGTAGTCTGAGAACTAACATTTCCTGTAAAGAGACTATATAACCCACAATCCCTGGGTCTCATAGTTTAGTGCTCTAAGAGCTAAACAGTCATTAGATTTGGCACAGATGCAAACAGGCAGAGCAATTAATGTGCTAACCATGCAGCTGGAATATATGTCTCATCACATTATCACTCCCACATTTGTGATGCAACACAGAGAAATGGCAAGTCAAGCAATGGATGGTGTGTGACCCGGAACAGAAGTTGCCTGTCCCTGCAGCAATACATGGACATAAAGGAATCAGCCATGACATTACAAACTGGAGCCACAACATGTGAACCCATCATTACAAGGTAGGGCAAACAAATAATACAGGGAATTTAACTACACTAATACAAAGTTAAAACAACAAAAACATCTGAAAAGGTACAATGCCTTTATACTTAAAGCTGAGTTCCACCCAAAAGGGGAAGCCTTGCTTGTCTGCCACATTTGGCCCCTTTTGGGGAAGGGGGAAGCGGCTATTTGGTTTTTGACTGAGCCGGAAGTTCGTCCTCACACTCCTTCCCCTGCAGCAAGCTCATTCACAAAAGCATAGCGCTCTTTGCGCATGCACAGTAGGGAACCGGCTGTGAAGACACAAGGCTTCACTGCGGGTTTCCCTTAGTGTAGATGGTGGCACGAGCACCCAATAGTCAATCGAAAAATTGGCTCGAGTGAGGACACCACTCGATTTCTGCACAGGCAAGTGCCCTAATATTAAAAGTCAGCAGCTACAGTATTTGTAGCTGATGACTCTTAATTTTTTGGGGGGAGCCTTAAGCTCCTCTTTAAAGTAGCTGTGAATATACAATGTTTTAATACAATTATACCTATGCATGCACCACAACTGCTTTTGCTTGGTTTCAGAAATGATCTTTTTACCTTTATTACAGAGTTAAAAAGTTCTTCCTGATAGAAAGGGGGGTCTCTTAATAGGCAGTTTGGAGTTACAGGACACTGTGTAGACACACACAGTGTGCCTGTATTCTCTAGTCTGTTCAGCCTGAGGTAGTATAAAGGCTGTGATTAAGCATGGGAAATATTCAAGAGGCGGGCTGTGATTGAGAGGGAGGTGTTTGTCAGTAATAAGCTATGACTGATTCGGGGAGCATGGTGGCTGAACAGACTACAGAATACAGCCATACTGTGTGTCTGCACAGCATCCTGTACCTCTGAATGGCCAATCAAAGGATGCAAACTGACCATGCAAGCACAAATTGGCTTCTGTGCTTTGTTTAGAAGCAGTTTATAAAAAGGACGGATGGTGACTGTCAGGATTAGCAAGATCCTTCAGATGGATGAAGTACATGAAAATAGTAGAGACTAGGATTTATAAAATACACATATGTAAACACACACATAAAAAAAAAAAAAAAATTAGAGGCAGCATATACTTTAACCCCTTCCTGACCACCCGCTGCAATTATACTGCGGCAGGTTAACTCCCCTGGGCGAGCCGTCGTAGCTATACGTCGGTTTGCCTTTTGACCACTAGGGGGCGCACGTGCTGCCGGGTGCATGCTCGCACACCCGCCACACCTGGCCGATGCATGTGACTGGTGGTCGCGACAACCGTCGAGTAACCCACGATTGCTCCACACAGAGACAGAACGGAAATCTGTCAATGTAAACCGACAGATCTCCGTGCTGTCAGAGGTGAGGAGAGCGATTTGTTGTTCATACTAAGTATGAATAATGATCGCTCTCCTCACCCAGGCAGTTAAATCCCCCCACAGTTAGAATCACTCCCTAGGTAACACATTTAACTCCTTAATCGCCCACTAGTGTTAACCCCTTCCCGACCAGTGACATTTGCACAGTAATCAGTGCATTTTTATAGCACTGATCGCTGTATAAAAGCCAATGGTCCCAAAAATGTGTCAAAAGTGTCCGATCTGTCTGCCGCAATGTTGCAGTCCTGCTAAAAATCGCAGATCACCACCATTACTAGTAAAAAAGAGATAATAATAAAAATGCCATAAATCTTTCCCTTATTTTGTAGACGCTAAATTTTTGCGCAAAAAAATCAATATACTCTTATTGCGATTTTTATTACCAAAAAAAAATACATATCGGCCTAAACTGAGGGAAAAAAATTGCTTTTTAAGAAAAAATTAGGATATTTATTATAGCAAAAAGTACAAAATATTGTGTTTTCTTCAAAATTGTTGCTCTTTTTTTGTTTATAGCGCAAAAAATAAAAATCGCAGAGATGATTACATACCACCAAAAGAAAGCTCTATTTGTGGGAAAAAAAGGACGTCAATTTTGTTTGGGTACAACGTCGCACGACCGTGCAATTGTCAGCTAAAGTGATGCAGTGCCGTATCGCAAAAAATGTCCTGGTCATTGAACAGCCAAATCTTCCAGGACTGAAGTGGTTAAGAAACCTTAATAATATGTAAAACAAAAAAAACACAGCAGGAATCCGTATTCACTAGAGCACTGAAGATATTCATTTAAATCTTTTTGCATTAGAATTTCCAAAACTATAAAAAACAAGGCCACTAAATCTGAAGTATTGGTCATGTGTGAGTGATAACATCATTAACAATGCATTTTTTTTCTTCTTCTGAAGAATGTAAACATGAAAGAAAGGCTAATTTACTAGACATGCATGCACAACAAAATGCAGTGAAATAAGAATCCTTAGTGAGGGATTTTAACTACAGTGAGTGACAAAGTAAAAACCTTCATCCCTAATTATCATGAGGTTCAGAATGGGATTTGATAAAGATGCATGTAAAGTGGACCCTTTTAAAATGTACCTGTCATTTGATCTATGTTACAGTTTGGCCTATCCCTTCCACAAGGCAAGGGGTGGTGTGGGCCAGGATTCTCAGCCAGGTTAATGACTGCCTCTCCACTGCCTAGAAACGTGCATGAAGAATAGGAAAGTCAGGGTAGAATGAGGGGTCTATAAATGTTCAAAAACATCAATTGCTTAGTTCAAAAATAGTGTAGTAGTGGACTATTTGGTTTGTAGTGGTGTGTACAGCCCTGAAATGCATAACCACTTCCTGACATCATCCACCCACCCCAGCTGAGTCTACCGGAGCCTGCCGAGTCCTATCCAGAAGTCCTCCAGTCGCATCCAGCTTGCACTTTAACATGGTTCTGTCCCTGCTGCTTACATCCAGCAGAATCCTGGGCAGCGCAGCATAACCCGGCTGCTCTCAGTGATAAATTCTGCTGACCCTGGCCGATTGCTAAATAAACTCTACAAGGCTTATAAGATCGATATACCTACTTTTCATGTAATGTACAGGCATACCCCAGTAGTGAGTACATAATTGTTGTTTTTAATGCTTTTATAATGTCAATAAATGGCTTCACTTGAATGGTGGAGCCCTCTTCCTTTCATTTACAATGTAGGCTCAAGACTGCCACTAAAGTATATTAAAAACAAAATTAAAACAGACAAAGACCTTTGCACCCTCACAAGGTCACCTCCTCCATACAACACAAAGTTGCTAATAATGGATGCAACTCCAGAAAATCAATGATGTCTCATCATCAAGAAGGGGAGAATGAGCAAAATCTACTCATATTAATTCACAAAAGGGTGAGTATATATAAATTAAACTATCTGTTTACTCTGTAAAAAGCTTACCTCATAGGTGAAATGTAACACATCACATTTTTGGATTACTCACAGAGAAATTATGAGAGCATAAATCAGTGCATGTGGAAGAGGACCCCACAAGGGCTAACTTAGACAAAACTTGAATAAAAACTTGGTCAGGAGATAACCCATAAGTCCCCCATAAGGTCAAGTATGCTCAGATGGACTTAATATGACACAGGTCACCATCCAGCTGGAAAACCCATATAGCACAATCAATAGATAACATCTCCTTCCTTGCATGTAGCGTACATTTGTAAATCCTCAATGCACCCCTGGGAGGAAGCAATGTGAATCAGGTACCTTCCATGGCTTGAAATGAGACTAAGGACAATTCACAAATAGTCTCACTTACACAACAGCCAGATGTAATCATGTAGATGAAGGTGCCATATAGAGGTTAAATAAGATATTATCTTTTTCAATGACATACAGGCATACAGCGATAAAGTCTTTAAGTGCTCCAGCCAAAATTATATGAATCAATGATCATTCATGCAGATGCTAATGATATCCACTATTATGCTCCAACCTTCAATTAGATTTTCCATTTAAACACAATCAACCTTGAAATACTTCACCCCTCTATGATGTGGTTGCCACAAAGTCAATGTAGAAATCCTGCAAGAAAGGGGACACGATTTGCTTTTATAATTTTTTTTTCTCTACATTACAAGAAGGTTGAGAAAATATTTAAAACATATTGGTCTACCCTTGTAAAGGATAATATATATATATACATACATTGTATATACATAAATATTTGACCTCCCCCTTAATGTAATAATCCACCAGTGAGAAAGTCAACTTTATTTGAAAGGAAATATTATTTTGTACAACATGTTTGCTTTGTACAGTGGTGATGGATGAGTCTAAAAAAGGGAGCAATTCTTGAGTAGTAGAACAAAAAAGAAATACCAAATAGATTTAGTGACACCACATGGGTGACCTATACGCTGGGGAGAACATATAAACAATATACAAAAGGGTTTTGGGAAAGCTAGTGTTAGACACTGTAAAGATTTTCATGGAAAAGACCCTACAAGTCTGGGGTTTTATGGAATTGATCGCATTTTTCAAACAGTGGGTCATTTAAACAAATGAAACAAAATGGATATAATGGATATTTTTATTAGACAATTTATATCCAAATAGTCTCAATATGGAACTAGACTTGAATTGCCTTATTTCTTATTATTGAGTTTTCTGGCTGGATATTAATTAACATAATGAATGGCCAGTTTTCACATGCATTCATGTGAGTTTGGTGGCGCATAGGTAAAGGTTGAGGATAGGAACTTAGCATTTGAATCTGGTTGTATAATTTTATTTGGTAACCCTAATAAATTATGAATTGGCTAGATGTTTTGATTTATATATGACACATTTAGAGTTTTTATGGGGGATGTATAATATAATATAATACACTGCTCAAAAAATTAAAGAAACACTTTTTAATTAGAGTATAGCATCAAGTCAATTAAAATCCTGGGATATTGATCTGGTCAGTTAGGTAACAGAGGGGGTTGTTAATCAGTTTCAGCTGCTTTGGTGTTAATAAAATTAAAGTTCCGCCTGGGAAAAAAAAAATAAAAGTCAGCAGCTACAAATACTGTAGCTGCTGACTTTTAATATATGGACACTTACCTGTCCAGGGAGCCCGCAATGTCGGCACCCAAAGCCGACCCGTCCCTCGGCACCAGGTGCATGTTCCGGCTTCCTTACTAAGGGAAACAGGAAGTGAAGTCTTTCGGCTTCACAGCCTGTTTCCTACTGCGCATGCTAGAGTCATGCTGCATTTTCTGAATGGTCCTTGCTGTCTTCTGGGACCTGTGTGTCTCCCAGAAGGCAGCGGAAGTGAAAGAGGAGGGGCCAGACATTGCGTAGTTTGCCGCACAGATTGTGGCGATCTTTCCCCCTGAAGTGGGAGCAGATACCTGGATTTGACAGGTATCCGCTCCCCCTCCCCTCTGAAAAGTGCCAAATGTGGCACCGGAGGGGGGGAGGAATCTAATCCGTGGGAGTTCCATTTCTGGGTGGAACTCCGCTTTAACAACAGATGCACTGGATGGGCAACAATGAGACAACCTCCAAAACAGGAAGAGTTTTACAGGTGGAGGCTAATGACATTGTTTTTCCCTATTCATCTATTCTGACTGTTTTTTTTACTAGTTTTGCATTTGGCTAGGGACAGTGTCACTACTGGTAGCATGAGGCAATACCTGAACCCTATAGAGGTGGCACCGGCAGTCCAAATCCTCCAGGATGGCACATCAATACGTGTATAGAAAAAACTCCTGCGCTGTCTACACAAATTAAAACTAAAGGGGCACTGCTGCAAACACCTGTGACTCTGATCCTAGCAGAAACAAAAAATTGTGTGAATGGTAATGGTGTTTGCGCTGTGAGGGGAAAAGGAAAAAGAGGGGTGTAGACCAAAAAAGTACTAGTGAAATATTATGGAAATAATAACAATAAATAACACATGGTATAAATGTACATCCAATAGGAAATAGTGACTTGTGCAGTAAAAATATGTAAACCAGACCAGAGTGAACTGATATAAACATATAAATGGTGAAAGTCCATGAGCTGGTGAAGAAATATATAATATATGAATCTAGATAAAATAAAAAAGTCCAGAGCAAACAATGTATAAGAAAAAGGACACTTCCACCACCAAAGGGACGCGTGTAACAGATGCAATCTTCAGTGATATCCCCTCCGTGTCTGCAAGCAGCTCACCTCACAGCTGTAAGGTGTACAGCATGATCACAAATCACATACACACAGCGCTGGGAGCAGGAGCAGACCGGGGCTGCCACACTGGGGACATACGAACTCGGCGTTCGTTGGATTGACGCCTATGCTCTTTTTCCTTAAGTGAGTGTGCACTGCTCGATCCGTCCCTGTCCCAATACAGCTATTGCGGTATTACGCTATATATACTTTCTTATGTTTTTCCGCATGATCCTTTATATCCGTTACTGAGAGTCTTCAAACAACATATGGGACATCGCCATATTGGTCCTTCCAATCCATCATCTTCACCTGTGATCTGTGATCATGCTGTACACCTTACAGCTGTGAGGTGAGCTGCTTGCAGACACATCAATATGTGCCATTGCCAGAAGGTTTGCTGTGTCTCCCAGCACAGTCTCAAGAGCATGGAGGGGATACTATAAGACAGGCAGTTACTCTAGGATAGCTGGACTGGGCCGTAGAAGGTCCTTAACCCATCAGCAGGACCAGTATCTGCTCCTTTGTGCAAGAAGGAACAGAATGAGCACTGCCAGAGCTCTACAAAATGACCTCCAGCAGGCCACTGGTGTGAATGTCTCTGACCAAACAATCAGAAACAGACTTCATGAGGGTGGCCTGAGGGCCCAACGTCTTCTAGTGGGCCGTGTGCTCACTGCCGGGCACCGTGGATCTGGACTGGCATTTGCCATTGAACACCAGAATGTACAGGTCCATCACTGGTGCCCTGTGCTTTTCACAGATGAGAGCAGGTTCACTCTGAGCACATGTGACAGACGTGAAAGGGTCTGGAGAAGCCATGAGAATGTTATGCTGCCTGTAACATCGATCAGCATGACTGGTTTGGTGGTGGGTCAGTGATGGTCTGGGGAGGAATATCCATGGAGGGACGTACAGACCTCTACAGGCTAGACAATGGCCACTGACTGCCATTAGGTATCGGGATGAAATCCTTGGACACATTGTCAAACCCTACGTTGGTGCAGTGGGTCCTGGGTTTCTCCTGGTTCATGACAATGCCCCGCCTCATGTGGCAAGAATATGCAGCCAGTTCCTGGAGAATAATAATTATGAATAACATTGAATGGCCCCCATGCTCACCTAACCTAAATCTAATAGAACACCTCTAGAACATTTTGTTTTGGTCCGACGCTGCTAGGTTGAACTTCAGTCTATTCAGGAGCACAGTGATGCCCTTGTCCAGATCTAGGAAGAAATACCCCAGGACACCATCCGTTGTCTCATTAGGAGCATGCCCCAACTTTGTCAGGCATGCATACAAGCACGTGGGGGCCATACAAACTACTGAGTACCGTTTTGAGTTGCTGCAATGAAATTTCAGCAAAATGGGCTAGCCTGCTGCATCATCTTTTCAGCCCTCTGTAGGTTGATAGTTTTCAAATCAAACAATGTGGCATCCCTTCGTTCCTAACACACAGACATCCAGCATGATATTTTTCCCCATTGAGAGCTGATGTGTTTTCAAAATGTTCCTTCAATTTTTTTAACAGTGTATAAACATACACACTATATATTACACACACTATATATTATATGTGTATATATGCACAGATTTTTGTATAGTATATTTGTGCAATTTGCACAACTTTGTTATATCTTGCACAGATTTAAATAACATTGCATACATAGGAATCATTTTATTTAGAACTGATTTATTATACCAAGTGCTACTTTTGAAATATATATTTTTTATCTCTCTATTATAATAATTTAGCTGCTAGTGATTTGGGTATTTGACGTTAGAGTGGAGTCTTTTATGTACCTAATCACTGCACCATGATTTTTACTTAAAGTGGATCAAAAGATAAAATGTTTTTTACCCTAATTCCCTGCAATACGATAAAAAACATTTTGACACTTGCTGTGCCCTCTCCCCATCCCCCTTCTTGGGGGATGGGGAGGTAATACTTACCTGAGTCCTGTATTAATCCAGCACTGTGAATCTATCACTGTGCCCCTCTGCTGATCTTCTCTCCTCTCTCCCTGCTCTCACACATTTGGCTGAGAGTGGCGGGAGCCATTGGCTCCTGCTGCTGTCAATCAAATCCTGTGAGCAGAGAGTGGGGGCGGACCCAAGCCACCCTGTGTGTATCAATGGATGCATACAGCCCAGTTCGAGATCAAGCACACATGGTTTCCCCCAAAGAAAGCGCTTACTATGGGGGCAGACACAAAAGTGGGGGAGCCAAGATTGCCGGCGGTGAACCCTAGAAGAGGAGGTTCGGGGTTGCTCTGTGCAAAACCATTGCATAGAGCAGGTGAGTATACTGTAACATGATAATATAATATGTTTATTATTTTAATTAAAAAAAAAAACTGTATTTACAACTGCTTTAACCACATGCTGACCTGCACACGGCGATATACGTCAACACAATGGCACAGCTGGGCAAATGGGCGTACAGGTACGTCCAATCGCGGCATTGTGGGAACATGCGCCCGCTGCATACTCCGTGACCGTGCCCCCAGGTCCCGTGGACTCAATGTCCGCCAGGGCCCGCGATCGTGTCACAGAGCGGCAGAACGGGGAGATGCCTTTGTAAACAAGGCATTTCCCTGTTCTGCCTAACAACATGACAAAGATCTACTTCTCCCTGTCATTGGGAGCAGTGATCTCTGTCATGTTCTAGTGAGACAATCCCCCTAACAGTTAGAATCACTCCCTAGGACACACGTAACCCCTTGATAGCCCCCTAGTGTTTAACCCCTTCCCTGCCAGTGTCATTTACACAGTAATCGGTGCATTTTTATAGCAGTGGTCCCAAAATAGTGTGAAAAAGGTCCAACGTGTCCGCCATAATGTCGCAGTCACATTAAAAATCGCAGATCGCCGCCATTACTAATAAAAAAAAAAATTTATAATAAAAATGCCATAAATCTATCTCCTATATTGTAGACGCTATAACTTTTGTGCAAACCAATCAATATAAGCTTATTGCGATTTTTTTTTACCAAAAATATGTAGAAGAATACATATCGGCCTAAACTGAGAAAACTGAGAAAGAAAATTGCTTTTTTACATATTTTTGGGGATATTTATTATAGCAAAAAGTAAAAAATATTGCTTTTTTTTCAAAATTGTCGCTCTTTTTTTGTCTATAGCGCAAGGAATAAAAACCGCAGAGGTTATCAAATACCACCAAAAGAAAGCTCTATTTGTGGGGGAAAAAGGACGTTGATTTTGTTTGGGTGCAATGTCACTCGACTACGCAATTGTCAGTTAAATTGACGCAGTGCCTTATCGCAAAAAGTGCTCTTGTCAGGAAGGGGGTAAATCCTTCTGGGGCTGAAGTGGTTAAAGTGAATGTACAGTGGATATAAAAAGTCTACACACCCCTGTTAAAATGTCAGGTTTCTGTGATGTCAAAAAATGAGACAAAGATAAATAATTTCAGAACTTCTCCCACCTTTAATGTGACCTATAAACTGTACAACTCAGTTGAAAAACAAACTGAAATCTTTTAGGTGGGGGAAATGAAACTAAAAAACTAGAATAATGTGGTTGCATAAGTGTGCACACCCTCTTATAACTGGGGATGTAGCTTTGTTCAGAATTAAGCAATCACATTCAAACTCATGAGCTCCCAGTCTCTCACTAGAATAGACTGACATTGAATCCCTTGAGCTCCTCCAATCTCCATGGTGGTATCTTCCTCAAGTGTCACCCCCACTTCTCTGCTGGGCCCCTAGCTTAGCACTTAAGATACCTCTTCAGCTTCACCCCATTGGTCTGCTCGATTCCCTGGCTTGACACACAAGGCTACTCTGCAAGCCTCACTTCTGCTGGCTGGGTCCCTGGCTTGATACCCACTGAAGTTTCCTGATTCTTCACTGTCTCCAGTTGGTGAGAATGCTGCTCCGATACTTGCTTCAGTTACTCACTGTGGTGCCTGGTAATAAGGTGGTTGGTGTAGAAGAAGGTGGATGGAGGGCACGCGATCAACCGCTTAACATCAAAGCATGTTTAGTTTATTCATGTATGATGGAATACAGACGTATAAATTATACAAATGCTATGTTTCATAAAAACAGGTGACAAAACATGCACTAAAAAATTAAGATAAAAAATGGAATATGCCCATATTGAGGCAGATGTTTAAAATAGGCTGATGCGTTTCGAGGGTAACCTCTTCATCAGAGCCTGGAGAACAAGAGCACAGTCTGTATTAGCCAGTAGGCTGACATGTGTACATGGGGAGGAGTGGCTAGTTGGAAGGTATGTCTTGTGATGGATAATTAGTTATTCTAAGCTCCATACCAGTCCACGTCCAAGCGTTCTACGTATTATGGTAAAAATGTATATATGAATTTTCCTTTCCCGGAGGTACGGGAATGTCGGGTGTACCTTTCTCCAAAGGCTGTGTGAGGTAGAGATTGCAGCCTGCGCACGTCATTGGGGTTAGGGGATAGTATGATCCGTGGAGATGGAAGGGGGATAATGTCTCCTCGGGTGGTGCTGGAGCCGTGGGTGCTTAGCAATGTCTCTCCGCCTGAGACATAACCATAAGGTGGTTTGTCCCTTAGTGGTCACAGCTTCTCTTCTACCTCCGACCATGACAGGTTCTCCAACCGGCAGAGCCATCACTTTTGATTGGACTGCAAGCCACAGTCCCAACCCTGCGCTGCTCTCTTGCTTCTGGATAGGCCCTCAGACAGCCTAGCAGCCAGATGTGCCTGGGTAGCTATACCTGGCAGGTAAATTTAGGAGCAACCCTGACTAAACACCAGGGTGCTACACAAAGAAAAACATCCAAGCCCGGCTAAATTTTTCAAAAACACATCTGAAGTCTCCCAAAAGCATGTGGGAAAATGTGTTATGATCTGATGAAACCAAGGTTGAACTTTTTGGCCATGATTTCAGAAGATATGTTTGGCACAAAAACAACACTGCACATCACCAAAAGAGCACCATACCCACCGTGAAGCATGATGGTGGCAGCATCATGCTTTGGGGCTGTTTTTCTTCAGCAGGAACAGGGGCCTATGTAAAGGTAGAGGGAATTATGAACAGTTCCAAATACCAGTCAATATTGGCACAAAACCTTCAGGCTTCTGCTAGAAAGCTGAACATGAAGAGGAACTTCATCATTCAGCATGACAACGACCCAAAGCATACATCTAGATCAACAAAGGAATGGCTTTACCAGAAGAAGATTAAAGTTTTGGAATGGCCCAGCCAGAGCCCAGACCTGAATCAGATTGAAAACCTGTGATGTGATCTGAAAAGTGCTGTGCACAGGGGCTGCCATTGCAATCTGAAAGATTTGGAGTGTTATTGCAAAGAAGAGAGGGCAAATATTATCAAGTCAATATGTGCCATGCTGATAGACTTACATCCAAAAAGACTGAGTGCTGTAATAAAATCAAAAGGTGCTTCAACAAAGTATTAGTTTAAGGGGGTGTACACTTATGCAACCATATTATTTTATTTTTTTATTTTTACTTCCCTCCACCTAAAAGATTTCAGTTTGTTGTTCAACTGTGTTGTATAGTTTATAGGTCACATTAAAGGTGGAAAACATTCTGAAATGATTTATCTTTGTTTCATTATTTTACATCACATCCACTGAATATTGGTTTTGTATATATTTTCACTTATTACTTATTAAGGTCAAGTTTAAAAAAATACATTTAGTCAGGGAATAATGAAACAACATTTTAGAAAACCTCAGTTGCCTTATCCTGTACTACCTCTGTGATGGCAAGGTGCATACTTATGTATACAAATACATTTGAACAAAAAATATGGCTCTGTCACTTCTGGGTAGTGTTGGAGCTTTCCCTTTCCTTTTCACACCTTTACATTTCTATTGGTCTGTCACTGTGATGACCAGCAACATTGACCAATAAGAATATGCCTGAAGTGGCAACAGATGAGCAGGCTTCATGGCTTGTGACATCACAGTACGTCCAATAAGTACAAAGCTAAAGTAGCTTTGTCCAGCGTCTCCTTGATGAAGTAAGCAATTAATGTAGTGATCTAATGTTGGAAATTGCAGCCAGCATTGTATCACTATTAGAAGTGATCAGATGCTGCAGAGGGGCTGCAGATGGGGGTCTGGATTAGGTTTCCACTAACCAGATCCAGAAATAAATATATACGCTGCACTTTCAAATATACTCTTCACATTATATATATGTGATAACCAAAGTGCAAATATGCGTGTGAATCACACACCATGATACATCCAGTAACTAGTGACTGTAAAAAATGACAATAGTGCAACAAATAGTTATAAATACTTAAAAATTAACATATAAATGAAAATAAATAATCACACTAGCAAAAAGTGCTATAGCATGCATCCATATGGTGATTGGTTGTATCAAAACTATTGTTCATAAAATCATATAGTGTTCATAAAATCATATAGTCTTCATAAAAATATATAGTGGACTCAATCCACTAAAACTTATAGATGAATAAAAAGTGCTTCTATGTGCATATGTGTCATCCAATTATTTCAATTCAAAAGTGCTTCTAAAGTCCATGCGATTTGGAAACTGCTGTGTAGATAATCCAAAACAAGCTGCAATGATCTATGCGATTTGGAAACTGCTGTGTGGATAATCCAAAGCAAGCCACAGTGATCACACTCAGGTGCTCCTCCCTAGGTATTAAATGCTGACCTCTGAGCGTGTGACTTTGCACTTAAGCTTAGTCAATACAAGCCTGTGAACCACCTCTGGGGCTCTGCAGTTTTAACCAGACTCCTGGACCCATCAGCACTATACCTCGGTTGAGTGAAAAAGGACTGGATGGTGTAATAACACTTTAACAGTTTATTAATCACATAAAATCCCCCTATCGGATACTCACATAGTATAGGTGCGTCAGTGCACCAATCTGCATCAGGCAAACAGCATGTAAAGATACAGGGTATCGATCCGGTATCTTTACATGCTGTTTGCTGTTTGCCTGATGCAGAGTGGCACACTGACATGCCTGTACTATGTGAGTACCCCATAGGGGGGTTTATGTGATTAATAAACTGTTAAAATGCTATTACACCATCCAGTCCTTTTTTACTCAACCGAGGTATAGTGCTGATGGGTCCATGAGTCTGGTTAAACTGCCCCAGAGGTGGTTCACAGGCATGTATTGACTAAGCTTAAGTGCAAAGTCACACGCTCAGAGGTGAGCGTTTAATACCTAAGGGGGAGCACCTGAGTGTGATCACTGTGGCTTGCTTTGGATTATCTACACAGCAGTTTCCAAATCGCATAGATCACTGCGGCTTGTTTTGGACTATCTGCACAGCAGTTTCCAAAGCGCACGAACTTTAGAAGCACTTTTGAATTGAAATAATTGGATGACACATATGCACATAGAAGCACTTTTTATTCATGTATGTTTTAGTGGATTGAGTCCACTACATATTTTTATGAACACTATATGATTTTATGAACAATAATTTTGATACAACCAATCACCATATGGATGCACGTTATAGCACTTTTTACTAGTGTGATTATTTATTTTCATTTATATGTTTATTTTTTAGTATTCATAACTATTTGTTGCACTATTGTCACTTTTTATAGTCACTAGTTACTGGATGTATCACGATGTGTGATTCACATGCATATTTGCACTTTGGTTATCACATATATATAATGTGAAGAGTATATTTGAAAACGTAGCGTATATATTTTATTCTGCTTTTATCTGCATGTTTTTATGAGACGTGTTTAACGCTTGCAGCTGTTTCACTGTGCCATTTAGGCAATTTATAATCAGAGGAGGCTCACAAGATCTTTTATATACACTAACCAGATCCAGATCCTTCTTTAAAAAATAAAAATGCAAAAAAGAAAAAAATTCAATACATATACAAAACATTAAAAAAAAAACAGTTTTAATATATAAAACAAATCCCCTCCTCATTAATACCAAGATAACGCCAAATACCTCTGATTTTGTTAATGTTTTTTGCGTTTATTGAATAAGCAAGGGAAATGCCATTCAAAATGGTAATAGTCGCAAATCTGTACAAATGTTGATGACATGCTAACTTTGTTCAGTGCAAACATGACTTGATCTTATCTAAAGGTACTGTATATTCAAGGTGTGCAGCAAGGCAGTGAAAAGCCTTGTATTAGGGGCGCTGTGTTAAAGGGGAACTCCAATTTATCAGGTGTTATTACAGGCCACTTACAATATCCAGATCCACCAGCAGCCTTCCTCTCAAAGTGGGAAAAGGAAATAAATATACTGCCTGAGGATTTAGAATGGGGCAAAACATTTCTTTTAACTGTCTATATCATCCCATGCCCAAGAAAGGAATTACTGAATTGTGTCTAGGTGGTATCACTGCCCCATTATTCTGCATAAAATTGATCCTGCCATACCAGTTACATGCTGGAGATGTTTACAGGCCCCCAGCACCATAACACACATATGGGGTACATGCTCACGTATTATCCCTTTTCGGGATAAAATACTGCATCTATATGATAAACTGGTTGGGGACAAAATTCCAAACAAACCTTGTGTAACTGCACTCTCCATGTTGCCGGGCTCCTATAAACAAATCAAAAAAAGCCTAATCCACCATTTCTCATGGCTGCCGATCTATTATCACTAGATTTTGACGCCAACAGGCAATTCCCTCTTTAACTGACTGGGCTTGTGAAATGGACAAGATTAAACACATAGAATGGATGATAGCCTGGGAGGTTGATAAGACTGTATCACATATCATTATGTGGACTGTGTGGTTACATTTCCGGTTTTCCTCAGTTTTGACGTCTTTGTAACGGATAGATTTGACAATGCTTCCCCTGGGCCCTCCCATACATAGATGACCTTCCCCTTCCCTTCCTTGCTCATTTTTTACTCTTTACCCCCCCCCTTTTTTTCTCTCTCTTCTCTCCCTCTCTACTTTGCTTTCTGCTATTCTTTATTGCTTTCCTGGACTTCTATTATTTGTGTTGCTTTGAAATACATTAACCACTTCAGTTCCAGGAGGATTTACCCCCTTCCTGACTGGGCCATTTTTCTTCATCGTTTTAACTGACATTGTAATTGACGTCCTTTTCTTCCCACAAATAGAGATTTCTTCTGGTGGTATTTGATCACCTCTGTGGGGTTTTTTTGCGTTATAAACAAAAAAAGACCGACAATTTTGAAAAAAAAAAATTTTTTTTCATCAGTTTAGGCCGATATGTATTCATCTACATATTTTTGGTAAAAAAAATTGCAATAAACGTATATTGATTGGTTTGAGCAAAAGTTATAGCATCTACAAAACAGGGAATAGATTTATGGCAATTGTATGGCAGTTTGATTACTTTTATTTTCTTACTACTAATGGCGGCGATCAGCGTTTTTTATTGGGACTGCGACATTGCGGCGGACATTTCAACACTTTTTTGGGACCATTGACATTTATACAGCAGTCAGTGCTATAAAAATGCACTGATTACTGTGTAAATGTCACTGGCAGGGAAGGGGTTAACATTAGGGGGCGATCAAGGGGTTAAATGGTGTGTTTCTAACTGTGAGGGGATGGGACTGACTAGAGGAGGAGCTAGATCATTGTTAGTAAGAATAGACGATCTGTCTCTCCTCCCTTTTACACACACAAATTCCCTTTCTGGCTCTCACACCCGCATTCGTGGGTGGCCGGCGGCAATCGCGCTAACCAGTCATGCACATCGGGTCCCCCGCTGTGCAGCCGATGCGCGCGCCTGCTAAGGCTCTTAAAGGAGCCGTCGTATGGGTATGGCGATTTGCACAGCAGTGCCAATTTGCCGACGTATATCGGCGCGAACCGGTCGGCAAGTGGTTAATATATTACTATTATTTTATTACATATAGCACCACTGTATATTCATGATAAATTTATCATTACCAATGGTCTACAGAGCTAATTTTTTTATATGGAATGTGTGCTCACAATATTGTCCCTTAGAGTTCTTTCTTTTATCATAACTTGTGAAAGTTTTTTTGGGTTCTTATTAATACGGTATTGATGTATACTTATACATTTATTGTAAATGGTCAAATACTCTTGTTTTTACTATGTACTGTTTATAAACTTAATAAAACAGATTCAACATAACAAAAAAAAAGGGGGAACTCCACTTTATTAGGGAAAAAAATAGCAAATAAAGAAAAAATAATATAGCATATACAATTGTGAAAAGAGTCATATTATTATTAAATGTTATTAAAAATGACCTTTCCTTTTCAATCTGCAGCTCTGTAATTTTCTGAAAATGCAATGCAATATGGCTACCTGGAGGTGTTCTACACCAATTGTCCCAGAGGTCTGTCCTAAGATACAAGTCAGATTTCAGAAATCCCCTGCAAACAAAAAAGGCCATTTTTGGTGAGATAATTCCAATAGGAAATCACAACTAAAGGGGAGCAGCTTTCCTCATTGGATCCCTGCAGGTGCACAGCTGATTTATAATTCTGAAACCACTCCCATTAGACTCACTTTCCCACATGGATAGAGAAAAACACACAGGGATTTCTTCAGAATAACAAAAGGTAGAAATCTGCAACAAAGTTTGTTAAAATCCTTGCAATGTATATAGATCTGGGTGAAAATGTAGCACTAATGGAAACTGTGTAAAGCATCTGAGTAGACCAAAATGTAATAAAATGTGAGAAAACATGTAAATACACAAATACAAAATGCAATCAATAAACAAACAAGTCCCAATGAGTGATGAATCTCAAATGAGTCAATAAAAAGAAGGGTGGTGTGTACACCACAAATGAAGAAAGGTGTACATCAAGTTGAAGGCATCTTCGTGTGAGCAATCAGGAACACCAGGTATGATGTAAACAGCAGGTATCACAGAAGAAAGATAATGAATGGCTACTCTTACCGGAACCAATGGATCTGGATGTCAGCGACACCAGATCAAACAGGCATGGACAGGAACAGCTTGTAGTATCCTGAGATGGTCGGCAGGAGGCTGGAGCAGACACAGGTATCATCGAGAGTCAGCTCTTCTCAAATAGAATCAACAACAGGGGAATCAGCCCTTGGGCTAATGATGACTGGATGGATGGAATAAGCATGTTCATGGTGAAGGAATAAAGAGAAAAATGCTCCAGATGGTGCAGGTCAAAAGCAAACCGGGTATTTATTTTCATAAAACCAGCGTATAACAGCATAAAATTGTGATCACAGTAAAAAAGCAATGTGGGGAGCCAGAAAGCAGATCCCTACGCGTTTCATCCTAATAGGACTTCTACAGGGGCATCAAATAGCTCCCCCACATTGCTAACTATATATAATTGCAAAAAAATCATAAAATCATGTGCAACCAATCAGAGAGTGACCAATCCTCTCCCACTGGCAAGCCTATCACAACCAATCAGTTGATGAGCTCTCTGATTGGTTGCACATGGTTTTATGATTTTTTAGCATTTATATATAGTTAACAATGTGGGGAAGTTATTTGATTCCCCTGTAGAAGCCCTATTAGGATAAAACGCGTAGGGATTTGCTTTCTGGCTCCCCACATTGCTTTTTTACTGTGATCACAATTTTATTCTGTTATATGCTATTTTATGAAAATAAATACCCGGTTTGCTTTTGACCTGCACCATCTGGAGCATTTTTTCTTTTTATTCCTTCACCATGAACATGCTTATTCCATCCATCCGGTCATCATTGACCCAAGGGCTAATTCCCTTTTGGTGATTCCATTTGAGAAGAGCTGACTCTCGATGATACCTGTGCCTGCTCCAGCCTCCTTGCTGACCATCTCAGGATACTACAAGCTGTTCCTGTCCATGCCTGTTTGATCTGGTGTCGCCGACATCCAGATCCATTGGTTCCCGGTAAGAGTACCCATTCATTATTTTTCTTCTGTGATACCTGCTGTTAACATCATACCTGGTGTTTCTGATTGCTCACACGAAGATGCCTTCAACTTGATGTACACCTTTCTTCATTTGTGGTGTACACACCACCCTTCTTTTAATTGACTCATTTGAGATTCATCACTCATTGGGACTTGTTTGTTTATTTATCGCATTTTGTATATGTGTATTTACATGTTTTCTCACATTTTATTACATTTTGGTCTACTCAGATGCTTTACACAGTTTCCATTAGCGCTACATTTTCACCCACATCTTGTTCATGAATTATAGTCACATTCATATGTAGCTGCTTTAGTATTATTTTTTCTATCCATTTTTTTCCCATTTTTTTTGTAATAGCACAATATTCTCTTTGGAGTATACAATGTACATAGATCACCCAGAGGGGAATGCTTTTTCTAAAAAAAAAGTGGAGTTATGCTTTAAAGTATAACTAAAGGCAGAACTTTTTTAAAGTTTTTAATAGAGTGGTGAGGGATTAGAACC
Source organism: Aquarana catesbeiana (assembly GCF_042186555.1). Taxonomy (NCBI): domain Eukaryota; kingdom Metazoa; phylum Chordata; class Amphibia; order Anura; family Ranidae; genus Aquarana; species Aquarana catesbeiana. The sequence goes on along the minus strand of NC_133332.1, from coordinate 151,211,512 downwards.
CCTGTCAGTATTTATTGCTATCTAAGCCCCCGTTAAGGAGATTTACCCTCTCTTGTTGTCCTGTTTATCATTATCATTGAAAGTGAAAGTAAAATAACATCCAACATTTTGGGATGTCCCCAGAAAAGTAATAGAGAGGAAATCTTCCAATGGAGACACTAGTTCTAGTGACTGGGGGGTCGCAAAAGATTCCCTCAATTTGCAGGAATTTCCTCTCACTTCCTGTTTGGCTATGGGGCAAAAAGTGAAAGGAAATGGGGCACAGCTGGTGAAAAAAAGACTGATGGGAATTAAAACCCTCCCTTGCTAAAATAAAAATAAAAAAGTTTTTCCTATAGTTTTACCTTAAAGTAGCCCATTTATTTTGAATAAATTGGAATTTCACCTTAGCACACTAAAAATTGGACATGACTTTTCTTTAGCACAATGAACTGCTAAAGCACAGAAAGTGTATGGTGGTGCACTGAAATGCTGATGCATAGTTTGCTGCTGTAACTGTATTCAAAATGAATGACACCATAAAGCATGCAAATCGGTGCACATGCATTTCACAATGCATTAACCCAATGCAGATTTATAAAAAAAATGAAACTATTGTGTAGATCTCTGGACGTGTTAGGGTGCATTTGAGGCCCCTACATTTGCTCAGTTGATCACCTTTGGCCTGAGGGAACATGCATGTTTCTAGAGAGCTCAATGGAGCATTAATTGCCAGAACCCTGTCTCAGTCAATAGTCAGTAATTAATGTCTGTGGAAGCTTTCAGAATTTAAGGCTTTAATTTCATCATGAAATATCAGAATTCACTTAACCATTGCCAGAGTGTAAGTCCTCCAGACAAAAGGTTTGATTAGCATACTGGTCTTTTTTGAATATCCTTTGAGAGATCTGTTTTTCAATCCTAGTAACAATTATGCATAGGTTATGCCAAGAATGATACTCTCCAAGCCTCCACAGTTAAGAAACATAGACATCAGCAAAGCACTGCAGATTTCCAGAATTCTGTTGACGTAGCAGAGGATGCACATTGCACATTAAGCACTCTATGATGTGTTTCTCCAGGAACACTCACAACAATGCCTTCATCTGTATGTGAGATGCTCAGAATGGAATCCCTCGGAGACAAGAATTTGTGCAGTTTGCTAAGACACTGATACAGTAACACCTGCCTTCCAGAATCTGGAAAAAACAGACAGTTGTCTTCCAATTAACACCAGCTTCTCCAAGTCTATACAACTTACAGAGTGTTATTGTATAAGAACTCAGCTGGACTCATTTTCTAGAGAGAATAAGCTGTACTTCACAATTGTCTTAATTCATTCTTTAAACTTCAGCTTTCAATGAAGCACATAATAGACAGTATAATTTACTTGGAGTAAAAAGAAATTAGTGGTAGCGAGCCAATGATATCATGCAGAGAAACAGAAGTTACAATGCCTGGTAATATGAGGTTCTTAGGCCATGTATTCCTTAGACAATTGATGAATAATACAGGCAGCTACAGATAACTAATCAGCAGTAATGACCCAAAGAGACTGGAGAAACAATTCATTATTTTTGTATAACCTTCTGCTTTTGCTCAGACACAATGTTCACCTGCAGTCTTAATGATTTTTTTTTCTTTGATTCTTTTCCTGCTAATGACAATAAACCAACTTTTTAAAAATTAGAATTGTTGCTGATCATAGGTGTGCACAGCCTTTTACATTAAGGTGTGCACCCCAAAGCTCAAACACATATGCATGTGTATATATATATATATATATATATATATTAGGGATGAGCCGAACACCCCCCGGTTCGGTTCGCACCAGAACCCGCGAACGGACCGAAAGTTCGCACGAACGTTAGAACCCCATTGACGTCTATGGGACTCGAACGTTCGAAATCAAAAGTGCTCATTTTAAAGGCTAATTTGCATGGTATTGTCCTAAAAAGGGTTTGGGGACCCGGGTCCTACCCCAGGGGACATGTATCAATGCAAAAAAAACTTTTAAAAACGGCCGTTTTTTCGGGAGCAGTGATTTTAATGATGCTTAAAGTAAAAAAAAAAAAGTGAAATATTCCTTTAAATATTGTACCTGGGGGGTGTCTATAGTATGCCTGTAAAGTGACGCGTGTTTCCCATGTTTAGAACAGTCCCTGCACCAAATGTCATTTTTAAAGGAAAAAATCTCATTTAAAACTGCTTGCGGGTTTAATGTCATGTCGGGTCATGGCAATATGGATGAAAATCAGTGAGACAAACGGCATGGGTACCCCCCAGTCCATTACCAGGCCCTTTGGGTCTTGTATGGATATTAAGGGGAACCCCGCACCCAAATTAAAATAAGGAAAGGTGTGGGGCCACCAGGCCCTATATACTCTGAACAGCAGTATACAGGCGGTGCAAACAAGACAGGGACTGTAGGTTTGTTGTTAAGTAGAATCTCTTTGTAATTTTGAACATTTTTAACGTGTTTAGCTCCAGCCAAAAAATCTTTTCTAAGCTTTTTGGAAAACATAGGGAAGGGTTATCACCCCTGTGACATTTGTTTTGCTGTCTTTCCTCCTCTTCAGAAGATTTCACCTCACTTTTTTGTCCCAATGAAAAATGTTTTTTGAAAATTTGGGTTTTTTTGTGGAACAAGGATTGGAAAGCATCAGTGGAAAGGAGAAATTGTTTTCCCATATTAACTCTTACAGGAGAGAATTTCCCTTCCTAGGGGTAGATTTCATCTCACTTCCTGTTGTCTCCTTCCGTTTGCAAGTAGGAGTCGTTTGTAAGTTAGATGTTTGAAAGTAGGGTCCTGCCCTATATACTCAGCAGAAATTTGGGCCTTAGGTGTTGCTGTGGCCACAACACTGTAAGCCCTCACAGGGCCCTGCTGTGAAATATTAGATCAAGAATTGTAATTACATGCCCCTGTTGAACAGGAGCTGAAAAATTAGGCCTTAGGCACTGGTGCTGGTGCCACAACACTGCAACCCCTCACAGACACTCTAGTTGGAACGCAGGAACGAGCCCTGCTGCAAATTATTGCTTCAAAAATTGTAATTACACGCCCCTGTTAGACAGGGGCAGAAAAATTGGGCCTTAGGCACTGGTGCTGGTGCCACAACACTGCAACCCCTCACAGACACTCTAGTTGGAACGCAGGAACGAGCCCTGCTGCAAAGTATTGCATCAAAAATTGTAATTACACGCCCCTGTTAGACAGGGGCAGAAAAATTGGGCCTTAGGCACTGGTGCTGGTGCCACAACACTGCAACCCCTCACAGACACTCTAGTTGGAACGCAGGAACGAGCCCTGCTGCAAAGTATTGCATCAAAAATTGTAATTACACGCCCCTGTTAGACAGGGGCAGAAAAATTGGGCCTTAGGCACTGGTGCTGGTGCCACAACACTGCAACCCCTCACAGACACTCTAGTTGGAATGCAGGAACGAGCCCTGCTGCAAAGTATTACATCAAAAATTGTAATTACACGCCCCTGTTAAACAGGGGCTGAAAAATTGTGCCTTAGGCACTGGTGGTGGCGCCCAGAACCAAAAATGTTCTTACAAGCTATCAGCGTGATGATTGAGGAGGAAGAGGATAATTACTCAGGGATAGTCACTCAGCATCAGCATAGGCAGTCTTTGAAGGGATCTGAGATTTCAAAAAAAATTATTCGGTTACATCAGCCTCAGGTGCTTGGTAGCTGGTGGTGATCCAAGACTCATTCATTTTTATGAAGGTCAGCCGATCGACCGAGTCGGTGGACAGACGCACCCTGTGATCGGTTACCACGCCTCCAGCAGCACTGAATGTGCGTTCCGAAAGAACGCTGGATGCAGGACAGGCCAGTAGCTCAATTGCATACTGTGCAAGCTCTGGCCAGTGATCCATCCTCAAGACCCAGTAACCCAGAGGATTTTCGGTGGGAAAGGTGTCCAAGTCTGATCTTGCCCCTAGGTATTCCTGCACCATGTAAAACAGACGCTGGCGATGGTTGCTGGAACCGATCATACCTTGGGGCTGCGGACTAAAAAATTGTCTGAACGCATCGGTCAGACGGCCACCTTCTCCACCGCTCCTTCTTTGACTGACCGAAGCCTCAGCAACACGTTGTCCAGAAACAGGAGTTTGTAACCTCCCAGTCTCTGGGAACGCGTTGCACAGACCTTTCTGCAAGGCCTCCCGAAGATGTTTCATCCTCTGCTCCCTCTGCGATGGCAAGATAAGGTCCGCAACCTTACCCTTGTAACGTGGATCAAGGAGGGTTGCCAGCCAGTATTGGTCCTTCTCCTTGATACCACGAATACGAGGATCCTTACGCAGGCTTTGCAGGATCAGGGAGGCCATGCAGCGTAGGTTTGCTGAGGCATTCGGTCCGGAGTCCTCTGGGTCACTAAGAACGACATGGTCCGCAGCCACCTCCTCCCAGCCACGTACAAGTCCATGTGTTTCTTGGGACTGATCCCTTAAAGACTGCTGCTGATGCTGAGTGCCAGGCTCCACCTCCATACTGACACAATCTTCCTCCTCCTCCTCTTCCTCCTCGTCCTCTTCCTGTGTGATCGGCGGGCACGCAGGAACACTGTCTGGATAAAGGGGGCCTTGAGAGCTAAGGAAGTCCTCCTCTTCCTGCCTCTGTTCTGCCTCAAGTGCCCTGTCCATTATTCCACGCAGCGTGTGCTCCAACAGGTGGACAAGGGGGACAGTGTCACTGATGCATGCACTGTCACTGCTCACCATCCTCGTGGCCTCCTCGAATGGTGACAGGACAGTGCATGCATCCCTGATCATGGCCCACTGGCGTGGGGAAAAAAAAACAAGCTCCCCTGACCCTGTCCTGGTGCCATAGTCGCACAGGTACTCATTGATGGCCCTCTGCTGCGTGTGCAGCCGCTGCAGCATGGCCAACGTTGAGTTCCACCTGGTGGGCATGTCACAGATTAGGCGGTTCTTGGGCAGGTTAAACTCCTTTTGGAGGTCCGTCAGCTGAGCACTGGCATTATATGACCGGCGGAAATGCACACAGACTTTCCTGGCCTGCCTCAGGACATCCTGTAAGCCCGGGTACCTGCCCAAGAACCGCTGCACCACCAAGTTAAGGACGTGAGCCAAACAGGGCACATGGGTCATTTGTCCCTGTCGGAGGGCAGAGAGGAGGTTGGTGCCATTGTCGCAAACCACCATTCCTGCCTTAAGTTGGCGTGGCGTCAACCACCTCTGAACCTGCCCCTGCAGAGCTGACAGAACCTCTGCCCCAGTGTGGCTCCTGTCCCCCAAGCACACCAGCTCAAGCACCGCATGGCATCTTTTGGCCTGCGTACTTGCGTAGCCCCTTGAACGCCTACGGAGCACCGCTGGTTCCGAGGAAGAGGCCATGGAGGAAGAAGAAGAGGAGGGGGTGGAGGAGAGAGGTGTGTCACAATCAGCATTTTGGAGGCGTGGTGGCGGAACAACCTCCAACACTACTGCACCTTGTCCTGCATCCTTCCCAGCTGCCAGCAGAGTCACCCAATGCGCCGTGAAACTTAGGTAACGTCCCTGTCCATGCCTGCTGGACCATGAGTCAGCGGTAATATGCACCTTACCGCTGACCGCCCTGTCCAGCGAGGCATGGACATTGCCTTCCACATGCCGGTAGAGAGCCGGAATCGCCTTCCGTGAGAAAAAGTGGCGTTTGGGTACCTGCCACTGAGGAACCGCACATTCCACAAACTCACGGAAGGGGGCAGAGTCTACCAACTGAAAAGGCAGCAGTTGAAGTGCTAGCAATTTTGCCAAGCTAGCATTCAACCGCTGGGCATGTGGATGGCTGGGAGCAAACTTCTTTCGGCGGTGCAGCAGCTGGGGCAGGGAAATTTGCCTGGTACAATCTGACGTCGGTGTACCAAAAGCAGATTGCCCACAAGTACTTGGCTGTGACACACCTAATTCTACACCTTCATTCCTCTCACTGCAGGTCTCAGAGAGGACTGAAGGTCTAGTGGGGTTGGAAATCTCAGCTGATGAGGAGCAAGGAGAGATCCTCTTTGTTCTTTGGTGTGGGTCTTTTAGATACGCTTGCCAACGAACTGCATGGCAGGTCAACATATGTCTGGTCAAGCATGTGGTACCCAAGCGGGAGATGTTTTGGCCACGCGAGATACGCTTGAGACATATGTTGCAAATAGCAGCGGTGCGATCTGATGCACTCGTCTCAAAAAAGGCCCACACCAAAGAACTTTTTGAATAACGCGCAGAGACTGCAGCGCCCTGCACATGTGGAGCTTTGGGGTGTGATGCAGTCAATGTGCTGCCCTTAGGCTGGCCCCTGGAGGGCATCCTGCCTCGTTGGTGATGTGCCGCCGCCTCCTCCTCCTCCTCCTCCTCCTCCTCCTCCTCTCTCGTATCAGGCACCCACGTTGAGTCAGTGACCTCATCATCCCCTCCCTCCTCATCACTGGAGCAAACCTGGCAGTATGCTGCAGCAGGGGGAGCATGACTGCCAGATTGCTGTCCTTCTTGGGCACCCCCTCTGTCCGTGCTCATGTTACTGCCTTCATCGAGCTCAGTATCGTCATCAGAGCCTTCCAAACGCTGGGCATCCTCCTGGAGCATGTACCCAACACTGTGGTCAAATAGTTCGAGGGAATCCTCATGAGGACATGGTGGAGCTAGGGAAGGAGTCACTGATGACATTGAGCTGAGGGAAGAGGCCGCTGCTTTGCCAGACAAAGCACCCTGGGCATGGGTGAGAGAGGATGAGGAGGATGAGGACGGCTTGGTCATCCACTCGACCAAGTCTTCCGCATGTTGCGGCTCAACACGGCCAGCTGCCGAAAAAAAGGCCAAGCGTGTCCCATGGCACGTGCTGATGAGGATGCACCGTCTCCACGACCAGCACTAGACACAGAGCCTGCTTGCCCTCTCTTATTGGCTTGTGACTGTCTGCCTCTCCTTCTTGGCCTTCCAGACATACTAATGGCCTGTAGCTGCACTAAGCTGGGATAGAACACCTGTAATTTTCTTCAGGTAGCTTTATATACTGTAACCAGACAAGCCTGCCTGTCAGTAGGAAGATAACAGGAACGGATCTAGCTGAACACTGTGAGCAGGACGCACTGTACTAAATGTAAATAGTCTAGCTGCCTGACCGTGGTACTAATAGGATCAAATAGAACACCTGTAATTTTCTTCAGGTAGCTTTATATACTGTAACCAGACAAGCCTGCCTGTCAGTAGGAAGATAACAGGAACGGATCTAGCTGTACACTGTGAGCAGGACGCACTGTACTAAATGTAAATAGTCTAGCTGCCTGACCGTGGTACTAATAGGATCAAATAGAACACCTGTAATTTTCTTCAGGTAGCTTTATATACTGTAACCAGACAAGCCTGCCTGTCAGTAGGAAGATAACAGGAACGGATCTAGCTGAACACTGTGAGCAGGACGCACTGCACTAAATGTAAATAGTCTAGAAGATAACAGGAACGGATCTAGCTGAACACTGTGAGCAGGACGCACTGCACTAAATGTAAATAGTCTAGAAGATAACAGGAACGGATCTAGCTGAACACTGTGAGCAGGACGCACTGCACTAAATGTAAATAGTCTAGAAGATAACAGGAACGGATCTAGCTGAACACTGTGAGCAGGACGCACTGCACTAAATGTAAATAGCAGGAATGGATCTAGCTGAACACTGTGAGCAGGACGCACTGCACTAAATGTAAATAGTCTAGAAGATAACAGGAACGTATCTAGCTGAACACTGTGAGCAGGACGCACTGCACTAAATGTAAATAGCAGGAACGGCTCTAGCTGAACACTGTGAGCAGGACGCACTGCACTAAATGTAAATAGCAGGAACGGATCTAGCTGAACACTGTGAGCAGGACGCACTGCACTAAATGTAAATAACAGGAACGGATCTAGCTGAACACTGTGAGCAGGACGCACTGCACTAAATGTAAATAGTCTAGAAGATAACAGGAACGGATCTAGCTGAACACTGTGAGCAGGACGCACTGCACTAAATGTAAATAGCAGGAACGGATCTAGCTGAACACTGTGAGCAGGACGCACTGCACTAAATGTAAATAACAGGAACGGATCTAGCTGAACACTGTGAGCAGGACGCACTGCACTAAATGTAAATAGCAGGAACGGATCTAGCTGAACACTGTGAGCAGGACGCACTGCACTAAATGTAAATAGCAGGAACGGATCTAGCTGAACACTGTGAGCAGGACGCACTGCACTAAATGTAAATAGCAGGAACGGATCTAGCTGAACACTGTGAGCAGGACGCACTGCACTAAATGTAAATAGCAGGAACGGATCTAGCTGAACACTGTGAGCAGGACGCACTGCACTAAATGTAAATTGCAGGAACGGATCTAGCTGAACACTGTGAGCAGGACGCACTGCACTAAATGTAAATAGTCTAGAAGATAACAGGAACGGATCTAGCTGAACACTGTGAGCAGGACGCACTGCACTAAATGTAAATAGTCTAGAAGATAACAGGAACGGATCTAGCTGAACACTGTGAGCAGGACGCACTGCACTAAATGTAAATAGCAGGAACGGATCTAGCTGAACACTGTGAGCAGGACGCACTGCACTAAATGTAAATAGTCTAGAAGATAACAGGAACGGATCTAGCTGAACACTGTGAGCAGGACGCACTGCACTAAATGTAAATAGCAGGAACGGCTCTAGCTGAACACTGTGAGCAGGACGCACTGCACTAAATGTAAATAGCAGGAACGGATCTAGCTGAACACTGTGAGCAGGACGCACTGCACTAAATGTAAATAACAGGAACGGATCTAGCTGAACACTGTGAGCAGGACGCACTGCACTAAATGTAAATAGTCTAGAAGATAACAGGAACGGATCTAGCTGAACACTGTGAGCAGGACGCACTGCACTAAATGTAAATAGCAGGAACGGATCTAGCTGAACACTGTGAGCAGGACGCACTGCACTAAATGTAAATAACAGGAACGGATCTAGCTGAACACTGTGAGCAGGACGCACTGCACTAAATGTAAATAGCAGGAACGGATCTAGCTGAACACTGTGAGCAGGACGCACTGCACTAAATGTAAATAGCAGGAACGGATCTAGCTGAACACTGTGAGCAGGACGCACTGCACTAAATGTAAATAGCAGGAACGGATCTAGCTGAACACTGTGAGCAGGACGCACTGCACTAAATGTAAATAGCAGGAACGGATCTAGCTGAACACTGTGAGCAGGACGCACTGCACTAAATGTAAATTGCAGGAACGGATCTAGCTGAACACTGTGAGCAGGACGCACTGCACTAAATGTAAATAGCAGGAACGGATCTAGCTGAACACTGTGAGCAGGACGCACTGCACTAAATGTAAATAACAGGAACGGATCTAGCTGAACACTGTGAGCAGGACGCACTGCACTAAATGTAAATAGCAGGAACGGATCTAGCTGAACACTGTGAGCAGGACGCACTGCACTAAATGTAAATAGCAGGAACGGATCTAGCTGAACACTGTGAGCAGGACGCACTGCACTAAATGTAAATAGCAGGAACGGATCTAGCTGAACACTGTGAGCAGGACGCACTGCACTAAATGTAAATAGCAGGAACGGATCTAGCTGAACACTGTGAGCAGGACGCACTGCACTAAATGTAAATTGCAGGAACGGATCTAGCTGAACACTGTGAGCAGGACGCACTGCACTAAATGTAAATAGTCTAGAAGATAACAGGAACGGATCTAGCTGAACACTGTGAGCAGGACGCACTGCACTAAATGTAAATAGCAGGAACGGATCTAGCTGAACACTGTGAGCAGGACGCACTGCATTAAATGTAAATAGTCTAGATAGAAGATAACAGGAACGGATCTAGCTAAACTGAATACAGTGTATATATATATATGCAACACCTGGGATGCATATATATACACAATACGCTGTAAGTGCAGCTAACTGACTGACTGTTCTGCCTAATCTATCTAACTCAAATCAAATGACACTGTCTCTCTCTCTCTCTATCTCTCAGCACACCGGAACACACACTACACAGGGCCGCCGTGCAGGCGGCCTTATATAGTGTGGGGTGTGTACTAAATCCCCTGAGCCATAATTGGCCAAAGCCACCCTGGCTTTGGCCAATTACAGCTCTCTCTACTGACGGCGCTGTGATTGGCCAAGCATGCGGGTCATAGTGCATGCTTGGCCAATCATCAGCCAGCAATGCACTGCGATGCCGCAGTGAATTATGGGCCGTGACGCGCCACACGAATTTAGCGCGAACGGCCCATATTGTTCGCAATTCGGCGAACGGGCGAACAGCCGATGTTCGAGTCGAACATGGGTTCGACTCGAACACGAAGCTCATCCCTAATATATATATATATATATATATATATATATATATATATATATATATATTTACACTATATTACTAAAAGTATTGGGGCGCTTGCCTTTACACGCACATGAACTTTAATGGTATTCCAGTCTAATGCCCCGTACACACGGTCGGACATTGATCGGACATTCCGACAACAAAATCCTAGGATTTTTTCCAACGGATGTTGGCTCAAACTTGTCTTGCATACACACAGTCACACAAAGTTGTCGGAAAATCTGATCATTCTGAACGCAGGGACGTAAAACATGTACGTTGGGACTATAAACGGGGCAGTAGCCAATAGCTTTCATCTCTGTATTTATTCTGAGCATGCGTGGCACTTTGTGCGTCGGATTTGTGTACACACGATCGGAAATTCCGACAACGGATTTTGTTGTCGGAAAATTTTATAGCCTGTTCTCAAACTTTGTGTGTCGGAAAATCCGATGGAAAATGTGTGATGGAGCCTACACACGGTCAGAATTTCTGACAACTAGGTCCTACCACACATTTTCCGTCGGAAAATCCGACCATGTGTACGGGGTATTAGTCCGTAGGGTTCAATACTGAGTTGGCCCACCCTTTTGCCACTATAACAGCTTTAACTCTTCTGGGAAGGCTGTCCACAAGGTTTAGGAGTGTGTCTATGGGAATGTTTGACCATTCTTCCAGAAGCCCATTTGTGAGGTCAGACATGATTAAGAGAAGGCCTGGCTCACAGTCTCCACTCTAATATGTGTAGGCCAGTCAAGTTCCTCCACCCAAAACTCGCTCATACATGTCTTTATGGACTTTGCTTTGTGCACTGGTCCAAATCATTTGGTGGAGGGGGGTTATGGTGTAGGGTTGTTTTTTTCAGGTGTTGGGCTTGGGCCCTTAGTTCCAGTGAAGGGAACTCTTATGCCCCGTACACACGGTCGGATTTTCCGATGGAAAATGTCCAATCGGAGCGTGTTGTCGGAAATTCCGACCGTGTGTGGGCTCCATCGGACATTTTCCATCGGATTTTCCGACACACAAAGTTGGACAGCAGGAGATAACATTTTCCGACAACAAAATCCGATCGCGTCAATTCCGACCGTGTGTGGCCTGTTCCGACGCACAAAGTGCCACGCATGCTCAGAAGAAATTCCGAGACGGGACAGCTCGTTCTGGTAAACTTAGCGTTCGCAATGGATACAGCACTTTCGTCACGCTGCAATGTTAAAAATGATTTAATACAGCGCACTCTCTTCTTCTTTATAATGTGACAAGAATTAAGTAGTTTTGCTGCTCATATTCACACACACTTCTCACAAACTTTTATTTGTGTTTTTTTAGTGGGATTCCCTGAATATATTGTTATTAGTTGTCACATCTGACAGTTTTATATTTTTTTTTTTTTTTTTTTTTTTTGGGTTTTCAGACTTTTTTTTTTTTAATGTTTGGATTTTTTCCAAGGCTGATCTTTGTTCAATGTTATTTTTATTTTTACTCCAGAATATTTTTGGGTGTGTTTTGTGTGTCAAGTTACCCCAACACCATTGATATCTTTTATTATTTAATCTCAAGGAGATTGTTTGGTGTTGGTGTCCCTTGTTCATTTCACATTGTATATTTGAAATGTACCTGAATCCTCACAAACAAACTGTCCTTTTTGAAGTAAAACACATAGGAGAGTATAATTCAAAACAAAAATTCCTTTATTAAGGGATCAGAACCAAACAAAGAGGGAGGCAACACTGGATCAACATGAGAAATTAGCGAAGCCTGGGACCCCCACGGCAGACATCAATTCTTCAACATCAAAATTGGTGGCCTGAGGAGTCCATATGTAAGGGAGGGCAGTCTGGTCCAGAATTCTCAGAGATCCGGATAGCAGCAGATGACATCTGTGTCCCCAGGCTGTGGTACCACAAGAGGCTGCATTTTTTGGCCGACCAGACTGAACCCAGGCCAATCACTGTCTGGTCTTCCTTCCACGCTTCCTTCTGGGCTGTGGCTGTGCAGTTGGAGATGTGGCAGGAGGAGGAGTAGGACCTGGAGGAGGACTGGTAGGACCTGGAGGAGGACTGGGGGGACCTGGAGGAGAGGGAGGAGGAGGAGGAGGACCTGCAGGAGGAGGAGGAGGACCATCCCAAAGGTGTGTCTGAGGTGTCATTTGGCCCCTCATACCTTTCTCAAGAGCCTCCAATATGAGGGCCTCACACATGACTTGTTGGCCCTCCTCCATCCTCTGCATTTTATATGCAATGAAGGCAGCAATGTTCTCCTACATGGTGTGGGGTGCTCCCAGGACCTCTGTAGCCCTCCAAAAGAATCCTATAGCAGCCTCCTCTAGGGCACTCCTCCTACTGCCACTTTCTCTTTTCAGGGGGGGTGGAGGGACCTGCAGATCAGCCAGCCGGCTCGGCCCGGCCACCTCCTGGCTGAGACTTCCCTGTGTATGAAAAAGGGACATGGTTGTAATGTTTTGCTTCATCAATCCCAATCCTAAATTAGTACTCCCAACTAACATCTAGTTAACATCATTGATTGGACAAGCAGAAATATTTAGAGGAATGCTATACCTGGCTCAATCTGGGCTCCTCCACATGTGGCCTGGAAGGCCCAGGTTGGGCATCAGAAGCCTCAGCCGGGGGGGAAGGAAGCATGGAAGGAAGACTGGAGAAGGATGGCCTGGGTTCAGTCTGGCCTGCCAGAAAATGCAGCCTGTCATAGTACAACATCCTGGGGACATAGATGTCATCTGCTGCTCCGGATCTCTGTGAATCCAGGACCTTCTTGCGCTCCCTCAGATATGTGCTCCTCAGGCAACCAATTAATATCTTTAAATAGGTGATGTCTGCCGTGGGGATCATCTGCTTCACAATTTCACACAATTGCACCAGTGCTGCCTTCCTCTTTGCTTGGTTCTTGAAATGGGGGTGTTTAATCTCCCACAGACAGGGCAGCTCCCTTAGCATCTCTAGGAATACTGACATGAAGTCATTATCTTTGAGTAGCATATCCATGTTCACTGCAAGACACAACACAAGACAAAGCCTAATGTCAGACAAAACTCTCCTAATCTTTACAATACAATATAGGCCTCAATCTAGAAGCAGTATAGGCACAAGTTTCTCTCTTACCTTCGTTCTTACGATCGGCGCATCCAATGCTCCTTCCTCCGCTCACAGATCGTACATAATACGCACGCGTGTTACGCTTTATACACACTGCGCATGCGTGTAACTGCGCCCGCCCCTGACGTTCTTTCTAGTCTATTCCCCGCCCCTTTTCGTTCGGCGCAGTGGGTGAAGAGCACATGGCGGAGTTACAGCAGGTGCATGCTAATTCTAGCAACGAGGAGGAGGAGGAGGAAAGCCTGGATCCCGACACGTCCCGATCCAGAAGGAGACATTTTAAGGCCACAAATATGTCCTTTGGGGAGATGTTGGAGATGGTCGACATCATGAAGAAGTCCGACTATGACGGAAAGTATGGGCCTTACCCCAACCCCAACATCAGAAAGGCCAAGATCATGGCGAAAGTGGTCAAAAGCCTTCACAAGAATTTCGGGGTACGAAGATCGAAAGATCAGCTCAGGAAGCGGTGGTCGGACCTGAAGTTGAGAGAGCCAGAGCAGTACCGAAAGATCCGGAGAGTGCTGCAAAAAAGTAAGTAGTTGTGCTGTGTTCCTATTCTTTCTGTCTTTATTACGTTCGTGCTGCTCCATATGCTTTTATTAATTGTAACGTTTAAAAGGGCAACTTTAATGTTCATGGGCCCATTATTCGTTCGTATCAAACATTTTTCTTTCGGCCTCTAGAACACCATTGTTTAGGCCATATGCATTTTCCCACATTTTTTTTGGGCCTACTTGGATGCCAAATATTTGTTTGTGTAGATGGGTTTGTTACTAGAATGAAATGCAAACTAGATTGTGTGTAAGGAGAGGACACTGAGCAGCTGTTTTCACATCTGGACACTGGAGCACTAGTGTGGGACACAAGAACACCATTTTTATTAGGGGGCCACGCAGGTGCTCCAGTGTATACTATAAGGGGGGCTACATCTGTGAAGCTTGTACTAAACCGGTAAAGTATTGCAGCTTGACAAAGGGCAAGAAAAAAAATACATCTTGGAACTCGGCTAAAATAGACAATTGTACCCCACTTCCAAGCAATGTTTCCTATTTCTAGTTCTGCCATCAAATATCTGTGTGCTAATTATACCATTTTTGTTTTACATAGGGGAGAAAAGATTCGGAGGACACCCCTCATCCGAGGAGACCAGAGACCCCCCACCTCTGGAAGAAGGTGAAATACCCCAAACCCAAGCTGAGCAGGAGGAAGAAGAAGATGTGGTGGAGATTGGCACCACAACAGGTGAGTGTCTGCGACCACAGGCTCAGGTAAAAGCGATGGATGGTGGCAGATTTTTGAGACCTTTTTTTTTTTCTTTATCTCTTTTTAGGTGATCGTGATGTGAGGGATAGAGAATGCTTTACTTCAGAAAGTGCCCAGATCCTGATCGGGGAGATCATGGGGTTTAATGCCGAACTGCAAAACATCCAGCAAAAAATCCATGATGTTATTAAAAAAAATAATAACATCATTGATGTTTTGGGGCGAATTTAAAACCCCACAAAATCACTTTTTGTATTGTGGTTCAATCTTTTAAATTTTTTTGCAATGTTTTGAAAAGCCAAATTTGGAGGATGCACACAGTGTGCCAACATGTGCTATCTGCCATCACGGGAGATCAATGGACGCGTTTTGGGGGTGCAACCCCTTCCTCAATTATAAAGTCGCGTTGAGGAAGGGCTTGCTCCCCCAAAACACGTCCCTTGATCCCCCCTGATGGCAGATAGCACATGTTGACATCTTCCAAATTTGGCTTTTCCAGGGGTGATTTCCCCCCATCTGAACGCTATATCAAACCCAGTTCCTAAATACTGATGTCTGATATAGCCTTCAGGTTTTACCTAATGTGAACTTTGTAAGTTCAAGTTTTTTGGCTTTCTTGTTGGTTTTACACAGGCCTGTTTTATCTGAAATGGACATTTCGAATTTTGCTAATGCTACTGCAAAAATTGTTATACAACAAACATGTTGGTTTGTTTTGAAAACCTTTGGTAAATGCACATGTGATTGTGCAGGTATAAAAAAGTGGCTTACTCAAGAATGTGTGGATTATTGTCTCAACACTACAACACTTTTGGGGTGATGTAATAGCTGTTTTATGCAAAAGTGGGGGTTATTTCCTAAGGGCAAATCCTCTTTGCACTACAAGTGCAGTTTCAGTGCAGTTGCAAGTGCACTTGTAGTGAAATGTGTTTTTGCATTTAGGAAATAACAGCCAACAGTGCTTTGTATAAGGTTACCCAATCACAACATTTTCTGCACTCAAAACATTTCTGTCAGGGTCAGCTAAAACAAACACAAGCAGTAAATGTCCACAAAGATTTTCTTTTTTTTTTTAATTTTAAAAAGGCTTCACATATTGTCTGGCATATTGATAGCCCCCCTACCCGCAAAGAACTCCAGGTAGCGTAACCGGACATCACGGGCACTCAGGGAGGGCAAGCCAGGACGGCTACTTTCAAGCGCCGTCAGTGTGGTTTGATGTAGGATTCCGGCCTCAGGCCCAACTGAGCCAGCATAGTTGGCCGAATGTTTCCGTAAAAAGTTATGGAGAACACAGCACGCAAGTATTATATGGTTCAGTTTATACTCCGCCATATGGATAGGTTTCAGAAATAGGCGGAACCGGCTGGCCAGGATTCCAAATGTGTTCTCCACCACTCTTCGGGCTCTGGCCAGCCGGTAATTAAAAACCCTCTGTTCCGGGGTGAGGGTCCTCATCGGGAATGGCCACATCAGGTGGTCCCCCAGCGCAAATGCTTCATCAGCAACAAACACAAATGGGAGTCCTTCAACATTGTCCTCTGGAGCTGGCAAGTCCAAGCTGCCATTCTGGAGACGCCTGTAGAACTCCGTCTGGGCAATGACTCCACCATCAGACATCCGGCCATTCTTCCCCACGTCCACATACAAGAAGTCGTAATTAGCCGACACCACCGCCAACATCACTATACTATTAAACCCCTTGTAATTATAATAGTACGACCCCGAGTTAGGTGGTGGGACGATGTGGACGTGTTTCCCATCAATTGCCCCTCCGCAGTTAGGAAAGTCCCACCGCTGGGCAAAGTGGGAGGCCACAGTCTGCCATTCTTGTGGCGTGGAAGGAAACTGTTGAGGAAAAAACAATAAACATTACTATTTTTACTCTGAAACATGGCAAGCAGATTAGACACAAACATTATGGGGCAACCTCCAGATAGCATTTATTAAGGGGAATTTAACAAGGCCAAAGTATAAGGTACACCTATCATATCCCCCCCCTCTCATGGGCCATTTCTAACATTATGGGGTGTGTGGAAATCTTGGACAGGTAACCCTCTTCACTTCATTGAGAGATGAATGCCTAAATAATGGGTATTACTTGGAACAGCCCCTCCTTAGTTACACTATTGGCAGCCCACTGGACAGGTAAGAAGTGTCATAATACAAAGATATAAATACACATTGTACACATTTGAGGACATTTGGACATTCTGCTATTACCTATCAAGATAATAATAGGATACAAAAACTTTAAACAGTACCATTGTAAAGTATACAGGCAGGTCCTTGCACTACATGCTTTGGGTAATTCAGCCATAAATCTGACCAGTAAAGAGGTGGGTATAGTGTGTATGGGTTTGGCAAAGTCAGCAGATAGATGATTGAGGATAGAGAATTGGGATCAGCTGACTTAGCAGTTGGGGGAGGGAGGGTTACTAAAAATTATTTGGGGACACCACAAAAAAAAACCTCTGGCACTCTGCCTGAATTTAAATCAAAAATAACATTACCAAACATTTTAGGGGGTGTTTGGGGTAAAGCACTACTATGGAGCTGATAAAATACATTGTTAAGTGACTACATGAGGTGAATATAGGGCCAGGAGACACCATGCTGGGGAGGTTATTGAAGGGCAAATATGTATGAAGGACCTAAAATAATAATTACATAAAAATCCAGCATGCGTGAGGACAAAGGGGACATTCACAGCATATTACAAGCATGGTAATTAGGGAACGAGGAAAGAAATACAATATATTATCAAACATTAAAGACAATAAAATGTGATATAAAAGGATAAAAATCTTACCTTCATATACTCCTTCTGCAGGACCTGTATGATGGCAGAACAGGTCTCTGGGATGATGATACCCAGAGCCTGGGGGGAGATGCCTGTCGAGAACTCCCTGTGGCCAAATACCGCAAGGTAGCGACCAACCTCTGCTCCGCAGTGATGGCTTGCCTCATGCAGGTATCCTGCCTGCTGATATAGGGGGTCATCGAATCCAACAAACGGTGAAATACGGGGTCCATCATCCTGAGAAAGTTCCTGAAATCATCAGGATTATTCTCACGGATCTCACGGAGCAAAGGCATATGACAGAACTGGTCACGCTGAAGCAACCAATTCTTGGTCCATGAACTCCTCCCCACCCTGTTCATGGACTGGACTTGTGTCAAGGTCAGGACCCCAAAACCAAGCCCCCGCACAGCACGAACTCTACGAGGAGTACGCATACGAAACATGGCTAAAAAACGGTCGGCTGCTCAGAACGAAGTAACAGAACGCACTGAAGAACAGCAAGGCCTGTGAAGAGCGACCTGAAAAACAGCAACGAGCAGGCAAGATCACACAGAAAACTCTGATACGAACTGACTGCACGCACTGAAGAGCATATACAAACCCACAAGCACAAACTGAACGGCAGAAAACGATCTGAAAGCCACGAGTCTGAAAAAGCGCGAATCGTCTCTCACCAAACTTTTACTAACACGAGATTAGCAAAAGGAGCCCAAAGGGTGCCGCGCTTGGTTCTGAACCAGCCTTTTCTAGTCTCGTCGTATGTGGTGTACGTGACCGCGTGGTTGGTGATCGGAAATTCTGACAACTTTGTGCGACCGTGTGTAGGCAAAACAAGTTTGAGCCAACATCCGTCTGAAAAAATCCTAGGATTTTGTTGCCGGAATGTCCGAACAAAGTCCGACCGTGTGTACGCCCTATTAAGCGTCAGCATACCAAGAGATTTTGGACAATTTCTTGCTCCCAACTTTGTGGGAACATTTTGGGGATGGCCTCTTACTGTTCCAACATGACTGCGCACCAGTGCACAAAGCAAGGTCCATAAAGATATGGACTTAGCAAGGGTGGTGTAAAATGAACTTCAAGTGCAAAAATTCACATTATGATAATAACTAAAACATACAGAATTAAATGTAACAATCTAAAAAAAATAAAATTCCAAACTGCTATAATGGTGCGAACCTCCCAACTAAAAAGCTGCACTTGAAGTTAATTTGTATTGCAATTATCTGTAGAGGGGTTTCCACCATCCCTGCTAAGTTTCATTTTTTATGTATTTTTTCAGTTTAATGTTTATTATGTGACGTTACATATCACTGGTATTGTGGTAATATTGAGGTTTATTGAGATTTCCATACATTAGAGTTTCCACCATTATTGTTAAGCTGTTGGTTAGTAAGTTAGCGCTACACTTTTTTTTGTGGTGTGGGAACACATAACAGTGCTTAGCGGCAGGCCTTTTACTGACACTTTTTTATTTTACCTCCAGTAGTTTATTATAAATAGTAGTGTGGTGATTACCGTATTTATCGGCGTATAACACGCACCGGCGTATAACACGCACCTCAATTTAGGAGGGAATTTTAAGGAAAAAAAACTTTTAGGAGGGAAGTTGAAGGGAAAAAAACTTACATTTAAATGCCCATCATTGCAGCCTTCTCAGTGCAGCCATGTCAGTGCAGCCTTGCCCCAGTCCAGCCTTGCCCAGTGCAGCCTTGTCAGTGCAGCCTTGCCAGTGCAGCCATGTCAGTGCAGCCATGTCAGTGCAGCCATGTCAGTGCAGCCTTGCCAGTGCAGCCTTGCCAGTGCAGCCATGTCAGTGCAGCCTTGCTAGTGCAGCCATGTCAGTGCAGCCATGTCAGTGCAGCCTTGCTAGTGCAGCCATGTCAGTGCAGCCATGTCAGTGCAGCCTTGCTAGTGCAGCCATGTCAGTGCAGCCATGTCAGTGCAGCCATGTCAGTGCAGCCTTCCCCAGTGTCCAGTCCAGCCTTGCCCCAGTCCAGCCTTGCCCCAGTCCAGCCTTGCTGAAGCCTGTGAGCTCCAAAATCGCCGACCGCGATTTGAAAATGGCGCCGCTGGCGCCGAAATACACAGAGCCGGTCCTCGGCTCTTCTCGGCGGCTCTCGTTTACTTTCGGTTCCACTCGGACGGTGAGCGGAGCTATCCGAAACTAGCCGAGTATACTCGGCTAGGTTCGGGCGGCGCTCGAGTGAAACCGAAAGCCGCCGAGAAGAGCCGAGGACCGGCACTGTGTATTTCGGCGCCGGCGGCGCTATTTTCAAATCGCGGTCAGCGATTTTTTAATTCTGACAGGTCAGGATCGCAGGGGATCGGCGTATAACACGCACCCGTGATTTTCCCCTGATTTTAAGGGGAAAAAAGTGCGTGTTATACGCCGATAAATACGGTACCTATTATACTAAAGATTGGCATGTGGCATTAATAAACATCAACAGATTTCAGTTGTGCCCCACAAGGCCGGCCCCCATGGACAATGTTCCTGTTTGCTGAGTTCATCTCCCCATCACTGCACTCAGTGCACTGATGGGCATTGATTGGCAGCACTGATGGGAACTGATTGGCAGCACTGATAGGCAGCACTCATGGGCACTGTTTGGCACTGATAGGTACCACTGATTGGCTGCACTGATGGCCACTGATTGGCAGAACTGATGGCCACTGATAGGCTGCACTGGTTGACAGCACAGATTGGCACTGGTTGGCTGCACTGATGGGCACTGATAGGCACTGCTTGGTGGCACTGATTGGCACTAATTAGAAGCACAGATAGGCAGCACTGATGGGTGGCACTGATGGGCGACACTGATTGGCAGCGCTGATGGGCAGCACTGATAGGCAGTACTGATGGGCACTGATAGGCAGTGCCGATAGGCAGCACTGATGGGCACTGAATGACACTGATAGGCAACACTGATTGGCAGCACTGATGGGCACTGAAAGGCAGCACTGATAGGCAGTACTGATGGGCACTGATTGGCACTGATAGGTGGCACTGAATGGAAGGACTGATTGGTACTGACAGGCAGCACTGATACGTGGCATTGGTTGGCACTGATAGGCAGTACTGATTGGCAGAACTGATAGGCAGCACTGATGGGCACTGATTGGTGGCATTGGTTTTCCACTGATAGGCCGCACTGATAGGCAACACTGATGGGCACTGATAGGCAGCTCTGATAGGCAGCACTGATGGGCACTGATTGGCAATGATAGGTGGCACTGATTGGAAGCACTGATTGGCACTGATACTTGGCATTGGTTTGCACTGATTGGCAGCACTGATTGGCACTGACAGGTGGCATTGGTTGGCACTAGTTGGCACTGACAGGTGGCACTGATTGGCACAGATAGGTGGCACTGGTTGGCACTGACAGGTGGCACTGATTGGCTCTGATTGGCGTCATTGGTTGGCATTGATTGGTACTGACAGGTGGCATTGATTGGCACTGACAGGTGGCACCGACTAGCACTGATAGGTGGCATTGGTTGGCACTGATTGGCACTGACAGGTGGCACTGATAGATGGCATTCGTTGGCACTGATTGGCACTGACAAGTGGCATTGATTGGAACTGATAGAGAAGAGGGGGAGTTTCACATTGAGCAGATTGCCAGGCTTGTAAGAGCCACTCAGTGCCTTAAACTGTCATGTAACATCCCTGCTTGCAGAGACTATCTGTCAAATCTCGGCGGAGATGTCGGAGGTAGGCGAGGCCGAACAGCTATCATACACGAGCAAACCGGATAGGGGCTGGGCGGGCCGCTCTGTGTATGTGGCTCTGCCCCTTTCTATCAGCTATCAAACACCAGCCAATGATTTAACTGCTTAAAAAGGTGCGGAGTGACGTACATGGAGCGCCCCCCCAGCCCCTATCCCGTTGGCTGGTGTATGATAGCTGTTTGGCCCCGCCCACCCCTGACATCACCACCGAGTTTTGACAGATGGTCTCTGCAAGCAGGGACATTGCATGACAGTTTAATGCACTGAGCGGCTTATACAAGCCTGGTGATCTGCTCAATGTGAAAGCGCTATACACTCTTGCAGCATTTCAAAGGAGAACTCGGGAGACATCTGGTATGCAACTACATGAACAGGGGGTGATTAGGGTGTGCCCAGGCACACCCAGCATACCCTGTGTACATGCCTATGTTGCTGATATAAAACATTGCAGCACAATTTCAAACAATAGTGTGAAGACATATCAAAAGGTCCTTTGGAAAATCATAGCAATAAAATGAGCTTGAGCCACCCAAAATTAGCTAAAAGAAGGGGTGGGGGTATAGTGAGACTTTAAATGAGGAACACATATGTATATGTGCGCCTTCATCCCTATTCATTGAGATACAATTGAAGAGGTTCGGACTTTAAATGAGGCAAGTAATAACTATCTCGGCATCTAAATATTTTCGATACCGAGTTATTTGTTCATATTTAGATACGAGATAGTTATTACTTGCCTCATATAAGTCCAAACCTCTTCCAATGTATCTCAGACCACCCAAAATGTCATTTTAAAATGTAGTTGATGCATGTGAACTGTATTTGGCCATTTGCTTCTTTTATTCTTTTAGTACATTGTTAGAAGATCTCTCCTACATAACTCCATAAAACTCTCTACCCTGCCAAGCAATCTAACTCCAGCTGCTTCTCCATATCATCAAAATGATATGCTTCCCCATATCAAGAGAAAAGAAAACTCAAAGGGATCTATTTATGAAATAATTTGCAAAGCCATTCATCCTGAGAATCTCCATGCACATTCTTTCTGTGCAATTTTGGAAAATATGAAAGTTTTTTAGACTACTTTCACTTCGGAACAAATATTTTTTCTATGGACAACAGTAAAACACTACATTAAAAAAATTTCCCTCTGGCATTCTCTAAAATAGTTACATTGCATCTCTTGCTACAAAGATTAATGTATTCCATATGCTCCTCAGCTCAACTAGTGGCCATAATGCAGTATTTTACTACTGTCCATAATAAAATAACATTTGTCCACAATAGAAAAGAGCCAAATAGCATTCTTTTTTGCCCAGTTTGCCTGTTTGCACAGAACAAACATACAGAACATGCAGATTGGCTGGATGAATGCTATTTAAATTCTTTATAACTAGATCCCAAAATATAAGTTCAAGGACCCTCAAAGGCAACAGATAGGCAGACCTGTGAACTCCAGTGCAGGGATCTCACCAGTGGAGGTCTCAAGAAATGTTCAAAACCAATGGGTTATACAACTTTTCATCTACCCTGCTATTAATTTTTTGGAAGGCTTACCTTTTAAACAGGTAATATGTCTAAAAGTATCAACAGGCACTAAAAGACACTTTCTCTATATTCACACTTTTAAATGGACAACAATAAGGCTGTACTTGCAGTATCCTAAGAGTAGGATTAGATATATCTAAGAAGTTTTACTTTTCTTTAATATTTAATTGGGAGGAAAGCCAGATGAATTGATAGTAAAATATAATTTACAACCTTAGAGAAAGCCATATAGATTTCTAACATCAAGTGCGTAGTGACCTTTGTATTTGAGCGATCATCAGTATCTGGTGAGTTTACCCATTACATAGGGAGAGTTTGGATGGTAGATGAATGAGGCTGGAGCACCTCATTCCATTGGCTGATTATTATTAATATGAACATTAGGGCATTATTGTAATGTTGAAATGGGCATTAGGGTTCACAGTATGCTGTGACACTTTTTCAATTAATGATACAAGTTAGGTATGTTTGATTTTTTTTTTATGTATATAAGCATTTAGCTAGAATTTAGGCACTAGAACCTGCAAGTTAAGGTATAAATAGGAGTATGGGCCATATTTGTTTATATATTATGTAGTGCAAACATTGTCAGAAGCCTTTGATATACTGCACAAGCAAGTGCTAATAGCCAAGTATACAAGAAAAAAAACCTGGGTAAGGCTACCTGGGTAGGAAGTGGCTACCATGGCAACAATGGGTAATAATTAAGGCTGATAAAAAATATACAAAAAAATTGTACACCTTCACCGGTACAAAGTCAAAGGGATCTCACACCACAAGAAGGGGATGTGGAGAAAAGACAACAGACACAAAAACATGCACAAAAACAATAAAAACAACAAAAGTCCAGATGCCAAACACCATACACCTAGAGATTGTCTGTGGAAAGGCCTCCACAAAATTAATCAAGTAGGGTAAAGACAATCTGTATGTGTATGGCCCCCAGGGAAGAGGGTGTACTTGATGGTTTTCCAATGCTGAAGTAGTACAGGTAAATGGCTGCTGGGCGTGTTTTTGAGTAAGTGTTAGAAAAATTTTAAATGTTTATTGTGTGACTATTAAAAAAACCAACCTGAGACTGATTTTTAAGATGACTTCTGAGCACATGTTGTATTAACTTGCTGTATCGTTTATTTTAACTAACCCCATAGTAAAATATAGAATGATTAGGCTTAACCATATATGGTAAGATTGTACATGGAACACTGGTTAGCAAATAAAATATGTACCATGCTGTACTAGGAGGCTATCAGTGTTCCCTCAGCCAATAAGAAGCGATATAGGTGTATTATTGTAAGTATTAGGGGAGCTGTACATCCCTCTGTGTGATTTTTACTCCATCTTTTGGCTAGTATCATCCTTTTGTGTCGACACATCTGAAATAAATTGTCTGCTTTTCAATACATCTGGAGTTTGACTGATCACAGGGGAAGAATAATCCTAACATTTTGGTCCTTCAAGCCGGAACCATTGAGTGGATCCCGGGTCAGAAGGTCCCGACCATGACCTCGGTGAGTATCGGACCTCAAAGCTCACTGAGAACCAAGGACCCCCCACTCAATGTTAGTGGCAAAACAGGGGCAGGGGCCTGGGACCTGGATCCACCGTCTGGTTTCAAACCTACATGATCTAGTCCTCCTGATGTTTGAGAGGTAAGATAATTTAAATTATTCTTAATTCTTTCTAAGAGTCTCTTCTCCTCTTTCTGTTTGATTCTGGTTTTATAAGTTATAATTGCCAACATTGGTATTGATTGTATAATATCTCGATAATCCTGGTGTTCGTAGACAGAGGCATTTGGGGACGTTGCCTAAAGTAAGAATCAACGTCACTCTCTGTTCTGGACAGACAAAAAAAAAATATTTGTTGAAAGGCATACCAAACGTCAGAGGTTGATTTCCCGACGTCGTCGGAGGTTGATTTCCCGACGGTTTAAGCAATATTTAGCTGAGTGTTCTAGAAAGATCGCAAGGCTAACTTTTTTCTGTGTGTTTAGTTTCTCCTTTCTCATGCTTAACCTTTCTGTTGACGCTGTAACCTTATTGAACATCAACAGTACTGCAAAGACAAGTTTTAATTATCGGGGAGTGTTGGGAGTGCTGATATTTTTACTCTTCTTGTATTCTTATTGTTACCGTGAGCCGAGGGTCACTATCCCAGTGTTTTATAGGTTAATGAGAGACCCGACTAACGCTGACAATGGGGAATAGTCTCTGTAAAAGAATGTCTTGTGCCTGTTTATGTTGCTGTTGTGTTCCTAATGTGCCGTTAGAAGGAGATAAGAAATTTATGCATAGTAAAGAATCTAAATCCGTTCAGTATTGTGCCAAGTGGGAAAAGAAGTTTGGATTCAATGGTAAACTAACTATGAAAGGGTGTCACGATTTGGTGGATAAGCCTAAATTGTTGGGACCCAAAGATCAAAAAAGGTATGGGTTGGAAGAGCACTGGCTTGACCACACTAGAATTAGAGCAGAAGGAAGGAGAACAAAAGAAAAATGCCAAGTCCAACTGCCCCTAGTGGACAAAGAGGATGGTCTCATTTGTTACACCCAGAGACCACCTCCTTATAATGGTCGTCCCCCTCTGGTGCAAGCCACTGCCCAGAGTACCACCCTCCCTGTGACATTCACCCCTGTCAAAGGAACTGCCTCTGAACAAAACCCCAACTCCACTTCCCCAATCTCTCCAGACAGCAGTACAGTCCCGGAGATGAACATATCGATCCTTGAAACCTTAACTGACGCCATTACCCATGCACTAGGTGCCCCAGCAGGAGCCAAGAGATGTCCTATTAGGTATGGTGTAGATGATGGTGAGGAATACCCCTTGATAGAAGTCCCGAATCCCCGAGGAAGACAGAATGATGCACTTGGCCAGCCATATCCCCTGACTACGACTGTTTTTCGACCATGGACCAAAAGTGACATACAAAAGGCTACAGAACACATAAAAAATCCAAAATTAGGTCCAGCTGAATTTAATGAAAACATAGAGGGATTATGTAACAGTTATAAGTTGAACAGGATGGAGGTAGAGAGACCCCTGTGGAGAGTACTAGGGTCAGATTGGGCTTTGGTAAAGGGGGATTGGGACCCTTGCGCCCTAGCAAACAGACTGGGGCAAGGGGATCCATTGCTTCCAGATAGCCCAGACTTAGGAAACAGGTTGACTGCCTTACTGAACAGATGCCAGCTTAGATGGATACAACGGCAGAAAATAAATATGACAGTACAGGTAGACAAGGAGAGTGTCAGTGACTACCTTAATGAACACGAGAGGTTTTTAAAGTGTTCTCCGGGCTCCCTGAAGCTGAGGATGTGAATAGTGCATATCAGCAACAGCTAAAGATAGCTTTTGTTAATGGATTAAAACAGGATCACAAGGATTACATTGTTAAAAACATGGTTACTTACCGAACTGCATCGGTTTTAGATGTTTTACAATATGCTAAGATTTGAGAAGTATTTGAAAACAAGGGCAAAAAAGAATGTGAAAGTAAAGGTTTTTGTGCAAGGTGATGAAGGAGATGAGGATGTAGAAGAGGACACCGCCGAGGCGGAATCAGAGGAGTCTCAAAGAGGGAGAGGCAAAGGTGGTTCTAGAGGAAGGAACAAGAGAGGAAGAGGAAAGAGTAGAGGACAATGGAGGAATAAAGAATGGGTAGAAAGAAGGGAATATTGGGATTGTGGAAAACAGGGGCATTCAGCTAGGGACCGCCCTGATGGGCCAGGCCCCCACAAATCAGATTGACTAGAAACGGTATGTGTAAGCCACCTGGAAAAGATGGGGTACGTTGAAAACTTACCACAGGTGGAGTTAATGGTTGAAAGAAAATGTGTACAGTTTTTGGTGGACTCCGGGGCCTCTAGGACCTTAATCCACCCTGCAGACGTGCCTCATGTTGACCAATCTACAAAATCTATTCTGGTGCAAGGAGTAAGTGTAAAATTAGTGAGGGAATCATTGTCTGAGTATGTCACCATTGAGGAGCCAGAGACAGGGGTCAAGACCACAACCAGAGTGATCTTGTCTACTGTCTGCCCTGTAAATCTCTTGGGTAGAGGCCTAATGTCAGCCATGCGCATGCCAGTCAGTGCACAAAATAATGGGTTTACAGTCCAGGTAGGACAGGGACCCATAAATAGGGATTAACACCGTTAAAGTCTATGGGACACGAACATGAATAATCAAAAGTGCTAATTTTAAAGGCTTATATGCAAGTTATTGTCATAAAAAGTGTTTGGGGATCTGGGTCTTGCCCCAGGGGACATGGATCAATGCAAAAAAAGTTTTAAAAATAGCCGTTTTTTCAGGAGCAGTGATTTTAATAATGCTTAAAGTGAAACAATAAAAGTGTAATATTCCTTTAAATTTCGTACCTGGGGGTGTCTATAGTATGCCTGTAAAGGGGCGCATGTTTCCCGTGTTTAGAACAGTCTGACAGCAAAATGACATTTCAAAGGAAAAAAAGTCATTTAAAACTACTCGTGGCTATTAATGAATTGCCGGTCCGACAATACACATAAAAGTTCATTGATAAAAATGGCATGGGAATTCCCCACAGGGGAACCCCAAACCAAAATTTAAAAAAAAAATGACATGGAGGGTCCCCCTAAATTCCATACCAGGCCCTTCAGGTCTGGTATGGATATTAAGGGGAACCCCCGCCAAAATTAAAAAAAAAAAATGGTGTAGGGTCCCCCTCAAAATCTATACCAGACCCTTCAGGTCTGGTATGGCTTTTAAGGGGAACCCTGCGCCAATTTTTTTTTTAAAAATGGCGTGGGTCCCCCCAAAAATCCATACCAGACCCTTATCCGAGCACACAACCTGGCAGGCCACAGGAAAAGAGGGGGGACGAGAGAGCGCCCCCCTCCTGAACCGTACCAGGCCACATGCCCTCAACATTGGGAGGGTGCTTTGGGGTAGCCCCCAAAACACCTTGTCCCCATGTTGATGGGGACAAGGGCCTCATCCCCACAACCCTTGCCCGGTGGTTGTGGGGGTCTGCGGGCCAGGGGCTTATCGGAATCTGGAAGCCCCCTTTAACAAGGGGACCCCCAGATCCCGGCCCTCCCCCCTGTGTGAAATGGTAAGGGGGTACAAAAGTACCCCTACCATTTTACACAAAAACTGTCAAAAATGTTAAAAATGACAAGAGACAGAAACCGAAGGAAGACAGAAGATAGAAGAAAGAAGATAGAAGATAGAAGAAAGAAGAAGCATTTAAATAAAGGAATTGTCAAAAACTGTCTCTTGTCATTTTTAACATTTTTGACAGTTTTTTTGTGAAATCTTAGGGGTACTTTTGTACCCCCTTACCATTTCACATAGGGGGGAGGGCTGGGATCTGGGGTCCCCTTTTAAAGGGGGCTTCCAGATTCCGATAAGCCCCCCCACCCCCAGACCCCCGCAACCACTGGCAAGGGTTTTGGGGATGAGGCCCTTGTCCCCATCAACATGGGAACAAGGTATTTTGGGGGGCTACCCCAAAGCACCCTCCCAATGTTGAGGGCATGTGGCCTGGTACGGTTCAGGAGGGGGGCGCTCTCTCATCCCCCCTCTTTTCCTGCAGCCTGCCAGGTCTGGTATGGATTTTTGGGGGACCCCACGCCATTTTTTTTATTTTGGCGCGGGGTTCCCCTTAAAATCCATACCAGACCCTTCAGGTCTGGTATAGATTTTGAGGGGGACCCCACTCCATTTTTTTTTTTTTATTTTGTCCGGGGTTCCCCTTAATATCCATACCAGACCTAAAGGGCCTGGTATGGAATTTAGGGGGACCCCCCATGTCATTTTTTTTTTTTTATTTTGGTTCGGGGTTCCCCTGTGGGGAATTCCCATGCCGTTTTTATCAATGAACTTTTATGTGTATTGTCGGATCGGCAATTCATTAATAGCCGCGAGTAATTTTAAATTACTTTTTTTCCTTTGAAATGTCATTTTGCTGTCAGACTGTTCTAAACACGGGAAACATGCACCCCTTTACAGGCATACTATAGACACCCCCCAGGTACAAAATTTAAAGGAATATTACACTTTTATTGTTTCACTTTAAGCATTATTAAAATCACTGCTCCCGGAAAAACGTCCGTTTTTAAAACTTTTTTTTGCATTGTCCCCTGGGGCCGGACCCGGGTCCCCAAACACTTTTTATGACAATACCATGCATATAGGCCTTTAAAATTAGCACTTTTGATTTCTCCCATAGACTTTTAAAGGGTGTTCCGCAGCTTTCAAATTTTCCGCGAACACCCCAAATTGTGCGCTGTTCGGCGAACTGGCGAACAGCCGATGTTCGAGTCGAACATGAGTTCGACTCAAACTCGAAGCTCATCCCTACCCATGAACCCAATAGAAGAAACACATTATTATTACTCCTAGATGTGTATATGAAAGACAAGGAGACAGTTGATACTGTTGACAAAATGATTAATTATGCTGAAACCGCAACGGAAGGTAGGACAGTGGATTTACAGTCACCAAATAGGGCTCACTGCACAATGTATTTTAAGAGAACACCAGGGCCTGATAGGTATTACACCTCCAGATTTTTCTCAAAGAAGGAAGTTACCCTGCAATTAACCAATGTTTACTGGAGTTTTGAGAGATTTTGTGCATCGGCATGTTGTATACCCCCCCAAGGAACAAGTTCTGTTTAGGGAAATCACCCCACATCTATCCTTGGTTAAACCCACAAGCTGAGATTGGAGGGATGTGGGAGGGTTTGTGACGGAATGCCAAGAACTAAGAGATTGGGCTCCTGTGGGCCTACCTGACCTATACAAAAGTAAGTCGACAGGTTATTTCTGTCACAAACCCTCACAAATCACACCACAGACCCCACCAAAGACAATACCCCCTTAAGAAGGAAGCAGAGGAGGGCATAGCCCCTGTAGTAGATGAACTTTTACAAACAGGGGTGATTATTCAGTGTCCTGACATCCCTTGCAATACCCCTCTTTTTCCTGTTAAGAAGGCTCCGCCTTCCACAGGCTGGAGAATGGTACAAGATCTACAAGCTGTTAACCAGGCAGTTATACCAAGAGCTCCTGTGGTACCAGATCCACACACATAACTGAATGATTTAGATCCAGGGAATGAATTATTTTCTGTGACTGATATCAGTAACGCCTTCTTTAGCATTCCAGTGCACCCCGACCATCAAATTTGGTTTGCCTTCACCTACCGGAGAAAAAGGTATAACTTCACCAGGTTGCCCCAGGGCAATTGTGAGTCCCCTACCATCTTTTCACAAGCAATGTCCTCAAACTTGGCTCAATTTGTACCCCTAGGGGGAAGCAAGCTCCTCCTCTGTGTAGATGACATCCTAGTATCGTCTCCCTCAGAGGAGGTTTGTAGGACAGACACAATGGCTCTGTTGTATATCCTCCATGACCAAGAGCATAAGGTAAATACAACTAAACTCCAGTCGTGGCAACAGCAGGTCAAATACTTGGGGTACAATATCTCAAAAGAAGGTGGGCACCTAGATGAGGAGAGAACTCGAGCCCTCCTCCAGGTACCGAAAGCAAAGACAAAGAAACAAATGATGTCCTTCCTAGGTATGACAAATTTTTGTAGAGCCTGGATTCCCGGGTATTCCATGCTGATGGCCCTGTTGGTTCAGGCAGTACATGGGAGCCCTATGGCCCCCCCAGGATGCTATAAAATGAAGTGAGGAAACAGACAGCCTTTACGGACCCAAAACAAGTCCTTTCTAATTCATCAGTGCTAGCCTTACCAAACTATGACAAATCTTTTGAACAAACAGTAGACTTAAGGGAAGGTCACATGACATCAGTACTTACACAGGCACATGGCGGGCGCCAGAGGCCAATTGCTTACTATTCTACAA
Organism: Aquarana catesbeiana; assembly: GCF_042186555.1. Classification (NCBI taxonomy): domain Eukaryota; kingdom Metazoa; phylum Chordata; class Amphibia; order Anura; family Ranidae; genus Aquarana; species Aquarana catesbeiana. The sequence goes on along the minus strand of NC_133332.1, from coordinate 151,180,822 downwards.
AACAGTGTAACAGACAGTGTAACTAGAGCACTTCCACCCTACAGTACCTGACCGTGAGAATGTGTTTTCAGCGCAATCTCATCGCGCTGGTTCTCGGCAACAGGGTACTGTACATCTCGCGCTGGCTCGCTCATCGGGAAAGGAAAACTGTTTTTTCCTTTCGCGATGAGCGACAGGCATTGCTGACAGCTGTCTGGTATGAATCATGAGGGGGAACACCGTGCCAAATTTTAAATAAAAAACCACCATGGGTTCCCCTCCAGGGGCATACCAGGCACTTAGGTCTGGTGTGGATTTTAAGGGGGACTCCCTATGCCGAAAAAACGGCTTGGGGGTCCCCCCAAAATCCATACCAGACCCTTATCCAAGCATGCAGCCCGGCCAGTCAGGAAAGGGGGTGGGGATGAGCGAGCCCCCCCTCCTGAACCATACCAGACCGCTTGCCCTCAACATGGGGGGTGGGAGCTTTGGGGCAAGGGAGTGCCCTGCGGCCCCCCCACCCCAAAGCACCTTGTTTCCATGTTCATGAGGACAAGGGCCTCTTCCCGACAACCCTGGCCATTGGTTGTCAGGGTCTGCGGGCGGAGTGCTTATCAGAATCCGGGAGCCCCCTTTAATAAGGGGGCCCCCAGATCCCGGCCCCTCATCCTATGTGAATGAGTATGGGGTACATTGTACCCCTACCCATTCACCTGGGGGAAAAAGTGTCAATAAAAAAACACACTACACAGGTTTTTAAAGTAATGTATTAGGCAGCTTCGGGGGTCTTCTTCCGACTTCGGGGGTCTTCTTCCGACTTCTCCGCTCTCTCCGGCCTCTTCTCCCAGTGTCCGGTTCTGCTCCCGCTCTCCGGCCTCTTCTCCCGGTGTCCGGTTCTTCTCCCGCTCTCTGGTTCTTCTGCCGGGCTCCTCCGCTATATTCTGCACTTTTGCCGCTCTTTTGCTAGCGGTGGCCCAGTCTTCTTCGTCATCTTGTTCCCTCTTCTCTCCTTCCGATGTTGACATGATGCTCTCTCCTGTTGTAATGCTGTGTGAGCGGTGCGCGATGACTTATATAGGCATGGGGCGTGGTCACCGGGTGATGTCACCCGGTGACCCCTCCCCCTTATGACGTCACAGCCCCGGGGCATTAAGGGACTGTGACATCAACACCTTTCCTGTATGACAATACTCTTGACACAACCTCACTTAACAATACTACAGTACTACATTAAACCCATCCACACTAATACCACTTCCTACTGATGGTCATAAACATGACAGTACTGCTACCATCGCTGAAAAGGTACTGCCACAAAGTGATTTGAAAGATGTTCCATTAACTAACCCTGACATGACACTTTTTGTTGATGGTTCCAGTAAGAAAAATCCAGATGGCACAAATGCAACTGGATATGCAGTAGTGACACAGGATGAAATCTTGGAAGCTAGGTCATTACCAAAACGTTATTCAGCACAAGTAGCAGAACTTGTTGCACTGACAAGAGCATGCATACTATCAAAAGGAAAATTTGTAACCATATACACTGACAGTCAATATGCCTTTTTAACAGTACATGTTTTTGCACAACAATGGAAAAACAGGGGGATGGTCAACTCCAGTGGTATGCCAATTTCACACACAGACTTCATTCTAGAACTCCTAGATGCAATACAGTTACCAAAAGAGCTTGCAATCTGCAAATGCCAAGCACACACAAAAAATACAGACCCCATCTCAAAGTGAAAAAAAAAAGGGTAGATGAAGTGGCCAAAAAAGTGGCACAAGAAACACATCAAATAATGACAGAACAAGAAATCATAGAGATAGATCATACAGTCCTTACTGATATGCAGCAGAATGCACCCCCTGGGAAGAAACAATATTGGAAAACAAAAGCTTTCACAATAATAGATAACATTTACACATCACCTGAAGGAAAACCGGTATTGCCAAAATCCCTATTTAGGTATGTAGCAGTATTGATACATCGAGTAACTCATGTGTCAAACAGGGGGATGACTGAGATGTTAAATAGGGTATGTACAGTCTATGGCTTCACTAAATACTCAAAAACTTTTTGTTCTCAATGCATTATATGTGCAAGACCCAATGCTCAGGGAAGCATAAGACCACGCAAGGGGAAGTTCCCCACACCGCAATATCCATTCCAACACATTTGTATGGATTTTATTGAATTAGACAAATGTGAAAAAAAATATTGTTTTGTAATCATAGATGCCCTGACCAAATGGGTGGAAGTATTCCCGGCAGGAAATGCGGACGCACAGACTGTGGTAAAAGCATTACTAAGAGATATAATTCCTAGATTTGGAATCCCTGAAAAGATCTACAGCGATAATGGACCCCATTTTGTAAATAAAACTATACAACATTTGACAGAAGTGATGGGTATCCAAGTAAAAAACCATTGCGCCTACCACCCCCAATTAGTTGGATTGGTGGAGAGATACAATGAAATCCTAAAAAATAAGCTGAGAAAAGCTATGGAAGAAACAGGTAAACATTGGATGTACTTCTCCCAACAGGACTTAACATTGGTTACAGGGGCCCATATAGGCATCGGATCACGCTCCGATCTCACTATCCCTTGACTCTGTCGCACCCTCACCACGACCTCAGACGTGGAGGCTGATTGCATCTTTACTGACCGACCCTGACCTTTTGGCGAAACTGACTTCCTTGATCACTGAATTTTTCTAGTGTAACTCCTCCTCAGACGTAGACCCATGACGTGGGAAGCTCACAAATGTACTATAAGGGGGAACTCATCAGAATGGGCTCACATCGCAAGAGGGACAGAGACAAAAACATTAAGACTCTGATGGATCGAATAAAACAATTAGAGACTCTCCATAAACAATCCCTCACTATTAGGGATGAGCCGAACACCCCCCTGTTCGGTTCGCACCAGAACATGCAAACAGGAAAAAAGTTCGCTCGAACATGCGAACACCATTAAAGTCTATGGGACACGAACATGAATAATCAAAAGTCCTAATTTTAAAGGCTTATATGCAAGTTATTGTCATAAAAAGTGTTTGGGGACCCGGGTCCTGCCCCAGGGGACATGGATCAATGCAAAAAAAAGTTTTAAAAAAGGCAGTTTTTTCAGGAGCAGTGATTTTAATAATGCTTAAAGTCAAACAATAAAAGTGTAATATCCCTTTAAATTTCGTACCTGGGGGGTGTCTATAGTATGCCTGTAAAGGGGCGCATGTTTCCCGTGTTTAGAACAGTCTGACAGCAAAATGACATTTTGAAGGAAAAAACCCATTTAAAACTACCCGCGGCTATTGCATTGCCGACAATACAGATAGAAGTTCATTGATAAAAATGGCATGGGAATTCCCCCCAGGGAAACCCCGAACCAAAATTAAAAAAAAAAAAATGATGTGGGAGTCCCCCTAAATTCCATACCAGGCCCTTCAGGTCTGGTATGGATATTAAGGGGAACCCCGGCCAAAATGTAAAAATAAAATGACGTGGGGTTCCCCCTAAATTCCATACCAGACCCTTCAGGTCTGGTATGGATTTTAAGGGGAACCCCGCGCCAAAAAAAAAAAAAAACGGCGTGGGGTCCCCCCAAACATCCATACCAGACCCTTATTCAAGCATGCAACCTGGCAGGCCGCAGGAAAAGAGGGGGGGACGAGAGTGCGCCCCCCCTCCTAAACCGTACCAGGCCACATGCCCTCAACATTGGGAGGGTGCTTTGGGGTAGCCCCCCAAAACACCTTGTCCCCACATTGATGAGGACAAGGGCCTCATCCCCACAACCCTGGCCGGTGGTTGTGGGGGTCTGCGGGCGGGGGGCTTATCGGAATCTGGAAGCCCCCTTTAACAAGAGGACCCCCAGATCCCGCCCCCCCCTGTGTGAAATGGTAAGGGGGTACTTACCCCTACCATTTCACTAAAAAACTGTCAAAAATGTTAAAAATGACAAGAGACAGTTTTTGACAATTCCTTTATTTAAAAGCTTCTTCTTTCTTCTATCTTCCTTCATCTTCTTCTTCTTCTTCTGGTTCTTCTGGCTCTTCTGGTTCTTCCTCTGGCGTTCTCGTCCAGCATCTCCTCCGCGGCGTCTTCTATCTTCTTCTCCTCGGGCCGCTCCGCACCCATGGCATGGGGGGAGGCTCCCGCTCTTCTCTTCATCTTCTTCTTCATTCTCTTCTCTTCTTCCTTCTTCTCTTCTTCATTTTCTTCTCCGGGCTGCTCCGCACCCATGCTGGCATGGAGGGTGACCCCGCCCTCCTCTGACGCACGGTGACTTGACGGGACTTCCCTGTGACGTCATGGGGAATGCAACAGGGAAGTCCCGTCATGTCCCGTGCGTCAGAGGGGGCGGGGTCACCGGGTGGCCCCGCCCCCTGTTATTTAAGAACCGTCAGACGAGGAGTCGCCGTCACACAGCGGGAGCCTCCCTCCATGCCAGCATGGATGCGGAGCGGCCCAGAGAAGAAAATGAAGAAGAGAAGATGGAAAAAGAGAAGAGGATGAAGAAGAAGATGAAGAGAAGAGCGGGAGCCTCCCCCCATGCCATGGGTGCGGAGCGGCCCGAGGAGAAGAAGATAGAAGACGCCGCGGAGGAGATGCTGGACGAGAACGCCGGAGGAAGAACCAGAAGAGCCAGAAGAACCAGAAGAAGATGAAGGAAGATAGAAGAAAGAAGAAGCATTTAAATAAAGGAATTGTCAAAAACTGTCTCTTGTCATTTTTAACATTTTTGACAGTTTTTTAGTGAAATGGTAGGGGTAAGTACCCCCTTACCATTTCACACAGGGGGGGCCGGGATCTGGGGGTCCCCTTGTTAAAGGGGGCTTCCAGATTCCGATAAGTCCCCCGCCCACAGACCCCCACAACCACCGGCCAGGGTTGTGGGGATGAGGCCCTTGTCCTCATCAACATGGGGACAAGGTGTTTTGGGGGGCTACCCCAAAGCACCCTCCCAATGTTGAGGGCATGTGGTCTGGTACGGTTCAGGAGGGGGGGCCGCACTCTCGTCCCCCCCTCTTTTCCTGCGGCCTGCCAGGTTGCTAGCTCGGATAAGGGTCTGGTATGGATTTTTGGGGGGACCCCACGCCGTTTTTTTTTTGTTTTTTTGGCGCGGGGTTCCCCTTAAAATCCATACCAGACTTGAAGGGTCTGGTATGGAATTTAGGGGGAACCCCACGTTATTTTTTTTTTTAATTTTGGCCGGGGTTCCCCTTAATAACCATACCAGACCTGAAGGGCCTGGTATGGAATTTAGGGGAGACTCCCACGTCATTTTTTTTTTTTTTAATTTTGGTTCGGGGTTTCCCTGTGGGGAATTCCCATGCCGTTTTTATCAATGAACTTCTATCTGTATTATCGGCAATGCAATAGCCGCGGGTAGTTTTAAATGTTTTTTTTCCTTCGAAATGTCATTTTGCTGTCAGACTGTTCTAAACACGGGAAACATGCGCCCCTTTACAGGCATACTATAGACACCCCCCAGGTACGAAATTTAAAGGGATATTACACTTTTATTGTTTGACTTTAAGCATTATTAAAATCACTGCTCCTGAAAAAACGGCAGTTTTTAAAACTTTTTTTTGCATTGATCCATGTCCCCTGGGGCAGGACCCGGGTCCCCAAACACTTTTTATGACAATAACTTGCATATAAGCCTTTAAAATTAGCACTTTTGATTTCTCCCATAGACTTTTAAAGGGTGTTCTGCGGCATTCGAATTTGCCGCGAACACCCCAAATTGTTCGCTGTTCGGCGAACTTGCGAACAGCCAATGTTCGAGTCGAACATGAGTTCGACTCGAACTCGAAGCTCATCCCTACTCACTATCCACACAGCTACTGAACTACTGGAAAACAGAAAGGCCCTCCAGCAGCTTTTTGATGACAGATCAAAGAGATACTTGTTCTTTAAAAAGCGGATTTACTATGAATCGGGCAATAAACTACCAGCCAGGACATTAAAGGAACAGGCTGCTAACAATTTTATACATGGCATTAGGAGGGGAGATGGCAAACTAGATGTGACCACTGAGGCTATAGCGAAACATTTCCATGACTTTTACAGGAAGCTATACAACCTACCACCCCAGCACAGGCAGGAGGGCATGGAGGGGGAGAGGACACAGATCATCCGGGATTACCTAGAGAAAAGTGGAATGCCTGTCATGTCGGAATCAGACATGTCACTTTTAGAGGATCCAATAACGGCCTCTGAGATTAAACTTGCCATTAAGCACCTAAAATCTGGTAAGAGTCCAGGACCGGATGGATACACATCCATCTGTTTCAAGACTTTTGTTCATATCCTCACGGACCCACTCAGAGTGGCGCTGGATTCTATGTCTGAACCTAGGAAGGTTACCCCAGACTTTCTTTCGGCCCAAATTACAGTACTTGCCAAGGCTGGTAAAGACCAGGGATGGGCTTCGAATTCGAGTTGAACTCATGTTCGACTCGAACATCGGCTGTTCGCAAGTTTGCTGAACAGCAAACAATTTGGGGTGTTTGCGGCAAATTAGAAAGCTGTGGAACACCCTTTAAAAGTCTATGGGAGAAATAAAAAATGCTAATTTTAAATGCTTATATGCATGGTTTTGTCATAAAAAGTGTTTGGGGACCTGGGTCCTGCCCCAGGGGACATGGATCAATGCAAAAAAAAGTTTTAAAAGGGCCATTTTTCCGGGAGCAGTGATTTTAATAATTCTTAAAGTGAAACAATAAAAGTGTTATATTCCTTTAAATTTCGTACCTGGGGGGTGTCTATAGTATGCCTGTAAAGGGGCACATGTTTCCCGTGTTTAGAACAGTCTGACAGCAAAATAACATTTCAAAGGAAAAAAGTCATTGAAAAGTACTCGAACATCGGCTGTTCGCAAGTTCACCGAACAGCGAACAATTTGGGGTGTTCGTGGCAAATTCGAAAGCCGCAAAACACCCTTTAAAAGTCTATGGGAGAAATCGAAAATGCTAATTTTAAAGGCTTATATGCATGGTATTGTCATAAAAAGTGTTTGGGGACCTGGGTCCTGCCCCAGGGGACATGAATCAATGCAAAAAAAAGTTTTAAAAAGGGCTGTTTTTTCGGGAGCAGTGATTTTAATAATGCTTAAAGTGAAACAATAAAAGTGTAATATTCCTTTAAATTTCATACCTGGGTGGTGTCTATAGTATGCCTGTAAAGGGGCGCATGTTTCCTGTGTTTAGAACAGTCTGACAGCAAAATTACATTTCAAAGGAAAAAAAGTCATTTAAAAGTACTCGCGGCTATATGAATTGTCGGTCCGACAATACACATAAAAGTTATATTGATATTGATATTGATTAAAACTGCATGGGATTTCCCCACAGGGGAACCCCGAACCAAAATTTAAAATTTTAAGGGGAACCCCGCGCCAAAAAAACCAAAAAAAAAATGGCGTGGGGTCACCCCAAAAATCCATACCAGACCCTTATCCGAGCACGCAACCTGGCAGACCTCAGGAAAAGAGGGGGGGGACGAGAGAGCACCCCCCCTCCTGAACCGTACCAGGCCACATGCCCTCAACATTGGGAGGGTGCTTTGGGGTCCCCCCCAAAGCACCTTGTCCCCATGTTGATGATGACAAGGGCCTCATTCCCACAACCCTTGCCCAGTGGTTGTGGGGGTCTGCGGGTGGGGGACTTATCGGAATCTGGAAGCCCCCTTTAACAAGGGGACCCCCAGATCCCAGCCCCCTCTGTGTGAAATGGTAAGGGGGTACAAAAGTACCCCTACCATTTCACAAAAAAAGTGTTAAAAATGTTAAAAATGACAAGAGACAGTTTTTGACAATTCCTTTATTTAAATGCTTCTTCTTTCCATCTTCTTTCTTCTATCTTCTTTCTTCTATCTTCTATCTTCCTTCAGTTTCTTCCTCCATCTTCTTCTTCTTCTTCCTCCGATCATCTGCTTCTTGCTCCAGTGTTCTCGTCTGGCATCTTCCTCCATGGCGTCTTTTTCCCTTCTTCATTCTTGGGCCACTCCGCATCCATGGGAGGCTCCCGCTGTGTGACACTTCTTGTCTTCTGACGGTTCTTAAATAACGGAGGGTGGGGCCACCTGGTGACCCCGCCCCCTCTGATGCACGGGGACTTCCCTGAGGCTTTCCCCGTGACATCAGAGGGGGCAGACAGGGAAGTCCCTGTGCGTCAGAGGGGGGCGGGGGGACCCCCACACCATTTTTTTTTTTAAATTTTGGTTCAGGGTTCCCCTGTGGGGAAATCCCATGCTGTTTTTTATCAATGATATCAATATCAATCATTTTGTGTTCACCTATTCAATATATTGCAGTCTAGCAGCACTACTATGGAAGTATTTCAATACCTAGAAAAGAGAGAGGTTAAGATTTGTGATATCTTTTCCAGAAAGCAAACTGTGGGAGAAAGGAGTGAGATCACCCATACTTTTTGGAGATTAGGGCACATCTTCGAAAAAAAGGTCAAGACATGGTGGGATATCACTTCCTTCGAACAATACCTGGAAGCCAAACTTATCCTGAGACGCCTTAGGTGGGATGTCCCACCTAATAACGGTCTTATGGACAGTGAGGCTATGATAGAGTGGAGTAAATTTTTTATAGATAAAGGCTTGGAATGTATTGCATTTTTATTACTACGTAAACATCGTAAGATGATACAGCTGGAAACTCAAATTAGGGATCTCAAAGCCACTCTTGAACCCTTTAAAGAGTCCGAAGACTTTTTGAGATTATCAAATGAGTTGAAAAATAAACTTGTGAAATGGGATACAGAGACCCAAAATAAGAAAAAGAAGAAATACATTAGGGATTTGGAAGATTTTAGTAAAAACAATGTTTTCAAATAGCAAGCTACTTCCCCTGTTACAACTCAAACTCAAATTCCTCTTGTAGACACTAACTATGATGACATGACTAATACTCCACGAGCTGACTCAAGGAATAATGATGTCTATGAGGATTTTGACTTTCCCACTATGGGGACACCTACAACTGGGGGTCATTTCCAGGATACCACCATTAAGAGAGGCAAAAATAAAAGGGGCAGAGGGAAACGGGGAAGTTATCACCATTCTCCATACAGACATTTTTCTCATGCACCGGTGGGAGCCAATGATTTATATGGTGGGTATCAACAGCAACAATCTAATTATTCACCATCATATCATCAAAGTGGTCCCTTTACCTACAGAGACAGTCGCCCGACTGACAAGTATAATTACGCTGCACCATCTAATTATTCTACTAGAGGTAGAGTGCAGCCACAGTATGGTAACCATCTGGCCACACATAATCGTTTTTCACCTTTGGCCAACCCGGAGTCACGCGGGAGAGGGGATTTTCACGGAGCCCGGGGAGGTCGAGGGAGGGGCCTTATGTTTATCTCCCTGAACCCAGGGGGGAGACGAGACATGCAGATTCAGGAATCCGGACAGGGAAGCACTCTCCTGCGAAAAAGAAAAACAAGAAAGGAAGGAGAGGAGGCGTCAGAACTCAAAAGAACAAAGCCCCATTAGGTGAGGGGATATATAATCTGAGCGGGACACCCTTAAGTGAAGAGGAAATGAAAGTACTTGATAAGGGTTTGAAATATGCTCCCACCCGTAACCTAAATAAGTTTCAAACATATGTCAACTTACAGAAGTTCATACGCACATTGAACATCAAAAAATACTTTTTGAATACCCCGTCAGTGGGAACTACCAATACCATTACTCAGGGGGGTCACCATTCTAATCTACGGAATAAATCAGTGTTCAATCCTCCTGCCACCGATGCTGAGCACTTGAAAGTGTTCAGGAATATGGTGGTGAGGGATTTGGATGCGTTGTAGGTTTGGAAAGCGAATGACCCTTTATACATCAGCAAAGGTATTAAGGCCCTGTCAGAAAGGAACTGACAAGGGAGGCGGGCTGGTCCTGTTGAGTAAAACCTACTATAGGAATGAAATGGATAATTTGTTAAGTGATAGTAACACGTACAGTATCCTGACCAAGGATACGATATTGGAGTTTAAGGACGAACTTCACTTTCTTGTTGAAAGAGGGAAGCACATAGGAGTACTCAACACCAAGGAGGCCCAGTACTTGGATCCCCTGTTTTACCGGGCACCAATCATTTATTTTCTTCCCAAGATCCACAAGAATAGTGTTAATCCACCAGGGAGACCCATAGTCAATGGGATTGACTCAGTCTCTTCTAGACTGGGTCAATATATTGACACCTTCCTTCAACCACTTGTTACTAAAACAAATGCATTCCTAAAGGATACAAAACACATCATACAGATTTTAGAGTCTTTGAGCATTACACCCTCTTGTTCTCTTATCATGGCAGATGTGGGCTCTTTATATACTATCATCAGTCATGAGGATGCCTTAACCTCAGTACAGTGGGCCCTGGGGTCCTCCGATCTGTCGAGGAGGCATCGGAATTTTCTGATGGATAGTCTGACCTTCTGCTTGTCAAAAAACTATTTCTGGTATGACAAGCAGTTTTATCTTCAAACCAGAGGGGTAGCTATGGGGGCACGCTTCGCTCCCAGTGTTGCCAATCTGTTCATGGCTCACTGGGAGGAGAAGGCTGTTTATAAGAACAAACCCCCAGAACTAATATGCTACCAGAGGTACATTGACAACCTCATTATGATCTGGGATGGGGATAAAGAGAGTTTGGATGCGTTTGTATCCAGACTTAATGATAACAATAAAAATATTGTCCTATCTTGGAATATTAGTACGGATAGGGCAGTATTTTTGGATCTGGAGTTGACAAAAAGGGGTGATCGAATTAATATGATCACCCACTTCAAGGCCACTGACCGAAATGCCTTTATCCCTGTTTAAAGTTGCTATCACAGCAAGTGGCTGTGTAATATACCTAGAGGGCAGTTCATTTGCCTTAGGCGTAACTGTACTGATGTAGGTGATTTTTTATCCCAATCGCAGACCCTGGTTTCTAGATTCACGGAAAAGGGTTATGACAAAAGCAGTCTTATTAAAGAAATGGAAAATGTTGGCACTATGGACAGGAATGAACTGATTTCCAATGCCCCTAAGGTAGTCCAGGGAGGGTCTAAGCAGATCAGGATGATCTTAGATTTCAACATTCAACATAAGCAATTTGAAAAGATCGTACAGAAACATTGGCCCATTCTTAAATTAGATAGGTCTTTGGGTCCGGTCCTTCCAGACCGCCCTTTTTTCATCTATAAAAGAGCACCTTCTCTCAGGGATAAGTTGGCTCCAGGGGTCATTGACCCCCCGATCTACTCTGTGAATAGGATGCTCGGGTTTCTTAACGGTTTCTATGCGTCTCCGGGGGAACAGCCTAACAAGGGGCGGGCTCGCCCCTAGGATACATTGGCGCCGGCTGTCATTGGAAGTTGCTGACCTCCCTCTACCCGGAGGTGATAGCATTTGAACGATGGGAGGCATGACAGCTGTCAACCATTATATAATCAGGAAGCTATTGGAGGTGTTTTTTTTAAATAAGATTCTTTTTATTGATTTTTAAAACATAAGAAGAGAAAAAACTCTTCCTTACAACAAAAACAAAAACAAAAACATACATCAAATTGCATTGGCAAGGACATATTATTATCCAAACATACAATCAATCAGCTTATGTTTCCTGCAATATTATGGTATATATAGGGTTACAATCAATCTATGAAGACAAATCTTTACGTATCTATACCAATTTCAGCTTTATCTCGTATTTTCTATGATTAGTAAGTGTGTCCTTTTAGTACTTTGTACCCCTACCCCACTCCCGGTCCTTCAACGGACAATCGGTCGGTGTAGAGGTACCTCTCCCCCCTAAACAATGGGGGGGGTATTGTATCTGCTTTCTTTCTTTAACTAATATATCATTAAAACCATATAACTCGTCACCGCAGAGTAAGACAACTTCTCATCAAAATTATTATGTCAGTTTGATCTATAACATCATATCATTCTGTATCCATTCAATGTAGACAGCCTCCCTCCTCAAACAAGGGGGGTAGGCGTCTGCGTTCTGCCACCTAGTATTTTATTTTGGACCAATTGGAAGGGGGCTATACCAGGTACCTCCAACCAAGGGTCCCATATACGTTCAAATTTTGCTGGGCTACCCCTTTGCTGGTATGTCAGCTTTTCCCTCAATAGAGTTTCATTTATGGTATTCACCCATTCTGCATGCGTCGTGGTGTCACCGAAAGCCATTTCTTAGCTATAATATTGGAGGTGTTTACTTACCTGTGCATCAGTTCCTTCGGTATGTTGAAGCCCCTAGTCCCCACCACCAAAAAGGTATGCACACTCATTTGAGGGTCTATTGGAAGAAGGGCGGGGTTTATCTCCCTGATTAATTGTTAGATGAACCAGTACCATATATAAGAGCTGACGCATGGGCTCCTAATCAGATTCGCTGAGGAAGTCCATACAGACGATACGCGTTAAAAAAATGAGGGGCTTCATGACGTCAGTGCAGCCACCCATCTGGTTCTATTTGTATATGCTTTGTACTCCTGCACTGGGAAACAGTGCTACCCTTGTGAGTAATATTCTTTTATTCAATAAATTTATTCTTTTCGTATGGAGAGCACTATGTCCTGTTATTTTGTTTTTAACATGATATACACCTGCCGATGAGATTGACTTTTGGACACTGCAAGTGGACCTTCATCCTCCTAATAACCCTGTGGAAGGGAAAGCTTGAGTGACCTTTCTGTTAACGCAGAGGGTCCACTCGAGAGGTGAGCGGCCTAGACTCTTGGTGGTGGAACACAGGGGTGTTGATACACGAATGCTAAAGTTTATCTTATCACTGCACCCTTTTTTACCATCTGAGGAATCTCTTTTCTGCAAGTGGGCAGTCATTCATCTCACCAGACATCTTGGACTTTGCCTCATATGTTTTATTTTTATGTGTCTTTGTTGTACATGTTCTACTAAGCGCTGCACTGCTATATTTTTTTTTTTATCAATGAACTTTTATGTGTATTGTCCAACCAACAATTCATATAGCTGCGAGTACTTTTAAATGACTTTTTTTCCTTTGAAATGTCATTTTGCTGTCAGACTGTTCTAAACACGGGAAACATGCGCCCCTTTACAGGCATACTATAGACACCCCCCAGGTATGAAATTTAAAGGAATATTACACTTTTATTGTTTCACTTTAAGCATTATTAAAATCACTGTTCCCGAAAAAACGTCCGTTTTTAAAACTTTTTTTTACCATTGATCCATGTCCCCTGGGGCAGGTCCCAGGTCCCCAAACACTTTTTATGACAATAACTTGCAAATAAGTCTTGAAAATTAGCACTTTTGATTATTCATGTTTGGCTCATCCCTGGTAAAGACCCAGTGGAATGCACTAGCTACCACCCTATCTCTTTACTAAATCTAGACGCTAAGATTTACGCAAATATCCTGGCCTCCAGATTGAGCCCCCTGCTGCCGAACCTGATTGGTCCAGAATAGGTGGGCTTCATGCCTGGTCGAGAAGCCAAAGACAATGTTATAAAGGCTACTGACTCACACGTGGGGAACATTGAGGGCCTTCTGTCTACAGACGCAGAGAAGGCCTTCGACCGCTTAGCATGGGATTACATGCTGGCCGTCTGTGCAAAGGTGGGACTGGGACCCCGTATGATGGCCAGGATCTCTGCGTTATATCAAGCTCTGACAGCAAAACTAAAGATAAACGGCACTCTGTCGGATAAAGTCTTAATAACTAACTGCACCATACAGGGGTGTCTGCTATCCCCTCTCTTGTTTATACTCTCCCTAGAACCATTTATCAGAACAGCTAAAGTAAATACCGACATTCAGGGCTTCATGGTGCAAAACAAGGAATATAAGATAGCTGCCTATGCAGACGGCTTGCTTTTCTTTCTAACTAACCCAATAACCTCCTTGCCCAACCTAATGAAAGAGTTTGCCCATTACGGATATGTCTCTGATCTTAAGATCAATTATTCCAAGTCGGAAGCCATGAATGTCTCCCTACCAGACACAATACATATGCAAGTGAAAGCTACCTCTCCCTTAAGATGGGAATCTAGGGCTTTAAAATATCTGGGAATCTGGCTCACACCCAAATTAACAGGCACATACGGACAAAACTTCCCCATGTTCAATAAAAATGTGGGGGAGGACTTAAACCGGTAGCAGTCGGATATTTTTCTTGGTTTGGCAGCGCAGCCATAATCAAGACGACCATTCTCCCCAGACTGCTCTACCAAAGTGACTGTGCTACATATATTCAATAAAGTTTCAAAACCACATATAATACGTGACTTGTGCTCAGTGCGGTTGAAATAGTATATATATAATACTTAAAAAAGGAATTGCAGCATCCTCTGTCCTATAGGCTGATCTCAGTCTCCAGCTGGTCAATCTGCTATTCTGCTCTGCTCTGAAATTGCTAAGGACTGCCGCACAGTGGCATACACTGTGACTGCGTGTTACCCCTTCAGGGGTTAAAGAAGCTGAAATTGCTAAGGACTACCGCACAGTGGCATACACTGTGAATGCGTGTTACCCCCGCAGGGCTTAAAGAAGCTGGTGAGTGTCTGCATGATCACAAGACAAGACACGAGCACCCGGTCACCAAAATTAATACAGGCAGCAGATGCATGTATGGTTACACCTGCCTAGGTCTAAAGAAACACCAAGAATTTTACAAGGACTGTTTAAAATCACTTATGTTGCACTGAGCACCAGTCACGGTTTATTTCATCCAGTTTATTACAAGTGTCTGATAAATAATTTTTTATGTCAATTAATTTTTTATGTCAAACAATTTATAAGTATTATATATATACTATTTCAACCGCACTGAGCAAAAGTCACGTATTATATGTGGTTTTGAAACTTTATTGAATATATGTAGCACAGTCACTTTGGACGTTGCCAATTGAGATTTTCCCTATCCCTTCCACTTCCCCTCCCTCCCCCCTCCCCCCCCCTTCTACCCCCACTCAAGTGGATCACCTTTCATATGGTTATTTGGTTTATATGCGATTCATATGGTATCCATTAGTTTTATTTAGGACAGCGCCACACCCACTATAAACCCTTTATTCACCATTTCGTTGTTTCCACTTCGGTGGAAATTACGTCTGTGGAGGCAGCAGTCCAGTACTTTATTCCAATTTATTTTCCATCGCGCGGATACACCACCTAATTCCGTTACTAAGTATTCACTACTGACTAAACCTAAAGAACAAGGTGGTATGGGTCTCCCGAATTTCAGATACTATTACCAAGCTACTCACCTGACCAGAATCATTGATTGGCAACCTAGCCCCCTGACACCATTAAAAGATAACACCAACTTCAAACCAGGCATGAATAACCCCGACTTCCAATGAAGGGAGAAACCAGAACCCCTTTTAGCCGGAGAGTGCTTTACTAATGAAGTAGTAAAAGAGTGGTCCTCACTCAAAGAGGGGGCGAGCTTAACGCATATGCCTTTCTGGGCGTATCTGCAGTTGCACAGCTACCTAGGGGGGAAGCAGATAAAAGTCACTTTCACAGACCCCTCACAGCTCTGGAGTCGATCTGTCATAATGGGGGACCTAGAAATAGAACATGGAAAGGAGAAGCTGCGCTGTATAAAGGTAGAAACCAGCAATGGCTTATAAGTATCAGGATAATAAATGCAGTTGAAACGAATCCAGAACAAAACACCCAGGTGAGCTTGATCCACAACTAAGTGCCACCACCTAATAGAAAACTCGCTTACCAGATGGCAAGCAAAAGCAAGCATATGGCTATAGCCCAGCCAAGGCCTTTTCTTGAGTAAAGGAACGTCCGGACTGATATACCCAGATAGGTCGTCTGTATACTGCAATCCCCTGATGCCGTGGATCTCCAGTGGGCCTCAGTATCTCAGCAGGGTATAAGAGAAAGACCAACCATAGCATAATACTGTTTAAACATAATTTATTAAGAAACAGTAATGCACTTACATTTAAATGAAGGTAAAAATCGCGCTATAAAACAGAGCTGGCCGGCTGCAATAGAAAACCCCGTCCTCCTAGTTTCTACCTTTATACAGCACAGCTTCTCCTTTCCATTACATTTTTGTGTATCCCACAAATAAGCTGCTGCTCTTTGGACTTTGGTTTTTATAATATTTCTTTGTAATTTTTAAATCAAAATTGTCACATAGATCTAGCGCGTTTTTTTCCTTTTTATATTAGAAATAGAACATGTTCTAAATATTTCCGACTGAACCAATCCTGAACGGGAAAACCGCTCGTCTGTATGCTGTTCCGACGGACCAAAAATGACGCATGATCTGAAGCAAGTACGAGACGGAAGCTATTGGCTACTGGCTATTGAACTACCTTTTTCTAGTCCCGTCATGCGCGCTGTACGTCACCGCGTTCTGGACGGTCATACTTTGGTCGGACTTTGGTTTGACCGTGTGTAGGCAGGACCACTTGAATGGAATTCCATCGGAGTTCCATCAGAGAAACCTTCAGAGTTTATTCCGACTGAAAAACCGGTCGTGTGTACGCGGCAAATGCACACAAATGCTCTATAAGCACTAAGATGCAGGAAACAGCTTACAAACTCATGATGACACACTGGTACAACACTCCAAACAAGATGAATGGATGGAACCCACAGATTCCAGACACCTGTTGGAGGTGCCAACAGGAGAGGGGAACATTGTACCACATATGGTAGCAGTGTCCGCTAATAGCGCAGTTTTGGGATAAAGTTAAACTCCTAACCAAGCAAATAACAGAAACCAAAATCACTCTGAATGCAGCTTCATGCCTGCTTCACATCACAAATGTTTCACTGAGGAGGTACAAAAACTCCTTAACAAGACACCTATTAAACGCGGCAAAGTCCCTAATCCCGCTATACTGGAAATCTCAGAAGGTTCCCTCCATTGCTGATTGGCTGCGAAGGGTCTCTGACATTTATTAAATGGAAGAGAGTTTGACCCAGACAAATAATAAGGTTGATAGATTTCTTAAAATGTGGCAAAGATGGCTGATCTTCAAATACTCAACAGCATATGTAGATAACTTAACGCAACTTCCCACCTAGAAAACTTACCTCGGATTGACTCGGGAGGCCTTTCTCCCCAGATCTCTGTTACCTCATAGGTATTGGACATGTCCACAGAAATATAACTATTGCCAACCCTTTCTTTCTCTGCCAAGTGTTCTGACTTTTCTACTCTTTCTGCCTCTCTTCTACTTTTGTTACAGGATATTGATAGCAATGTAAGCTGTCTGTTATATTCGTTAGCATACTATCACATTCCAGTCTTGCCCCTATGGGAAATCCATGTTCACTAGATTCAAACTACTCAATAAACCAACAGAATAGCTGGGGATTATCAGTTGATTAGGCTGACTCCTAGTAATAATATACTGACAGTTTGATTTCATTATTCTACAGTTACTAGTTCTA
This sequence comes from Aquarana catesbeiana, assembly GCF_042186555.1. Lineage (NCBI taxonomy): Eukaryota > Metazoa > Chordata > Amphibia > Anura > Ranidae > Aquarana > Aquarana catesbeiana. Next base: position 151,163,398 of record NC_133332.1, on the reverse strand, counting down.
TATATTATGTGATAATTATACATACATCACAATTTTGTATTGCGAGCAGTTGCATCTGCAAATGATCTGTTTTATTTCACTTCAAGTAAGACTTTAATAAACTTGAAATGATAAAAAAAAAAATTGGATGTACTGCCTACCATTAGCTGTGACCAGTATGCATATTACACCCACAAAGGAAGGTTTGAGCCCATTTGAAATGATACATGGAAGGCCATATAGAATACCCTTACTGCTAAATGAAACACTAGTTGAAGAATCTGAACGTACTTTAGCAGAATATATGTCTAAGCTGTTGAAACAGAAACAAATTAATGAAATCTGTTCTATTCCAGAATGTCCAATCCAAGGAAAAGAGAAAACCCATATTGGAGACTGGGTGGTAAAAGTAATAAAAAGAAAACATTGGCACTCACCCAAGTGGGAAGGACCATATCAGGTTCTTCTCACCACTCCCATGGCTATAAGGATAACAGAAAGGTCTACCTAGATTGACCAGTCCCATTGCAAAAAGGTTTTACAGGCAGAGCAGGGCCAGTTGGCTACAAGAGAACCAGAAATTCGGGCTACAAAGGGAAGTCTCACACAAGGTGGGACTTGTCTCAAACTGGTGAAGTCTCCCCCCCTTCCAACTCCCCTACCCTATCCGCTGGAGCTCTGTAGCTGGTTAAGATGAAAGGGATAGTAATTATCTTTGGGTTACTGGTGACTCTTTGAGAGGCCTCCATAAGAGGGGGTATACGTTATGGAAAGGCAGAGGAACCTTTGGATTGGGAAAGGACAGGAAAAGCATTGAATCTAACCTTTATAGAAGGAATAACTAGCACTATACTGGTAGACTTCTGTCAGATTGCAGATTGTGGGCATACAACTGGGGCTAGGGGACTTCTATGGGCAGATAAATACATTTGCTGGCTCTGGAATAGGGCAGGATGTCAAGCATGGGATCAGGCCCTGTAGACCACAGCGCATCAAGATTGGGGGTATAATCTACCAGGGCCTAAAAAGAGTGGAAAAAAGGAAAGACTCATAATTACAAAAGCAGCCAACTCCCACTGAGAACGGTAACCAATTATTGATAACATTAAAGGAGCCGAGGAAGAAAGATCAGCGATTGTACTCTATGGGAGCATGGGTGTCAGGAATTGACCCCTCGGGCAAATTTTTCCTCAAGGTATTACCACCCAATAAAACCAGACAACAGGAAAAGGTAGACACAGAAGGGAAAGAAGAAGGCCATATGTTCTGAGTAAAACTATAAGATTTACTAACCTAACAGTAGAAGAATGCCATAGCAAAGGAGACAGAATACCAGGAAAAAAATGAGTGGTTAGAATGGTTGAGGTACACGGTTAAAACTGATAAACTGGTCAGTTTGTGCCGGAGACAAACCACATTTAGCAACGGTCCCTTTTCCTCTAGATCACAATACAGATCCAGAAGGTTTAAAATGTATGTTGCGGTTGTATAATAAGAGCTATAAACTGAATCAAATTCTACCTGTAACACATTGAGTTTGTTGTTTCCCCCAGTACAGAGACCTCAGATACCTCTGGCAGTTACTGCATATCTGGGCAACTTTACTTGTTTTGCACTCCCAGGGAACAGTAGCGGGGTGGATCTTGGGTCAATACCTGATGACTACTGCAGGTAGAGGATTAACAAGGGCAATGGATTACTGGGTTGAACATGACACTCAGAGAGCTGATGTCTGGTGGATTTGTGGGGATAAGAAACTGTGAGCTAGGATAACAGCCAATGCCCAAGGGGATTGTGCTATAGTCCAGCTAGCTATGCCCCTGAGGATCCTGTCAGAACACCCGTGGACTAAGAGTCACCAACGGTATCGGAAGGACACCTCTCCTAAGGGGTCACTTGACTCTCAGATCTATGTAGATGAGATTGGGGTTCCTCGCGGGGTGCCGGATGAGTTTAAGGCCAGGAATCAGGTGACAGCTGGGTTTGAGTCTCTTCTCTGGTGGGTGACTATAAATAAAAATGTTGACTGGATTAAATATATATACTATATCCAACAACGATTTGTAAACTATACTGGGGACACTGTAAAAGGCCTAGCAGAACAGTTGGCCCCCACATCTATAATGGCATGGCAGAACTGTATTTCCTGTGTTCCTTCATTCACTGTCACAGTAAGTACAGCAAACATTGTCAAACATGCAGTGAGGTGGGCTGATTGCCAGGTGCATGTATCTACATGAGAGAATCACAATGGTGCATGTGCAGAGATACAAGTAGATCTTGCGACACGTATCATAAGCAGCCCTTTATGGAGGATGGCTAAACTCAGCTGTTCCTGTAAATGGCATTGGAAGGTGGGTCATCGTACTTTACCGCATCCTGCAATGCATGTGTCTTCCGCGATCGCCACGAGGTTGCCGGTAGATAGACGCAACACGTTCAAGGCAGTCTGTGTCAATGTGAACCAGGGGCATCAGGGCTTGGTAGCTGCAACAGCACGATATTCCACAGTGGATGCCGTTCAAGTCCAGTTGCGGTTCAGATCACCGCCCCTTCCTATTCCCTGTTGAGACGGGGCATGATTTGGATGGCGTCACGTGACTGCAGTGAAGTTTGGACTGATAGCACATCTTTCTGTATAAGTGTGCTTCCTTGGTATTTTCACTTTTCCTGGTAAAAAAAAGACTGTTAGAAATTTAGATGATTTGCTACAAATTACAAATGTTCAAGATATCACCCCCATGAATTACAGAATTCATTATTCATAAAAATTAGAACTATTACCTCCCTTTAAAATAAATGTGTTTTGCGGCAATTAATTATACATTCTGTGCATCTGCACTTACAGTTTTCCATTAATCTATTAGTCCCATAAATACCCAGCCTACCAGTAAAGTCAGCCTAATGCAGCTGATGTGGCAACAATGCTGAACTGCTACTGAATTAGGAGCAGAGTTGTCACACTTATGTAGGCTGTGCATGTTTGGAATACAGTTGGATGAAAAAATGTCACAGGGGGTGTGGCTATTGGCATGTTTACTGCTGATTCACAAGCCTGTGCTAAATACCTTTTCTCATCAGCAGTATAAAGCAGTCTTGTGACTTATATCTGTGTCTGGTTAAAGCTTGTAGGAGGCGTTTTCATTCTACTCTGACTGTCCTATGAGGCTGCAGAACCCCTGACCCTCTGTCTGGACAGTGCTGATTGGCCCTATGCTGATCACATGCACCCTCCCAAGAAAAAACATCTTTAGCAATACACACCAAACTGTGCATGTACATAGTGACTCCAAAGACTCTGTCTTATCAGGAGATTGATTGGGGACAGTAGATAAAGGGGAGGATCAGAGAAGACAGGATCAAACAGCCCTTTTACAAAATGCAAAGGGTTAACCCCTTGGGTTCTACAGTATAATTAGCATGCTTTACTGCATATACAGACTGATTTTACTATTGTGGGTTTAGTAACACTTTAAGCGTTATCACCAGGTAAAATAGTCAAAAAAGCAAAAAGTAAAAAATAAAAAAAAAATAAATTAAAGTAGCCACCACATCAAAGGATTGGTAAGCTGCAGTATATTCCATTTTTTGTTTTTGGGTTTAATGCTGCTTTGTGTTAGCCAATAATTGCTTGCACAGCTGCACCAGATTTTGTGTACACCAGTTTTAGAAACCCCCCCTTAAGTGGGGTACTCACTATGAGAAAATTGGAAGCAAAATATACAATATACAACAAAAAAAAGCCTTTGTCATTTGAGAATTTTTGTACAATTAGTATCATCCTGGGTTCTGACCTGCTGTGAAACATTGAGGATTTTTTATAGAGTGTATTGGCCTTTAGTGTCACACAGCCCAACATGCTTATACGGACATATAATAGGTCACCAGAAATTAGCTTTCATATTTTAACAAAGAAAAACACAAAAAAGCTGAAACCTGATTTACAGTATAATAAGGGTTGCAGTACATTCATGCTACACGTACAATGTTATTGAACAATTCTGTGTTGTGCTGAAAAAATAAAAAAGACATAATCAAGGTAATGATTGCTCTCTAAATTCATGAAATGAAACATTTTAAAAGGGGGTTGGGATTTGTACTATATTTAAAAACTGTTTCTTGCAGCAGACTATTTCAAAGACATGTTGCAACTGGCAGCAGGATTTTCCCTATGGTTTAGCAATATTTAATGCAACGTGATCTGTATGCCCACAGAGAGACAGAGAAGATGACATACACAGACCCTATTAGATATCTCATTCTCAAAACCAGAGCAGATGCTGCAGCTGATAAAGAGGCTAAGCCAAACATTCGAGTCTCTTCCGGGCTTACAAATCTCCACAGAGACCATTTGCAGTGAAAACACATAACTGGAAACTGAAAGGTTTTTTTTTTACTATTTCTGCTATGATAATAAAAACAGATAGTCCAGGTTTTTCTTCTATTGTAGTGGTGGTCATCGTTTTGATCAGGGTAACTCATTCTGACTATGTACACACAAGCAGCTTTTGAGTGTCATGCCCTTTGGATGTCATTCATGCTAAAGCACATTTCCTTGGTGTCACTTTCTTATTTAACAAAGCATATGGATATGTTTAGACTGTGATATCTAACTATGGAACAATCTTTGTTTTTAAAAGGCTAACTCCAACCAAAATGTGTTATCTCATTTTGGATAGAGAGGAGAAGGATTAGCATTTATGTAAAACTAAAGAAGAAAAAATGTCTAGAGTTTATGGTCAAATGTTCTGTAGATGACCAATCAATGGTTTCTTCCAAATGTTTAAATTCATGCAATAGGCATTTCTTTTTCTGATATTGTCTTTATCTCTGGGCTGAAAGTGCACGAAAAAAATACAAGGAAACTCAGATATATACTATTAATTGTGGCACAGCATGGAAATTGGCTAGTTTGGTTAAAACTTTTGTTTTAGTACCTTTAGGCTGACACATGAGCTTACATTAGCTTATGGACTTTGTGCTGGTAGTTTTCAACCCACAACTCTCAGCACAGAGAGAATGTCAGACATTAACCCCCCATACCCCCCATTTCACACTATCTGTAGATGTAATCCCAATGTTGGCATGATCTTAGTAAAAGCTCCAATGTTATTTCTTTAACCACATGCCGACCAGCCGCCGCAGTTGTACTGCGGCAACATGTCTCGGCTGCGTGAATCGCTGTCATGTTATGTCGGTAACATAGACGGCCACTAGGGGGCGCGTGCGCGCCCTCGCTCGCCCACAGAGCCGATGCGAGTGCCCGGCGGTCACTTGTTGCTATTTTTTTGTTTATAGTGTAAAAAATAAAAACCGCAGAGGCGATCAAATACCACCAAAAGAAAGATCTATTTGTGGGAAAAAAAAGGACATCAATTTTGTTTGGATGCAGCATTGCACGACCACGCAATTGTCAGTTAAAGCAACGCAGTGCCGAATCTCAAAAAGTGCTCTGGTCAGGAAGGGGGTAAAATCTTCCGGGGCTGAAGCTGTTAATGTGAGTTATATGGCTTCTTAAGGAGGCATAATTGTTGAGCTTGCTTTTAGTTATAATAAGCGTTTTCCAAAATGAACATACACTGAGCAAAATTTTAAAAGCAACACTTTTGTGTTTGCCCCTATTTATCATGAACTGAACACCTATTAGAATTTCCGAATTTCTGATTTTTTCGAATTACTGATTTTTTTCGAATTTCCGAATTACCGATTTTTTTCAAATTTCCGTTTTTTTCCGATTTTTTTTTAAATTACAAATTTTTCAAATTTACAAATTTTTTCAATTTTACAAATTGTTCCAAATTTTTTCAAATTTTTTGAATTTTCATTTTTTTTAGAATTTACGAAATGCGATCATATCCAATGACCTGCAAAATTAAAAATATAAAAATAAAATAACACAAAAACGGACAAATTTTTTGGCAGTGCACATGTCTAGATTCTCTCCTGAACTCTTTCTGACCAGCTCAGTAGAATGTTTTAAAAAAAGGCCTGGATTTTCTCCTCAATGCACAAAATCTAACTGGATACTTAAATTTATAGGTATTTGCACCAGGTGAAGTTGATCCAGGGAATATCCGATTGCCTCATGAGGAACCCTGGAGGAATTGTTTCCCCTCCTGCTGGAGCAAATTGGATCGTGTTTTATTGGGGTTATTTTGCCTTCCTCTGAATCAACTGTGGATATAAGACTGTGTATATAGAGGTTTTCTATGTTTGTGTGTGTGCTTTTCTATTGGTTGAATTAGATGGACTTGTGTCTTTTTTTTCAAGCAGACTAACTATGTAACTATGTGCAACTTTGAGCAGCAAATTATGTGGGGACTATGAATTTAAATTCCATAACATTTGAAGGTAGCAAATACACTGAGCAAAGTTATAAATGTAACACTTTCATGTTTGCCCCTATATATTATGAGCTGAGCTCTAAGATCCAAGACTTTTTCTATATACACAAAAGGCCTATTGCTCTCAAATATTGTTCACAAATCTGTCTAAATCTGTGTTAGTGAGCACTTCTCCTTTGCCGAGATAATCCATCCACTTCACAGGTGTGGCATATCAAGATGCTGATTAGACAGTATGATTATTGCACAGGTGTGCCTTAGGCTGGTGATAATAAAAGGCCACTCTAAAATGTGCAGTTTTATCACACTCGCAGGCATCATTCTGGTATAACCACTCAAAGTTCAGCAACATACCAGTACGTTGCTGGTCCTTGTTGGGCATATATTGTATTCTTTTTTTCATGCAGCCTGTGGGCTGAACGAAAAAAAGAGATTGATCGGTGGGTATGCCCACCATTAGAATACCTCCCTTCATCCACCCACTTCTAATGATGGGCATACATGCACCATTTTGTTTTTAACTGTGGTGGTGAAACAGCTGTTGCTGTCAAGATAAATAAAGCCGCGCTGCAGCTGAATGGCGTACCTGCTAAGCAAATGATGGTTAACAATAAAACAAAGTAACATTACAGTATAACAGTAAGAAATACCATACCTGCAACGCAAATACAAAAAAAAATAGTAAAAAATAAAACATTTTTTAACACAACCTGTGCCTAATATATATATATATGCCGAAGCATGGGGGCATCCGCCCCAAAAGTTAGGAGCAAATCGCTCCTCCACCCCTGCTGCCCCCATGCTTCGGCATATATGCTCTTTTTTTTAACTGTGGTGGTGAAATCACCTCCTACAGCCCTGGAGTCACGGCTTTATGTATCGTGGGAGCAAATGCAGTTTCTGTCAAGATAAATAAATCCGCGCTGCAGCTGAATGGCGTACCTGAAATCAAAAAAATGGTTAACAATAAAACACAATAAAACATTGCAGTGAAAAAGAGCAGAACAATAGAGAGAGAATAGAGAGAGAGAGAGAGAGAGAGCGAACAACAAAAAGACAACTATTTTTGTTTTTTTATTTTATATTTTTTTGCGTTTTTTTTATTTTTTACTTTTTTTTTTTACACTTTTATTTGTAACTGTACCTGTAACGGTTCGGTTCCAGGTTCAGGTCTCTCAAAATGCGATGGCATCTTGGGAGACCCTGTGTAAGTGTGTCCTAGTCTGTGCAGTGCTGCACCCTATGCTAAAACTCCACTAGTGTATGGTAGCGTTCAAAACATTCACCAATGCAAAGACCAGGATTGTCAGGACAGGAGGGACAATAATAGTGGTTGTCACTCCTATATCCGCACTTTCTACAGACACGACATCTTCTTTGGGGGGCTCGTTGGGTAGGGGTACTAGGGAGGACATATGGAAAATGCCTCTTACTGGCTTACTGCATTTGGATTGGGAAGGTGAGGTGGAGCACCGTCTGGAAATAGAAGGGCTCTGACAATCTCTTCCTGGAATTTAAGGAAGGATCCAGTCAGTTCTGAAGCTCTGTATAGCACATGAGCATTCAGCAAAGCCAATTGAAATAAGTATACAGACACTTTTTTGTACCAGGGTCTGGCCTTATGGGCAATTAGGTACGGCGCCAGCAACTGGTCGTTGAGGTCCACCCCTCCCATATTTTGTTTATATTCGTGGACACAGAGGGGTTTCTCCATAACACCAGTCGCTGTAAGAATTTGGACCATCGTGTCTGTGTGAAGGGAGTACAGAACAAAAACATTCTTATTATCCCTCCACTTCACAGCGAGCAAATTATTACACTTGAAGCAGGCTCTCTCCCCCGGCCTAAGACGGGAATCCACAAGCCGCTGGGGTAAGCACCGGCGATTAGGTCACACTGTGCTACATGCACCAATCTGATGATCAAACGAGTGACTGAAAAGTGGCATGCTAGTGTAATAATTGTCCACATACAAATGGTACCCCTTTCCGAATAAGGGTGACACCAAGTCCCACACTATCTTACCAGCGCTCCCTATGTAATCTGGGCAGTTCTCCGGCTCTACGTGACTATCTCTTCCCTCGTAAACCACAAAACTATATGTATGGCCTGTGGCATTGTCACAGAGCTTATACATCTTGACCCCGTATCTGGCACACTTGCTGGGAAGATACTGTTTGAACGACAAGCGGACAGAAAATTCAATCAGGGACTCATCAACGCAGACAACTTGATGGGGAGTAAACAAGGCTGCAAAACATTCGTTGAAGTGGTTTACGCGGGTCCGAATTTTGTAGAGCCGATCGTATCCAGGGTCTCCATGAGGAGGACCGAGTTTATTGTTGTTGAAGTGCATGAACCGCAAGATCTGCTCATATCATGCACTGGCCGTGGAGGCCGAGAACACGGGCATATGATAAATTGGGTCAGTGGACCAATATTACCGCAACATACTCATTTTAACTATGCCCATGTCGAGGGAGAAGCCCAGAAAGGTCTTAAATTTGGAGACCATAATTGGTTTCCAATCTCTGGCAAGGGAGGACTGGGGATTAGCGGCGATGAATTGACCAGCATACAAATTACTTTGGTCCACAATAGATCTATAGAGATCTTCTGTGAAAAACAGCGAATAAAAATCAAGTGATGTAAAATCAACTGTTTCCACCTGAATTCTGGGTTGGCCAGTGAATGGGGGAAGTACGGGTGCTGCAGAAGTGGTGGGCTCCCAATCAGGATTGGCAAATTCTGCAGGAAAGACACTATGGGCATGGCGGGCCTGTCTTTGTCTTCTTGGTGGCAGTGGTTCACTAGTTGTGCTTGCCACCTCACCATTTTGAACTGCACTTATGGGACTCGCCACACCACCACGTGATACTGCAGGGCTGGATGTTCGACCAGGGTGTACTAGACCGCTGGTGCTTGCCAGTTCACCAGAAGGGTGAGCGGCACTAGTACTTCCTTGCTCCGTATGAGAGCCCTGCGGTTCTTGCACCTCAACAACAGCAGAAGAAGATCGGGGTCTGGTACGCCTGACCTTGGCAGGGACCACAACTCTGTCGTCAGAGCTATCTGTCATGGAGCCTCTGTCACCTACAGGATCGTATTCTGAGCCTGAATCTGACAGATGAGTGACTTCCTCTTCACTATCTGTCATGCTCAGAAACGTGTAGGCCTCTTCACTACTGTACCTTTGATTTGCCATTTTGGGCTCTAAATTTACTGGTACAGTCAGGGGTGTAACTAGAAATCACAGGGCCCCATAGCAAAATGTTGTATGCCCCCCCCCAAAAAAAAAAAAACTAATGCCATTGAACAACAGATTACTACACCCATGTAGCACAGTACCCAGGCAACAGCTTATATTAATTTTGAACAAAATATGCAGTATACTGTACAGATACCCCCTACCTCAGTGCAGACCCCCCAGCAGTACAGACACCCCTCAGTACAGACACCCCCTACCTCAGTGCAGACCCCCCAGCAGTATAGACACCCCTCAGTACAGACACACCACAGCAGTGCAGACACCCCTCTTAGTACAGACACCCCCCTAGTGCAGGCCACCCAGCATTACAGACCCCCCTCAGTGCAGACACCCCCCCCAGCAGTACAAACACCCCTCCAGTGCAGACCACCCTCCTCAGTACAGACACCCCTCCAGTGCAGACCACCCAGCATTACAGACCCTCCTCAGTGCAGACACCCCCCTCACTGCAGACCCCCCTCAGTACAGACCCCCCTAGTGCAGACACCCCAGGATTACAGACCCCCCTCACCTCAGTGCAGACACCCCCCTCAGTGCAGACACCCCCCCTCAGTGCAGGACCCCCCCAGGCAATACAGACACCCCCCTCAGTACAGACACCCCCCAGTACGGACACCCCCCATCATTACAGACCCCACCTCAGTGCAGACACCCCCCTCAGTGCAGACACCCCCCTCAGCAATACAGACACCCCTCCCAGTGCAGACACCCCCCTCAGTACAAACACCCCCCTAGTGCAGACCCCCCCAGCATTACAAACCCCCCTCAGTGGAGACACCCCAGCAATACAGACCCCTCTTAGTGCAGACCTCCCCAGTACAGACACCCCCCAGCATTACAGACCCCCCTCAGTGCAGACACCCCCCTCACTGCAGACCCCCCTTCAGTGCAGACCCCCTTCAGTAGTACAGACCCCCCTCAGTGCAGACACCCCCCTTGGTACAAACACCCCCCTAGTGCAGACCCCCCTCAGTGCAGGACCCCCCCAGCAGTACAGACACCCCCCTCAGTACAGACACCCCCAGTGCAGACCCCCCAGAATTACAGACCCCACTCAGTGCAGACACCCCCCTCACTGCAGACCCCCCTCAGTACAGGCACCCCCCAGCAGTGCAGACACCCCCTTAGTACAAACCCCTTAGCATTACAGACACCCCCCTCAGTGCAGGACCGCCCCAGCAGCACAGACACCCCCCCAGTGCAGACCACCCCCTCAGTACAGACCCCCCCAGTGCAGACCCCCCCAGCATTACAGACCCCCCTTAGTGCAGACACCCCCTTCAGTACACACCCCCCCATCAGTGCAGACCCCCTCAGTAGTACAGACCCCCTCAGTACAGACACCCCCCAGTGCAGACCCCCCTCAGTACAGACCCCCCTATCAGTGCAGACCCCCCTCAGTACAGACACCCCCCTTAGTACAAACATCCCCCTAGTGCAGACCCCCTAGCATTACAGACCCCCCTCAGTGCAGACACCCCCTTATGTGCAGGACCCCCCAGCAGTATAGACACCCCCCAGTGCAGGCCACCCCCCTCAGTACAGACAACCCCCCAGCATTACAGACTCCCCCTCAGTACAGACACCCCCCAGCAGTGCAAACACCCCCTTTGTACAGGCACCCCCCTAGTGCAGACCCCCCCAGCATTGCAGACCCCCCTCAATACAGAAACCCCCCAGCAGTGCAGACACCCCCCTTAGTACAGACACCCCCCTAGTGCAGACACCCCAGCATTACAGACTTCCCCTAGTGCAGACACCCCCCTTAGTACAGACACCCCCTAGTGCAGACCCCCCAGCATTACAGACTTCCCCTCAGTGCAGACGCCCCCCTTACATACCTCAACCGCGCTGACAGTCTCCACTTACCAGATACACACAGCGGTGTGTGTCCCTCGAGCGCAGGCTCCTCCTCCTCTGTGTATTTAAACAGAAAGGAGGGGAGGCGGCTTTGGTCCGCTCTGCTGAGGAACACAGCAGCGGCAGGCACAGCTAATCAGGGCGGCGAGCGGTGCGGCTGCCGCTACCCAAGGGTGTCACCCCTCTGGCGGGCCATGGGTGTCACCTGGTGCGGCCCGCACCGCTTTGCTATGGTGGTAGTTCCGCCACTGGGTACAGTAGTGAGACTCACAGGAAAAAAAGCTCCTAGGCTGTCAGCAACTGTATCAAAAGCTAGCAAAAAAACTGTTAGCGATCGCAGGGATCAGGCCTGACTCTGCGAACGCTGCAGTTATGTGTTTAGTGTTTTGTAAGTGACAGTGACCAATCGATACTGCACTTGGGTGGGCTGGGCTGGGCGGAGGGGCAAAACGCAGGTGCTAGCAGGTATCTGGGCGGATCCCGCTAACACTGTGTTTTTGGGAACCCTAAACTGCTGAGGATGCTAGTATAGATCTGATCAGATCAGATATTGATCCGTTCAGACACTATGCCACTAAGTGAGGTGTATGCTGCGTGCGTGGGTGTTAGCGCTACTGGCACTAATCTGATGCTGCCTGGGGCGACTTAAGTCTATTCAAAAGTCCGTTGGTTTGAACGTGATGATGTATGAAGGGACTAGAATAAGGAAGTTCATAGCCAGTAGCCAATAGCCCTTGCGTCCTTTTTTGTCCGTCGGACTAGCATACAGTGGAACTGATTTTTTGACCGGACTCGAATCCGTCAGAAAGATTTGAAACATGTTCCAAATCTAAAGTCCGTCTGAAAAAGTCAGCTGAAGGTCCGATGAAGCACACACACGGTCAGATTGTCCGACAGATTCGTTCCGTCGGACCAGTCCGGTCGAAAAGTCCACCGTGTGTACGCGGCTTTATACGGTGATCACTGATGAAAGGTTAACTAGGGGGCAATCAGGAGGTTAAATCCTTTATTAGGTAGTATAAGGGGGTTCCTGACACTATAAAAAACTGACGGTGAACCTAAATAACTAACAGGCTAACTAGCGTCACCCGTGACACTTACACGACGATCAGAAAAACGATCAATTAGTGACACTGGTGACAGGATGTGAAAGGGTTAACTGGGGGGGTGATCAAGGGGTTAAATCTTTAATAGGGGGGTTTAGATGGGTACCCTAGACCTAAAGGGGCCTACCACTAATTGCACTAACACTTATAACAGTCACAAAATGACACCAATGCAGTGCTCAGTAAAAAAATTAAAACTGCTATTGGTGTCACTGTGACAGGGGGTGACAGGAGGTGCAGGGGGGGGGTGATCGAGGGATGACTGGGGGTGATTTGTGTGCCTACGTGTACTGGTGTTAGTATGCTGTTGGTGTAACTCACAGTAGATGTCTTCTCTCCTCGGGCTCCGGAACGAAAAGGCTGCACGAGGAGAGATAATATCACTTCCTCTGCTTCTGTTTACAGTTTCAGAAGCAGAGGAAGCTTCTCATTCGTCAGGAGCGATCGCGAGGGGTGGCCATGAATCGGTGGCCTCCCCCTCAGCACGGATTGTTCCTGGAATGAAGCAGACCGCCGCAAGCACCAGGGGAGGGCCAATTGAGCCCCCGCCTGCTGTCAGGCAGGGACGTACATGTACGCCCATATGCCTGCCATTCTATGACATATATCGTCATGCAGCGGTCGGCAAGTGGTTAAAAAATTCTACTGAGCTGGTCAGAAAGAGTTCAGGAGAGAAACTAGACATGTGCACTGCCGAAAAATTTGTTCGTTTTTTTTTTTCATTTTATTCATTCCTTTTTTTTTCGTTTTTTGGGTCATTCATTATGATCGCAATTCGTAAATTAAAAAAAAAAAACGTACATTTGAAAAAAAAATGGAAAATTCGAAAACATTGTACATTAAAACAATTTGTAAGTTCAAAAAAATTAGTAAATTCAGAAAATTTGTAAATTCGAAAGAATTTAAAAAAAAAACGTAAATTTGAAAAAATTCGAAAGATATTGGAAATTCAGAAAAAATTGGAAATTCAAAAACAATCTCAAATTCGAAAAAAATCAGAAATTCAAAAAAAATTGGAAATTCGAAAATTCAAAAGTCCGAAAATTTGAAAAATCTAAAATAATAACTAACTAATAAAAACTTAACTATTACTATCTATTAAAGAGTAAGTTCACCTTTACAGAAAATTATAGGAAATTCAAAAGCCCAAAAATTTGAAAATCTAAAATAACTAACTAAAAAAAAATGTAACTACTACTATCTGTTAAAGGGTAAGTTCACCTTTACAGAAAACTCTGTAAGGTGAACTTACTCAGGTCCCCCTCCTCGCCCCCTGGTCCAGCTGACCTGGACCACCGCAATCTCCGGTTCTGAGCCCCAGTATATCCGCACCAGGTGTCCGGGGCTTAGAAAACCCCTGAGCTGAATGTCCAAAACATCCCCCATTAGGGGGATGTTTTGGAGCATTTTAATTGGTTAGTGCCATCACATGGGTGGAGCTGACCAATCAGCAGCCGCATAGCCCGTCCTGTCAGCTATGTAGAAGATGCTTGGCTGCAGAGAGGATTTCTAAGCCCCAGACTCCTGACGCAGATATACTGGGGCTTAGAACCGGAGATTGCGGTGGTCCAGGTCAGTGGGACCGGGGGGCGAGGAGGGGGACCTGAGTAAGTTCATCTTACAGAATTTTCTGTAAAGGTGAACTTACCCTTTAAATTATAGGTATTGGAATCTTCTTTCAAATTTGGCTGTGAACGCAATGAATATGAATTTATCCAAAGTTACGAATTATCCGAATTTCCGAATTTACATTTTTTTCGAATTCCCGAATTTCCCTTTTTTATTGAATTTATGATTTTTTTTTAATTTATTATTTTTTTTTTAATTCACGATTTTTTATAAATTTACGATTTTTTCAAATTTACTTTTTTTCAAATTTATGATTTTTTTTTTTAAATTTACGTTTTTTTCGAATTTACGAATTTCCGAACGTTTCAAATTTACAAATTTTTGAATATTCGAATCTACGAATATTTGGAAAAGTTTGTTAAACAGGTTTTCATTAATTCAGACATTTACGAATTAACAAATTCGTTGAAATTCGTTAAAAAACTAATTCGGAATGAAACAAATTGCACATGTCTAATGCCGTGTACACACGGCCGAACTTCCCGACAGAAAAAGTCTGGATGGGAGCTTTTGGTTTGGACATTCCGGTTGTGTGTATGCCCCATCGGACTTTTTCTGTCGGCATTTCCGACAGACTCAGATATAGAACTTGTTCTACATATTTCCATCTGAAATACAGACAGAGTTTAGCCCGTTGGCAAGTCCGCTCATGTGTACGCGGCATAAGAGAATCTATTCCACATTTTCAGAGCTCATAATGCAAAGAAGCCTTTCCATATTTGGAGGTTAAATCTCCTTTTCTACAAATGTAAAGAGTGCCCTTTGTCCTTTATGATAACCCTAAATTCAGTTCAGCAAATCTTTCCTCATAGCTGAGTTACTCCTATCAGTTTAGTTGCCCTTCTTAGCACTTTCTCCAGTTCCCCAAGATTATTTTTGTGAACTGGAGCCTAAAACTGAATTGCATATTCCAAATGAGGTCTTACTAATGATTTTACAGTGGAAAATTATGTCTCTCGAGTCTATGCCTCTTTTACTACAATAAAGTATTTTTACTAACTTTAGAAACTGCAGCTTGGCATTGCATGCTATTAATAAGTCTATGATCTACCAGAACACCCAGATCCTTCTCCACCATTAACTCCCCCAGCTATTCTCCTCCTAATATTTATAATGCATGCATGTTTTTAGCCTCCAAGTGTATGACTTTTCAATTATCAACATTAAACCTAATTTTCCACATAGTTGCCCAAAATAGTGCATTAAAGTTGACTTGTAGGTTGGAAACATCCTGTAAGGACATTGTTCCACTGCATAGCTTGATGGCATCTGCAAATACTAAAATGGTACTTTAAATCTCAAACTCTATATAACCTATAACTTTATGAAAAAGTTAGGGGTCCCAATACTGAACCTTGGGGTACACCGATGATAACCTTAGAGGATTCAGAGTATGAATCATTAATCACTACTTTGAATAAAGGATTTTAGCCAGTTTCCTATCCATTTACAAACTGAATTTTTGCAAGCCTGTAGAGACTTTAACTTACACATTGACCGTGTGGGGGGAACTGTGTCAAACACTTTTGCAAAATCCATATATACTACTGTACGTCCACAGCCACACCTTTGTCTAAGATTTTGTTTACCTCCTTGTAAAAAGAAATCAAATTTGTTTGATATTTTCTGTCTTTTGTGAATCCATGCTGTATATTGCTTAAAATATTTTCCTCTAGCAAAAACTAATTTATGTGAACTTTTATTAAACTTTCCAGTAACTATAGACATTAAACTAACTGGTCTGTAGTTACTTGTTAAAGACTTTGATTCCTTTTTAAATATAGTCACCACATTGGCCTTACACTAGTCCAGTGGTACTATGTCAGTCATAAAATAGTCCCTAAAAATTTGAAACAATGGCTTTGAAATAACAGAGCTCAGCTCTTTTAGGATATGCGGGTGTATGCCATCTGGTCCAGGTGCTTTATTCACCTTTATTCTTTCTGAATCATATAAATTTTGAGCCATAGTGGTTCATTTGGTGCTGTTGTAACTAAGGGAAAACTGGCAGTGGAACCTTCAGGCTTCACAGCTTCTTTCCTACTGCTCATGCGCGAGTCACGTGGCGCTTTCTGAATGGCCCCAGTCAGCGGGGGAGAAGGAGGAAATGACCCACTGGGCCGCGGCCAAGCTAGGACAGAACTACACTAGGTACTTCAGAAAAGGTAAGAAAGGAAAAAAAATTAAATAGTTATCCAAAAACGAGGGGTGGAGGGGTGGATTTTCCTTTAAGAAAAGTTGTAAAAATGGGTGGAACTCCGCTTTAAGAGCTGAGAACTAGTTCTGGCCAGTTCATCAGATTGCTTTAAAAAAAGAGCTGGATGCAAATACAAAAATATAACTGCTTTTTATTGTTTATAGATAATAAACAGATAATAAAACTGGGGATGGTTGATCCAGGGAATATTTGATTCACTCCTGGGGATCAGGTAGGATACCCCCATCCTTTATTGAAGTTTTCTTGCCTTCTTCTTGACCAATTGTGGGTATAGGATTGTGTATGGGGAGGTTTTCTATTTGTTTATTATTTCCATTGTTTGAACTAGATGGGCTTGTGTCTTTTTTCGACCTAACTATGTAGCCATATTTCATAACATCATAACTGCAACACTATAATTTGCTGCATCCCTAAACTGCCCCCCTCCACCCTTCCCCCAGCTTATCAGTCATTAGACGTGATGGCTGCATTCGTTTTTTTCCTGCCAGTAACACTTCCTGTTCTAGGATCATGTCACACCTAGGCTGCTCTCCTAGTTTGGACTACTAAAAGCTTCTCCTCTGTTTTCCTTTATTACATAGAGGGACATTGCTTTGTTCATAAATGATAGCTAGGAAAGCTAATAAGGGTGTTTGATATATCCGTTCATTGCACAGGAAGTTACAAGCACATTGGAATCCTGGTTAGCTTATCATGATTTTTCTGTACTTGTGGAAAATGTGCATAGTCTGAAAAAGTAAACTAATGCAGCCATCACATCATGGGAACGGTAAGCTTCTAAATATTGTATTTGTATTACATTTTTGTTCTTTGCTTTAAATATCATTTAACACACACCCAGCATGTGTGTTGAAATCATCTTTCTTCATACACTGAAAAATTATGTGCTTTGGTAATTTGGTGAAAAGAAACACTTTTGCGTATATCTGTAATGTGAGTGTGGAAACGCCTAAAGTTTCTGGCAAAGACTGAGATATTTCTCTCAATTCTCCAATTATGTCCCTGGCACCTTTGTCATTCATTCTTTGCCTTTACCTCAAAACTCTAATCTTCTCTCTGCCTTACTACTCAGCCCTTGTGTGTACTCCAAAATGTCCTCCAGAAGGCCCTGAATTGACCTGATAACACAAACACAAATGACAGCTGCCAGGAAAAAAGCAAAGCCTTCTATAATTAATAAAGGAGAGCAGCAGAACCCCTGGTTTTAAAATCACCTTACATTTTTGTTGAAAAAAAAAATGTTAATGATACACATTGCTTTAACAAACACCTCATCTGGTTAGGGTTTAGACCTACTTTTAAGAGGACTTCACTCTCACCTGCCCAGCGAATCCAGCATCCTGTTGTCATCTGCTGCTCCACTGCCACAGCCTGGGTCCTGCACTGTCATAGTCCCTTCCTATGTTATTAGGAGCCAGCTGTCTCCTCCTGGTTCTTGCAGCTGGCCCCAGATGACCCACCACTAGATTCAGCCTTCAGCCTCCACTGGTCTCTTCTCCTGCAGCCTTGTGGGATATGTGACAGAATTATTCCATAAGGCTGCAGCGGCAGGACGTGTCAAGGGGAGCAGGGTTGAGTAAAAAAAATAGAATGTAAGGGGGGTGCAGGGAGGAAAAGTCCATTTTAAGAGTGAATATCTGCTTTAAGGTAAATAAACCTTCTCAATTCAATACAGTGAGAGTGTTTATTTATTTTTGCTTTCTGCTTGTTGTCTAGATTTGCACTTTAATACCAGTACCGCATGTCAATTGACACCTTAACTTATTATTATTGCCCAATAACTGCACAGTTATTGTGGATACTTACTACAGGAAAAATAGAGTTGTTTTCCATTATATATAAATGTTTACTATATTCTAAGGGAAACTGTATATTATTGGGCAATTTTACTCCTTACCGGGGAATTTGTGACCTACTTGACATGCTTGCCTTATAAATAAAACAACATCAGCTAGTTAGTAAGTTCTGTTAGAGGTTACATAATATTTTTCTAAGAATTAACTATAATACAGTTTAGTGAGTACATAATAAAATGCATTAGTGGAGATTCAATTACTAGCAGAGCAGATTAGCTCATCAAAAAATGTCAGAACAAAGATCTTTTCTTAGACTAGTTTAAACATTATTTGAATTTACAGAGTTTAACACTTCACTGAATGCAATATTTCTGCTGACCTGGTGTCACTGTTGCAGGGGTCAGGAACCCCCCCCCCCAGCACAGGCAATCGATGCCTTTTTTAGTGGTATCAGCCACCTTCCTACACTAAAGACATTTTTTCTGGTCAGCAAAGCAGCAACTTCTACCAGTGACACTGGGTCAGCACTGCGGCTCCTGAAGATCATACAAGCACTGGCTGGGCATCAGCATGGCAACCTAAAATCAGCTGGGCTACTGTGCAAATGCAGGAGACACAGAGCAGAATTGACAGAACTGTTTTCAGTGCATGGGGAAAACAGCTATGAGCATCAGGTAACTGGCAGGTGTTGGTGGTATAGGGATCTGCTGACCTCTACTGTTTGTATTTATGAACAACCACTTGACCTCCGGAAGGTTTTACCCCCTTCCTGACCAGGGCATTTTTTGCTATTCAGCACTGCGTTATTTTAATTCGTAATTGCGCGGTAATGCAACGCTGTGCCCAAACTAAATGTACTGTATATCCTTTTTTCACACAATTAGAGCTTTCTTTGGGTGGTATTTGATCACCACTGGGTTTTTTATTTTTTGTGATATAAACGGAAAAAAAAAGAAAAGTTTGTAAAATGATACTTTCTACTTTCTGTTATAAAAAATATCCAATAAATTCAAATTTCTTCATAAATGTAGACCAAAATGTATTCTGCTACATGTGTTTGGTAAGAAAAATCCCAATAAGTGTATATTAATTGGTTTGTGTGAAAGTTAAGCTTTGTACACATGATCGGATTTTCCGACGGGAAATGTGTGATGACAGGCTGTTGGCGGAAAACCCATCCGTTTGTATGCTCCATCGGACAATTGTCGGATTTTCCCAGGACAAATGTTGGATAGCAGGTTTTAAAATTTTCCACAGACAAATGTCTTTTGTCGGATTTTCCGAGCGTGTGTACACAAGTCCGTCGGACAAAAGTCCAAAGTACAAACACGCATGCTCAGAAGCAAAGATGAGCTGGAAGCGGTCTTTTAAGCTAGCATACGTAATGAAGAATTAACATTCGTGACGTGGCAAATTATGAAATCTCGAAATGCAGCGCACATTCTCTTCTTCTCTAATGGGATAATAATGAAGCTGCTTTGCTGGTGATACTGATGGAGTTATTGCAAACGAATTTTCAAAGGCTTTTTTTTTCTAGTGATATCAAGAATAATATTATTATGCTTTTTTTTTTTTTTTTTTTTTTTTTTTGGGGCAAGTTACCACAATACCATTATCCCATAGTTTTTAAGATCAAAGATACAACTATGTTGGTGTCCCTTGTCCATTTTACATTGTATTTTTTTTAAATGTAACTGCCTACTCCCAAACTGTCATTTGAAGTAAAACACATAGCCAAGTATTATTCTCAAATTTTTTTTATTGTGCTTTAAAAAAAAAAAAAACAAATAAAATTAGACATGCGATCTGCCAATAGAACTTAACCAAAAAGTGCATTCTATGCATCCAAAAATATAGAAAATATAACAAATCAAATCATTATTATTTAAGCAAAAAATTAAACAAAAGTCTCATGCATGTGTCCTGCTTCTTAATATAGGGGATCAACAATGCCAAGAGTTGGTGAAAGCAGGGCTCTGTCATCCGGAGATAATTCCAAAAAACGTCTGGATTATTCTCCTGGAGCTTCCGCAGCAAAGGCATATTACAAAATTGTTCACAATTAATAAAGCAACCAATTTTTGGTCCAAGAACCCCTCCTCCTCCTGTTCCTGGACTGGACATGGGTCAAAGCAATAACTCCAAGGCCAATAATACATTATCTCCTCCGATTCCTCAACATGTCTAGTTGATAAACGGCCATTCAGAAACAAACTGAAAAGCACGAAATGAACAGCATAAATCAACACTCACCAGACTTCTACTAACACAAAATTAGCAGAAGGAGCCCAAAGGGTGGCACTAAAGAGCTGAAAAGCCATGTAGTACGTATTTGTTGGCCCACAATTCCTTGCCGTTTGTATACAAGACAAAATCCAGACACACCACTTCGGACAAAAGTCTGAGGTTTTGTCTGCAGAAAATCCGATCGTGTGTATGAGGCTTAAGGCTTAATGTACATGGGACTTTTTAAAACCTCTCCTGAACGATTTAACTTGACAGATAGTTAACAATGTTTAAAAATGTCCAATTTGAAGCGTTTACATGCCACGTTCAGCCGCGTTCGCATTTAGGAGCTTTTTTTTTTTTAAATGGTCAAAAAATTAAAAACGCCTTTAAACAAAATGAGGCTTAACGTGAGTTACCATGTTTACATGCATTTACAAGCTGTTACAGGCATTTGGCGTTTCAAATACCTCTGAAAAAAATGCTTCTAAACTCAACTGCCTAGAAACAACTATAAATGACCCTGTGTACATGTACTGATAAGATAACATAGAGGAGAGTTCAGGGGCAGCTGAAAAAAACACCCAACTGTTCCTAAACATCCATTTACCAACAACAGTTCACATGAAGACTTAAGCCCCATACACGCCATCAGATTTTCTGCTGATTTTTGTCTTCAGATTTAACAAAACCATGTAGTGCAAGGGCGTGCCTGATTGCATACAAATTGAAACTCCTAAGGTTTGACCTCATATTATATGGTTTTGATAAATCTGAAGGGAAAAATCAGCAGAAAATCTGATAGTGTGTATGGGGCATTATAGTGTCTACAAACTATGGTATGAATACTGAAATGTATGCAGCTTTTACTTTCTGACTGCCTATCACATTTCTTGAGGTACTAAAATGCCAGAGCAGTCCAAAAAAAAACAAATTACCCCATTTTGGAAAGAAGACACCCCAAGGCATTTGCTAAGAGGCATGTTGAGCCCATAGAAGATTTATTTTTTGCCACAAGCTTCTAAAAATGACAATAAAATAATGTTTTATTTTACACAAAGTTGTCATTTTAATAAGATGTTTCTCACACATGCCATAGACACATGCGGAAGTACACCACAAAACACATTCCTCTACTTCTCCAGAGTATGGGGATACCACATGTGTCAGACTTTTTGGGAGCCTAGCTGTGTATGGGGCCCAAAATTAAATGCCCACCTTCAGGCTTCCAAAGAGCATAATTTCCTAATTTCACTTCCTCACTACCTATCACAGTTTCAGAGACCCTGAAATGCTAGGATAGCACCCCCCCCCCCCCTAAATTATTACCCATTTTCGGACAGTAGCCACCCCAAGCTATTTTCTGGGAGGCATGTTGAGTCCATGGAAGAGTTTATTTTTCGCCATCAGTTTTTGAAAAATGACAAAAAAAGAAATGTACATATGGTTGTCATTTAAATTATATATTGTTCAAACATGTCATGGTTATATGTGGAATAACACCCCAAAACACATTCTTCTACTTCTGAGAATGGAGATACCACATGTGAGAGATTTATTGGCAGCCTAGCCACGTACAGTCCCCCAAAGTCCAATGACCACCTTTAGGCTTTCAAAGGTTTCCTCATGTCACTTCCTCACTACCTATCACAGTTTCAGGGGCCCTGAAATGCCAGGATCATACAAACAACCCCTGAAATAACCCCTTTTTGGAAAGAAAACACCCCAAGGAATTTGATAAGAGGCATGTGGACTTTTTTGTAGATCTTATTTTTGGTCACAAGGTTTTGAAAAAAAGAAAAAGTACATTTTTGGTTTCTTTCTTCATTTTCCAAAAACTTGTGGCAAAAAAATAATATCTTCCATGGGCTCAACATGCCTCTCATCAAATAATTTGGGTTGTCTACTTTCCAAAAAAGTGGTAATTTGGGGGGTGTTTTGTACCATCCTGGCATTTCAGGGTCTCCAAAACTATGATAGGTAGTCAGGAAGTGAAATATTGCCTTTTTAGAGAAGTAGAGAACACGTGCATATGATGAATTGTGTCTGTGGCCAATATGACAGAAAGTCATTCTTTTTTGTAATGTCTATGTTGAGGGTTAGACCACAAACATTTTTAAACTCAGAAATCGTGATAAGTTTCCATGCAGATAGTCTGGCAATGTTTGAATTGGGTTGTTGGCGATGTACTGCTCGACATATAAATTGCGTTAGTCCACAATTGATTGATACAGATATTCCATGAAAAACAGCTATAGAGAAGTTAAATCTGCTGTTTCCACCTGAATTCTGGGCAGTCAATGGGGGAAGTACGGGTGCTGCAGAATCTGTGAGCTGCCAATCAGGACAAGCACATCCGGAAGGACACTATGGGCTCTACAGGCCTGTGTTCAAATTCTTGGTGGCTGTGGGATGCTACTGGTGCTAGCCACTGCACCAGTTTGGACTGCACTTATGGGACTCGCCACGTCACCAAGTGATACTGTAGTGCTTGGTTGTTAAAGACCAGGATGTACTAGGCCACTGGTGGCATAGGTAGTGCGGCACTGGTACTGGCACTCTGCTGCTTGTGAGAATCACTGTGCAATTCTAGCACCTCTGCAACCTGGGCAGGTATACCTGACCTTAGAAGGGACCTCTTTTTCACTGTCTGAGCTACATGTTCGTATTCTGAGCCTGATTCTGTCAGTGAGGACTCCCTTTGCGATGTATGTCAGGTGAGAACCTGACATACTCAGAATACTGTAGGCCTCCTCACTAGAGTACTTTTGTTTGGGCATTTTGGCCACAAAATTTACAGGTACCTAGTGCGACTCATGGGAAAAAGAGCACATGGCTGTCAGGGACTGAACCTCTACAAATAAAATGTATCTGCTAGTGCTACCAGAGATCAGGCCTGCTCTTGCTAATGCTGCGGTTTTGTGCGCAATGTATCAGAAGTGACAGTGATCTACTGACACTGCACTTGTTGGGAGGGAGGGGGCTAAACGCAGGTGCTGGCAGGTGTCGGGGCTGATCCTGCTAATGCTGCATTTTTGATGACACAATATTATTGGGGAAGCAAGTATAGTTCTGATCTGATCAAAGATACTTCAGAAACTATACTAGTAATGGAAGTATAAAGTGCGTCTGTAACAGTGTTGCTGGCAATAAAGGTTATATGTAATGGTGATTGTGTGGCAGACAATCTGACACTACCTGGGAGCAGCCAGTGTACATGAAGCCTAATGCCACGTACACACGACCGGACTCTCCTTCAGAATAGACTCTGACGGTCTTTCCGATGGAGTTCCGACGGAGTTCCACTGAAACGGACTTGCCTACACACGATCACACCAAAGTCCGTTCGTTTAGAACGCGATGATGTACGATGGGACTAGAAAAAGGAAGTTCAATAGCCAGTAACCAATAGCTGCCCTTGCGTCATTTTTGGTCCGTCGGACTGGCATACAGATGAATGTTTTTTCCGATAGGAATTGAGTCCATCGGAAAGATTTGAAACATGTTCTATTTCTAGGTTCGTCAGAATTTTAGAAATAAAAAGTCCGATGAAGCCCACACACGATCGGAATGTCCGACGGAATGATTCCATCGGACCTTTTCTGCCGGAAAGTCCGGTCGCGTGCAGGGCTGTGTTTTGGCCTAGGCCGACAAGGCCTAGGCCTAGGGCGGCACTTTGCGGGGGGCGGCAAAAAAAGCTGCCCCCCCCGCATGAGAGAAAGTCCCCCCACCCGATTCCCAGCTCCCGCGGCCGCCCCCGCACACATGCAGCCCACAGCGGCTGCCTTGCTGTAGCGGCGCTGTTGTGTATGGGCGTGCTTGGCAGAGAGTGGAGGGGCGTGTGTATGGGCGTGCTTAGCAGAGCTCACGCCCCTCCACCCTCTGACAAGGACACCCATACACAGCAGCGCTGCCCGCTACAGCAAGGCGGCTGCTGTGGGCTGCATGTGTGCGGGGGGCGGGCGCGGGAGCCGGGAATCAGGAAGACGGGTGGGGGGACTTTCTCTCATGCGGGGGGCGGCGTGTGACTCACGCCCCCATAAGCGGCCGATGACTGGCAGAGATGGAGCCTTATGCTCCGCCTACCCTCCTCCACACTGCTTGACCCTTCTCCTCGGCACAGCAGGTAAAGTTATTGAAAAAAATTATAAGAGTTTTATGGGAACAGTGTTGGCATTTGATGGCACAGTGGCTACAATTGATGGGGCACAGTGACAGCGTTTGATGGGGCACAATGGCTGCGTTTAAAGGCACAGTGGCTGCAAATGATGGGGCACAGTGACAGCGTTTGATGGGGCACAATGGCTGCATTTAAAGGCACAGTGGCTGCAAATGATGGGGCACAGTGACAGCGTTTGATGGGGCACAATGGCTGCGTTTAAAGGCACAGTGGCTGCAAATGATGGGGCACAGTGACAGCGTTTGATGGGGCACAATGGCTGCGTTTAAAGGCACAGTGGCTGCAAATGATGGGGCACAGTGACAGCGTTTGATGGGGCACAATGGCTGCGTTTAAAGGCACAGTGGCTGCAAATGATGGGGCACAGTGACAGCGTTTGATGGGGCACAATGGCTGCGTTTAAAGGCACAGTGGCTGCAAATGATGGGGCACAGTGACAGCGTTTGATGGGGCACAATGGCTGCGTTTAAAGGCACAGTGGCTGCAAATGATGGGCACAGTGACAGCATTTGATGGGGCACAATGGCTGCGTTTAAAGGCACAGTGGCTGCAATTGATGGGGCACAGTGGCTGCATTTGGTGGGCACAGTGGCTGCAAATGATGGGCACAGTGGCTGCATTTGGTGGGCACAGTGGCTGCGTTTGGTGGGCACAGTGGCTGCAATTGATGGGCACAGTGGCTGTGTTTGGTGGGCACAGTGGCTGCGTCTGATGGCACAGTGGCTGCGTTTGATGGCACAGTGGCTGCGTTTGATGGCACAGTGGCTGCGTTTGGTGGGGCACAGTGTCTGCGTTTGGTGGGCACAGTGGCTGCGTTTGATGGGGCACAGTGTCTGCGTTTGGTGGGCACAGTGGCTGCAATTCATGGGCACAGTGGTTGCGTTTGGTGGGCACAGTGGCTGCGTTTGGTGGGCACAGTGGCTGCGTTTGATGGAACAGTGGCTGCATTTGATGGGGCACAGTGAGGCTGCAATTGATGTCTTTTTTTCTGAATTTCTTAGTTTGTTTGCACCCCCCCAAAAATTTTGAGCACCAGCCGCCACTGGCATGTGCAAAGTGGGGAGTGGGGAAGGGTACCTGTTCCCCCCTCCCCCCTGAAAGGTGCCAAATGAGCCTAAAGAGGAAGGGGTGTGGTTTACAGATGATAGGGCGGGTCTTAAACAGGAAGGGTGTGGTCTCGGCAGCAAGGGGTGGGTCGTATTTAAATTAGGGGGGTGCATGGGTTTAGTCAGGCCTAGGGCAGCACAAAACCTAAATACACCACTGGTCGCGTGTACACAGCATAACACTCCCAGAGGTGTCAGAGGTGGTAAAAATATCTGTACTCTTTTCAATAAAAGATTATGAAATATTGACACAATGACTTATTGGTATGTAAGTACATTGAAGGCTCGCTTTTTTATCATTTTAATCCTCTTACCCCACATTTCAAAATTTGTAGGGGCTTTTTGCTTGCATCATTTTAAAATACCTGAAAATGCTGGGTCCTGGCTTCACTTTCCAGTGCTCTATGTTAGGAGTGCAGATTATTAAATGTGCTAGGTCTGGCTCTGGAGTCTACTTCATCCCACAGCCATCTTTAGACAACCTACAAAACTACTGTAGGAAAACAGAGGTAAGACTATGAAAATTGATGTTTTTGTACAATGTCTACCTAACTTCATATATATTACTTTGACATCAGTTTTACTATGTTGAAGAGTATAACCATGCCACGCAGTTTGCAAAGAATGCTGGACACAATAATAAGAAAGCTTATCAGTGCCAGCATGCTTGTTGGTATCCACTGAAGACAGACTATTTAAAATGTTTTCCTGTTAGCTGGGGAAGAGGGAGCTTCTCACCCAGGACCCAGGATATTTAAGAACGAAAAGCTCAAGAAGCTTCAAAGAGCTAAAACTTGTGTGGGTCTTGCCGCCTACCGATTACAAGTGGTAAAATTTGAAATATTCATGTGCAATATCTCATGAGGCTTAAGTATCAAAAATGTAATACATTAATTTACACACACAGATCCCTATTCTCGGTGTGTCACGAGCGATCGTGGGAGCCTGGCGGTCATTGCGACCACTGGGCACTCGCATCGGTTCCAGGGGAGAGCAATGGGCGCACGCGCACCACAGGGCGAAGCAACATTACATAATGTTGTTTCGCCCAGCCATGCTATTCTGACGCAGTAAAACTGCGGCGGCTGGTGCAAGTGGTTAAATACCACCAAAAGAAAGCTCTATTGCATAACCGCACAATTGTCATTCAAAATGTGACAGTGTTGAAAGCTGAAAATTGACCTGGGCAGGAAGGGGTAAAGGTGTCCAGTTTTGAAGCAGTTAAAGAAAGTAATAGCAAGAAATAAATATAAAGTATTTCAGATAATATAGAGTCCTATTTGGGAATTTATCCATGGCCAAAAAGCTAATATTTAATACAATATCAAATATATTATAACTACTTTTTTTTGTTTCGTCAACAAAAACTGAGATCAAGCTATTTATACCATCCTCTATATCATTTATGCATAAAATAAACAGAATTGGTCCTAGGACAGAGCCTTGGGGTACCCCACTTACCACTCCAGACCAGTCTGGGTACACGTTATTTATCACCTCCCTTTGAACACACCAATGTAACTGGTTTTCTATCCATGAACAAACCCTATGGTCCATGCCTACAGACCTCAGTTTATAGATTTAGAACTGTATCAAATGCAAAATCCAGGCCATCTTTCCTCTTTAACCACTTGCCGCCTGCCAACCATCAAATGGCGGCGGGGCGGTGTGGCTCTCATTCTGGGTTGGACGTCATAAAACAGAGCACCAGAATGGCTGCTCTCGCATGCCATGTTGCTAGGACATGGCGTGACCCCGATCTCTGTAAAGAGCCACTGACGCGGCTCTTTAGCCATGTGATTGACTGTGTCCAATCACAGCCGGTCACATGTAAATGCGGAAGTGCCGTAAAATCAGCTCTCCTCGCCTCACACTGACAGAGTGTGTGGCGAGGAGAGCTGATCAGCGGCATATCCTGGCAGGGGAAAACAGGGCAGGTTATCAGGGCACTGATTATAAGTGCACCGATTACAGTAAAGCTGCAGTAGTGCCACCAATCAGCGCCAATGAGTGCCACCAATCAGTGCCCATGAGTGCCCATCAGTGACACAAATCAGTGCCCATCAGTAACACAAATTAATGCCCATCAGTGACACAAATCAATGCCCATTACTGGTGCCAGTCAGTGCTGCCTTTTAGTGCAATCAGTGCCTGTGCATCAGTCCTGCCCATCAATTCTCATCAGTGCTGCCCATCAGTGCTGTCTATCTTTGCTGCCTATCAGTGCCCACCAGTACCACCTATCTGTACCCATCAGTGCCGCCTATCAGTGCTCATCAGTGCCGCATATCAGTGCCACCTATCAGTGCCCATCAGCGTGACATAATAGTGCCTTCTCATCAGTGCCACCTAATCAGTGCTTATACAGTATCTCACAAAAGTGAGTACACCCCTCACATTTTTGTAAATATTTTATTATATCTTTTCATGTGACAACACTGAAGAAATGACACTTTGCTACATTGTAAAGTAGTGAGTGTACAGCTTGTATAACAGTGTGAATTTGCTGTCCCCTCAAAATAACTCAACACACAGCCATTAATGTCTAAACCACTGGCAACAAAAGTGAGTATACCCCTAGGTAAAAATGTCCAAATTGGGCTCAAAGTGTCAATATTTTGTGTGACCACCATTATTTTCCAGCATTGCCTTAACCCTCTTGGGCATGGAGTTCACCAGAGCTTCACAGGTTGCCACTGGAGTCCTCTTCCACTCCTCCATGACAACATCACGGAGCTGGTGGATGTTAGAGATCTTGCACTCCTCCACCTTCCATTTGAGGATGCCCCACAGATGCCCAATAGGGTTTAGGTCTGGGGACATGTCCATCACCTTTACCCTCAGCTTCTTTAGCAAGGCAGTGGTTGTCTTGGGGTATGTTTGGGGTTGTTATCATGTTGGAATACTGCCCTGCTGCTCAGTCTCTGAAGGAGGGGGATCATGCTCTGCTTCAGTATGTCACAGTACATATTGGCATTCATGGTTCTCTCAATGAACTGTAGCTCCCCAGTACCGGCAGCACTCATGCAGCCTCAGACCATGACACTCCCACCACCATGCTGGACTTTAGGCAAGACACACTTGTCTTTGTACTCCGCACCTGGTTGCCGCCACACACGATTGACACCATCTGAACCAAATAAGTTTATCTTGGTCTCATCAAACCACAAGGCATGGTTCCAGTAATCCATGTCCTTAGTCTGCTTGTCTTCAGCAAACTGTTTGCAGGCTTTTTAGTGCATCATCTTTAGAAGAGGCTTCCTTCTGGGATGAAAGCCATGCAGACCGATTTGGTGCAGTGTGTGGTGTATGGTCTGAGCACTGGCAGGCTGACCCCCACCCCTTCAACCTCGGCAGCAATGCTGGCAGCACTCATGTGTCTATTTCCCAAAGACAACCTCTGGATATGAGGCTGAGCACATGCACTCAAGTTCTTTGGTTGACCATGGCGAGGCCTGTTCTGAGTGGAACCTGTCCTGTTAAACCACTGTATGGTCTTCGCCACCATTCTGCAGCTCAGTTTCAGGGTTTTGGGAATCTTCTTAAAGCCTAGGCCATCTTTATGTAGAGCAACAATTCTTTTTTTCAGATCCTCAGTGAGTTCTTTGCCATGGGGTGCCATGTTGAACTTCCAGTGACCAGTATGAGAGATTGAGAGCGATAACAACAAATTTAACACACCTGCTCCCCATTCACACCTGAGAACTTGTAACACTAACAAGTCACATGACACCGGGGAGGGAAAATTGCTAATTGAGCCCAATTTGGACATTTTCACTTAGGGGTGTACTCACTTTTGTTGCCAGTGGTTTAGACATTAATGGCTGTGTGTTGAGTTATTTTGAGGGGGCAACAAATTTACACTGTTATACAAGCTGTACACTCACGACTTTACATTGTAGCAAAGTGTCATTTCTTCAGTGTTGTCACATGAAAAGATATAATAAAATATTTACAAAAATGCGAGGGGTGTACTCACTTTTGTGAGATACTGTAAGTGCTGCCTCATCAGTGCCCATAAGTGCCAACTCATCAGTGCCCATCAGTGCAGCCTATCAGTCCCCATCAGTGCTGTCTCATCAGCGCACGTCAGTGAAAGAGAAAAATTAGTTCTTTACAAAATTTACAGACAGAGGATAAGAAAAACTTCTATTTACTACAAAGGTCTATTTGTGTGAAGAAAATGATAAAAAATTCATATGGGTACAGTGTTGCATGACCACGCAATTTTCAAAGTGTGACAGTTCTGAAAGCTGAAAAATGGCCTGGGCAGGAAGGGGGTGAAAGTGCCCTGTATTGAGGTGGTTAATATGACTTTTTACATTATGGTTTAGCCACCCAGGTTTAACCTTCGCTCTTCTATATTTATTGCACTGGGTGATACCTTTATTTAATATGTTCCTTAAGCATTCTCTTTTTTTCTTAGTGTTCAATGTTTCTAGGGTTTGGTCCCATTTAATGTCTTGTAGTATTGAGCACAGTTTAGAAAAGTTGTCTACCCTTGTGCCTCCTTTTTCTATGATTTATGCTGAGTGTGATCATCCTGTGGTCGCTAGATCCAAAGTTGCCCCATATTTCCACATCTGTGATCAGATCTGAATCGTTTGTAATGAATAGCATTACTAGTCGAGGAATCCACTTGAGACATGAAGTTGTCCTGTAAGACATTTAGGAAATGATGGACATTTGAGTGAGCTGTCCTTTCTGCCCAGTCAATATCTGGATAGTTGAAGTCCCCCATTATGATGACATTGTACGCCTCGCCACCATTTCTAATTGTGATAGGAGGTCCAGCTCCTCTTTCTTCTTCAGGTTAGGGGGCCTGTAACATACCCCCTATTATTAGTTTATCACTTGCTTCTTCATTTTCAAGTTCCACCCACACAGATTCCACCTCCCCCCCTTGCCCCATTTATGATGTCATTCCTCTCTTACACCCATAAATATTTTTTGATAAATAGACACACCCCTCCCATCTTCTACCCTCCCTGTCCCTCTGATACAAGGAATACCCCTGGATAGTAGCCAGCCAGTTGTGCGAGCTGCCAAACCAAGTTTCTGTTATTCCCACAAAGTCTAAATCCTCCTCATGTAACAGGTGCTCCAGTTCCCCCATTTTGGTAGCTAGGCTCCTGGCATTTTTGTATATGACTCTTAGTTTTGTACGGGCACATATTATTTTCTCCTTAGGTATTCTGAGGCTGCGATTTCCATTTATTTATTTTTTTGGGTAAAATACTGTTTTTAATTTTAAGAATTTCTAGCATATCACTTCTGGTGATCTCCTGCTTCCTCTTTGCTGTCACTTTGTGTCTATATTTGCTCAATCCATGACCGACTACTTGTCATTGGTCTTCCCAATGGTGACAACACATGTAAAACTCAGGGTACCCCAAGCAAAATAAAGAAGATGCACATTTTTCATGTGAAAAAAATGCACTTCAAGCACAGCAAAACACAATAAACTTGATGTTCAAAAAGGTGCATGAGCTACTTTGCGACATTTGTTGTGTCTAGGGAAGCCTATTCAAATGAATGGGCTGCCCTATGTTTGTGGCATATTAATGCGCATATGCATGGTGCAAGTTTGTACATGTACATGAAATGCTAAATGTGAATGCAAGATTAGAATAAAAGGTTGGTCATAGCAGCATTTTATTATAATTAAACTTCTTAATTGCTTAAAATTACAAAAATATATGACACATTATTTTATATCAAAAGTCACAAAGTCTATCAAGCCTTGTCAGTTCATGATAAAACAGAGTTTTAGCACATTGCTACCCACAGCTAACCCCC
Organism: Aquarana catesbeiana; assembly: GCF_042186555.1. NCBI lineage: Eukaryota > Metazoa > Chordata > Amphibia > Anura > Ranidae > Aquarana > Aquarana catesbeiana. The sequence continues at coordinate 151,131,887 of NC_133332.1, read as the reverse complement.
TAATCAAATTTGATTGATGTACTCAAATATAGTGAATGGACTCTTTTTGTTTATATAATGCTTTAAATTCAAAGGCATTGTACACTTTTAGATGTTTTCATTATTTTAACTAGTTACTAGTATAGTTACAATCCATGTGTTATTTGTTTGCCTTACCTCACATGTGGTTGCAGTTTGTAGTGTCCTGACTGCTTGATTCCTCTAAGTTCATATATTGCTGCAGCTGGCCTGTCCCTATTTGTTAAAAGGGATAGGCAACTTCTTGTTTCATCAGTGTCAACCAGTGCCCACCAATGCTGCCTATTAGTGCCTATCAGTGCTGCCTATCAGTGCCCATCAGTGCAACCTCATTAGTGCACATAAATAAAGGAGAACAATGTCTAGTCTTTTTAAATTTGTTTAGCTAAAAATAAAACAAAAACAGAGTGGTCATTAAATACCAGCAAAAGAAAGCTCTATGTTTGTAAGGAAAAAAAAAAAGATAAATATTTCACATGGGTACAGTGTTGCATGACTGGGTAATTATCATTCAAAGTGTCAGAGCGCTTAAACCTGAAAATTGGCATGGGCAGGAGAAAGGGTAAAAGTGCCCAGTATTGAAGTGGTTAAAAAGCATGCCTAAAATAAAAAAAAAACTTACCTTTTGGCTGATTTTAAAAAGATTGCATCTTTGTTGATTCCAAGTATTTCTACACAATTTCACAGTGTCCTTGTCTCCATACAGAGTGAGCTATACCTCATTAACATGCAATGATTTGTTAGGACAGACAGTGTTCAAATGTAGTGTAAAAATACAATTAGAATTAAGAGCTGTGAACAGACAGGGTTAATTATATTAAACATTACTCCGCAGCCCCCTCCTAAACATTATAAAGCAGGGGGGAACGAGTAAGGATTTCTAAGCAAGTAAAAAGCACTTAAAAAGGTAAGTGCTAGTATTTTTTTTTTTTTTTTTATTTTGCCCTGTTAATGGGAACATGTAACAAATCTAAAGTAAGTGTTATCCCAATTCGGATGTGGAAATATACTTTAAAATTCAGGCAAAACTAAGTTACATGGATTGTTTTTGCAACCTTACTAGGTGCTCCTGTGTTGGGCATAGTGTATGTTTGCACTAATAATGTATGCGAAGATTTTAATTGAAAAAAATCTTAAAGTGGAAGTAAACTTCCATCGCTGAATGTTACCTATAGGTAAGTCTATAATAGGTCTTACTTATAGGTAGTGTAAATATGTCCTAAACGTGCACCGTTTAGGAAATATTTACTGTACATGCAGCCAGTGATATCACTGGCACATGCACCCTGACGGAACGGCCACCCGGGCCGTTCCTTCAGAGCCCTGTTCCGTAAACGCATGTTATGCACAGGAGTGACGTCATTGCAGCTTCGGCCAGTTACAGAGCCAGAGTCCGCGAAGACAGGTGAAGATGGGGGCGCCTGCAGCTCTGACATCTCGGCGCTAGAAGGGCTTGGTTTTAAGGTAAGTTTAACATAATTTTTTGCGATGCATACTAGCACATTATGACATTACCTTGCAGGATACAAAAAAAAAAAAAAAAGTCCAGTGGTTTACAACTCTGCAAGGCCCATGGCAAGGTGCTTCAAACAGACAGACAAGGAAATTATGTCATAACATGATAACAGAACACAGATTTAGAAAAGACCTCCTGGCTTCTTCCAAGTATTTTCTATAATTCTCCCCACATACATATTGCTTAGGCTTCATATCTATTCCAGCATGAATATGACTGTGATATCCTTTCAGCTCTGGATGGAAACCCAGCGAGTTAAAGAAGTTTAGCACCTGTGATGGAAAAAGCATAGAAGTAATCATGCAGATTAGTTTCTATATTTTATTCATTTCTTTACTGAAGTAGCTCACTATGTAAGATATCTCTATCTGTAGTTTGCAGTATAAATGTATGTACTGATACAGAATACTGCTGGAATTTTTGCGTTGATGTAAGGATGTTGCAGTTAGTGTCAGGCAAGTTACAGAATCTACAGTAGTTAGAACTTATTTACATATATTTTTATTATTTTTCTCTGAATTTGAATAGCAATCACATATTACACAGCACTTTTCCCAGCACACTGAACTAGTGCATTTTTTTGAAATGCTAAGGTATATGTATAACAAGATTTAAAGAAAAACTACTGAAAAAAGCTTAGATTACGGCTAGGTTCACACTACAATCTAATGCTACAATCTGATTAGATTCACCTAAAGCTATTGTACACTTTAAAATGTTTTCACTAGGTATTGTATTAGTGTAGTTATATTCTCTGTGCTGTTTGCTTGCATTACCTTGCAATGATGGACTCACATATGTGGGTTCAGTTTGAAGGGTCATGGCAGATTGAATCCCCTATGTTAATGGTTTTCTACAGCTAGCCTGTCCCTATTCACTAAAGGGACAAGACAACTTCCTATTCCAGGTCACAGAGTCCAATACATGTATTTCTCATTCCGTGTCACATCAGAATTGTGAGAGTTCTAATTTAATTAAAAAAAAAATCTTCCAGCTGTAAAGTAAGCTTTTAGTGTCTGTAAATGTTCTTCCTGCTTATGGTTGTGTCAAGTCTAATTACTGTGTAGCTCCCACCCACAGAACTCTAGGCTGGGAGGCCCATGGATTGTGGGATATGTAGTTTCCTCACAGAAAATGTTAGTTCTCAGACTACAGACATAGGTCATGCATTAACTTGTTCAGTGCCATGTCTCCTGTTTGATCACAAATAGACATTGTTGATACAGGAATATAAAGATTTTCTCTTCTATAGACAATGCATAGAGGGCAACAAAATACACCATTAAACTACAATGCACATGTTATGCAGGTGAAAAGAAAACCTAAGGTGCAGGTAGGAATGATTATAATGCCTTTACTAGCCATTCACTTTTCATGCTTACTTTTCATGCAATCTGCTCATTGCCCTATTTGCCCTTTAATCCTGCAGGAATAAAGTGAAACAAATACTACTAAAGTAAAACAACCAATGACAGCCTCCCTCCTTCACTTTCTCTCATGACAGGTTTTCTTTAAAGCATAAAACTTGCTAGCCAAAAAATTAAATGTATGTTTAAACCAGGGTATTGCTGGTTTTCTCTCTGCTATTTTTGGATCCAATGACTGGTCCCCCACAGGAGCTGTTCTTGCTGATCTCTAAACTGTCATGTCACATTCCTCTCCAATTGACATCATTATTAACAATCTAGAACCAGCAGCCACAGTTTTTCCTGCATTACATGTGATGATGTCAAGGTCCCACTGACATTCTGGCACAGGAGAGAAGAGGATCAGAGGGCAAGCTGCTGCATGACCAAGAAATGATCTAGGCATTCCCCTCCATTAGATCCCCCTAGACAAACATGTATTAAGATGTATATTTAAGGCTTTCAAGTAATAAAAGTTCAAAACAGAAGTCATCAAGGGCATAAAAGATTTGATGGCATGAAGAGTTGGCTACACCAGTGGTTCTCAACCTCAGTCCACAAGTACACCCAACTGGCCATTTTTTTTGGAACTTCCTTTAGATAAAATAGCTCTTATCAATACCATGCCATTGATATTGATTGAAAGCAGCTGTGCAAAGTAAAGGAAAACCTGAAAACATGGCCCGTTGGGGGTACTTGAGGACTGAGGTTGAGAACCACTGGGCTACACAGAGTCCAACATACTGTAGTAGACAAGCGTTAATAAATTACATTCTACAAATATTTATGAATGCACATAAATAAATAAAGAAGTACCAGTAGCCATGGGCATTAGCTGCCAACCAAATGAAGAAAAAACAAAACAACAGTAAAGATTCACTCACACATATCCCATGCACACACAGACATACACACACTGCTCTCCCTCCAGGCCACAATTGTACACACAGGAAGTAATCAAAAAGAACACTGAGAGGTAGCAAGATCCGCTAACTGGGAGGCTGAGATATCCAACAAGGGCTGCCAGATTTTGGTGAACATTTTGGAACGAGCACTAACAGCATATATAATTTTGTACGGTCACAACACTATTTGTCAAGCGACAGACATATTGTATGGTAGGTGGAGTAGGGTTTTTACAATGGAGAAGGATGCTTTCAATGGAAAATACCAGGAGATTACAAGTTGGATATGATTACACGTGCGCTGTGTCATATCACCAAGGTTAGAGCACTGTGAGCACTGAGGCGATGGAAAGTGGTCAGAAAAGCACTGGGTAATTCTTTCTATAAGGCTCACACAACACTTGCACATAAACTATCACTTTACATTTATTATACTGCATGAACTGATACGTTTGAAGTTATGAACTGAAAAAAATTATATACAGTGATATATTGCTTATTCAGTGGTGTCTCCAGCTTTCATATTTGGGGGGGCACATGGGGGGACAGGGACAAAAGTAGGGGGGCCAACTATAAAAATGTGTATATATATCTATATATATATAGATATATATATACACACACACACACATACAGTGCCTTGAAAAAGTATTCACACCCCTTGAAATCTCCCACATTTTGTCATGTTACAATCAAAAATGTAAATGTATTTTATTGGGATTTTATATGATAGACCAACACAAAGTGGCACATAATTGTGAAGTGGAAGGAAAATGATAAATGGTTTTCAAAATTGGCACCTGGGGCGGATCCTATATCTGGCATCCCTCCCCCAGGCGGAAAGGCAGCGCACCGTCAACACCGTCAAGTGATGTTAGGGTAGTATACTGGCAGATTAGGGTGATATAGTGCCAGGTTAGGTGATATAGTGCCAGGTTAGGGTGATATACAATAGTGCCAGGTTAGGTGGTAGTGCCAGGTTAGGTAATATACAATAGTGCCAGGTTAGGTGGTAGTGGCAGGCTAGGTGGTAGTGCCAGGTTAGGTGATATACAATAGTGCCAGGTTAGGTGGTAGTGGCAGGCTAGGTGGCAGTGTCAGGTTAGGTGGTAGTGCCAGGTTAAGTGATAGTGCCAGGTTAGGGTGGTAGTGCCAGGTTAGGTAATAGTGCCAGGTTAGGGTGGTAGTTCCAGGTTAGGTAATAGTGGCAGGTTAGGGTGGTAGTGCCAGGTTAGGTAATAGTGGCAGGTTAGGGTGGTAGTGCCAGAGTAAATACATGACAACAAGAATAGATAAGAGTCCTGTTCCCCTCTTCCTCTATCACCTGCACTAAAAGCATGAATCTATGACTGTCCCTGCTGCTGCAGAACCTCCTTCTCCGCCTCCCTGAAGAAAACATAAAGAAAAAAAAACTCACATGGGTGCTGGGAATTTGAGGATTGATTCTGGCTTCTTCTTCCTGGAACTGTAATCAAAATGTTGTGGGTGGGAGGGGAAGAGGGAGGGGCTGCAGAACGGACAAAGCATTGCAGCCTCACTGTGCCATCATTGCCGCTTTACTATGCCCATCATTTCCGCCTTACTGTGCCCTCATTGCAGCCTCACCATGCCCTCATTGCAGCCTCACCATGCCCATCTCATTGCAGCCTTACCGTGCCCTCATTGCAGACTTACTGTACTCTCATTGCAGCCTTACTGTGCCCTCACTGCAGCCTCACCATGCCCTCATTGCAGCCTTACTGTGCCCATTATTGCCGCCTTACCGTGCCCTCATTACAGCCTTACTGTGCCCATCATTGCAGCCCCACCATGCCCATCATTGCAGCCTCACCGTGCCCATCATTGTAGCCTCACCATGCCCATCATTGCCGCCTTACTGTGCCCATCATTGCCGCCTTACTGTGCCCTCATTGCAGCCTCACCGTGCCCTCATTGCAGCCTTACTGTGCCCATCATTGCCGCCTTACTGTGCCCATCATTGCCGCCTTACTGTACCCATCATTGCTGCCTTACTGTGCCCTCATTGCAGCCTCACCGTGCCCTCATTGCAGCCTTACTGTGCCCATCATTGCCACCTTACTGTGCCCATCATTTCTGCCTTACTGTGTCCTCATTGCAGCCTCACCATGCCCTCATGGCATGGCAGCCTCACCATCGTTGCAGCCTTAGCGCTGTGTCACGGAGCTGAATGTGAAATCATGTTCTGCCGCGCTATGACAAAAGTCCCGCCCACCCCCTAGACCAGCTTGTGTGATAGACAGAACACTGCGTCTATCACACGAGCTGGTTTAGGAGGAGGGCGGGACTTTTGTCATAGCGTGGAAGAACATGATTTCACAGCTCCGTGACACAGTGGTCTGCCACTGTGCTTGTGCATGAGAAGGAGGGAGGGGAGCGCTGCAGCCACGCATGGCATAGATCCAAAGCGGCCCCAGGGCAGGCAGCCTACCGGGAAATGTCCCAGTATCCCAATAGGCCAGTCCGGCCCTGTTGGGGGGCACATGGGGGGCCCAGTATGATGTTGGGGGGTCAGGGCCCCCTGTGGCCCCAGGCTGGTGATGCCTCTGTGCTTATTTATGTGTTATCTCACATTGTGTTGTGAACATATGCTTTTTTTAGATTTTGGAATCTACAGTATATGGGATCTAGGTAGAAACTGGTAGTGCTACAGTTAATTATATTGAGTAAGACCAAAACATGTAAAAAATTAGCAGAGAGTTCCCCACATCTCGGGCAACAGGCTTGGTCCATCAACCCCTTTCAGCTCATTTTAGCAGGAGTGTAGCGTAGTTGGTGAATACATTTAAAATGGATGAGTTTATTTATTGTGCTAATAACATCCTGAAAGGTTTCAGTGACCTCTTCCCAATCATCATCCATGAAGTCAGGAAGGTAGGTATGCCATTTCCTGTGAACAGAAAAAAGAAGGGTGCAAATGCCTAGTGCATTACCTAAGACACCTTAGAAGTTTTTATTAATAATGCCAAAAGCATACTTACAAACATACAAGGATAAAACGCATGTCATATACAACTCCGGTATCAAGGATGACACATCTCTATGGTTGAAAATCTGACACATTTCGTGAGGCAAACTCCCTTCCTCAGAGTTGCCATTTTCTGTATGAAGATGCATATGGGTGCAAGCCCTCAGCTTGCAATCCTTCATAAAAAGTAGCGACCAATTTATCGATATCTGGGTCATTCATTAGATGTTCCAAAGCCGGGTCTACTCCTGTAAGCCCAAGCTGAGCTTGCATGGCATGGCATAACAAAAGATATATTAAGGAAAAATGTATTAGTAATGCTAGCCTTCTTCTAAAGTATATCGAAGGAGATAAAAGTACTGTTAACATATGAATGAGAGACATAAAGAACCCTTTAGCAGTCTACCAGGATGTATCAGGATGGTCATGGAGCTCCTTATATCTAGGGTTGCACCATAACAGGGCTGTAGGGGTGATATAGACTTTACCCCTAGACAGAGTTTTGTCCGCTGCTGAACATGCCAAAAAACAAACATTCTCAGGTGAGAATGATTTACAAGAGGAGATCATCTTACAGTGAACCTCATTCTTGAGACAACAAGATGAACCACCAAAGGCTAACAACAAAGTTGTGGAGAGTTTGGAACGGCAGAGTGGAGCCAGTCATAAATATGTCAGCTGGAAAGCAAATAAATACTGATAGAAATTGGAGCATGCAAGCCCTCCATAAGAAAGGGGTGCTTGTAAGGAAACCTTAGCAAATCATAGGTGAGAATTGTATGATATAAGTGAGGATATAATACCATCAATACGTTGAAACTATTTTTTAGAGGAAAAACCAGGATGCCGCAAGAACATAAAGTAAAGAACATCTTTACTATACTTAAGTGGCCAATGAGATTAAGGGGCAAGGATACAATATGATGTAAGATGGGGAGGGGAGGGACACAATTAATATACAGTATCTCACAGAAGTGAGTACACCCCTTACATTTTTGTAAATATTTTATTATATCTTTCCATGTGACAACACTGAAGAAATTACACTTTGCTACAATGTAAATTAGTGAGTGTACAGCTTGTATAACAGTGTTCATTTTCTGTACCCTCAAAATAACTCAACACACAGCCATTAATGTCTAAACCGCTGGCAACAAAAGTGAGTACACCCCTAAGTGAAAATGTCCAAATTGGGCCCAATTAGCTATTTTCTCTTCCCGGTGTCATGTGACTCGTTAATGTTATAAAGTCTATGGGGAGCAGGTGTGTTAAATTTGGTGTTATCGCTCTCACTCTCTAATACTGATCACTGGAAGTTCAACATGGCACCTCATGACTAAGAACTCTCTGAGGACCTGAAAAAAAGAATTGTTGCTCTACATAAAGATGGCCTAGGCTATAAGACGATTGCCATGACCCTGAAACTGAGCTGCAGCACGGTGGCCAAGACCACACAGTCCACTCAGAACAGGCCTCGCCATGGTCGACCGAAGAAGTTGAGTTCACATGCTCAGCATCATATCCAGAGATTGTCTTTGGGAAACAGATGTATGAGTGCTGCCAGCATTGCTGCAGAGGTTGAAGGGGTGGGAGGGTCAGCCTGTCAGTCAGGTGGAGGGGGTCGGCATGCTCAGACCATACGCCGCACACTGCATCAAATTGGTCTGCATGATCAAATTGGTCTGCATGGCTGTAATCCCAGAAGGAAGCCTCTTCTAAAGATGATGCACAAGAAAGCCTGCAAACAGTTTGCTGAAGACAAGCAGACTAATGACATGGATTACTGAAACCATGTCCTGTGGTTTGATGAGACCAAGATAAACTTATTTGGTTCAGATGGTGTCAAGCAAGTGTGGCGGTAACAAGGTGAGGAGTACAAAGACAAGGGTGTCTTGCCTACAGTCAAGCATGGTGGTGGGAATGTCATGGTCTGGGGCTGCATGAAAGCTGTGGGCACTAGGGAGCTACAGTTCATTGAGGGAACCATGAATGCCAACATACTGTGACATACTGAAGCAGAGCATGATCCCCTCCCTTCAGAGACTGGACCGCAGGGCAGTATTTCAACATAATAATGATCCCTAACACACCTCCAAGACGACCACTGCCTTGCTAAAGAAGCTGAGGGTAAAGGTGAGGGACTGACCAAGCATGTCTCTAGATCTAAACCCTATTGAGCATCTGTGGGGCATCCTCAAATGGAAGATGAAGGAGAGCAAGGTCTCTAACATCCACCAGCTCCATGATGTCATCATGGAGGAGTGCAAGAGGACTCCAGTGGCAACCTCTGAAGCTCTGGTGAACTCCATGCCCAAGAGGGTTAAGGCAGTGCTTGAAAATAATGGTGGCCACACAAAATATTGACACTTTGGGCCCAATTTGGACATTTTCACTTAGGGGTGTATTCACTTTTGTTGCCATCGGTTTAGACATTAATGGCTGTGTGTTGAGTTATTTTGAGGGAGAAGCGAATTGACATTGTTATATAAGTTGTACACTCACTACTTTACATTGTAGCAAAGTGTCTTTTCTTCAGTGTTGCCACATGAAAAGATATGATAAAATATTTACGAAAACGTGAGGGGTGTACTCACGTTTATGAGATACTGTATATTGGGGAGGGAAGGGACACAATTAATATTTTCTGCCAGACTGAATTCAGCTTTAAGTAACAAACATGCACTCAGGAAAGATGTGGAGAAATTCATTCATTAGTTTTTGGTAGAAGAGACTTTATTTTTTTCTGCCAAAATACCTGTCTGCCATCAATTTTTTTGTGTACACTGCCTGTTGAACATGGGCTGTGTATTGTACACTCCAGGTTCATTCTTGCCAACTGCAAGATGCTGAGAATGGATGTTGGTCCCAGAACAATATTGTAACAGAACAACTACAGAACACAGCGATGGACCAATCACCTGGAAGTGCATCACAAGTGAAGAGGCCATTGTTCTGCAAGATATTGAAGACTGGAGGAATGGTCTGCTGGACAGATGTGTATAAATGTCTTCTTTTGCAAGTGGTGCTTTTTGATATTTTTCAATTCTGTCACAGTTATTTTAACAAGGCCCTTGGATGATTGGTTTGTGATCCCCTAGTTTAAAAAGCTGTATGTTCTTCAATGTGGACCATACAATTATATTCACCTTTGTATATGCCAAAAATTTTAATCTTAATCCCCAAATATAAACCTTTTTTGCAGCTAAACAGAAAGTCTTTTAAGTGTACATTGTAACGCCAAATCAATTAAATAAATGTCAACCAGACACTGGAGCAACTAGAAAAAGTACTGATACACTAAGTATATACAAATTTCATGTAAACAGGATTCTGAGATGATGTGAACATACAACCTTCATGATGGAAGTATTACAGATAAACATTGCAGTTGTACACTGACCTTCATGTCACGCTGACCTTTAGTATAAGCATTTGTAGTCAGCATCAAATGTAATCAGCATCAAACATAAGGCAATAGGACATGTCCTACCCTGCAATGTTATGATTATCAGGTCTCATGCACTGAAAAAATAACCATAGCGGGACTCCAGGCAAACAGCTAAATACACAGATTAAATATATGCTTGAGAGTTGCTTTACCTGCCAACGGGATTTGTATTGTCCATTCAGTGGACCGATTTACAAAGCCCTGCCACACGGTATACTTAGCCAGGGAGGGGGTTTGATTTGATCTGAAGTTTATCTTATACTTACAGGTCTCCTCCCTACCCCCATCCTCTCAATGAACAGTGAATCCAGAAGCAGCACACTGATCAGCTCATTTCCCTGTCACTTTGCTATAGTCTCCTATCAGTATGCTTCTTCCACTGCAACACAAATATTGGCTCCTTGAGCTGCTTCTCCCGCGTCCTCTCTGAGCTCTGCCATATAGTAGACTGTAAGAGGCTAAGAGCTAGTCAATGTTAGGTACTTAAACTGTTTGCATTTAAAAATACATTTAAGGATGTATTCATTATTGTAGAGTAAAAAAGTATTTCATATTTATCAATACCAGCCAGCAAGTGGTGCTCCATGCAAGGATATAAAGCTGTTTAAAAAATGTATATACTTAAAAATAGACAGTTCAATGCTAAGTTCACCTTTTACAAAAAAAAATAACAAATGGACATCTTTTTTCCAGGTAAAAAATACACATTTATTATTTTTTTACTTTGCAGCTTGCAAGGCATTGCACCTGTTATCAGCAGATCGCGAGTGTAATGCCGGGATCCTGCTGACACTCAGTACAGCTGTCTACCCATACCTAGTATTGGCAAACATTTACTGAATGGCAGGAAGAATCAATGAATTACGAGGATGCTTTCCTTGGAGTTTATTGAGAACTACAAACCAGCGACTGCGTAGGACGAAGGTAGATGCAGTTCATTCATTCGCAGAACTCTGTCAATTAGTTTACAAAAATTGAGGTAACACTCGTGAGGTCACATCTGTATAAACTTGAGTTTGGAGGGAAAAGGTAGAGAGACAGAAAGGCTCTAAATCAGACTTTACAGTCAAAATGGATGAGAGTATAGTAAAATTGATACTTTATTAACAATGAATCATAATAGACAAGTCAAGTAGAGAAATAATTAAAAAACATACAATGAACATGTAATGGTCATAAATGTCTAGTGTAAACAGAAAGTTGACACCAAATGGACAGCAGTGAGCCCCTGTACGTCAATGCGTTTCGCTATTTTGCTTCGTCAGGACACACTTGTGGTGGTTGAAAGGAACAGGTCTCACTATCTTGTCGGTATAAATTTATCTCCACATGGAGGTCTCCCAAATGATCACCAGAGAGTCACCATATACATCGGGAGGCAACTTCTTACTAATGCCAGCAACCGTGTATTGGGCTGATAGCATGGGTATGGGTATAGATATCACCTCATACAGTTCACGGGGGGGGGGGGGAGCATGGGGATGCAAATCATTAGAAGGAGAGTAGCAGAAAAGGTAAAAAACTAAGCCTTTCCACCTGATTTCAGTCCATAATATCAGGACTTGAATAATTATCCATATGGTCATATACACATCCCTTTAAAACTGGATTTATCGGACTCTCCTATATCTGCCCACAGTAAATATGGCTGTATGAAGTCCACTGGTGTATTTAAACAAGCCACGATAGCATACGGTTCATTGCATCCCCCGGGAAAAGATCAACCACCTATACCCATACTTCTATGCTATCAGCCCAATACACGGTTGCTGTCATTAGTAAGAATTTGCCTCCCGACTTATATGGTGACTCTCTGGTGATCATTTGGGAGACCTCCATGTGGAGATAATTTTATACCGACAAGATAGTGAGACCTGTTCCTTTCAACCACCACAAGTGTGTCCTGACGAAGCAAAATAGCGAAACGCATTGGCGCACAGGGGCTCACTGCTGTCCATTTGGTGTCAACTTTCTGTTTACACTAGACATTTATGACCATTACATGTGCATTGTATGTTTTTTTATTTTTAATAAATTTTCTACTTGACTTGTCTGTTGTGATTCATTGTTAATAAAGTATCAATTTTACTATACTCTCGTCCATTTTGCCTGCAAAGTCAGATTTAGAGCTTTTCTAGCTCTTTACCTTTTCCCTCCAAATTCATATTTCACCCTTAATTTGAGTGAACCATGTAACATGTTCGAAACTTGAACGTATCCTTTAAATTGACATTAAACCACTATAGTTTTGCTTTAAAAATAATTACAATTATTTGATCTTTTTTGAACAGATATGAGTTCATCGCACAGAAACACTAGCTGTGCAGAGACAGCTTATACAACATTTTTCTCATTTTTAAATATGTATAATCAAGTCACTTAAGTAGCAATACAGATTTGTATAGACAAATCTTTCGTTTGTTGATTTAGTCTCAGTGAATTATATTTTGCATTTTGCTTAAGTGTTTTTGTTAATTTATTGAAAGCAATATAAATGTCATGGCACTTTTATTGCTTAAACAGTAAAACATGATTAGTAATAATTTATATTGCTGTATGGTAAAACAGTTATTTCATTTATTTTGACTTGGAAGCAGCTTAGAAAAGATATGATTAAAACACAATTATACAAAATAATTAGAGGTCTAGTAAAATACAAAAGCTTAGTGAGTAAAGTGGTACAGTTATATGACAGAAATAAGGTAAGAATTTGTATGAATGCTGTACTCATTTCATAACATAGAAATGAATATCAAAAAATGGCTTTTTAAACATGGCAAGGAACAAAATAGACAAATTTAAGTAGTGTATAGCATCCAATAAGAACTTATTTTACATCAGTCAGTCTTCAGTAAACAGAAATGTAATAGGTTACTTTGAATTAGTGTGCTTCTAAACTTTTTTCTTTGTACTGCTTACTAGATAAGCCTTACTGGGGCTGATGTATTTAAATCTGGAGAGCACAAAGTAAAAAAAATGGAGTTGTTGCCAAAGCCAAGCAATCAGGTTTCTCCATTGCATTATTCTACTGAAGACACCACCTTTGGCTGCTTCTGGGAGTAAAAAGAGAGTGGAGGCATTGGTCTTAGCTCCAGCTCACACAGGTGTGATTTTTTGTCATGCGATTTGACAATTCCAAATTGCATGACAAGTTGCACCCTATTTCCTGGCAAAGGAACCATTAATTTCTCCATGACTCATCGCACAGCAATTATGAAAAAGGTTCCTGCACTACTTTTTATCAATTTCATTTGACTTGCATAGACTTCTGCTATATGAAGTTGCAAGCTGTAATTAAATCGGCAGTGCAAATCGCACTGATGCACGGCTTTTAAATCGCGCTGAAGTAGTGCAATTTCAAAGCTGCACCGGTGTGAACAAAGGCTTAAACATGCTGCACGGGGCGTAATTTATCACCTGGTGATCCTACCAGTAGCACACTTACTGTCCTAGGGTGAAAGTACTAACGCACTGTACAGTATTTTTTTGGGAAGTAGTGTTGTCACCATAGATAGGACTGTAGAACACATACTCCTCCCATCTTCTCTAAGAGTGAAGCACAGGCAGAGAGCTTTGAGATATAATAAAATGTTTTCAAAGGTATATTTCACACACCAAAAGGGAGCAAATAAGAGTAGTTCATTGTTAAGGTTTACATACATACTCATTCATTTTTGGCCTTCTACCAGGATGACAATGACAATGCTTCTTGGCTATCCCTCTAATCAAGACTGATACAGGTCCCCTTTTATTACCGATCATATGAGCCCTTCCACAAAGAGACTAGACCTCATAAAGCATAGCTAAAGGCTCTATATTAGAACCAGTATTGAACTCTCCTCATAGAGGAACAACCTGACAGCTGTTGCTGCTCAGCAACTGCTGTCAGGTTATTCCTCCATGAGGAAAATGTAGTACGGGTTCTGATATAGATCTGTGAAGTCCATCCAAGTTTTATGCTGTGTTGAGCCCTGAAACATGTTGGTTGTTTCTTCATTAATTTTTATCAGCAATTAAAATTACCGTATTTATCGGCCTATAACACGCGGCGGCGTATAACACGCACCCCAAGTTTAGGAGGGAATTTTAAGGAAAAAAACTTTTTTAAGGAAAAAAACTTACATTTAAATGCCCATCAATGCAGCCTTATCAGTGTCCATCTGCAGCCTTGTAGTGTCATTTGCAGCCTTGTCAGTGTCTTCTGCAGCCTTGTAGTGTCACTTGCAGCCTTTCAGTGTCATTTGCAGCCTTGTAGTGTCATCTGCGGCCTTGTAGTGTCATTTGCAGCCTTGCCCAGTGACAATGCAGACTTGTCAGTGTCACTGCAGTTTTTAAATATGGCACCGCCAAGATACACAGAGCCAGTCCTGTGTATCTCGGCGGCTCTCGGCCGCTTTCGGCTCCTCTCATAGTCCTGTGGGCGGAGCCGAGGGCTGCCGATATACATACATAGCTGAGTGTACTCGGCTAGGTTCGGCTAGCTCCGCTCACAGTCACGCCCACTCACTGTGTTATGTCCATCATAGGGCCGGACTGGGCGTGACTGTGAGCGGAGCTAGCCGAACCTAGCCGAGTACACTCGGCTATGTATGTATGTCGGCGGCGCTCGCTCCTCTGCTCACAGTCAGTGGGGGATCGGCGTATAACACGCGCCTGCGATTTTCCCCTGATTTTAAGGGGAAAAAAGTGCGTGTTATACACCAATGAATACGGTATCTTGGATTCTTTTATCCGATTTTGGTCTGATGCTCCTTTTCATATTTTTATGGTTTAAGATACCTGTAAAAAAAGACAGAACAAACCTACCTTTCCTGCTGCAGATTTACAAACTTTCTTAACTGGTTCCTGCCCGGCATATGGCAAGATGATGCCAGAGGGAATGTCACCCCGAATCGCCGCCCACGGGCAGTGGCGGGATCTGTCACCAGCTGCGTCCACTGGACACAGCCAATGACTGGACACTGTACCGACATGCTGCTGGTACCATGTGACCGCAGTAACCAATCACAGCAGATCACATAACAGTTGTACCCAAAGGATGGCTCCTTTTCAAGCCATCCATTGTATACAATTGCATTGCTAGCTGTGATTGGTCTGTACCATGTAATTAGCTCTGACCACAGCTAATCACAACAAAACAAACTGAATGAATCAATTTCATTCAGTAAAATGCTTGCATATAGCAATTAAATGCGCTACTACTGTATATGCAAAAAAAAAAAAAAATGTGAAAAAAAGAAATAAAAATATTCTGTCACCAGTCAGTGTCCCTGATGATTGCCAGACCCAGTATATGATGATGCTGATGACAGCATGTACAAAAAAAATTTAATTTCTTAATTTTTCCCAAAAATGATGACAAAAATGACAACTTCAAAAAACTTGCCATGCCTTTTACTAAATACCTTCGACTGTCTAATTTCAAAAATGATATCTATACTATCCTGACATTTTTGGGACTCAATAAATTAGTTTGGCCGTCAGTACATCAGGAATGATCAATTTTCAGATTTATACTATTGTTTCTGGACTCTATAACTTTCCTATGGACTAAATATTATACACTGTTTTGGGTTATTTTCACCAAAGAAATGTAGCAGAATACCTTTTAGCCTAAATTCATGAAGAAAGATTATTTGTTTGCAAAATTTTATAACAGAAACAAAGAAAAACGTGTATTTTTTTTCCAAATTTTCGTTTTTTACATTTATTTAGCAAAGAATAAAAAACCCAGTGGTGATTAAATATCACTCAAAGAAAGCTCTATTTGTGTGAACAAAATGGTACAAATTTTGTTTGGGTACAGTGTTGCATGACCGCGCAATTGTCATTGGTCTGGACAGGAAGGGGGTAGAAGTTCCCTGTATTGAAGTGGTTAAAAAAAAACTATTAACATGTTTTGATGATTTTAGATCTGCTTTAAGTTGATTCATCCATAGGTGGATTTGACTAAAGTCACAGGATTACAGATGAGGGATCTTCACACTTCTATTCCTGGATTTAACCTCAACACAAGCACCCCAATGGGGGTCCATTCTTCCCACTGCAGTCTCTATAATACTATATAAATGAAACATTCAACAAAGAAAAAACTTCCTTAGAACGTGAGGAAGCCAGTTTGCTATGTACCTAAAACTGAACGATTAGATTTTGGGAAACTACGTTTTTAAAAGTTCATCACAACTATTTCTTAAATTTTTCCAACTGACAGCCTCAATAAAATAAAATTGACAAGTACAGATTTAGCAATTGATTTAGAAAAGGAATTGTATTCATATTTTATACAGATGCAGGGTGTTCTTCTTTTCAGTCACTACCTCAAAAGCACACAGCTAATAATAACATTTGGCTGATTATAATGACTTATTATTGGCTTGTAAGATCTGACAACACCCTATAATACCTCATTAACCATAACAAGGAAAGTTTGGCTTCTGGAAAATGTGAAAAGCACACAACCCCACCACCCTTACACACACAAAATATACGCTGAGTTGAAATGATTGTGCAGGTTCTCCTCTTCTACAATACAGGTAATGTATACTTTATATGGTTAATATATTCAAATTAAGTTTATGAGGCTATTGTAGTTTTATTCCATGCAAAACAATTTCGCAGAAAGGTTTAGATTTTAGTACTGTTGATAAAATGGAAGATATATTTATATATATCAGGAACATAGAGTACCTGTGGGTGCTCATGTGTCGCCTGTAAACTGCTGCCCAAACTATAGCCAGGCAGAGCAGAGCACTCTTGTGGCCTTCTGTAGCATTCAGATTGTTGTCAATAAGGAGTACTTCCATGTGATCCTATACTTGTATTTTACTGATGTCATCAGTTCTGTTTGCAACAGTAGTTGTCTGGCCTTAACAGCAAAGTTGATGGTTTTGTTATGGAGTTCCTACACTTCTGCATTCCTCCTTATTGCTGGACATTCCATCTCAAATCTAGATGTTGAAGTCATATCTCTTTTTGTCACAAAAACTTCATAAACATTACCTAATCAGTGCAAAAACATAGCATTTTGATATGTTTCCTCTTCTTGCAAGATATGAAAGTCAAGCCTATGCAGGTATAGTAAGATCAGTTGACAGGTGAGAATCATATAAAGTTGCCAGTATATAAACTTGTCTGAACATAGTCACTATTTTAAAGCAGTATTAAACCTAGAAGCAAACATTTATTATATTGCAGGTTACCAATTCATACGGGTAATGTGTATTATTTTCCTCTTTTAGGCTTTTTTTTTTCTATTTTTATCTGAGCCAGCCAGCAAGTTTGTTTGTTTTCTCCAGCAGAATGTATCAGTATGCATTCAGTTTACATGAATGAGACCAACCACTTAGCACTGGCAGGGGTGAATAAAATGATCCACTTTTATTTATTTATGCAAAACCTGGAGTTTGGCTTCAATTTGTTAGTGTATTTAAATTTGCCAATATATTTAAAACTAGCCCCCCCCAGACTGTCAATGCTGCTGTCTACCTCCTGTTCTCATTCATCCAGAGTTGTGTCACCAGATCACCATGTGAAAACAGAGGGAATAGCAATAGCTGCAATATATTACATTTTTGGTTTTGGGTTTAATACCGCTTTAAGGTTTGTTCCTTGACATAGTTCTCAGCATTATGCATCCTACACAAATTCACAAATTCACAAAAAAATATAGGATTTTTATAACATCAAAATGGGTATCATTTAGAAAGTAATAAACAAGTTGTAAAATATGGATTCTGTTTAGTATATCTACTGACCAAAATATCTCTTAGATTCCCAAAAAATACAGAGCTTTGGAAATTAGGTGAAGTTTATGTTATGGAATATGGAAGTCTTTCTAAAGGACTGAACAGGCTTTTGGAGGAATAATTAGAGGCCTACATTTGTGTACAGTACACCTCTTTAGAGTCTCAGTGGAGTTCTTGGGACTATCACTCATTTTTGGGTTAAATGATTCCAGTCCAGAGCGATGTATGGCTAAAGCAGGTAAGTAAGTTTGTTATAGGTCCCCTTTTTCTTCCCCTTCGGTGAGTTTATCCATCCTTGTTATATCTTGATTGCACACAATCTATTCCTAGAATTCCTAGAATTCAGCACAGCACTAAAAACCCTTTCATTTTTCCCTGTGAATGTTAAGGTTATCCATAGATAAAGGAAGCTTGGAAATGCCAGAAATCTGGTTTAGTGAACTACATTCTCCTACATTTTACTAACATGCTAGTTGTTCTGTTGGAGAGCTTACGGAACAGGGAATGATGCCAGCTTTCACAATAGAAGTCTTTAGTGTGTAAAATAAAAGTGGTGGCACTTTAGAGTGAATCTCATGTCTCTGTAAACATAATCCCTGTGAGTATTGTAAAAGCTTGACTTCTGTCTGCTGTAGAACCTAACATGTACACTCAGCCAGCAGTACATTACATTTCAGTTCTGCCCATTTTCTGTCATAAAATAGACTCCTGAGTTGTAAACTTTTTCAGTAACCTAGTGCTTTAATTCCTTTATTTATACCAATGAATAGTTTGAAAAATGTCACTCTATAAGGGAAAATAAAGATTAAAATAAACCATATATTTATACAGTATACAGTATGACATAATGCACTCTGGTTTGTAGATTATGAGGATAGAAGAATTTATTGTGAAGCTCTGTGACTATATAAATGCATGAAAACACAGGCCATTGAATTCTATTATTCCTTACAAAGCATTTAAACTCACACATACCAAAATTGGTAGACTGTGCCAATTACAAGTTGTGTCGAATGGACACTGGCTACTGATGCATAGAAAGAGAGATACGTTGATAGACAGACAGAGAGTCGCATTGACAGACAGAGAGAGGTGCATTGATGGACAGAAAAAGTCACACACTTATGGACAGAGAGAGAAAGAGATGCTTTGATGGACAGAGAGTGAACGAGACACTTTGATGATCAAAGAGAGAGAGGTGCATTGATGGATAAAGAGAGAGAGGTAGATTGATGAACAAAGAGAGTGTGTCGCATTCTTGGTTAAGGCCTAGTTGTTTAGAGGGCTTCCTTTACATCTTTTGTACAATACCCCCTGGAGTCGGTGACAGGGTGTATCAGGATGAAGAGTGGCTTGATGCCTGCGATGGGTCTGAATACAGCAGGTGGCATAAAGACTCTCCATGTGCTCCTTGCTGCAAAAGCCATTTATAGGTTGGGGTGGTTGGCATTTGTTTTTACCTTTGATGAATTGGTGAGGGGATTCATTGGATACTTTGCTGCCATGGTGCTATTGCTGGGTGTAAAGTACACTCATATACCTATAAGGAGGGGTGGGCTCCCTCCAGGCATACCTGCCCTTAATCTATCCATTATGATATATGTGCTCCAATGTGTGCAAATAAAAACCCCTGGTTTTAAAGTAAATTGTTAGGCAGGACGATTTGGTTAGTTGCAGGTTGGTTGGAAGGTGAGCTGGGAATTTTACTTTGTTGATTTTTGTTTTAATAAAAATTCCCTGGATACTGTTGAGGTGCTGGAGAGGTTCAGACTAGAGCTGTGCAGAACGCTGTTTCTTAGGTTTGGCAAGGAACATACAAGAACAGGAAGCGTATTCGTACCCAGGGCAAGCAGGAGTCATCAACAATCAAGCAGCAGAGGTACCAATTCAGCAAGAAGAATCAAAGTTAGAGTCCAAGGCAAGTTCCAGATCAAACACGTAGCAGAGATATCAAGACATCAAGACAGCAGGTAAAGGCATAGTCAGAGCACAAGCCAGAGTCAGCAGTGGGGATTAGGGTACACCATGGACACCGTCCATTGCCCTACTCTCACCGTCCACTGCCAAATATCTATAGGATGGGTTTCCACCATCCCTGCAAAGTTTCATTTTTTATATCGTATATTTTCAGTTTTATGTGTATTATACGTGACGTCACATATCACAGAGACCTGTATTCTGGTAATATTGAAGTCTATTGCGATTTTCATACATTAGAGGGTTCAACCATTATTGTGTTATTGATTAGTAAGTTAGCGCTGCACTTTTTTGTATTTTTCTCATGCCGACATTTACTTGTGCCACATGCCAATGTAAAGCAGCATGGCCCGGCATCTTTCTTTCTTTGTTGCGGCTAGGGATGTGCTCATATACATCATACAAGCACAGATTAGAAAGATCTCAAAGCTACAGCAGTAGGAGGAATATTTATAATACCGAATTACAGCAGAGTACAGCATGTAAAATATATAATTTTGGGCATGTGTCTACAGTTTGGTAATGATTGCATAAAGCAAGTAAGGGCAATATGTTTATCTCTTGTTGTGGCTGGAGGGGGAGAGCACAAACATACTTTGAATTTATAAGGCTGTAACCTACCTATCCTGCTGTGTTTTACTGAGTGGTATGGCTGTCTGGCTGCAGAATGAGGGGGTGTGATTTATGTTGAAGCGGGCTTGTTTACATTTAACAAGTACAGGCCTAGTGTACCCTCCCACATTCACTGTATTTCCCAAAGCATGATGGGAAGTGTAGTTTAGTTATAGTGTGAAAGAGAAAGAGAAGAGGATATGATGTAATCCTTGGTCTAACACCTCCTCCTTGGCAGAATAGATGCTGCATTTTTTGAATTACAGAGAGGACTTCCTGAAAAATCAATTCAAGTTTTCTCTTCATTGGTAAGGAATTTCACAAATGTAATGACTGTTTAGTGTTTTGTGTAGGGGGTGTAGTAATGTTTTGTTTTTTTTTACCGATCCCGGAGTTCTGCTTTAATTTTCCTTGTCAAAAGAAGTTTATTGAGTATACAATGTTATAAAGATACATAAAGTAAGTTTACAAGGATCTATAAAGTAAGCTCATTGTTTTACAGTAGGGTTTATATAGGTAAATATCATGGAATTTCAAATATTAAACATTGGGTTCACGTAAACCTAAATTAAAGATATATATCATTTCCTTAGTTACTTTTGTAGGTATTTAAATGATTTATACCTACTATACATATTGTTTACAAGTAGAGTATATATAGGTCAAATAAATTCTGATAATGAGCTTTAATCGTAAGGTGGAGAAAAGGAAAGAGAAAGAAGAAAAAGGGTTGAAAGGTAGAGGTATGGTCCACAAGGTTGTCCCGCTCGTCAGTTTATTATTCTTTTTAGTTCTCTTTGAAGCCTTAGAATGGGTGTCTCTGTAAGTCATTTAATCTGTTACCATGGCAACAGGACAGAGTCATTGAAGTTTGACAGGAACTGTTGTTTTATCCAAGGATGCCAAAGTTTTTCAAATTTTGGAATTTGATTTTGATCGATGGCTACCATCTTAGCATGGGACATTGTATTATTCATTCTGTGAATTGTTTCTGCTAGTACCAATGTAGGAGATTTCCATGCCTTGGCCACTGTTTGTTTTGCAGCCGTTATTAGTTGGATCATAAGTTTGAATTGAGAGAGTGTTAACCATTCCGGTTTTAGATTAAGTAAAGTTAAATATGGATCTGGTTGTATTATTTTTTAAAATATTTTAGATGCAATCACGAAGACTTCCTTCCAGAAGGTTTGGATTACTGGGCACGTCCACCATATGTGTAAATATGTGCCTATTTCTGGGCATCCTCGAAAACAAAGAGCTGAGGTATTAGGTGAATATTTTGCCACTCTAGCGGGTACAAGGTACCAGCGAGTTAGGACTTTATAATTTGTCTCCAGTGCTAAGATGTTGGGTGAAGATGACTTAGATGTGAGCCATATGTTAGACCAGTCCGTGTCTTCTAAAGTTCGTCCCAGGTCCTCCTCCCACCTCTGAACGTAAGAGGGTCTATTAAGATTTGCTACTCCATATAATTGATTATAAAGTGATGAAATTGTACCTTTAGCAAATGGATCTTTTGTACAGATTGATTCAAAAATGGATAATTGGGATAATGGTGTATCCCCCTTTAGGAATGGTGTATAGAAATTTTTGATTTGGAGATATCTAAATATCTCAGAGTTTGGTAGATCATATTTTTCTCTAAGCGATGGGAATGAAAGGAATGATTTAGATGCTATGAAGTCATTTAGTGTCTGAATGCCTGATGTTGTCCAAGCTTTAAAAGAATTTGGGTAGATCCATGCCGGATAAAAGGCCGGATTTCTGATAAAAGAAAGGAGAGGATTGTGTGGAGATTGTAACTGATATTTGGTTTTTAGTTTATCCCAGAGAGATAAGAAGTATTTAGTTATGGGATTATGAATTTTAAAGCGGTCTTTAGGATCAAGCCATAATAAATTTGATATTAATAGAGGGTCATTCTCTGAAGCCTCTATAAATACCCATAATGGGATTTCCTGTTTTGCATGGTATTTGGACAGACTGGCCAAATGTGCCGCTCTGTAGTAGTTAGTAAAATTAGGGTATCCCAGGCCTCCTTTATTTTTGGGAAGATGTAGTGTGTGTATAGGTATACGTGGTTTAGAAGAGCCCCATATAAACGAAGTTGCTCTTTTTTGTACTATTCTCAAAAAATAGGAAGGAATTGGAATAGGGAGGACTCTGAATAGATAAAGCAATTTGGGTAGAATAGTCATTTTGATTGCATTAATCTTCCCCATCCAGGATAAAGGAAGTTGCGACCATTGTTTTATTAGATTTGTGATCTGTCTTAATACAGGAGGATAATTGGTTGAGAATAAGTCAGAATGAGAGGCTGTTAAATGAATTCCAAGATATGGGATTGATTTTTCTGCCCATGTGAATGGGAGTGCAGCCCTAGCCGGGATCAATTCCATGTTTGTGAGTGAAATATTAAGCACTAGGCATTTCTTAGGATTAATCATAAGGCCGGATAGGGCTGCAAATCCATCAAGAGCTGGTATTAAGTTAGGACCAGAGACCTGTGGTGATGATAGAAAAAGTAATATATCGTCTGCAAATATACATAATTTGTGTGTAATACCTCCTAATTCAATGCCAGTTATAGTTTGGTTTGTTCTGATATATTGGGCCATGGGTTCGAGTATAAGGGCAAATAATAAGGGAGATGATGGGCAACCCTGTCGGGTACCTCTTTCGATATTAAAGGCTTCAGATTTGTATCCAGCATATTTTATATAGGCTTTGGGTTTATTATATAATGCTTTGATCCATGTTAAAAAGTGGGGTCCAAAACCCCATTTTTGTAATGAATATTGCATATATTGCCAGGATACTGTGTCAAATGCCCTCTTAATATCGAGAGATAGAAAACATAAAGGGATTTTCAGTTTTTTAGCAATATGTGCCAATAACACTGCCCTGCGTATATTATCGCCTGCTTGTCTATTTGGCATGAAGCCTACTTGATCTCTATGTATTAATTTTCCTATAATGCTATTGAGGCGTTTTGCTATTATTTTTGCTAATAATTTAATATCGAGGTTTAACAGAGAGATAGGCCGATAATTCACACAGGAAGTATCATCAGAAAGGGGTTTTGGGATCATACAAACAATTGCCATTAGTGTTTCTTGCCGAAAAGAATGTCCATCTAGAAGTTTGTTAAAAGTTTCAGTGAGAATGGGAGAGAGTATTTCTGAGAATGTTTTATAGTATAAAGCCGAGTAGCCGTCTGGGCCTGGTCTTTTGTTAAGTTTTAGGTCTTTTATGGCGTTAGCAACTTCATCTATAGTTATAGGCTCATCCAAACTGTTTTTTTGATTCTGAGATAACTCAGGTAAGGTTATTTTTGAGAAGAAGGATTCAGCCTCTGTAGGATTAAATTCATTGTTTGTCTTGTATAAAGTTGCGAGATGTGAGTGAAATTTATGGACTATTTTAACTGGATTACAAGTGTAAACATTTTTTGATAATTTCAAACGTATTGGTTTGAAAGATTTGTTAGTTGAATTTAATGCCCGAGCCAAATATGTACCTGGTTTGTTTGTATTCATGTAGAAATTGTGTTTGGAGCGTTTGAGGGATTTATCAACTGACTCAGTGAGAAATAGATCGTATTCCAATCTAGATTTTTCCAGATGAGATTTTGTACTCTGAGATGGATTATCTTGAAATGATATGTAGGCTGCATTAAAATTGAGTTCTAGTTTTTTTGCTAGATTTTTGCGTTCCCGTTTAAATAGTGCCATTTGTCTTTGTATTGTACCACGCAAGACAGGCTTATGAGCTTCCCACAGTGTTATTGGGGAGATGTCTGTTGTATTATTAATTGATATGTATTCCTTTAAAGCTTGTTCAATGGCCATCTGATGTAGTGGGTGTTTGAGCATTATGTCCGGTAAGTACCACGTTGGGTCATGCGCTTTTGGTATGGCTGAGGCTATAGTAGTGTATACTGCATTATGGTCAGACCACGGAATCGGAATTATATCTGATGCAATAATTTCTGGTATCATTCCTATTGTTAGAAAAATATGATCTATTCTGGTGAAGGTTTGATGAGGGTGCGAGAAATAAGTGAATTTCTTTTTCATTGGGTTACTTTCTCTCCATGAATCTACCAGATTGTATTTGGAAAGAAGTTGAGAAAAAAGGTAATCTAGAGGTTATTTTGGATGGTGTAAAAGGTGATTTATCTAGAAATGGGAGGAGGACCTGGTTCGAATCCCCACACATTATCACTGTTCCTATTTTGTGTGTATTAATCACTTGTAATATATGTGAGAGGAATGGTGTAGGTTGTTTGTTAGGAGCGTAGTAGGAAATCACCGTGATTGCTGTATCCATTATATAACCCATGAGTATCAGGTATCTACCTTCTGGGTCTTTAATTTCTGATGATAAGGTGAATGGTGTGGATCGGTGAAATGCAATTAGAGTTCCCCTTTGCTTGGTACAAGCAGAAGCCGTGTAAATTTGTTGATAAAAAGGAGAAATATATTTTGGAGTAGAATCTTTGGTGAAGTGTGTTTCTTGGAGGCATACTATGTGAGCCCTCTTGTTATGGAAAGTACGGAAGGCTTTGGTCCTTTTTTGAGGGACATTTATTCCCTGAACATTCAGGGAAAGTATATTCAGTGGTGCCATGGCAATAGATCAAATAGTTTTGACTTACTTTTTGTTATGCAGAGCTGACTGCGCAGATCAACCTGTGTGGACTGAAGAGATGAATAGATAGAAAAGAAACCAGTGAATTCTGGAGTAAAGAGTAAACAAAAAACATATGAGATTAGATGATACATTGTATAAATTATTTTTTGCAAGTAATCACAATTTACCCATGAAAGAGAATAAATATCTCTCTCAGGGGAATAAGAGCCTTCGTCACACTCCCACATAATATGGTTGGGAGAATGAGGAGGGCTAATGGGGGTACACGGATCTTCCGCTTACGGGAGAGAAGTGCTATGTCAAAAGACATCAAAATGATGTTTCATTAGTTGGAGTGCAGAATATAGTTTTTGTTGAAATTATTTATTCCAGGGTGGTTGTATATGGTTAGTCTTGCCATAGGCTAAATAATTCAGTTAGAAAGGTACTGTTAATAACTTTGGTATTGATGAAGATAGTTTGAATTATTTTGGGATTTTAACCCTTTTAGAGTAAACAATTACATATTTTATTCATATGTAACTGTTTAGATATGTTAACTCATAAAATTGAGGTTGTATTGCTTCAGATTAGAATAAACAAAAACATAATTCTAGGAACTAGTTAGGTAATAATATATTTGTTTTAAGAAAAGAAAGAAAAAAAAAAAAAAAAGGCTTCCATTACTTCTGGATTATTGAACATATTTGTCCTAAAAAGTAATAAATCTATTGTTATTACCTGATAATATATAACTGAACAAGAATTTCCTTATTTCACTTATATATTCTAAGGCTATATGAATCAGAAGTAATAAGAAATATAACTGGAATGTAACATGATCCCACACAGTGTGTGACTATCAGAATGCAGTTACATTCAGTTATAAATATAGGTTTTTTATAGAGAACCATCTCTTAGTATAATAAATGAAGAGATATCAGGAATTAGGATGTCAGTCCATTGAATCTTCTTGGTCCATGGATGATGTGGCATAACGGCCTCTTTTGTGAGAATGATGATTCCCATTTTGTTCTGGAATTTTCTGGGTGCTGCCTGAAGGTGAAGATGATGCCATTCTTCTGCGTGTGGGAGTGTTGCTGCTTGTGGGTTCTGTCAGATTTAATTTTAAAAGGGTTTGTTGTAGTTCATCTGCTGATCTGCTTCTGTAAATTGTACCTTGGTAGTTAAATCTGACTGAAAAGGGGAAGCCCCATTGATACATAATGTTGTGGCGTTGCAGTTCCATTAGTTGGGGTTTCATGGATCGTCTTTTAGTAATAGTAAGTTGGGATAGGTCAGCAAAAATTTGATAATTGTGTCCTTGAAAATTAAGTTCCTTTTTTTCTCTTGCAGCAATTAGTATTTGTTCTTTCGTTCTGTAATAATGAAATTTTGTGATTATATCACGTGGGGGTCCATCTTTCTTTTTGGCTGTGAGGGCTCTGTGTACTCTGTCCAGTTCTAAACGTTCAATAGGGATATCTGGCTTTAGTTCTTGTAATATAGCAGTAATAGTAGATTGCAGGTCTGTCACAGTTTCAGGTATTCCCCTTATGCGCAAGTTTGAACGTCTGGCTCTATTTTCGTAATCTTCGAGCTTAGTTTGAAGTATTAAATTCTCTTTTTTTAATTGTTCCAATTCTGTTATATTTTCTTGGGTTGTAATTTCAATTTCATCAATTTTTATTTCTAAGGCTGCGGTGCGGTTTCCCAGCTCTCTTATTTCTTTGGTTAGGCTGTTTGTTATTTGGTCTGAGGTTTGTTTTAAAGCCTTATGAAGCATCTTTTCAAATTGTAATAATATTACTGGGGATA
Organism: Aquarana catesbeiana; assembly: GCF_042186555.1. Classification (NCBI taxonomy): domain Eukaryota; kingdom Metazoa; phylum Chordata; class Amphibia; order Anura; family Ranidae; genus Aquarana; species Aquarana catesbeiana. The sequence continues at coordinate 151,104,821 of NC_133332.1, read as the reverse complement.
CTGAGGAGGCTTGTGGAGAAGTTTGTGAGAGGATTTGTTCTGTATCTGACTCAAATGGAGAGTCTTGCTGTGACATTTTCTGTCTGTGAGAGCGCCCTGATGCTGTATATTGTGAGGTGACTGGAGCTGCTTCAGCTGCAGTGAGTGCCTGTGAGCTCTTTGTGAGGTGATTTTTATTTCTGCCACGGTTTCCTCCCAGTACCATATTTCCTGCCCAAACTTTCACAGTTTGTTCCCTGGGGCAAAAAGGTTCAAATGGATACCTTTTGAGCCTGCAGGCTCCGCTTTGTCCTTCTCTTCTCTCCTCAGCGGTGTGGAGCTCTAACAATGCATGTCTGCTCCGCTAGGCTCCGCCTCCTGCCCCCCTCTGCTTTAATTTTCAGTTATCTTTCAGTTCAGGTTTGTGATCAATTATTTCCCAACAACCTTGAGTATATGAGATTTATCATTTAGATGATCATCTACACACACAAACTATAAGCATTGTCATATTTGTTCTTTAAATAATGCCTTCATTTGATGACTTGATCTTATTATGTAAATTAAACCCTCCATACATCTTTCAAAAATAAATGCATGTAAAGCTATACTATATACTATACACTCGGGCTAGCAATTATTCTTGTCTCTGTCCATTTCTTTATTTGACCAGAACATGAATAAATCTTGAAGTTTTTCTTCAAAAAAATATATTGTATTATAATAAATCCCACCCACCCCAGAATATCATGCAGTGATTTGGAAATTTGGTGTTTGTGTACTGTAGGGAGTGTTGGAAGATGAAATATAGAGCAGTGCCAAAGTACAAGATTAATGATTACTGTGTTTAGTTTAGTTTAATAATAGAAAGTTACAAAAATTTGTCTTTACTGGAAAACCCTAAAAACATGCACTATTGGTGACAACTGGAGACCAAGAAAACTTAAAGGCATAGTTCACCTTTACCAAAAAACTGCCTTTGCATGTAAGAGGTGTCTGTAGATAAAAAGAGTGCAGCTTTGACCAAAGTTGAATAATGCCATTGCTATAGGTGCCTGACGAAGGGGTCCTGTGGGGTCCTGGGGTCCTTCTGCTGTGATGTGAACACTTTGAATAAAACCCTTCAGATGTTATTTGAAGATCCATGGTGTTTTGGCAAATATGTACATTGATCTTTGAAGTTACCAGACTCCAGCTGGTTGTTTCACTTGTTATCCTATAGCCTTATCCAGGAACATGTGCATTGGGAATATTGACAGTTGAATCAGAGAAAGAGCTTGCTCATGTGATGGTGGAGGTGAACACTAACATCTAAAAGTCTCTTAGTAATGTCCAACCAACAAGGAAGAATGGGATGATGCAATCTCTGGGAGTTTTCAACCAGGCTTCATGAGGTACATTATGTAAATGGCCTACACTTATAGCAAGATCTGTGTTCAACCTTGGTCAAAGCTGCACAGTTTGTTTTTATCTACAGGCACCCCTGACTTGCATAGGCAGTTTTCTGGTAATAGTGAACTATGCCTTTACATTTAAATGTTTGCATAGAATGTTATAGAGTTATAATGTTTGTTAGCGATTTAGATAAACTAGCAAAATTGTGGGCATTTGGACAAAGAAGGAGTATAATGCATTCTATTGCCTGGTGAGTTTGGGTTGACAGCAGACACTGGCAGGGTATTTACTTTGCAGTAAAAGAAGTACACTATCTATAACATACAGCAGTGTGCACAGTGCACAATCTTGTGCCATGTAACAAAATCAGACAAGCGCCAGTTTATCAGATCATAGCCAAAAAAATGTCCAGTGGAGAGGGGCAGTTTAATGCAAGTACACAAACCAATTCTTCAGCATTCAGTATTATATTTTATTTTTCTGAAAACTAATTTCTGAGAATTTGTGTCTTGTGCGCATATAGTAAATACAGTATATTACATTTTAGTAAATAGAGCAGTTGTGGGTTAACGTAATCAAACACTTCAGATGGTAAAGATACTGATACATACACTATAATGTCAAAAGTATTGTGACGCCTGCCTTTACACGCACATGAACTTTAATGGCATCCCAGTCTTAGCTCATAGTGTTTAATGTTGAGTGGGCCCACCCTTTGCAGCTATAACAGCTTCAACTCTTCTGGGAAGGCTGTCCACAAGGTTTAGGTGTGTGTGTATGGGAATGTTTAACCATTCTTCCAGAAGCGCATTTGTGAGGTCAGGCACTGTTGTTGGACGAGAAGGCCTGGCTCGCAGTCTCCACTCTAAGTCATCCCAAAGTCTTTCTATCAGGTTGAGGTCAGGACTCTGTGCAGGCCACTCAGGTTCCTCCACCCCAAACTCGTTCATTCATTTCTTTATGGACCTTGCTTTGTGCGCTGGTCCAAATCAGTTGGTGAAGGTGGGATTGAGGTGTGGGGTTGTTTTTCAGGGGTTGGGCTGGGCCCCTTAGTTCCAGTGAAGGGAACGCTTAAGGCATCAGCATACCACGACATTTTGTGTGATTTTGTGTGATTTTATGCTACCAACTTTGTAGGAACAGTTTGGGGATGGCCCCTTCCCATTCCAACATAACTGTGCACCAGTGCACAAAGCAAGATCCATAAAGACAAGGATGAGCGAGTTTGAGTTGGAGGAACTTGACTGGCCTGCAAAAAGTCCTGACCTCAACCCGATAGAACACCTTTGGGATGAATTAGAGCGGAGAATACAAGCCAGGCCTTCTCGTCCAACATCAGTGTCTGACCTCACAAATGCGCTTCTGAAAGAATGGTCAAACATTCCCATAGACACACTCCTAAACCTTGTGGACAGCCTTCCCAGAAGAGTTGAAGCTGTTATAGCTGCACAGGGTGGGCCAACTCAATACTGAACCCTATGGACTAAGACTAGGATGCCATTAAAGTTCATGTGCATGTAAAGACAGGTGTCCCAATACTTTTGAAAATATAGTGTAAAAGGTGCCCACTGAGATTTCTACAGGTAACGGGCCATAAAAAGGTCAATAAATTATAGTCTGTGTTCATGTCTATAAAATAATCCTGGACTTGAATTTTGCCAAGGCTTCCTGAATCCCAACTGACCCTCAATATCAATGCAGACGTACATAAAATGCTGCTGGCCATAATAAGGGCTAAAAACACACTTTTCCAATGCAGTGTGTTGCAGTAATATTACATGTGTTAGCACATTGAGGCAATGCAGTTCTGATGCACATGCATTGTAGCATACCACAACACACAGTACCATGCAATGTTGTGTGCTGTATTGGAAAAAATGTTGCATGTCCATATTGTTTGTCCATTCTTGTGAGCTGGCAATACAAAATGAGTAGGCTGCCCTAACACAATTCATTTTCATTACAAGAAAAGCCATTAAACATGCATTCAGGTGGCAGGATCAACTCTTAAATGCCTAGAAGCTGCTGTTCTGCTGCCTTCTGATCCACTACAGAATGCTTTTAGGAGGATGGTAGAAGAGGGTGTTGGGAATAAACAGAACCTCAGCTCCAACTGCCATAAAGGACATCAGCAATAAATATCAATTACATTTTACCAATGCATTCATATCAATGACTAATTTCGAGAAAGTTTTGTTATGGTTTCATTGTCAGAAAAAAATGTAATAATTATTAGTTTAACATTAGTTCAAAGAAAGATAACCAGCATGAGCATCTCAGAATGCTTTGCTTTTGAATTTCTGTACACCAACATAATAAAGACTATTTTATGTGATTTTCTTATTTTTTATTGCAACTCTTCAAGCTGAAAACAACATTACAAGAGGTCAAGCTGTTATCAGAAAAATAGATGTTTTTCAGCTGCCAATGAGTAATTTCCCATAAGCCTTGTGTTGCTGGAGGGTATTTTCTTACATTCACAGAATATACATGTGATGCTGGGCTTTAAGAAATCGACCCTGAGATACAAAATACCATTCACACGCGTTACTTTCTTTGTATTGAAACACAAATTAGGATATCACCTGGCTTAGACTGGCAACCAGTATAACATAAAAGAGAAAAATATGACTGCATCCAAGTGAGACATTTGCTTGTCACTATTCTAATAATGTTCAGAAAAAGAACTGGTTCTGTTTAATTTGCACAAACTTAATTGTTTTCTTTTATTTCTATTTATTCATGTTTCCAGCACTGCAACTGCAGGGGTTGCCTTGATACAGAAGAGGAAGCCATTTAGTGACAGCTTCCAGATAGCACCTTGACATTTTGGTCAATACCTTGTCGTGAAGCAAGGACGTCTACCTTTGACTTGGATACTGCTAAGCCCAACAACAAAGGGAAACTATTTAATGCTACATTGCAAATGTTAATCACGCAAAAACCATGTGCATGCCCAATCTACACAAATGTTTTAACTATTGCACATGCAGAAGTTTACAGATTTCCTCTCTTTCCTCTCTCCTACCCTCATACCTAAGGTTAAAACGAGCACAGGACCTGTCATAGGCACTCATTAGGAGTGTCGACTATGCCCATCCTTTCATCACTCTCCTCCAGTCATAGAAGTTGTACTCTTGCTTCCACAAATGAAAAACACTGCATGAATGGAGGAGGCAGACCTTACATTTATCTGCCCATCCTCCATTCATAGAGCGCTTTTCATTCATGGAAAAGAAAGAGTGAACATAGTTGGTACTCATGTCGAGTGTCTGTGACAGCTCCTGCATTTGTATTAACCTCTACAGAACTGGAAGGTTACTACTTTGGATTGGGGGGGAGAAGACTTCAGCCAGCACCAGCACATGTAACTTTTCTCATTAAATGTAAATGTAAATACAGCCCTTTGTGCTGAAACAAAAAAAAATAAAATAAACAAACTTAGGCTTTAAAGTGGACCAAGCATCACAATTATCTTTTCATTTTGGGTTATTTGGTAAATCTGCAAATTAACACTTGCTGTATCACACAATAACTTGTGTTATGTTAAGGCAGCTCATTCATTTGATTGGACACCTGCACTAATATTCTCTCCCGACACTTTTTAGAATTCCGTCAGAAATCTACAGCTGGACTTCAGGTCTGGATTATTGAACAAATGCCCAGGTCCCTCTCTGAGGCTGAGCGCTATAAAAACATTCTGGATTTAACATTCTGAGAAAACATTCTGGATTTATTCCCTGGATACTCTCTCGTCGGGAGGCCTCAATGAGGGAATTAAGATTGAGGCCACTGTGTTGTAGCCATAGTTATTGTTTTTAGATGGTCCCCCCCTCTTCTTATATCTGTGATATAACCATCTTTTATATTTATACCACTAATAAGCGTTCTCACTTATTTCAGATCCTTGTACATCTAATTTTTTTCTTTTACAAACAGGGGGTGGCAGGTTTTTGTGCAGTGAGTACAGTACTGTTTATACATCTGTAATAGATGTACTAAGTGATTACTTCTGTAATAGATGTACTAATACAGAAAAAATCTAGAATGTTTATATATATATATATATATATATATATATATATATATATATATATATATATATATATATATATATATATTTCTACTTCCCCTTTTTTTCCCCCATAATAATACAAAACATTTGTCTCATGTTAGCCAATATGGTGGGTTCCGCAATGACCACATACTGTATATATGTGTGTATATGTACAGTCTCCCATATACAGTAGAAAGATATATAACTGTTAACATGTAACTATAACTACTAATTAATATAGGTTAAGCTACCCCATATAGTTATTTTGTAAATATATAAAAATATATGCTTTCACGTTGTCTACTTTTGTATTCACAATTATAATGATATTTATATATTGCACATTCTCTCTGCTCCTTCTAGTGTATATCGTACATAGATTATGTTCCTTGTACATATATAGATGTGTGTGGTAATCTTTTGTCGTGTATAGCTTTAAGATTTTATTGATAGTTGACCACTACTCTTAGTGCTATATATGGTCGATCCCTTATCCTTGCACTATAGCTTGACAAAGGAGCATGACTACATGATCATTTGCAGTTCGCTGGCTCAGAAACGTGGCGCATTACAGTGTCGTCATCACTACACGCTGCCTTCCATCTGCACCTCAAGCCTCGCTTTGGGATCCTTTCCACGCTACAACCGACTTCCTATTAGTGAGGAACGATTTACACAATGGGAGCTGGCATATAAATGAAACGTCTACTGATGGGAGCTTATTGGGATATCCACATTGGAATGCAGACCACACCTCTCCCTCCCCGAATACCAACAATACTAATTTCTAATAAAGACACTCAGCGCCGAATCTTGGTATATAACTGGCCACGGCACGTTTATTGGTGTAATATTTAAATAAATTAAAATCCATTTAATCATTTTTATTAATACATACAATTCTTAACTTGTAAATAATAAGTACAAAATAGCTCAGTCTTCAGGACTCGAGCAATACCGCATATCAATAAACACAAGTCCCCATGTGGCGGGCTTGAAATATCAAGGCCAGCTTACCCCACCACCACAGCCAATTCAATACTATTCTGCAAACCAACGTTAAATGAGTCCAAACCTATCTCAGACAGATGGACTCCATCTGCCCTATATAAACCTTTAAAATCTCCCTCTAAATCCCTATGCCTGTAAAAAAAAAAACACCGATTAGCGGCATGAATTTTTCTATGGATCTATTTGCACATCTGATCTTCTCCAAGTTTTTAAATTGTATATCCTCCAGCCATATGAGCCTTGGAACCATTTCAGAAAAAAATATTGTGGTATCCAGGGAAGATAATTTAAATCTATGAAGATTTCGCTTCATTGCAAACATAAGAGCTAGGGTTTTAACTTTACCCACATAATTTCCCTCCAGGTGAACAACTAGTATATCCAGGACTGGCCACATTTCCAATAACCTGGAGAGATAAAAAAAACAAATTAAAGCATTGCAGGCCACAAATTCTTTTTCCATAGCACTTGAAATTTCTCAGGGTCCGTTGATAGTTTAGGTGTATAGCAACACATCTTGGCACTTTTGTTAGCCCAAAAAATAAAGGAGGGGCCCAGTATCCAAATATGTCTTCTATCACATACAAAAAATCAACGAGAGAGAGATTAGGTCTAAAAATCTGAAATCTGTGAGATTCCCATCTGCCTATCTTTTTAATTATGGCTTCTTCAAGGCCTATCTTTGCAGCTTTTGTTGCTGCTCCAATCCTAAAAGAATGGGAGGTTAAATTAAATGATTGTCCTAACTTTTTCATGCATTTTTTGAGAACCATGTTGAATTAAGGGGTGACCCATCCAAATGAACCAAGAAGGCCCCTTCATATGAAGGTCTAATTGATAGATAATTGTTTACTGTCCTTCTTGGACAAATTTCAATGTCTCCACAACTGTCGAGAGGATACACAAACCTTTACCTGTTTTATCTGTTTTAGAATTAGAAAAAAAAATGCTGTCCTGTAAACCAGTGGTCATCAACCCTGTCCTCAGGGCCAACTAACAGGCCAGGTTTTATTTATTACCTTGGGGAGATGCAGACTAGCATCCTGCAATCACTGAGAAGCAAATTATAACACCTGTGATGTATTTCAGTTATCTTGCAAACCTGGCCTGTTAGTGGGCCCTGAGGACAGGGTTGATGACCACTGCTGTAAACCATCATATGATGGACTAACAGGCCAGACACAGACTTTTTGTTTTTGGGTAACAATTCGGATATTCTCATAGCCCCAAAAAATGCTAATACAAATGCTTTTTTAAATAATATTGACTTAAATTCTAAGAAGCATACAATTTTTGTAACTCTACAAATTTCTTTTAGCATAGGGATAGAAATGGACCTTCTGGTATCTGGGAAAGAATGCTTCTTCTTGTAACCTGCAACCCTTTCGCTGCCAGGCCCTGTGCTCCATTTTTACATCTCAGGTGGCCAGGCCATCTTTGCAATTTTTTAATTACTTTTTTTATTTTCCCTTACAGCTTTCTGAGTTTGTTAAAGACCCCCCAAACCATATATTTTCTGAAAGCACATGACCAGTAGAATACAAAAAGGGTGCTACTGATTTTTAGGGCACAATGATATTTGTGCAAATGTTTATCAAAACAATATTTTCGTTAAAAATACATTCAAATTATTATTGGTAGATAAAAACACAGCACATTTTACAAAATTATTACTAAATATAAAAGCTTAGCCTGTATTGATTTAATAAATAACAAATACTTGTAACTTTTAAATTGCGCCTTTTTGTGAAATGGTGAAAATCGAACAAATGCAAAAGTGTAAATATCCAAATTTCTCTAAAAATCTTAAGGTTTTCATTGTTCCCTTACAGCTTTAAGAATTTGTAAAAGACCCCCCAAGCTATATATTTTCTGAAAGCACATGACCTGTAAAATACAAAGAAGGCACTACTGATTTTTTAGACCCTGCGGTATTTGCGCAAATGTTTATCAAATTAATATATTTTCAAAAAAATACACTAAAAGCATTATTAGCAGATAAAAAAACAGCTACTTTTACAAAAGTCCTGATAAATCCTTACTAAATATAAAAGCTTAACCTGTATGGAGTTAATAAATAACAACAATTATAAATTTTTACATTGTGCCTTTTTGCTAAATGGTGAAAATTGAACGTACGCAAATATGTAAATATCCACATTTCCCACAAAATCTGAAGGATTTCATTTTTCCCTTACAGCTTGCAGAATTTGTGAAAGACGCCTCGAAATTATATATTTTATGAAAGCATATGATCTCTAGAATAAACAGAAGGTGACCCGGCAGGAGCAGCTAGATGCTTTCTTTAGCAGAAACCGCAGACCAGAACATGAGGCCTACAAGATGGCACTGACGCCGAAAGCTACTAAGGCTGCTAAGGCTGCACAGCAAGCCGCAGCCCAGCAGCAGCAACTCGTGGAGTCCCAGATCCCCTCTCCGAGATTGGTGAGTGACTCTGCCCCTCCAGTCTCCCTAGCATCCTCGGCCTCACGCGACAGGGGCATTGACATGGCGGACTTCCTAGGGGATGAGGACATTAAATGCCACATCTGGTCCTTGCCCACCTGGGATGACTTAGAGAAATTTACCACCAGGGTTGAGAAGGCCTTTAAGGAAGACATAGCCCAGCTCAAAACCGATACTAATCAAATGGGAGTCAGGGTGGAAAACCTGGAACAGAGACTCGATGAGTCCCTGCCTGCCATCTCTATGCTCCAGGAAAGATGCAACACCCAGGATTAGAAAATTGAGACTTTATTGTGTCAAATGGATGACTTTGAGAACCACAGCTGGTGGGCAAATATCCAAATTCGTGGCCTGCCGGAAGCAACGGCTCCTAAAGATATTGTCTCTACTCTGGAGGACATATTCAAGGAAATCCTAGGGTTGCCTGCTAGAGCTCCCATTGAGATAGGTCGTGCCCACAGGGCCCTCAGGCCTCCTTCCCAAAATGTGGATAACCCTAGACATGTCATTTGTAAACTTCACAAGTATACACTAAAGGGCCGGATTATGCAAAAAATGTGTGGGAAACTGTACTTTGATTTCAATGGGGCGCATCTTTTCTTTTATCAGGACATTTCCAGGTGCACCCTGGAGCACAGAGCACTCCACCCCCTGCTAAAAACTGTCCAAAAAGCAGGCTTGTCTTACCAATGGGGCTTCCCCTTTTATCTTCAAAGATGGCAGAGAAGTCACGCTGCGTACCAAAGATGACATCCCTCACTTCCTGACCACCCTGGGGCTAGGACCAGTTGACTTTCTGGACTGGAGAGGACCACAGGAATATCCCCTTGTTCAGCTCCCTCAGCCCTGGCTGCCAGCCAAATGCAGAAGTCGCAAGAGGGACCGCTAGCATCCACCTTCTGCCTCTCCCCCAGGCCATGCGTCTCCAAGGGACTGAAGGGGCACTCTCCGGCATTCCTCTCCCCATATATGTTTTTGCCTTTCTTAGTTTTTTCTATTTTCTATTTTTTGCTCTCTGGGAGAGGTTTAGGTCCTCAGAGGCTGCCCTTGCCTTAGGCCCGGATATGGACTCTGCCAAGATGTGTACCTTTGTGTGACTCCCTAGGGGCACACACGATTATACTAGTTAAACGGACAATGATCTCCTTGTTGCCTTTTGGAGGGGGCCTGAGGCTTCGGTCCCTGTTTATCACACCCCTTAGTGGCTGCCCTAGCATAAAACTGAACCCCTCAGTTATGCCAAAGTGCTCTCCCCCTTGTCAGCAGACAAAAAGCCGAGGGGCGGTGGTGGACAGGGGCTGAACCTCACAACCTTCCCTCTCATGTTGGTCCATGTTCCCCACGTAGTCCGTACCTTACTTGGTATATTTCCCTTTTGGGATATGGGGTCAGGTTCCGGGGGCTTCTCCCTAGTGGAGTCGTGCCCGACACTAGCCTCCCTGGTATTTCATGATGTGGTACTTTTACCAATGACATGTTATGTTTTTTCTGTTTTTTGTCTGTTCTGATGTTTCTAACCGCTTCTTCTTCTCTCCCCCTCATTTCCTTTCTCTTGCTCCATACCTCTTTACAGGAACTGCCTCCTGCTCCACCTTTCATGCCATGCCTCCCATCATAGCACACAACTCACCTGTCCCACGGACCCCCTATGGCGTCTCTTAAAGTAACTTCCTACAATGTACATGTTCTCTGTTCTCCATGCAAGTGTAACGAGTTGTGGTGGGAGCTGAAGTGGTTGGGGACTCAGGTGTTTTTTTTGCAGGAGACACACTTCACCCCCCAGTTGATGTCAAAGCTGCCTACTCACCTGTATAACCAGTGGTTCTTGAGCAACTCACCGGTCTCAAAATCCAGGGGCATGGATATTGCTATACACAAGTCTTGCCCCTTCCAAGTAACAGGGAACAGGGTAGATCCTCAGGGTCGGTATGTCTTCTTAAAGGAGACTATCACAGGACAGAAGTTCATATTTGCTTCTATCTACACCCCCAATACCAACCAACTTACCTTTATAGACAAAACTCTAGATAGCCTAGTGGACTTCAGAGAAGGCTCTCTAATTATGGGAGCGACTTTAACGTTAGTCCGGACCCATTGCTGGACACGTCACACCGGCATCCCTCTCACTCCCACGCCTTCCTTAAACACTTTCTCAGATCCCTACAGACTCATCATCTAAAAGACAGCTCGTGAGTGCTTCACCCCTCAGACAGGGACTATAGCTACTACTCGAAGGTACATGATGTATATACCAGTATAGATCTTCTCTGTGTGGACCATCTGACTCTAGAGCTGCTGCAGGCTTCGTTATCGGGAATATAACTATTTCCGATCATGCCCCAGTGACAGCCACACTAGCCTTGCTGCCGGGTACCCATAGAGCCTGGTTGCGGTGACTGAATGAATCCCTGTTGGACGATGCAGCAGTGGTTTCTGAAGTCACAAATGTCCTGACCCATTACTTTAAAGAGAATAACATGGAAGGTATTAGTAAGGGGATCATCTGGGATGGTCATAAGGTGGTGATGAGGGGCAAACTGATCTCTTTGGGCTCCAAGCTCAAGAAAGCCCGTCAAGCTGACTTCAACAGGGTACTTCAGGCCCTCCAACAGGCAGAACTTCAGCATACATATGACGGAGACCCAGAGGCTCTGACAAACTGACTGAATTGAGAGAACTATTCCTAGACTTACTAGATCGACAGGCACGTAAACAATTACATTACATGTCGCATAAATATTATGAGCACGGCAATAAATGTGGCCAAATGCTGGCAAGAGCTCTCAGGAGGAAACGTGCACTGATGTATGTACATAAGCTGCGCCTATCCTCTGTTGAGCTCTCAGTCAGGTCCTCTCAAATTGCCTCTGGGTTTCGTGATTATTATGCTACCCTTTATAACTTAGGCTTCGACCAGACACCAGATGCTCAGGCAGCGAAACTGACTGCCATTCAAGCTTACATGACCGCTTCTCGCCTTCCCCCATTGACTGACGAGCAGTGTTCTACCTTGGAGTCCCCCATTACCCCTACTGAGATAGAGTCAACGGTGAAGTTCTTGCCTATTGAGAAGAGCCCTGGCCCTGACGGGTTCACCAAGGCATACTGCAGGTTATTTATACCCCTGCTGTCAGAATCAATGTGTGGTTACTTCAACCCTATAGCAGAAGGCACTGCAATCTCTATGGAGCCACTGTTGGCTCATTTCTCAGTGATTCCCAAAGATGGGAAGGGCCCCACTATACTCCAAAGTAACCAAACTATATCCCTCCTTAATGTGGATATTAAGATTTTAGTGAAAACCATTGTGACCAGACTGAAACACCTGGTTCCACTTATTATTCACCCTGACAGGGTTCATCACGGGTCGGGAGGCTAGAGACAACTTCATCAGGGCAATACAACTTATCCACTAGGCACATACCCCACAAATCCCTCCCTACCTAATCTTGTCCACCGATGCAGAGAAAGCGTTTGACTGGGTCTACTGGACCTATCTGCGCACAGTGGTAGAGACCCTGGGACTACGAACGCATATGCTGACGTGGATCATGGCCTTGTATTCTGACCCGAGTGCTCAGGTCAAGGTCAATGGACTCCTCTCCCCCAGATTCTAAATCAGAAACGGCATGAGACAGGGTTGCCCTCACTCTCACCAATTCTTTTCATCTGGTGCTTGAACCCTTTCTATGCACGTTGAGGGCGAGCGTAGATATCAAAGGACTGATGGTTTGTAATACAGAGCACAAGCTCTCGGCGTATGCCGAAGATGTGTTATTCCACCTTACGCACCCCCTGATCTCATTGCCTGACCTGATGAGAGAACTCTGACATTATGGGACACTTTCTAACTTTAAAATGAATTACACAAAATCTGACATACTACCTATTCAGCTGCCACCCTCCCTGGCTAGCAGGTAACAAGCAGCCTTCTCGTTCACCTGGGCTAAGTCATCGCTAAAATATTTGGGCATCCAGCTGACAGATAGATTTGACACCTTATATGCTACCAATTAACCCCCCCTTGATGGCAATAGTGAAAAAGGATTTAGCTAACTGGACTAAAACAGCCTTCACCTGGTTAGGGCGAATCAACATTGTAAAGATGTCCTCCCACGAATACTGTTTTACATGCAGATGATACCTGTCCCCTTGCCTAGAGGGTTTTTCACCCAAATGTCCAGCATGCTATCGGGCTTTGTCTGGAATAGTCGAAGACCAAGCATTCCACTTAGAGTGCTGAGCCGCCCAAAAGTCGCAGGAGGTCTAGGCCTACCAGACATTTAGAGGTATTATAGGGCAGTTGTCCTCCAGAGGAGACTCAACTGGTGCTTCCACACTCAATCCAAACTCTGGGTCCCCCTGGAGAAATACATGGCAGGTACAAACCTGTCTTACGCCCTGTGGTTGGCTCAGGAACACAGGGGGTTGTCGGACTTTACCTCCCAATTGGCGTCTCATGCTCTAGCAGCCTGGGATCACCTCAACACTAAACTGGCGCTGGCACCCCCTGTGTCCCCATTGGCCCTTCCTGGGGAACAGGTGGCTTTTGCGCCTTTTTGCAAATAGGTGAAAATCGAACGTACCCAAAACTTTCTCTAAAAATCTGGAGGCTTTCATTTTTCGCTTACAGCTTTCAGAGTTCAAATGTTTGATATAGATCAGTCCCTGCTGCAGCCTCTCACCTTGACTTACTTCAAAGAAACAGTATTGCAATTAAATCACTAGGGAAGAGGAGAGTGTGGAAATGCTTCCTTTTGCATGCAGTAGATGGATTACATTATCCCAGACTAGGCAAAGTCACTTGACTGGGGCTCAAGGACTGTTTTTTAATTATAAAAGATAGAGCTTTAGGGGAAAAATTATGCTGTTACCATATATTGTGACATTTCAGGAATGTATTAATGCAGTTGAAAGGTCAACGGTAAAGAATAATAATAATGTGTAAAAACCGCAACTATGTATCAAAGAAAATCCCATATACTATTTGATGCAAAATGTTCATAATAGTAATATAATGTGCCGAGCACCAAAACCCCGTAGAAATCGTGCAAAAAGTTCTTCTTTAATGGTAAAGATCCGTGCTGTAATTACTGGTAGTCACCCCCCAATATGGTTGCACTCACCGGAGCACCCCACCCCTGCAGGGGTACGAGCGTGTGATGTTGATCCTGTCACTCCGGTTGTGTGGGTGCCAGTTTTCTTCCACGCGTCCCAATCCTAAAGGCAGCTGCTTGCATACAAGGAGGTGGGGACTTCCTGTCCCTTGATGTAGTAAAAGTCACCACTAAGTATCCACTTAAGTGTTAAAAAATAAAAAAAGGATTCCACATAGCGTGATTCAGTTTAAAATGCGTTCCTTTATTTGTATAAAACAGTCAAAAAAGACTGATATCACACTAGTGAATAAAACAGTAAATGTTCCCAGGTAGGAGAGAGAGCTCACAGGCTCGTATGCTCTCCACACAATCCGGGGCCGCAGCGTCAGCGTGAACCGCCGCTTGCGTTCCACCGGTCGGATATCCGGAACCACGATCCACGGAAATGACGTTGTGCGTGCTACACATCAAGGGACAGGAAGTCCCCACCTCCTTGTATGCAAGAACTTTTTGCACGATTTCTATGGGGTTTTGGTGCACGGCACATTATATTACTATTAAGAACATTTTGCATTAAATAGTATATGGGATTTTCTTTGATACATAGTTGCGGTTTTTACACATTATTAATGATTGATTATTGTAAATGGTTTTTGCACACTAATGCACTATGGTTTGATAACCACAGCTTTTGGCACTTGTCACTTTATATTTATTAATTAGAAGATTTATATATGTTATATAATGGTGTTGATTTAATATTTGCGCTATCTTTTGCACATACAGTAGCAAATTTTCTTTATCACCAAATAAGGATTTTTCACTAAAATAGGGATATATTGTTGTTTTCTTTGGGAGTTTTGTATCATAACAAAAAAATGTTTTCACTTCTAAATAGTAATTATATTATACACTTGAGCACTTGTTTAATTTATAAGCCACACCCTTAATTATAACACAGCGCCACTCCCTATACTTTGATTTTCATTTCTTTGGGGGATCACTTAGGGGTCCCTTCACACATAGGGGGGCTGCAGGTGTAAATTAGTCTGTAAGCGCGGATCTGTGGATATATTTACAATATGGATTAGTGCTGCGCTTAATATTCCCACTATCCACTCAATTTGTCTGATTGTAGTGTTTGCAGCTTTTCCTAAATCTTTTCAGTAGCCCAGTACACATTTTGAAATTTAGCCATAGCTGATAGTTACATAGTAGGTGAGGTTGAAAAAAGACACAAGTCCATCAAGTCCAACCTATGTGTGTGATTATGTGTCAGTATTACATTACATATCCCTGTATGTTGCGGTCATTCAGGTGATTATCTAATAGTTTCTTGAAGCTATCAATTCTCCCTGCTGAGACCACTGCCTGTGGAAGGGAATTCCACATCCTTGCCGCTCTTACAGTAAAGAACCCTCTACGTAGTTTAAGGTTAAACCTCTTTTCTTCTAATTGTAATGAGTGGCCACAAGTCTTATTAAACTCTCTTCTGCGAAAAAGTTTTATCCCTATTGTGGGGTCACCAGTACAGTATTTGTAAATTGAAATCATATCCCCTCTCAAGCGTCTCTTCTCCAGAGAGAATAAGTTCAGCGCTCGCAACCTTTCCTCATAACTAAGATCCTCCAGACCCTTTATTAGCTTTGTTGCCCTTCTTTGTACTCGCTCCATTTCCAGTACATCCCTCCTGAGGACTGGTGCCCAGAACTGGACAGCATACTCCAGGTGCGGCCGGACCAGAGTCTTGTAGAGCAGGAGAATTATCGTTTTATCTCTGGAGTTGATCCCCTTTTAGTGCATGCCAATATTCTGTTTGCTTTATTAGCAGCAGCTTGGCATTGCATGCCATTGCTGAGCCTATCATCTACTAGGACCCCCAGGTCCTTTTCCATCCTAGATTCCCGCAGAGGTTCTCCACCCCAGTGTATAGATTGCATTCATATTTTTGCCACCCAAATGCATAATTTTACATTTTTCTACATTGAACCTCATTTGCCATGTAGTCGCCCACCCCATTAATTTGTTCAGGTCTTTTTGCAAGGTTTCCACATTCTGTGGAGAAGTTATTGCCCTGCTTAGCTTAGTATCGTCTGCAAATACAGAGATTGAACTGTTTATCCCATCCTCCAGGTCCTTTATAAACAAATTAAATAGGATTGGTCCCAGCACAGAACCCTGGGGAACCCTACTACCCACCCCTGACCATTCTGAGTACTCCCCATTTATCACCACCCTCTGAACACGCCCTTGTAGCCAGTTTTCAATCCATGTACTCATCCTATGGTCCATGCCAACGGACCTTATTTTGTACAGTAAACGTTTATGGGGAACTGTGTCAAATGCTTTTGAAAAATCCAGATACACCACGTCTACGGGCCTTCCTTTATCTAGATGGCAACTCACCTCCTCATAGAAGGTTAATAGATTGGTTTGGCAAGAACGATTCTTCATGAATCCATGCTGATTACTGCTAATGATACCGTTCTTATTACTAAAATCTTGTATATAGTCCCTTATCATCCCCTCCAAGAGTTTACATACTATTGATGTTAGGCTAACTGGTCTGTAATTCCCAGGGATGTTTTTTGGGCCCTTTTTAAATATTGGTGCTACATTGACTTTTCTCCAATCAGCTGGTACCATTCCAGTCAATAGACTGTCTGTAAAAATTAGGAACAACGGTCTGGCAATCACCTGACTGAGTTCCCTAAGTACCCTCGGATGCAAGCCATCTGGACCCGGTGATTTATTAATGTTAAGTTTCTCAAGTCTAATTTTAATTCCGTCCTCTGTTAACCATGGAGGTGCTTCCTGTGTTGTGTCATGAGGATAAACACTGCAGTTTTGGTTACTGAAGCCCCCCGATTCACTCGTGAAGACTGAGGAGAAGAATAAATTCAATACCTTTGCCATCTCCCCATCCTTTGTAACCAGATGTCCTTCCTCATTCTTTATTGGGCCAATATGGTCTGTCCTCCCTTTTTTTACTGTTTACATACTTAAAGAATTTCTGGGGATTTTTTTTGCTCTCCTCCGCTATGTGTCTTTCATGTTCTATCTTAGCCATCCTAATTGCACCCTTACATTTCTTATTGCATTCTTTATAAAGTCTGAATGCTGAGGATGATCCCTCAACCTTGTATTTTTTGAAGGCCTTCTCCTTTGCTTGTATATGCATTTTTACATTGGAGTTAAGCCATCCAGGATTTTTGTTCGCTCTTTTAAATTTATTACCCAATGGGATACATTGGCTAATGCCCTTATTATAATGCCCTTATAGTGATGGCTGGAAAAAGCATGTTGGCAGTTAGAATATTAGAATTATGTTCAGACACCATACTATGAAGGCACATTACCATGAAATATCATATATTATATCATACCAAGCACTTGTTTACAGCAACCAGTAGAAGAATTTTCTGCACAATTTTCTAGATGGAATTGCTGATAATCTGTTCAAACAAGAGAACCCATTCCAGGTGTCTGTGCCAAAAGATTACCCTGTCAGGTAACAGTGCCAGGTCGGTATGCGGATCACACGTAGGTAAAGAAACAATCCAGATGGCCGCACTCCAAAGAAAATCCTTTATTGAAAAAAAGTCCATAAAATCCCGATCAGGTGCATGTCTGATGTAATGTCCTTGACTAGGCAGCCATCCAAGAAATCAAGGGATGTACATGTAGCTATTGTCTTGAAGAAACTGGAGATCTGAGGAGGAAAGCTCCAGACTTATTGGATATGTCTAGTAGTATTTCTTGATCACCTTCAGAAAAAAAGTCAGCACCTTGGGAAGTTCCAAAAGGCTTCCTTCATCAAGCCTTTTGAAATTCTGGACTGATTTTGCTCTGGACAATATAGTTAAATGAATCCCAGGGTAGATTATATAAAACTGTAGCAGCCTGATCCAGATGTTGTTTTGTTATCTAATGTGGCAGCTTGATATAGTGCAAGCTGGTTAGTAGGCTTAAAGTGATTGTAAACTCTCTTTAAAAAAAAAAATAAAAATAACAAACATGTTATACTTACCTCCTCTGTGCAGTATTTTTACACAGAGTAGCCCGGATCCTCCTCTTCTCGGGTCCCTCTTCACTGCTCCTGGCCCTTACCTCCTGTCGAGTGCCACCACAGCAAGCAGCTTTCTATGGAGCACCCGAGCAGAGTCACAGGTCAATGTGTCCATTCAGACATGGAGCCCAGACCCAGCCCCGCCCCCTCTCTCCCCTGATTGGCTAACCAACTTTGATTGACAATCATGGAAGCCAATGGCACCGCTGCTGTGTCTCAGCCAAACAGGAGGAGAGTCCCAGAATGCTAAGACACTCCTCGTGGATATCACTGGAGAAAGATGGGGCTCAAGTAGTATTGGGGGCTGAAGGGGGCTGCTGTACACAGAATGTTTTTTTTATCTTAAAGCATAGAATGCATTAAGATAAAAAAAAAACCTTCTGCCTTTACAACTCCTTTAAGAACCAACTCGCATGGCAGACAAAACCAGCCTCAGTAGAGACTGAGGATGTGTCAGCAGTTGCTATAGCGCACAGTGAATTCTGTGAAAATACCTTTAATGAGCCAAGTATGGGGCTGCTATTGTTGACTCTTTGAAAATGCTAGTTACCCGGCTGTAGTTTTTTAAAAGAACAAGCATAATGTAAATGAGTATAATAATTCCTTATCTCCGTACTAGTTTATTTGAGTAAACATTTGTTATTAACACTTTCTTAAAATGTATCAAATACAGCTGCAATATCCACAGCAAGGTTGAAATACAGAAAGGTTCTATAATGATAAGATTCAAGTAAAACAGTTAACTGAGCACTGTTGTTGAAAAGTGTTTCAGATCTTTTGCTCTTTTTTAAAATGAATCATTTTCCCCAAACAATAATGCAATCTCTCCTGAAGAGTGGCGACTAAGTAAAGCATGCATTCTGCGAAGAAACTCTAAAGTTGGGTTTCAGTCCATTCTAGCAGCTTAGAAACACCTGCTATTTGTTTTACATCTGAAGGTTTGCTGGGTGCCAAAATATTGCTCTTAGAAAATAGGTGAGATTTCTGTGACTGTGAATGTTGATCACAAATTTCTCCACAATGCCTATTCAGTAGCTACATGACTTGTTTTGAAGTGCTTTTTTACTGTTTGTTCGGAATATGTAAATACTTTCATCTTTGGAATGTGTAAATACAATACTTTAATGTGCAAAGCCTGGGAACATGTTAATTTTAAATTTTATCTCCACACAAAATTTTGTGTTGTTTGTTTTTTAATAAAGCAGGAAATAGTTACCTTTCTTAATTTGTTATTGCTGTATGTCTCCCCATTTGAGAGACCCCACTTTACTTCCTGTTCAGGTGCGAGGGTGACAGAGGGACAGAAAGTTATGGGAATCCACAGTAGTAAAAAAAAATTCCTAGCATAGTATGTGTGTGAGGTGTTAAATATTGTTAAAAAATGTTAATATTATTGCTGTCTGTGTCACCATGTGACAGTGACACCACTACCCCTAATTTCTTGTCCTGGTCTCTGCTGGGCAGGAACTGAGGGAGAATCTATATTTTAATATATTTTATTAATAATAATAATAATAATATTAATAATATTAATAATAATAATCTATATTTAAAACTATTTTTTTCCTTTCTCCGCCTTTAAACAATAAGATTTATTTATGTATACATCGAATGTGTAAAAAATGTGTTGTATGTAATAATGTTTTGTGATGCTGGTTTTTCTATATTTTTCTAATATTTTGTGGATAGGGTATAGTTTCTCCTCTCGCGTAGTTACTGAGGAAAATCTACTAAATAGTATAAAAACCTGACAAAGGTTTTAGATCTTCCTTCTCACTCTATTCAAAAAAAGTTGGCTGGAGTTGAACTAATGGAATTCTTCTTAAAAATTGGTAAACTGATAGAAGCCTATAACTATAACAAATGATGTGATTTTGTAGATCAGCCATTCTCAACCAGGGTTCTCTGGAACCCTAAAGTTTCTCCAGGGGTGGCTAGGGGTTCCTTGAGCTGTGGTTAACTGACTTCCCATCTGAGAGTACCTGCATAGTTTTGAGTCCAACACCACTTGACAGAGCCAGCAACATGACTGCAAGGGTATCATTCTAGACACCCGTGTATGGGGGACATTTTTCCCACTTATCACCACAGATGTAAGGGGCATTTTCCTAATGCTACTGATGGCACTAATCTTACGAGCGGTTCTCTGAGATTTTAAATATTTTCAAGGTTTCCTCTGAGGTAAAAAAGATTGAGAAAGGCTGGTGTAGATAGTCTTTTTTTTTTTTTGTTTTTTGCATTTCACATGTGTTTGAAGTGCACTGTAATCACAAATCTTCATATTTCTGCTTAGCTTAATTGGAAAGTGTGGCTGACCATTCTCAGGCTGTGTTTGACCTGCTTTGCACTTATTAAGATCTGTTTGTGTTGCAAACAAACAAAATCCAACGCAGCCCCAAGTTATGTTTTACGTTTAAACACATATATTTAAGTGGCACTGCATTCAAATAAAAAATGCAATATTTATAAAGAAAGCCAGTCTATACAAGTCTAAAGTGTCATGCTCTAAAAATGAGATAACACCAGAAAACAATTTGCTCACAAATTGTACCTACCTGTGAAGTGATGGCCCACAAGACTGCCTATATTGTGTATTTCTGTGGCTTGCAAATATTATATACCTTACATGGGTAGAACACAGGAAAGTAAATATTTCTCTGGCATATGAAGCCTCAGAAGTATTGGTAAGCTATGTGAACAGATCTTAATAAAACACTTTTGCCAACATAATATTAAACACTTATGCCCCGTACACACGGTCGGACATTGATCGGACATTCCGACTACAAAATCCTAGGATTTTTTCCGACGGATGTTGGCTCAAACTTGTCTTGCATACACACGGTCACACAAAGTTGTCGGAAAATCTGATCATTCTGAACGCGGTGACGTAAAACACGTACGTCGGGACTTTAAACGGGGCAGTAGCCAATAGCTTTCATCTCTTTATTTATTCTGAGCATGCATGGCACTTTGTGGGTCGGATTTGTGTACACACGATCGGAAATTCCGACAACGGATTTTGTTGTCGGAAAATTTAATAGCCTGCTCTCAAACTTTGTGTGTCGGAAAATGCGTGATGGAGCCTACACACGGTCGGAATTTCCGACAACAAGGTCCTATCACACATTTTCCGTCGGAAAATCCGACCAGGTGTACGGGGCATAAATTTTGTGTTCAATACAAAGAGTTACAATCTTGCTTATTATATGTAATTGCTTCTTTAGAAAGCATCAGGTAAACCCACCTAGACTATGAAATTTTTATTCAAAAGTAAATAATGAATGTAAATATAATGTTATATTCCCTATTGTAAATATAACAAAAGCAAAGTTCTTGTATATATAGCGTAAATTACGAGTAAAGCTGAAATCTAGGCTAACCAAATATTGTTTAAATACAAGAGCCGTTTGAACTCTTACTTGGGGTGCTCAGTGTATTTCTTCTAGATCTGTGCACTAACCCATCATAACATAACTCCTGCACTTTGATTCTTTGCAGGAGTACACTATATGTTCTTAAAGTAACTTAACTGGAAACACTATTTAATTTGATTTTAATATTCAAAGCAAACTTACCCATCCATCCATGTCTCCATGCTTTTTTTTGTTGAGAAATTGCTTTGAAAAACATGTCTAGCCACAGCCATCTTAAGTAAGGACAGATTATTCTAGTAGTATTTACTTCCTGGAATTCATCTCTTCTTAGAACAGGCAGGCAGGGGTGTGTGCTTAGCTAAGAAACCCCTCCATTAAACACGTAGCCACTATCATCTCAACTGTTAACCACCTCCCAAACAGTCTTATTCACTAAATTATTGCCTTAGCTGTCACAAAATTCTTACCTAATGTCCTGTATCATGCACCTAGAGCTTATTCTGCTTGCACCAAATCCTCACAGTTCCAGCATCAAAATGTAGCGATTCCTTAGTGGATGCTACTGCCTCTTTGCCTAGTGGCTGAATCTGCAATTCCCACTATGACTGTTTTTCTGGAGGCCTACACCCAATATATCTGTACTTGGGCATGTGTCCAATTATCCTTGATATAACCAAGGATCATCAGAAGCCTTTCTATGCATCAAAATATATATTATGACTTCCCATGCACATTAGTTACCAATATTTTTCTTTTTTTTCATTCAAAATAGCAAATACTGTCTTGGCCTAGAGCGGCACCTTTGGGGGGGGGGGGCAAAAAAAAAGCCCTGCAGCGTTCGGAGAGCGCCTCTCTCAAAGAGCGTGTGGTGACAGTTCCCCCCTCTCCCACCCCTCCACACAGATGGAAGAGTAGAGAGACAGCTGGTCAGTTTATTCATCTGTGTTGTGACCCCAGGTGCACATGGAGCCATCAGATTGTGGCTTCAGCAGTGGACCCAGCTACTGTACATTTTGAATATCTGACTTTGAAGGGGTGAGAGTAAGATACTGATCCTCAATGTCTCTCCTTGCAAACCTCATGCCAAAGCTTATGGTACTACAGCTTTCCCACTTTGTTTCTCCTATCTCCTGTTATCTGAAATACTGGACTCTCTAGTAATTAACCCTGTGTGTCCTTGGTGCTAGGGGAGGACTGTGCTTCTCTACTCTGCTTTAATGGACACATGTAAACTGCTGCTAACCTAAATAGTTAGTTAGTTCTGGTATAAGCCTAGGTTCAGACTTGTGTGATCTCAGACATCGCATGTGATTCACACCCACACCACAGGTGCCGTTCACATGCGATGTCTGAGCAATGCGAGTTCAGCCATACAGTTGTATGGCTGAACTTGCATTGGATTTGCACAGAAAAAGGTGCAGGGACTTGTCTTTCCCCGCACTGGAATCAGATTGCATGGGTGTTCTCACCTATGCGATCCGATTCCTGTACGAATCCACAGTTTGCACTGTGATCTGTGAACTGATCTGAGGGTGTCATTAACTTTGTAATGACATCCGCAGCAGTTCGCAGAAGGCAGTGTGAACTGCCTGCGGGAAGGATGCGATGCAGCAATTGACAGGCCGTTGAGGCAGCGATATGCTGCCTCCTCACCACCTGTATGGGCACTGGTGAGGCTGCATTGATGAGCACTGGTGAGTCTGTATTGATGGGCACTGATGAGGCTGCATTGATGGGCACTGGTGAGGCTGATCTTGATGGGCACTGATGAGGCTGCATTGATGGGCACTGATGAGGCTGCGCTGATGGGCACTAATGAGGCTGTGCTGATGGGCACTGGTGAGGCTGCACTGATGGGCTTTGATGAGGTGGCCCTGATGGGCACTGATGAGGCTGCGCTGGTGGGCACTGGTGAGGCTTCATTGATGGGCACTGATGAGGCGGCAATGGTGAGGCTGCTTTTATGGGCACTGGTGAGGCTGCATTGATGGGCACTGATGAGGCAGCACTGGTGAGGCTGCTTTGATGGGCACTGATGAGGCGACACTGGTGAGGCTGCTTTGATGGGCACTAGTGAGGCTGCATTGATGGACACTGATCAGGCTGTGCTGATGGACACTGGTGAGACTGCATTGATGGGCACTGGTAAAACTGCATTGATCGGCACAGGTGAAGCTGCATTGATGGGCATAGATGAAGGTGAGGAAAAAGTAGGAAGCTTTGCTAAAAGATAGATGTTAACGCCTGGATGGGCACAATATAACAGTAAAGCAAAAATTGTGAAGTAAAGTGACAACTCCCCAATGAAAAGGAGGTAATAATACACACAATCCAGTGAATAATAACGTCCAGTGAAAAAAAAAAGTTGTTGAAATAATCCTTCCGTGACAAAATAAGAAACACCAAATAAAGTGAACCTCCACCGTACAAAATGCACGCTTACCAAAAGGCAAGTGATAGCAAGCCTGTAAACTGAAATGGATATCCAGACATCAGATCATCACCAGTAATGAAATGCTTGATGAGGTGGAAATACCAGAGGGAGATACAGGAGGATCGTAGCTCAATGGAAGGACCAGCAATACGGATACCAAGAACATGAAAGGAAACTCTCCCATAGTGTAAAACCATAAGTAGCAATTTATTGTAAACAAGTACACTTACAGCAAAGTAGAAGATGGAAAACCCATATGGGAATGCCAACCAGCTCGCAGACACCCGTCCACACACACACTGTACACCGTGATGACGTCAGCACACCTGCCTCCTGACGTACGTTTTGTTAAAGATTGACTTAGTCATGGGGAACGGGCCACGTGCTGACTCATCGCTCTAAATAGATGACAGGCAACCAAGCCTAGTTGTGAACCATAAGCGGCAGAACCGAATTGCCTGATTCTCTAAATGAAAAATATTAGAAGGTTAATACTACTGAAATTTCCCACAAAATCTATAATGAATAATGGGATGAATAATATAATGAAAATAAAGTTAAAAATAGAGGATATTACAAGGACGGGAACAGTAATAAAAAGGCATGAATCAACACCTAGGAACAGGAAAATCCATGCCGCATGACCCCATCCAGACTGGGTCTGACGTGCTGGATCGAGGAAAATAATCAAGCACCGACCCCTAGTGGGACAAATGATATCACCATTAGATCACTCTGGAGGGAAAAGAAAAAGGAAACATCCATTAATATAATCACCCAGCAGGTGTCTACACTTAGGAGGAAAAGAAAAATTGTTTGCATTGATGATAAGAATAAAACAATTTTGCGCCCCTTTACAGGCATACTATAGGCACCCCACAGGTAATAAATTTAAAGGAATATTACACTTTTATTGTTTCACTGTAAGCATTATTAAAATCAAAGTTTAAAACTTTTTTTGCATTGATCCATGTCCCCTGGGACAGGGCCCAGGTCCCCAAACACTTTTTATGACAATACCATGCATATAAGCCTTTAAAATTAGCACTTTTGATTTCTCCCATAGACTTTTAAAGGGTGTTCCGTGGCTTTCGAATTTGCCGCGAACACCCCAAATTGTTCGCTGTTCGGCTAACTTGCAAACAGCCGATGTTCGAGTCGAACATCAGTTTGACTCAAACTCGAAGCTCATCCCTAGCCACTAGGGATGAGCTGAACACCCCCCGGTTTGGTTTGCACCAGAACATGCGTACAGACAAAAAATTTGGCGGTGTGGAGGAAGATGCCGGATGAGAACACCGGAGGAATAACCAGAAGGACCAGAAGAACCAGAAGAAGAAGATGGAGGAAGAAATTGAAGGAAGATAGAAGAAAGAAGAAGCATTTAAATAAAGGAATTGTCAAAAACTGTCTCTTGTCATTTTTAACATTTTTGACACTTTTTTTGTGAAATGGTAGGCGTACTTTTGTACCCCCTTACCATTTCACACAGGGGGGAGGGCCGGGATCTGGGGGTCCCCTTGTTAAAGGGGGCTTCCAGATTCCGATAAGCCCCCCTCCCGCAGACCCCCACAACCACCGGGCAGGGGTTTTGGGGATGAGGTCCGTGTCCCCATCAACATGTGGACAAAGTGCTTTGGGGGGGCTACCCCAAAGCACCCTCCCAATGTTGAGGGCATGTGGCCTGGTACGGTTCAGGAGGGGGGCCGCTCTCTCATCCCCCCTCTTTTCCTGCGGCCTGCCAGGTTGCGTGCTCGCATAAGGGTCTGGTATGGATTTTTGGGGGGACCCCACGCCATTTTTTTTTATTTTGGTGCGGGGTTCCCCTTAAAATCCATACCAGACCTGAAGGGTCTGGTATATATTTTGAGGGGGACCCCACGCCATTTTTAAAAAAATTTTGGCCGGGGTTCCCCTTAATATCCATACCAGACCTGAAGGGCCTGGTATGGAATTTAGGGGGACCCCCCACGTCATTTTTTTTTTAAATTTTGGTTCGGGGTTCCCCTGTGGGGAATTCCTGTGCCATTTTTATCAATGAACTTTTATGTGTATTGTCAGACCGGCAATTCATTAATAGCCGTGAGTAGTTTTAAATGACTTTTTTTTCCTTTGAAATGTCATTTTGCTGTCAGACTGTTCTAATCACGGGAAACATGCGCCCCTTTACAGGCATACTACAGACACCCCCCAATTACAAAATTTAAAGGAATATTACACTTTTATTGTTTCACTTTAAGCATTATTAAAATCACTGCTCTGGAAAAAACGGCCGTTTTTAAAACTTTTTTTTGCATTGATTCATGTCCCCTGGGGCAGGACCCAGGTCCCCAAACACTTTTTATGACAAAAACTTGCATATAAGCCTTTAAAATTAGCACTTTTGATTATTCATGTTCGTGTCCCATAGACTATAACAGTGTTCGCGTGTTCGAACAAATGTTTTGCCTGTTCGCATGTTCTGGTGCGAACCGAACAGGGGGGTGTTTGGCTCATCCCTAGTGAAGGTGCATTGATGGGCACTGGTGAGGCTGCACTGATGGGCACTGGTGAGGCTGCATTGATGGGCACTGATGTTGCTGCATTTGGTACCCACTTTAAGCCCACATTCACATTGGGCCGATTTGGCATGCGATTCCCAAAAGTAGTTCCTGTACTACTTTTGGCGACTTCAGGGGCAATTTGAATAGACATCTGTGTATGAACCCGCACAGATGTCTGTCAAATCGCCCCCCGAAGTCAGATTGCATTGCAGGTTTGAAATCATGCGAGTTCATATTTAAATTAGGGGGTGCACGAGTTTACTCAGGCCTAGGGCAGCACCAAACCTAAATATACCACTGGTCTATGGTATGAGTTTGACACAGAAAATACTGTATAAACAATAAAATAAAACTTCAATGATTCATTAGTTTAGTTCCCCAAAGTGAAGACCATGAGTTGCTGAAATATATAGCGAATAGGCTGTCACAAGAAGAATGGCTTGTATTCTAGGCATACACTTCCAATATAACCTGATATAGTAACTCGTTTATTAATGGAAGGGCTTCTGTGCGTTGCTTGGCAGCCTCATCCATCAGCAAAAGGTTGATGGCTCATTTATTCACGTTTAGACTCTCATGTATGTGGACTTAGGCTGTTTCTTACATTTTTTTATTGACTTACTCTAAACACATTAGACAGGATATTTTAATGTATTGGTCCCTATGTGTTTAAGAAATAATGGAACATAAGCATTATATTTGTGCTTATCTTCTTTTATTTCATTCTATCAAATTTACATTTGTCCACGTATTTGTGAAGACTAATTGTCAATTGCTACTTTTAATAAACTTTGTTATTTTCGATCCAGCACCTTGGTTATCTGTTTGTACGTGTCCATTTATCTTACCTTAGAAAACTGAACTTTGGCAGCTCAATCATCTAAAACATTTAAGCTGGTCATAAAGAGGAAATTGTAGTCATTAGTTACCAGGGACGAACTAGATGGCTACAGCCCTATAACAACCTAGTTGCAGCATGAGAACATGGGGAGCCCCTTGCACAGAATCCTTGTGACCCCAGTAGCACCAAGCGGATCAATTTTTTAATTTTGAAA
Organism: Aquarana catesbeiana; assembly: GCF_042186555.1. Classification (NCBI taxonomy): domain Eukaryota; kingdom Metazoa; phylum Chordata; class Amphibia; order Anura; family Ranidae; genus Aquarana; species Aquarana catesbeiana. The sequence goes on along the minus strand of NC_133332.1, from coordinate 151,077,336 downwards.
TTTAACTTAGGGGGTGGGGGGTTAGTAATAATGTTTTAGCATTTTTGGTTCACGTGTTTGTAATTGTTTTGTTTATTAATAACTGCACTATAAAATAAATGTTGCCTATATTTTCATCAAGAATTATAAGAATGATAAGCCTTAATAATTTCACTGGAGAGAAATTGGAGAGTGAAAATTATAATTATTATCCCTATTATTATGTTTTTGGTTCTGCTGCGTTTGTTGACTTTTTTGCCTGTTTTCCTTCAAATTTCTCAAATTATGCCTAGTGTACACCATTTCTTTATCCAGTCTTTGGTACAGTGAACAGCGGAAAATAGGAGGGTGCAATAGTGTAATCACACCAGCGTGTGCTCAGACTACTACTGTACTAAAGGGACAAATGGGTGTTCACTGTCTGTGGGTTACAAGAGCAGAAAAGGCAGATTCTCAGGGCCCAGACTCCAAGGGGTTCCCTTGAGGATGTTACAAACATATGTAAGTCCATTTAAAGCAGAGATCAGGCATTTTTTTCTTTTTAAACACCCCCATGTTGTTTGCAGTTAACCACTTCAGCCCCGGAAGATTTGGCTGCTCAATGACCAGGCCATTTTTTGCGATACGGCGTTGCGTCGCTTTAACTGACAATTGCACGGTTGTGTGACGCTGTACTCAAACAAAATTGACGTTCTTTTTTTTCCAACAAATAGAGCTTTCTTTTGGTGGTATTTGATCATCTCTGCGGTTTTTGTTTTTTGCACTATAAACAAAAAAAGAGCCACAATTTTGGCTAAAAACACTAAGGGGCGATGAAGGGGTTAACTGTGTTCCCTGACTGTGTGTTCTAACTGTAGGGGGAGGGGACTGACTATAGGAGACGACAGATCGTGGTTCCTAGCTATTAGGAACTCATGATCTGCATCTCCTCTCCTAACAAAACAGGGATTTGTGTGTTTACACACACACGTACCTGTTCTACCTCTAGTGCCCGCGATCGCTCGTGGCCATAGTTTAAAGTTAACCATTGGAGTTTGTTATAGACCACCCAATGTTAATGAGGAGGTGGAGAATCAGCTCCTTGCACAGATGGAAAGGGCTGCAAGGGCTGGGACGGTGATAATAATGGGGGATTTTAAGTACCCAGAAATTGACTGGAGTACTGGCACTGCTGGGACAGTTAAAGGGCAAATATAAAAAAATATGTAAACCTATTACAGGACAATTTTATGGTCCAGTTTATTGAGGCCCCAACTAGGAATGATGCTCTGTTGGATCTGGTAATCTCAAACCATGCAGAGCTTATTACTAATGTTCATATAAAGGAACATCTTGGTAGCAGTGACCATAACATGATTTCATTTGATGTTAGCTGTAAGCAAAAAACACATACGGGAAAGATAAAAACACTTCAAGAGAGCAAATTTTCCAAGGATGAGGTCTGCTCTCCAGGACGTTGACTGGGAGGGAATATTGGCATCAATGGGCACAGAACAGAAATGGGAATTCTTCAAAGTGACTGTGAACTCACTGCAAAGTATATTCCCATGGGCAATAAGTTTAAAAGACTAAAAATAAAACCTTTGTGGCTCAAGGCCAAAGTTAAAAAAAGCTATAAACAATAAGAAAAGAGCTTTTAAAAAATATAAAAATGAAGGAACACTAGTGTCGTTTAAATGTTGCAAAGAATATAACAGAATATGTAAAAAGGAAATCAAGGACGCAAAAACTCAAAACGAATGACAGATTGCAAAAGATAGTAGGACAAACCCCAATAGATTCTTCAAATATATTAATAGTAAAAGGGTCAGGTCTGAGCATGTAGGCCCTTTACAAAATAATCTAGAGTGGGTGACTGGGGACAAAGAGAAGGCAAATTTATTAAATAATTTCTTCAGCTCTGTGTATACAAAGGAGCATGGGGGAGCTCATGTCCATAATGGGGGTGGTAGTGACACAGCCGCAAATGATCCACAATGGCTCAAAAGGGATATGGTCCAAAAATATTTAGACAGAATAAAGGTGGATAAAGCACCTGGATAAGATGGCATCCACCCACAGATCCTTAAAGAATTGAGCTCTGTAATTTCAAAGCCATTGTATCAAATTTTTAGGGACTCATTAATGACGGGAATAGTACCACTGGATTGGCGTAGGGCCAATGTGGTGCCTATATTTAAAAAGGTCTTTACCAAGTAACTATAGACCTGTTAGTTTAACTTCTATAGTTGGGAAGATGCTGGAGAGTTTAATAAACGACCTCATAGACGAGTTTTTTCTGGAAAAAAATATTTTAAGCAACAGCCAGCATGGATTCATGAAAGACAGAAGTTGTCAAACAAACCTGATTTTTTTTTTATGAGCAGGTAAGTTAAACCTTGGACAGAGGGGTGGCGGTGGATGTGGTATACTTGGATTTTGCAAAAGCGTTTGACACAGTTCCAAACACACAGGGCTCATGTGTAAGGTAAAGTCTACAGGCTTGGAAATATCAGTTTGTAAGTGGATAGAAAACTGGCTAAAAGACAGAATTCAGAGAGTAGTGGTTAGCAGTGGTGTACCCCAAGGTTCAGTGCTGGGACCCTTACTTTTTAATATCTTTATACATGATATTGGATCTGGGATTAAAAGTAACATTTCTGTCTGTCTTTGCTGATGACACTAAGCTATACAGTGGAATAACATCCTTTCAGGATGTCTCCAATTTACAAGCCGACCTCAATTCACTGTCTAATTGGGCGACTATGTGGCAGATGAGGTTTAATATTGATAAATGTAAAGTTATGCACTTGGGGGCTAAGAATATGCATGCATCATACATACTAGGGGGGGGGTACAACTGGGGGAATCAATGGTGGAGAAGGATCTGGGGGTTTTGGTAGATCATTAGCTCAATAATAGCATGCAATGCCAAGCTGCAGTTTCCAAAGCGAGCAAAGTTGTATTTTTTTTTGTATTAAGAGAGGTATGGACTCGTAAAAAATTACGGACGGGCACGGGGGTGGGGGGGGGGGGATTGAGGGGATGGGTAGTTTTGCTTTATAGTCTGCACTGGCCTGGCTTCTAGTTCAACCACTGCTTATTACTACAGGGTTTTGCTCATGTTTCATGTTTTTCTCATGTTGATTTGGATTCACTGCTTACTAACTATGCTGTGGTTTAGCCATTATCTGAAAAACTGGTTAGCATCTGGATAACTTTTTACATAATTACATACAGTAGGAGTTTTAGAATCTAAAGTATTTTAAACTAGAATATGTCAAAATTACAGTAGTTTATCAGACCAAAATATGAAAAAAATCACCCTTACCAAACTTTTAACAAATGCATTTTTTCAAGATGGAGTCGATGGAAGCAGTGAGTTTATATTTTAAGTTATTATTTGAGTATTTACATTAGTCATTTTTCTATCACATTCACATTTTAACATGCTTGCTCTTACATTTTTTTGTTATTGTATTAAATAAATATAAAATTAGATTAGCCACTACAGGATGCAAATGCTGAATCACACTGCCTTCCCTTTTAAAGAAAACCTGTGTGAACAGAAATCAGGGAACTGTCATTATTGAGATGTATTTAAAAGGTGCAGGCTGTTGATCCAGGAAGCATTATCCAGTGAGTCACAAAGTACAAAATTGAAAAAAAAAACCTTTTCTTTCATATGTAACATTTCAATGTTTTTTATCAGGATCTTATCATTAATATAACTTTAAACAGGACAAATTATAGAACACAATGGGGGAAATTTACTAAAACTGGTGCACTCAGAATCTGGTGCAGCTCTTCATGGTAGCCAATCAGCTTCTAACTTCAGTTCGATTAAACTTTGACAATAAAACCTGGCAGCTGATTGGTTTTTATGCAGAGTTGCACCAGATTCTGCACTTTCCAGTTGTAGTAAATAACCCTCTATGTATACTTTTTATTTACAGTAACGCAATTCTTTTACAAACAACACTTGTCAGAAAGAAAAAATGCACTTTTGTTACTACTGTGGTACTGGGGTGCTGTGTACCCCTTACTCATTTGTGTAACCACTGGGCCAGGGTCTTGGAGAAAGAGGCCCTTGGCCTTATCTACATGGTGTCAAGGTGTTTTGCCAGGGGGCATCCTTTGAAAGATAACCTCAGCATGTTGAGGGCACGTGGCCTGGTGTGGTTTAGGAGGGAGGGGTCACATACTCTATACCCCCTTCCCTGGATTTCTAGGCTGCATGCATGGATAAAGGTCTGATAGGGATATTGGGTTATATTTTTTCTTGTTTTTTTGTATGGGGCTCTACCTACCTTGGAATTCATACAAGAGTCTGGCATGGAAATTGTAGGGGACCCCACACCTATTTTTTTTTGTACCGTTAACCCTATTTGTGACTCTTATCCTCATCAATTCATTATCCTCATGATTCAGGTATGTTCAGCTCATCCCTAAAAGCAACACATACATTGAAAGCAGGTGTGGCTAGGTACATTTTCTCCAAAAAATTACAGCAATGCATTAGAAATCCAACATGACTCAAGGCAGCAGGAGACTCTCAGAGTTACCAAATCCAACAAGGCAACAATGGCAACAACTCAGATCAATTCATAATCTAGCAAAGGGAAAATGGACAGGGCGTTACACAGATCTTTCCCTATTACTGATTTACCATGTCTTATTCTGAACTATGTCTCTGTGTGGAGGCATCTTTATATAGTAAACAAGTGTATTGCTACACTTATTATATTAATGAAATCAAAATGTTAAAGCGGTATTAAACCCGAAACCAAAACTGAATATATTGCAGCTTACCAATCTTTAGATGTGGTGGCTACATTAGTTTTCTTTTTATAATGCTTTTCCTCCTCTGTTTTCACCTGGTGACCTGGCCAGTAACACACCTCCTGTATTAGAGTGCCCCCACTATGGATGAATGATCACAGGGGCACCTCTGGAGAGCAGCATTGCCAGTCTGGGGGGAGGGGAGTGTTAGATGTTGTATCAGATTAAGATACACTAGCAAATCTATGCCAAACTCCAGCTCACCCTTTATAAACAGTTACAGCAACAGTTTTGTTCTTTTTGGGAATAAAGTACATAAATAAACAAAAGCTGATAATTTCTAAGCACCCCTGTCAGTGGTAAATGGTTTGTCTCATCACCGTTACTGATACATCTGCAGGGGAGCTTGTTCTGTTTAAAAACAACAGATTTGCTGGCCAGATCACCAGTTGAAGATAAAGGAAAGAAAGCCTAAAAAATAAAAGTGAGTACACCCCTCACATTTTTGTAAATATTCTATTATATTTTTTCATGTGAGAACACTGAAGAAATGACACTTTGCTACAGTGTAAAGTAGGGAGTGTACAGGTTGTATAACAGTGTACATTTGCTGCTCCCTCAAAATCACTCAACACACAGCCATTAATATCTAAACCGCTGACAACAAAAGTGAGTACATCCCTAAGTGAAAATGTCCAAATTGGGCCCAGTATCAATTTTTTTTGTGGCCATTACTATTTTCGAGCTCTGCCTTAACCCTTTTGGGCATGGAGTTCACCAGAGCTTCACAGGTTGCCACTGGAGTCCTCTTCCAGTCCTCCATGATGACATCACGGAGCTGGGGGATGTTAGAGACCCTGCGCTCCTCCACCTTCATTTGAGGATGCCCCATAGATGCTCAATAGGGTTTAGGTCTGGAGGAATGCTTGGCCAGTCCATCACCTTTACCCTCAGCTTCTTTAGCAAGGCAGTGGTCATCTTGGAGGTGTGTTTAGGGTCGTTATCGTGTTGAAATACTAACCTGTGACCCAGTCTCCGATCATACTCTGCTTCAGTATGTCACAGTACATGTTGGCATTCATTTTATTATTATTATTATTATTATTCAGGATTTATATAGCGCCAACAGTTTACGCAACGCTTTACAATATAAAAGGGAGACAATACAATTATAATGCAATACAATACAATAGGATTAAGAGGGCCCTGCTCAGAAGAGCTTACAATCTAATAGGGTGGGGCAGGTGGTACAAAAGGTTGTAACTGTGGGGAATGAGCTGGTGGAAGTGGTAGGAGATTAGTTGGAGACGTGATAGGCTTTCCTGAAGAGATGAGTTTTCAGGGATTGCCTGAAGGTAGCAAGAGTAGGGGATAGCCGGATAGATGGAGGTAGCGAGTTCCAGAGGATGGGAGAGGCTCTGGAGAAATCCTGGAGACGAGCATGGGAGGAGGAGATGAGAGAGCTTGAAAGCAGGAGGTCTTGAGAAGAGCGGAGAGGTCGATTTGGGTGATATTTGGAGACAAGATTAGTGATGTAGCTTGGGGCAGATTTGTGAATGGCTTTGTATGTTGTGGTTAGAATTTTGAATTTAATTCGCTGGGTGATTGGGAGCCAGTGTAGGGATTGAAGTAGAGGGTTGGCAGACACTGAGCGGTTGGTAAGGTGGATAAGTCTGGCAGCAGCATTCATGATAGACTGAAGAGGGGATAGCCTATGGAGCGGTAGGCCAATGAGAAGGGAGTTGCAATAGTCAAGGCGAGAGATAACAAGGGAGTGAATGAGGAGCTTGGTGGTTTCATTTGTTAAAAAAGGGTGAATTTTAGAGATGTTACGGAGGTGAATTCTACAAACTTTTGACAGCGATTGGATTTGAGGCTGAAATGACAAGTCAGAATCTAGGATTACACCTAGAACCCTGGCGTGAGGGGAGGGACTGATGGTTGCATTGTTGATTTTGATGGAAAAGTCATGGAGGGGGGCACGGGCGGGGGGGAATATTAATAGCTCAGTTTTAGAGAGATTTAGTTTAAGGAAGTGGTGCGACATCCATGCTGATATGTCAGTTAGTAAGTTAGTAATGCGAGAGGAGACTGAAGGAGTGAGGTGAGGAGTAGACAGATAGATTTGGGTGTCATCAGCGTATAAGTGGTATTGGAAGCCATGGGCAGTTATTAGGTGACCAAGGGAGGAGGTGTAGATAGAGAAGAGAAGGGGTCCAAGAACCGAGCCTTGGGGGACCCCCACAGAAAGGGGCAATGGAGAGGAGGAGACAGAGTTGTAGGTGACACTGAAGGAGCGCTGTGATAAATAGCCAGAGAACCAGGATAGAGCAGAATTTCGGAGGCCAAGGGAATGTAGTTTATTGAGAAGGAGCGGGTGGTCAACAGTATCAAAGGCCGCAGAGAGGTCAAGTAGTAGGAGTATGGAGTACTGGCTGTTGGTTTTAGCAGTTAGTAAATCGTTAGTGAGTTTTAGTAAGGTAGTTTCCGTGGAGTGCTGCGAGCGAAAGCCAGACTGTAAGGGGGTCAAGAAGGTTATTTTCATTGAGGTAGGAGCTAAGACGGTTGTAGACTAAGCGTTCTAGAAGTTTAGAGGTGAATGGGAGTAGTGAGATGGGTCTTAAGTTGTTCAGGTTGGTAGGGTCCAGTGAGGGCTTTTTAAGAATGGGAGTGATCTGTGCATGTTTTAGAGGGGAGGGGAAAATGCCACTAGAAAGGGAGAGATTGAAGATGTGGGTGAGGGAGCATAGGATAGAACAAGAGGGTGACCGTAGTAGTTGTGAGGGAACAGGATCCAAGGGACAATTGGTTAGGTGGGCATCCGAGAAAATTTTTGTAACCTCTTCCGTAGTAGCCAATTCAAAAGAGGAGAGGGTTGAATGTGCTGCTGGGCAAGGTATGATGGGTGGGGAAGACGTACGCACAGTGGGGATGTCCTCACGAATTGCATCGATCTTGTCTTTGAAGTGATTGGCAATCTCTTGGGCAGTTAGTGAGTTAGTGGGTAGAGGGGGTGGTGGACGAAGCAGAGAGTTAAAGGTTGAGAAGAGCCGACGGGGACTGGATGACAAGGAATTAATAAGAGAGACAAAGTAGGCTTGTTTGGCAGCATGGAGGCATGAATTGTATTTTAGAAGGGCAGATTTATATAGGGTGAAGTCTTGCAGGCATTTGGTTTTACGCCACAGTCGTTCAAGAGCACGGCAATGTCTCTTGAGATTTCTAGTGTTGTCAGTTTGCCAGGGTTGTAACGGTCGGGGCCTAATTCTGCGTGTGGTTAGAGGAGCAAGTGCATCTAGTGATGATGAGAGTGAACTGTTGTAGACAGAAGTGGCCAGGTCAGGACAGGACAGGGGAGAGATTATGTCATATAGGTTGTCAGTAGCAGAATAGAGAAGAGAAGGGTTAAAGTGGCGAAGGTTTCTACAAGTAATTGTTTGCTGCTTGGAGGGATGGGTGGTTGGAGGCAAGGATACAGTGAAAGTAATGAGGTTGTGATCAGATAGAGGAAAGGGGGTGTTGGTGAGGTTGCCAGGGTTGCAGAGATGGGAGAATACAAGGTCAAGGGTATTAACATTGGAGTGAGTGGAAGTATGTGTCCATTGGGTTAGGTCAAAAGATGAGGTTAAGTTGAGAAGTTTAGCTGTAGTTGGGCTGTTGACATTGACAGGAATGTTAAAGTCACCAAGAATAATGGTGGGTATTTCAGAGGAGAGAAAGTAGGGTAGCCAGGCAGCAAAGTCATCAATGAAGCGCGATACCGGTCCTGGAGGCCTATAAATTGCTGCAATCCTCAGAGAAATGGGAGAAAACAGACGAATACAGTGCATCTCGAAAGAAGAGAGGGATAGAGAGGGAGGGACAGTAAGGACTTGGAAGGTGCTTTGTGGGGACAGAAGGAAGCCAACTCCACCTCCTTTCTGTCTGTTGGGTCTGGAGGAGTGAGTCCAATGGAGACCACCATGGGAGAGGGCAGCAGGAGAAGCTGAGTCAAAATTTTGCAGCCAGGTTTCTGTTATGGCGAGTATGTTCAAGCCATGAGAGATGAAGAGGTCATGTACAGATGTTAGCTTGTTACAGATGGAGCGGGCGTTCCAAAGGGCACATGAGATTGGTGGGGTGCTTTGAGGAAGCAGGGGGATAGAAATTAAACTGAGTGGATTGCGGTGGTTGCCAGAGGGGGAGGGGTATTGGATATGTGGCTTGCATTTGGAAAATGGTGGACCAGGATTAGGAGAAATGTCACCTGAGACTAGGAGAAGGAGGAGGGTGAGGAAGGCAAGGTGGGAGTGGGATGTGCATGAGCGCACGTGTCTAGTGGCCCTGGTGTTTATGTCAGCATGTGGGTGCAGCAACTGCAGGAGATGATGGGTGCCATAGTAGGGAGAGGGTAGGAGTGAGGGTGATATGTGCATGCTACAGGGAAGAGAGGAGGGGTAGAGTAAAGATAATTTGAGGATAGAAGACACCAATGTGAGAAGGAAGAGAATAAGGAGCATGTTAGTGGATAGAGAGTGGGAAACTAACCTAATATAAAATAAAATTTCAAAGTTGGTTTGCTTGTCGTCTTGCAGAGTGGAGCAGAGTTCCTGTTGTTCATGCAGCTTTAGTTATCCTGCTTTCGTTAAACTGCGTCGGTGAAACTGCGCATCACTCGTGACAGAGCCACTCAGGAAAGAGCCATGATGTCTGCGCCATGCCCCTGTCTGCGCCACCCCATAAGCTGCCATAAATTTATAGACAGCCTAAGCTGGGATGCATTTCTCAGTTGGTCATTATTGGGTCTGATGTGAGACACCTGAATATGGGGAGGAGATGGCCAGGGCCAGGCCAGACACAGGCTAGGGTCGTAAAGCTAATTACCTCTCTTGATCACTCAAGCCACATGGAGTTGAGAATCAATCACCAGTAATATTGCTATTGCAGTGTGTTTGTTATAGAGCTAGCAGTAAATATGGAAGTTTAAAGATATGGCAGCAGGAGACAATTACCAAAAATATTAATAGCAGACTCAGCAAAGTCAGTTCAGTAGGGATGTACAGTTGAATAGGAGATAGGAGACAATTACCTGTAAAAGAGCAGAGAAGACATGAACAGAATTGATAACTGCGTCGGTGAAACTGCGCATCACTCGTGACAGAGCCACTCAGGAAAGAGCCATGATGTCTGCGCCATGCCCCTGTCTGCGCCACCCCATAAGCTGCCATAAATTTATAGACAGCCTAAGCTGGGATGCATTTCTCAGTTGGTCATTATTGGGTCTGATGTGAGACACCTGAATATGGGGAGGAGATGGCCAGGGCCAGGCCAGACACAGGCTAGGGTCGTAAAGCTAATTACCTCTCTTGATCACTCAAGCCACATGGAGTTGAGAATCAATCACCAGTAATATTGCTATTGCAGTGTGTTTGTTATAGAGCTAGCAGTAAATATGGAAGTTTAAAGATATGGCAGCAGGAGACAATTACCAAAAATTTTAATAGCAGACTCAGCAAAGTCAGTTCAGTAGGGATGTACAGTTGAATAGGAGATAGGAGACAATTACCTGTAAAAGAGCAGAGAAGACATGATCAGAATTGATAACTGCGTCGGTGAAACTGCGCATCACTCGTGACAGAGCCACTCAGGAAAGAGCCATGATGTCTGCGCCATGCCCCTGTCTGCGCCACCCCATAAGCTGCCATAAATTTATAGACAGCCTAAGCTGGGATGCATTTCTCAGTTGGTCATTATTGGGTCTGATGTGAGACACCTGAATATGGGGAGGAGATGGCCAGGGCCAGGCCAGACACAGGCTAGGGTCGTAAAGCTAATTACCTCTCTTGATCACTCAAGCCACATGGAGTTGAGAATCAATCACCAGTAATATTGCTATTGCAGTGTGTTTGTTATAGAGCTAGCAGTAAATATGGAAGTTTAAAGATATGGCAGCAGGAGACAATTACCAAAAATTTTAATAGCAGACTCAGCAAAGTCAGTTCAGTAGGGATGTACAGTTGAATAGGAGATAGGAGACAATTACCTGTAAAAGAGCAGAGAAGACATGATCAGAATTGATAACTGCGTCGGTGAAACTGCGCATCACTCGTGACAGAGCCACTCAGGAAAGAGCCATGATGTCTGCGCCATGCCCCTGTCTGCGCCACCCCATAAGCTGCCATAAATTTATAGACAGCCTAAGCTGGGATGCATTTCTCAGTTGGTCATTATTGGGTCTGATGTGAGACACCTGAATATGGGGAGGAGATGGCCAGGGCCAGGCCAGACACAGGCTAGGGTCGTAAAGCTAATTACCTCTCTTGATCACTCAAGCCACATGGAGTTGAGAATCAATCACCAGTAATATTGCTATTGCAGTGTGTTTGTTATAGAGCTAGCAGTAAATATGGAAGTTTAAAGATATGGCAGCAGGAGACAATTACCAAAAATATTAATAGCAGACTCAGCAAAGTCAGTTCAGTAGGGATGTACAGTTGATAGGAGATAGGAGACAATTACCTGTAAAAGAGCAGAGAAGACATGATCAGAATTGATAACTGCGTCGGTGAAACTGCGCATCACTCGTGACAGAGCCACTCAGGAAAGAGCCATGATGTCTGCGCCATGCCCCTGTCTGCGCCACCCCATAAGCTGCCATAAATTTATAGACAGCCTAAGCTGGGATGCATTTCTCAGTTGGTCATTATTGGGTCTGATGTGAGACACCTGAATATGGGGAGGAGATGGCCAGGGCCAGGCCAGACACAGGCTAGGGTCGTAAAGCTAATTACCTCTCTTGATCACTCAAGCCACATGGAGTTGAGAATCAATCACCAGTAATATTGCTATTGCAGTGTGTTTGTTATAGAGCTAGCAGTAAATATGGAAGTTTAAAGATATGGCAGCAGGAGACAATTACCAAAAATATTAATAGCAGACTCAGCAAAGTCAGTTCAGTAGGGATGTACAGTTGAATAGGAGATAGGAGACAATTACCTGTAAAAGAGCAGAGAAGACATGATCAGAATTGATAACTGCGTCGGTGAAACTGCGCATCACTCGTGACAGAGCCACTCAGGAAAGAGCCATGATGTCTGCACCATGCCCCTGTCTGCGCCACCCCATAAGCTGCCATAAATTTATAGACAGCCTAAGCTGGGATGCATTTCTCAGTTGGTCATTATTGGCTCTGATGTGAGACACCTGAATATGGGGAGGAGATGGCCAGGGCCAGGCCAGACACAGGCTAGGGTCGTAAAGCTAATTACCTCTCTTGATCACTCAAGCCACATGGAGTTGAGAATCAATCACCAGTAATATTGCTATTGCAGTGTGTTTGTTATAGAGCTAGCAGTAAATATGGAAGTTTAAAGATATGGCAGCAGGAGACAATTACCAAAAATATTAATAGCAGACTCAGCAAAGTCAGTTCAGTAGGGATGTACAGTTGATAGGAGATAGGAGACAATTACCTGTAAAAGAGCAGAGAAGACATGATCAGAATTGATAACTGCGTCGGTGAAACTGCGCATCACTCGTGACAGAGCCACTCAGGAAAGAGCCATGATGTCTGCGCCATGCCCCTGTCTGCGCCACCCCATAAGCTGCCATAAATTTATAGACAGCCTAAGCTGGGATGCATTTCTCAGTTGGTCATTATTGGGTCTGATGTGAGACACCTGAATATGGGGAGGAGATGGCCAGGGCCAGGCCAGACACAGGCTAGGGTCGTAAAGCTAATTACCTCTCTTGATCACTCAAGCCACATGGAGTTGAGAATCAATCACCAGTAATATTGCTATTGCAGTGTGTTTGTTATAGAGCTAGCAGTAAATATGGAAGTTTAAAGATATGGCAGCAGGAGACAATTACCAAAAATATTAATAGCAGACTCAGCAAAGTCAGTTCAGTAGGGATGTACAGTTGAATAGGAGATAGGAGACAATTACCTGTAAAAGAGCAGAGAAGACATGATCAGAATTGATAACTGCGTCGGTGAAACTGCGCATCACTCGTGACAGAGCCACTCAGGAAAGAGCCATGATGTCTGCGCCATGCCCCTGTCTGCGCCACCCCATAAGCTGCCATAAATTTATAGACAGCCCAAGCTGGGATGCATTTCTCAGTTGGTCATTATTGGGTCTGATGTGAGACACCTGAATATGGGGAGGAGATGGCCAGGGCCAGGCCAGACACAGGCTAGGGTCGTAAAGCTAATTACCTCTCTTGATCACTCAAGCCACATGGAGTTGAGAATCAATCACCAGTAATATTGCTATTGCAGTGTGTTTGTTATAGAGCTAGCAGTAAATATGGAAGTTTAAAGATATGGCAGCAGGAGACAATTACCAAAAATATTAATAGCAGACTCAGCAAAGTCAGTTCAGTAGGGATGTACAGTTGAATAGGAGATAGGAGACAATTACCTGTAAAAGAGCAGAGAAGACATGATCAGAATTGATAACTGCGTCGGTGAAACTACGCATCACTCGTGACAGAGCCACTCAGGAAAGAGCCATGATGTCTGCGCCATGCCCCTGTCTGCGCCACCCCATAAGCTGCCATAAATTTATAGACAGCCTAAGCTGGGATGCATTTCTCAGTTGGTCATTATTGGGTCTGATGTGAGACACCTGAATATGGGGAGGAGATGGCCAGGGCCAGGCCAGACACAGGCTAGGGTCGTAAAGCTAATTACCTCTCTTGATCACTCAAGCCACATGGAGTTGAGAATCAATCACCAGTAATATTGCTATTGCAGTGTGTTTGTTATAGAGCTAGCAGTAAATATGGAAGTTTAAAGATATGGCAGCAGGAGACAATTACCAAAAATATTAATAGCAGACTCAGCAAAGTCAGTTCAGTAGGGATGTACAGTTGAATAGGAGATAGGAGACAATTACCTGTAAAAGAGCAGAGAAGACATGATCAGAATTGATAACTGCGTCGGTGAAACTGCGCATCACTCGTGACAGAGCCACTCAGGAAAGAGCCATGATGTCTGCGCCATGCCCCTGTCTGCGCCACCCCATAAGCTGCCATAAATTTATAGACAGCCTAAGCTGGGATGCATTTCTCAGTTGGTCATTATTGGGTCTGATGTGAGACACCTGAATATGGGGAGGAGATGGCCAGGGCCAGGCCAGACACAGGCTAGGGTCGTAAAGCTAATTACCTCTCTTGATCACTCAAGCCACATGGAGTTGAGAATCAATCACCAGTAATATTGCTATTGCAGTGTGTTTGTTATAGAGCTAGCAGTAAATATGGAAGTTTAAAGATATGGCAGCAGGAGACAATTACCAAAAATATTAATAGCAGACTCAGCAAAGTCAGTTCAGTAGGGATGTACAGTTGAATAGGAGATAGGAGACAATTACCTGTAAAAGAGCAGAGAAGACATGATCAGAATTGATAACTGCGTCGGTGAAACTGCGCATCACTCGTGACAGAGCCACTCAGGAAAGAGCCATGATGTCTGCGCCATGCCCCTGTCTGCGCCACCCCATAAGCTGCCATAAATTTATAGACAGCCTAAGCTGGGATGCATTTCTCAGTTGGTCATTATTGGGTCTGATGTGAGACACCTGAATATGGGGAGGAGATGGCCAGGGCCAGGCCAGACACAGGCTAGGGTCGTAAAGCTAATTACCTCTCTTGATCACTCAAGCCACATGGAGTTGAGAATCAATCACCAGTAATATTGCTATTGCAGTGTGTTTGTTATAGAGCTAGCAGTAAATATGGAAGTTTAAAGATATGGCAGCAGGAGACAATTACCAAAAATATTAATAGCAGACTCAGCAAAGTCAGTTCAGTAGGGATGTACAGTTGATAGGAGATAGGAGACAATTAACTGTAAAAGAGCAGAGAAGACATGATCAGAATTGATAACTGCGTCGGTGAAACTGCGCATCACTCGTGACAGAGCCACTCAGGAAAGAGCCATGATGTCTGCGCCATGCCCCTGTCTGCGCCACCCCATAAGCTGCCATAAATTTATAGACAGCCTAAGCTGGGATGCATTTCTCAGTTGGTCATTATTGGGTCTGATGTGAGACACCTGAATATGGGGAGGAGATGGCCAGGGCCAGGCCAGACACAGGCTAGGGTCGTAAAGCTAATTACCTCTCTTGATCACTCAAGCCACATGGAGTTGAGAATCAATCACCAGTAATATTGCTATTGCAGTGTGTTTGTTATAGAGCTAGCAGTAAATATGGAAGTTTAAAGATATGGCAGCAGGAGACAATTACCAAAAATATTAATAGCAGACTCAGCAAAGTCAGTTCAGTAGGGATGTACAGTTGAATAGGAGATAGGAGACAATTACCAAAAATATTAATAGCAGACTCAGCAAAGTCAGTTCAGTAGGGATATACAGTTGAATAGGAGATAGGAGACAATTACCAAAAATATTAATAGCAGACTCAGCAAAGTCAGTTCAGTAGGGATGTACAGTTGAATAGGAGATAGGAGACAATTACCAAAAATATTAATAGCAGACTCAGCAAAGTCAGTTCAGTAGGGATGTACAGTTGAATAGGAGATAGGAGACAATTACCAAAAATATTAATAGCAGACTCAGCAAAGTCAGTTCAGTAGGGATGTACAGTTGAATAGGAGATAGGAGACAATTACCTGTAAAAGAGCAGAGAAGACATGATCAGAATTGATAACTGCGTCGGTGAAACTGCGCATCACTCGTGACAGAGCCACTCAGGAAAGAGCCATGATGTCTGCGCCATGCCCCTGTCTGCGCCACCCCATAAGCTGCCATAAATTTATAGACAGCCTAAGCTGGGATGCATTTCTCAGTTGGTCATTATTGGGTCTGATGTGAGACACCTGAATATGGGGAGGAGATGGCCAGGGCCAGGCCAGACACAGGCTAGGGTCGTAAAGCTAATTACCTCTCTTGATCACTCAAGCCACATGGAGTTGAGAATCAATCACCAGTAATATTGCTATTGCAGTGTGTTTGTTATAGAGCTAGCAGTAAATATGGAAGTTTAAAGATATGGCAGCAGGAGACAATTACCAAAAATATTAATAGCAGACTCAGCAAAGTCAGTTCAGTAGGGATGTACAGTTGAATAGGAGATAGGAGACAATTACCTGTAAAAGAGCAGAGAAGACATGATCAGAATTGATAACTGCGTCGGTGAAACTGCGCATCACTAGTGACAGAGCCACTCAGGAAAGAGCCATGATGTCTGCGCCATGCCCCTGTCTGCGCCACCCCATAAGCTGCCATAAATTTATAGACAGCCTAAGCTGGGATGCATTTCTCAGTTGGTCATTATTGGGTCTGATGTGAGACACCTGAATATGGGGAGGAGATGGCCAGGGCCAGGCCAGACACAGGCTAGGGTCGTAAAGCTAATTACCTCTCTTGATCACTCAAGCCACATGGAGTTGAGAATCAATCACCAGTAATATTGCTATTGCAGTGTGTTTGTTATAGAGCTAGCAGTAAATATGGAAGTTTAAAGATATGGCAGCAGGAGACAATTACCAAAAATATTAATAGCAGACTCAGCAAAGTCAGTTCAGTAGGGATGTACAGTTGAATAGGAGATAGGAGACAATTACCAAAAATATTAATAGCAGACTCAGCAAAGTCAGTTCAGTAGGGATGTACAGTTGAATAGGAGATAGGAGACAATTACCAAAAATATTAATAGCAGACTCAGCAAAGTCAGTTCAGTAGGGATGTACAGTTGAATAGGAGATAGGAGACAATTACCAAAAATATTAATAGCAGACTCAGCAAAGTCAGTTCAGTAGGGATGTACAGTTGAATAGGAGATAGGAGACAATTACCAAAAATATTAATAGCAGACTCAGCAAAGTCAGTTCAGTAGGGATGTACAGTTGAATAGGAGATAGGAGACAATTACCAAAAATATTAATAGCAGACTCAGCAAAGTCAGTTCAGTAGGGATGTACAGTTGAATAGGAGATAGGAGACAATTACCAAAAATATTAATAGCAGACTCAGCAAAGTCAGTTCAGTAGGGATGTACAGTTGAATAGGAGATAGGAGACAATTACCAAAAATATTAATAGCAGACTCAGCAAAGTCAGTTCAGTAGGGATGTACAGTTGAATAGGAGATAGGAGACAATTACCAAAAATATTAATAGCAGACTCAGCAAAGTCAGTTCAGTAGGGATGTACAGTTGAATAGGAGATAGGAGACAATTACCTGTAAAAGAGCAGAGAAGACATGATCAGAATTGATAACTGCGTCGGTGAAACTGCGCATCACTCGTGACAGAGCCACTCAGGAAAGAGCCATGATGTCTGCGCCATGCCCCTGTCTGCGCCACCCCATAAGCTGCCATAAATTTATAGACAGCCTAAGCTGGGATGCATTTCTCAGTTGGTCATTATTGGGCATTCATGGTTCCCTCAATGAACTGTAGCTCCCCTGTGTCGGCAGTACTCATGCAGCCCCAGACCATGACACTCCCACCACCATGCTTGACTTTAGGCAAGACACACTTGTCTTTGTACTCCTCCCCTGGTTGCCTCCACACACGCTTGACACCATCTGAACCAAATAAGTTTATCTTGGTTTCATCAGACCAGAGGACATGGTTCCAGTAATCCATGTCCTTAGTCTGCTTGTCTTCAGCAAACAGAGGTTGTCTTTGGGAAATAGACGTATGAGTGCTGCCAGCATTGCTGCAAAGGTTGAAGGGGTGGGGGAGCAGCCTGTCAGTACTCAGGCCATACGTCGCATACTGCATCAAATTGGTCTGTATGGCTGATGCCCCAGAAGGAAGCCTCTTCTAAAGATGATACACAAGAAAGCCCGCAAACAGTTTGCTGACTAAGGGTCCAGTGGTCTGATGAGACAAAGATAAACTTATTTGGTTCAGATGGTGTCAAGCGTGTGTGGCGGCAACCAGGTGAGGAATACAGTCAAGCATGGTGGTGGGAGTATCATGGTCTGGGGCTGCATAAATGCGGCCGCCACTGGTGGCCTACAGTTCATTGAGGGAACCATGAATGCCAACATGTACGGTGACAAACTGAAGCAGAGGATGATCCCCTCCCTTCAGGGACTGGGCCGCAGGGCAGTATTACAAAATGATAACGACCCCAAACACACCTCCAAGATGACCACTGCCTTGCTAAAGAAGCTGAGGGTAAAGGTGATCGACTGGCCAAGCATGTCTCCAGACTTAAACCCTATTGAGCATCTATGGGGCATCCTCAAATGGAAGGTGGAGGAGCGCAAGGTCTCTAACAACCACCAGCTCCGTGATGTCGTCATGGAGGAGTGGAAAAGGACTCCAGTGGCAACTTGTGAAGCTCTGGTGAACTCCATGCCCAAGGTTAAAGCAGTGCTGGAAAATAATGGTGGCCACACAAAATATTGACAATTTGGGCCCAATTTGGACATTTTTACTTAGGGGTGTACTCACTATTGTTGCCAGCGGTTTAGACATTAATAACTGTGTGTTGAGTTATTTTGAGGGGAGAGCAAATTGACACTGTTATACAAGCTGTACATTCACTACTTTACATTGTAGTCATTTCTTCAGTGTTTTCACATGAAAAGATATAAAAAATTTCTACAAAAATGTGAGGGGTGTACTCACTTTTGTGAGATACTGTATATATGGTCACACTCTCTTTGTGGAATGTCAGCTGGTACACAAAATTCTCCCTGCCTGATAATGCAGCTTTCACCACATATAGCAATTCCTCAAAAAGACATATGAAGACCATCTAGTGCTCCCTATATAATTTAAAGTTTATTCATCTCAAAAATATAATTCACAAAAACAGAACTTTGAAGTTAATG
The DNA here is from genome assembly GCF_042186555.1 of Aquarana catesbeiana. Taxonomy (NCBI): domain Eukaryota; kingdom Metazoa; phylum Chordata; class Amphibia; order Anura; family Ranidae; genus Aquarana; species Aquarana catesbeiana. The sequence continues at coordinate 151,058,795 of NC_133332.1, read as the reverse complement.
GCACTTGTGCATTCACTCCACCACCTTGCCTCACTGCAATTACTGGAGCCATGTAGTTCACCTTACGGCTTTGCTGAAAATTCCTCCAAGTAGCATTCTAATGTCATGGACCAACTGTCAGGGCTGGGCTCAGCTCTCCCTTCTCAGAGCTCAGGCTGCTCAGCTGTCGGTTAATTGCCAGCACTCATCATTTCACAGTGACTCACCTGGTGATCATATCCTGCTCGTTAACAAGCCCTGCTGGTTATTTAAGCTGCCTGGATTAGATCTCCTGTGCCTTTGGCTTGATCAACATATCTAGAGACTCTCTGCTGGTTTCCTGTTGAAGACTTGCCTGGCTGACGTCCCTTCTGATTCCTGATCCTGTCTGCTGCTCTGACTACACTGATCTCTGGCTCCCTGATTTCCTGTCTTGTTCTGACTACCCGATTTGGTTACCGAACCCTGGCTATGTTTTGACTACGTTTACTATTTGTACCATTTTTACCACTATAATAAATGATGTAATTTTTACTGCATTTCTGTCTCCATCTGATTCATGGTTCCTGACACCAACCCTGCTTGATGCGTTGCATCCCAGTGTGATGTTCTCAGAGGCTAAGGATCAATCAGCAACTACATGCAACAGCAACCTCTGAAGTAACCTTCTCAAATGTCGGAGCACAAACCTCTCTGTGTAGATGCAGCGATCTTGGTAGAGGCAGGGCAAATTATTTCTGATGGCTGAACCTCAAGCAAGAACAACAGTGAGCAACAAAGCAGTGACATCACTGAGCTTCACTCCAGATCTCCTAAGACTAGCAGTCAGAGGCAACAGTGCCTTATATCTCACACTGCAGATATATAGCTATGAGACTGTAGGCAAAGGAGTGCCCAGGCACCTCTTTATACCAGAAAGTGCACTGCTATTCTTCTGGCCTCCATACTTTCTGACCACTAATCCAGAACAAGCATGCAGCAAGTAAAGTCAGATGACCTGATATACTTACTTGTCTTGGACAAGTAAGTATATCAGTGACTCGTTGAAGCTATGAGATCAGCAAGATAGCCATGCAACTAGCATTTTTCAAAAAGGGCCCAACAGTAATGGGGCGTACACATGGTCGGACTTTTCATCTACAAAAGTCCGACGGACGCCGACGGACCAAAGCCGGCTGACAATCCGATCGTGTGTGGGCTTCCCCGGACATTCAGCAGACATTTCCAGCCGCAAATCTGACGGACTTTAGATTTGAAACATGCTTCAAATCTTTACGTCGTAACTACGCCGGACCCAGAAATCCGCTCGTCTGTATGCTAGTCCGACGGACAAAAACCCAAGGTAGGGCAGCTATTGGCTACTGGCTATCAACTTCCTTATTTTAGTCTGGTGTACGTCATCATGTACGAATCCGTCGGACTTTTGTGTGATCGTATGTAGGCAAGTCCGTTCGTTAGAAAGTCTGCCGCAAGTCCGCCGCAAGTCCGCCAAAAGTCAGTCGAAAGTCTGTTGGACAGGCTGTCGGACTTTTGTAGCCGAAAAGTCCGACCGTATGTACGTGGCATAACAGGCTACATATTTCTCTCAATACAGGTTTCCTTTAATGAGAAGAGTGAGAACATTATATTATAAAACATTACCATCTATCTCTAGAAAAGGGTCACCATAAGGGGTCCACTATAATAAAACACTGATATGTCTCTTTAAGAAAGTAACAAAGCCATTACAGACACAATTATAGCTAGCATATGTGAACAACATGTTTCCATGGTATTTAAAAAAATCTAAATAATCTCAAAATAAGATATAAACCTAACCTAAGCTGTCAGACAAATAATTTCTGTTAGATCTTAACCACTTCTGGACCGCCGCACGCTAATATACGTCCTAACTTTGAAGAGGAATATTGTTGTTATGGCAGAAGCTAGCTGCCATAACCCAGGTATCCTCTTCTTCGGCCGTCGGTCCGGTTTCTGATAATGGTGGTCTCTGCGGTGGATTCACTGCAAGATTACTTTTATCGGCAGCGGGAGAGGAGCCCCCTCCGGGTGCCCTCCACCACTTACCGGAGCTGTCGATAGAAGCGACCAGATCCTCTTCCTTGCTGGGTATGGAGATAAGTGAGGGGAAGATGGCCCCCACCCGTCTCCATACCATTGCAGGGCGGAAGCGACATCAAAACGTCACTTCCGCCCATAGCTCTTAAAGGGCCTTTTTTTTTTTTAAATGACACATTTTTATTTTATTTTTTATTGCATTTTAGTGTAAATATAAGATCTGAAGTCTTTTTGACCCCAGATCTCATATTTAAGAGGTCCTGTCATACTTTTTTTCTATTACAAGGGATGTTTACATTCCTTGTAATAGGAATAAAAGTGACACTTTTTTTTAAAGAACAGTGTAAAAATAAAAAATAAAAGGTAAAATAAATAAGGAAAAACAACATTTTTTTTGCTCATACGTGAGCAGCACCCGCATATGAAAACGGTGTTCAAATCACACATGTGAGGTATCGCCACGATCAGTAGAGCGAGAGCAATAATTCTAGCCCTAGACCTCCTCTGTATCTCAAAATATGCAACCTGTAGAATTTTTTTAAACGTCGCCTATGGAGATTTTTAAGGGTAAAGGTTTGTCACCATTTCATGAGCGGGCGCAATTTTGAAGCGTGACTTGTTGGGTATAAATTTACTCTGCGTAACATTATCTTTCACAATATAAAAAAAATTGGGCTAACTTTACTGTTGTCTTATTTTTTAATTCAAAAAAGTTTATATTTTCCAAAAAAGTGCGCTTGTAAGACCGCTGCGCAAATACGGTGTGACAGAAAGTATTGCAACGACCACCATTTTATTCTCTACGGTGTTAGAAAAAATATGTATGATGTTGAGTAATTTTCTAGCAAAAAAAAACTGTTTTAAACTTGTAAAAAAAGAGGCTCAGTCCTTAAGTGGATAAATTCCTCAGTTTTGCAATTGTAACATCTTCAAATAAACAATCTTATCTCTTATTCACTATTCTGGTCTAAAGGTTACCTTACAAATTTAATGTATCAAATGTTAACAGTGATCTATCCGATCACACTCCTACAAGTACATTTTTCTTTAATCTGTCTGTCACTTAATTATATTGATCTTTGCCTTCTGACTAGAATGGAACAGAATAGGTAAATAGATGTACAAATGGAAGATCAGGAAATCGTTAATTAACAGCTAATGTTATATTACTGCTGTACAATTAATTAGCAGAAAACATGATAGTGAATTATGAGAATAAAAGCTAATAGCCATTCAATTTCAAACCATGTATCTATACTGTATTAGCTCTCACTAGCTGCTTAAGACACAATTGTGTTGTATCTTAACACTCGCCAAGTGTAATGTATTCTATCTTGTATTTTTTCCTTGTGAAATCAATAGGAGGCAGACATTTCCCAAGGTGAAAATATAGATTAAAGTGGAACACACAGTTCAGGAGATCTTATACTTACAATTTTAACGCCTTAGTGGCTTTAGGTGTCAGAAATGTGATCCAGATGTAACTGATGCAGGACTTTTATAGACCAAAAGCACCAAGAAAAAAATCTTTGCAACATCTTTTATGCTTGTGCATTGGTTTGTAGATTATATGTCTGATAAACATCAGGACACAATGTAGGACGGCTGCAGAGCTAGAATGACATGGCTTTGGAGCAGTTGGATAACACAATACCCAATTCACCCATATTGATTTTTTCACATAAGTGCTTGTATAGAACGTCACATGCTGCTTAGATTATTCTAGCCAGCGCCTGAGTCACAATAAGCCCTGGAAGGGAAAGGTTCCCAGCTGCATAAACAACGACAGCCTGCTCACTGATATCATACAAGGAGAACTCAGCTGTAATAACCTTGACGGAAAATGTTTCAACGTAGCTACATCGAAATCTCAAGTATGCCTTGTGCACCCTTGGTGTATGTTTGTAAGCAGTCCTTAAAGTGAATTGGTGGCCTGGAAATAAGCGCTCAGAGGCACAGCAGTTCACCCATCCGATAGAGAAACTTTTTTTTCCTGTTACTGTATTGTTCATATTAATAGTACAATGTAGTAATTTCATTATGGATGCAGCTGCCGTGGAAAAGTATGGATAATGTACAGACAAAGAGAAATAGTTCCAGACTCTATATACCTCTCTACCCTAGGGATTTGAAGAGCAGGGAAACCACTGATTTTTACTTATTACTTAACAATGGCAATATATATATATATATATATATATTTATGGGTGGAGCCCTATGTCCGATATGGACATAGATAACATTGTAGTTAACATAAAACTTACCATCGGAAATAGACCTGGAAGTGTGGACTTACCATATGAAATGGACCTGAAAGTGTGCCTTGGTCTGCTGGTCGGTATGCCAGAATAAGGGGGCATACCCTAGTTTAAGAAATGATTATTCTGTAGAGAGAAATGAATGAAATGAATGAATGAAATGAATGCCTTGAAATGGGGATGGGAGGGTGGGTATCGCGCACAGGAAACCGACAAGCACCACAGGTGAGCGGGCTGCTTAAATACCCCCCGGGCTCCTCCCATAAATTCAGGCCACCATACTGGCCTTCCTACTTATGGGTGGAGCCCTATGTCCGATATGGACATAGATAACATTGTAGTTAACATAAAACTTACCATCGGAAATAGACCTGGAAGTGTGGACTTACCATATGAAATGGACCTGAAAGTGTGCCTTGGTCTGCTGGTCGGTATGCCAGAATAAGGGGCAAAAACATTCAGGTAGGGGTGTGGTTTTATTAGTTCTGGCTTTATTTATTTGAGTAAGTTTGGTGAATGCTTGTGCCGTTTCCACCTAAGGAGTGGGGACGTACCGGGCGAGGTAGGCAGAGTTTCACCTGCTAAGTCTCTTGGTGACGTGGTCTGGGACCCGTGCCGACATGCTGCCAAGGCTGCCCCAATACTAAAGAGTGACTGGAGTGCTGACTGGGGTCGAGGTGTAGGCAGCGTAGAAGAACCCCAGGTGTTTGATGAACTGGCAGGCACTCGAGGGTTGGCCGAAAGGTAATAGGGGACTAGAGTTTGAGTGTTCCGGTAGGAGTGACAGTAGGCGGTCGAGTATGGTTACTGGCCACCGGACGTTGTTTACTTTATGGAGATGGATGTCTATCCTGGAGCTTGATTGCTGGGTTTTGGACACTGCAGGGTGGAGGATGAAATGGTGTTGGCAGCGAGCCAACTACACAGAACTTGGCCTGCGGGATTGCTGTGGGTGAACTCGCTGGGCCGCCAGAACCCGTGATAGGCCAAGTAAATGGCTGCTTGTATGACCAAACTGGGGAGAAGGCCCAATAGTGTACTGGTTAATATAGTAGACCTGTCCCAGAAGATGGCAGCCTGGAACGAACATGCAGTGGACATTAAACTGGTGTTGCCAAGATAATTACACCAGCATGCGCAGGAAGGACATCACAGAGCGATGCGGACCTGGCTTCATTAAGAGGCTCGCCTCGGACCGGATGTCGGTGGCAAGCCATGGCCTGTCCTGTCCAGTTAAGACCCTGGAGTTAATCGGTTGCCATGACCGGGTGTAACTTGAAGAGGGAGGAAGTCCGGGTAAACCCGGGGTTTTAGGAGTGTCTCTGGGGGCCATGTACTTGTAAACCGATGATGGCCAAAAATTGCCGCGATGCCTGTGGTGGCTGTGGCATCTGTCGCTACCTGGGGTGACAAGGGCGACGTAGGTGATAAGACCCTAGAGTTAAGGTATAATGATTGATACACCGATCCACGTAGTACGGGACCTTCCGACATTGATAGGTCCACATTCTTAGGAAAGACTGCAGCTACTTGTTAGTACACACCCGTGTATGGGTGAAGTCTTGGGGAACTAACCTGATACGGGTCAGTTTGTCAAGGGGGAGGCTGGCCTGCATGGTATTCGTTAATTCGGAGGAGGTTATTGTAGACCTCGGTTCCGGATTATTGAGTTTTTTGAGACTACAAGCTGAAGGACATAAAGGTATTACCAGCGAGTCAAGTTGTGTCTACGTAGTACCTGGCTGCCTGTGCCAGTAAAGTGAATTTGTTAGGCCGTAGAAAACCACAGAGGGCCAGGTAGATGGCTGCTTGTATGACTAGACTGGGGAATGTCTGAGGTTTTGACATGTCCCTGAAGATGGCTGTTGTGATGGGCAAGCGTTGGCCATTTAGCTATGGGCTGATGCTTCTGGACGCCATATAGAAAGGATCCTACTGTATGAGCCGTAAACACGGATGACTCTCTGGGGTCCTGTGAGGGCAAGAAATGCTGGATGTTGGCTAGGTATAGCCTGATGATGTTATGAGGAGCCAGCTGTGTGTGGCAATACGATACCTGGTGCGGGGATGGAACCTGAACTCAACTGACCTAAGCGAGAAATGACACAGAAATTGATGAGTGGCTCGTATGAAATGCCACTGGAGACAAGTGGCCGATTAAGTGCCACAGAAGAATGATGTGTGACTGATTGTGTGCCACTGGAAATGTGTACTGATTGCAAGAAGTCATGCTGAGATGCGAGCCCTGCAATGATTGCAAGAGTTGTGCTTAAATACGTGTTTGCAACAATTGCCAGGGAGTTTGTGTCAATGGTGATGTGTTTGCCGTGACTGCGGGAAGTCCGTATTACTGCATGTGCTTGCACGGGCTGCAAGGAGTTATACTTGGATGCTTGTCTGCAACAATTATAAAGTTGTGACTGGATGCGTGCTTGCAATGATTGCAAGAAGTTATGCTTGGATGCATGCTTGCAACGTTTGCAAGAAGTTATGCTAAGATGCATGTCTTGTAATGATTGTAAGATTTGTGCTTGAATGTGTGCTTGCAACGATTGCAAGGGGGTTTCTGTCGGTGGATATGTGTTTGTAGTGGCTGTGAAAAGTTCGTATTGCTGCATGTGCTTGCAAGACTGCAAGGGTTTAAGCTTGGATGCGTACTCGCAACGACTGCAAGAAGTTATGCTTGAATGCATGCCTGCAACGTTTGCAAGAAGTTTTATGATTGGATGCGTGTTTGAAATGATAGCAAGAATTTGTGCTTGGATGTGTGCTTGCAACGATTGCAAGACGTTCTGTTTGGATGCGTACTTGCAATGATTGCAAGAAGTCATGGGATGTGTGCTTGCAACAATAGCAAGAAGTTATGTTTCGATGTGTGCTTGCAATGAAATGCAAGAAGTGTTTGGATGCGTATTTGTGACGATTGCAAAAAGTTATACTTGGATGTGCTGTGACTATGAGGGGGTATAGTAGCGAGGCGAAGGTTTCAACGAATGAATCGGGACCATGACTGAGCTTCGAAGGAAGACGGGGTGTGGCCCCCCCCTTTTTTTTTTTTTTTGACTGACCTAGAGGAAATGACAGATGAGAACCGGTGGAGGGTTTGACTACCTGGTTTGAAAGGTAAATTGTAACATGTTTAAGCGACAGGTGCATGGCATTAAATAAATGAGTGAACTGTTTGTGCCATGACAGAGGCACGAATCGGTGTGCCATGACTGCGCCAATGAGGCCGCGCCAACTGGGGCTTGCCAGGATGAATCGATGTCTGACGGATGCCCTGAACTTGAATCGGGGCGCGGCATGCGACAACGAAATAAATGAAATGTTTGCCTTAGAGTGAAATGAATGAAAAAGTTTCGCCATGACAGAGGCACGAATCGGTCGTGCCGCAGCTGCAACTGACAGCGACCCGGACTCTGGAGCATGTACTGAAATGAGGCAAAAGAAACGCTGGTGCATGCCGGAGTACATTGGTGCATCACGGATGCGACTGGATTTGAATTGGAGTGTGGTATGTAACCGTGAAATGTTTGCCCTGGCAAAGGCACGAATTGGTTATGCCGCAACTGATAGCTAACCAAGTTCTGATGCAGGTGTTGGCTGAGGCCCAAGCGTTTTATTTATACTACTTAATTTATATATGTATATATATATATATATATATATATATATATATATATATATATATATATATATATATATATACACATATATGTTTTTTTTTTTTTTGTATATATATATATATATATATATATATATATATATATATATATATATATATTTTTTTTTTTTTTTTTCGACTGCGACAAATGACGAGTCGGACTATGGAGTACGAATGAAATGAGGCCAAGACAACTGGGGCGCGCCGGGACGAATCGGTGCATCTCGGATGCTACTGTATTCGAATCGGGGCGCGGTACGTGACAGTGAGATGAGTGAAATGATGAAATGAATGAAATGATTTGTCATGGTAGAGGCACGTGCCATGACAGAGGCACGAGTCGATCATGTCGCGATTGCAACTGACAACGACCGGACTCCGGAGCATGTACTGAAATGTGGCCGAAAGTACCTGGGGCACGCCGGGACGAATCGTTGCATCATGGATGCGACTGGATTCGAATCGAAGCGTGATTCGTGACAGTTGAAATGATTCCCATGACAGAGGCACGAATCGGTGAGCCGCAAACTACGACTGACAATGAACCGGACTCTGGAGCATGTTCAGAAATGAGGCCGGGCCCTGGGGCACGCCGTAACGAATCGGTGCATCGAAGATGCGACTGGATTCGAACCGGAGCGCGGTAAGTGCAGGTGTAACATTTGTTGCCATGACAGAGGCGCAAATCCATCATGCCGCTATAGCGACTGACTGCGAATCGGACTCTGGAGCATGTACTGAAATGTGGCAAATACCTGGGGCACGCCGAGACGAATCGGTGCATTTCCATGCGACTGAATTCGTATCGGAGCGTGGTACGTGGCAATGAAATGATAACCATGACAGAGGTACGAATCGATGAGTCGAAAGCGACTAAAAATGACGTGACTCTGGAGCATGTACTGAAATGAGGCCGTAACTACTGGGGCACACCGGAGCGAATCGGTGCATCTTTAGGTGCGACTGGATTCGAATCGGAGCGCGGTATGTGACTGAAATGAGAAGTGATTCGAAATGGTTTGAAATGTTAGAAATGTATTTAGAAACGTTCAGAAATGAGAAATGATTGGTATCGAACTGACGTGATTCGATAAGATTTGCGAATCGCTATGGCTGTCTACTGACACATGTTTAACAACTTAGACATGCCTGAAATGAAGCGACGCCTGCGTCGCGGTGGTTTCTCAGATAACGCGAAATGGTAACATAACGATAGTACGAGTGATATACATTGCGGTACGTTCGTGAATTTTGCGAGTGATTCGTAAGTTTGATATCACGGTTTAGTGACATGCTATCTATAGTGCGTAAAACAAAAGTCCGACGGGACCCTACCTGCGACAGCCAAGCCAGACGCGTGGTACGAACGTACGACTCGGTAAACACGGGCTTCGAAACTCTCGAGCAGAGAAATTGCGAGTGCGGGAACTTGCACGATAAGAACTGCGGACGCTGGTATACGAATCGTCGGCCTAGTGACGTATATCGCGCACAGGAAACCGACAAGCACCACAGGTGAGCGGGCTGCTTAAATACCCCCCGGGCTCCTCCCATAAATTCAGGCCACCATACTGGCCTTCCTATATATATATATATATATATATATATATATATATATATATATATATATATATAAAGATTATTCTTGCTTAAAGTGTTACTAAAGGCTCATTTTTTTTCAAAAATGCGCTCCAGGCCCCTCCTCTTCGGTGGGTGCCCCCATGGAAAGCCCCTTTCCATGGGGGCACCCATGCGTGCTCGCTCCCAATCCTTCAAAGGAAAACTATAGTGGTTTTGTCAGCTTTATTATGTTTAGGTGTATACATTTATAATGAACTAGTTAATTCAATTATGTTCATTACTTGTATAACATCCATAATTAACAAATAAAAACTTTGAAAGGTTGCTACAGAACTGCTGGGATCGCTAAGATAGCCTAGCACTAGTTCTGCTCTTGACTACTTCTGCAGATTACAAAATTAGGATAGGCACTGTTTGTACTATGAAGTGAGGAGTGTTGTGTGTCTCTCCTTTAACTCTTCCAAGTATTATTGATTCTCCAAGACAGCACTGAGAAGAAAGCAACAATGACTTAGTTTTAAAAATGCATGGTGTATTTGATGATATGAAGAAATTTTAGACTGGTATTCCAAAATATTACACTATTCCAACTCAGGAACAGGACAGAATTATTAAAAACACTGACATGTGAAGTGTGTTTTTTTTTTCCATACTTAGATTTACCTAAACTCAATTTAAACTTTAAATATTACATTTAAAAAAAAAGTAGATTTCCCTGATGCATTTTTTGTCACAGGTCCTATTACATAGTTACGTAGTTAGTCAGGTTGAACAAAAAAAATAAATAAAACAATATACAATACCATATACACAATCCTATACCCAAAGTTAACTAGTTACATAGTAGGCGAAGTTGAAAAAAGACACAAGTCTGTCAAGTCCAACCTATGTGTTTGATTTTATGTCAGTATTACATTGTATATCCCTGTATGTTGTGGTCATTTAGGTGCTTATTTAATAGTTTTTTGTTTAATTATTAATGCTCCCTGCTGAAACCACTGCCTGTGGAAGAGAATTTCTACATCCTAACCGCTCTTACAGTAAAGAACTATTTACGCAGTTTAAGGTTAAACCGCCTTTCTTCTAGTTTTAGTGAATGGCTGCGTGTCTTATTAAATTCTCTTTCACGTAAAAGTTGTATCCCTATTGTGGGGTCACCAGTATTGTATTTGTACATTGAAATTATATCCCCTCTCCAGAGAGAACAAGTTCAGTGCTCGTAACCAATTTAATAGTAATTTCATTACTAAGGTCCTTCAGTCCCTTTATTAGTTTTGTTGCCCTTCTCTGGGCTCTCTCCAGTTCCAGCACATCCTTCCTGAGGACTGGTGCCCATAACTGGAGAGCATACTCCAGGTGCGGCCAGACCAGAGTCTTGTAGAGTGCGAGAAATATTGTTTTATCTCTGGAGTATAAAATATAATATATTGTTTTATCCCCTTTTAATGCATGCCAATATTCTGTACTAGCCCACCAAAGCACCCTGTCCCCATGTTGATGGGGACAAGGGCCTCATCCCCACAACCCTTGCCCTGTGGTTGTGGGGGTCTGCGCAATATTTTTTTTATTTCTGGGGGGAAACAATGCCATTTTTTTCAATGAGTTTTATCTATATTGCCGAGACCTGACAATTCATTACAGCCGCGATCAGTTTTAAATTATTTTTTTTCCTTTAGAAATGTAATTTTGCTTCGGTACTGTTCTAAACATGGGAAAACTGCGTCACTTTACAGGCATACTATAGACACCCCCCAGGCATGATATTTAAAGTAATATTTCATTTTTATTGTTTCTTTAAGCATTATTAAAATCACTGCTCCCAAAAAAACTGATGTTTTTAAAACTTTTTTTGCATTGATACATGTCCCCTGGGGCAGGACCCGGGTCCTCAAACACTTTTTATGGCAATAAATTGCATATAAACCTTTAGAATGAGCACTTTTGGTTTTTCATGTTAATGTCCTATAGACTTTAACGGTGTTCCGCGGCTTTCGAATTTGCCTCAAACACTGCATAATGTTCGCTGTTCGGCGAACAGGCGAACATCAGGCTCATCCCTACTATGCAATACAGTCACAAAACAGACTGGAGATTTATGGAGTTTTTTTTACTTAAGGTGACTGGGTCCAGATTTCACAATGTTTTAAACGTGACCTGTAACAGGATCGCCAGAGTCTAAACAGTAACTAAAGTGTAACTAAATGAATGTAAAAAAAAAAGACTTTGGGGAGCTAAGCTACCTTTGTGACTCGGGGATGGACCAGCTAAATTCAAAGTGCCTGCAGGGCTTGGATACATACAAAAAATGATCTTTAATAAAATAAACTAGTGCTAATTATTAGGTCTCATGCACACTGGATGTTGTAAGAAAACACCAGTAGTGCTAGCTGTAGAAAGCTGCGTTTACATTTTTTAAGTTTTGTTAGCAAAACTATACTCACACTAAAGCTTATGGCTCAAAAACGCTCATAAATAAACGCAGCGTTTTTCAGCAGTTTTGCGCTTTTATTAGAGTTAGAGCATTTTTACAGCTGAAAAACTCCTCTCAAAATCCACTAGTTCTGGGGGGGGGGGGGTTTCCAGCCAGAAAATGCCCCTGCCAAAAAACACTTTAAAAGCCTATGTGTGCATGGACACATAGTATAAGACGTGTTTACTGGCTGTAGAAAAAAAGGTCTAAAGCCAAAAACAGCAGCTGTTTAAATCTTCAGTGTGTGTAAAAATAACAAATATCTTATACTTACCTGCCCTGTGCAGTGGATTTGCACAGAGCAGCCCCAATCCTCCTTCCCTTGGGTCCCTCTTTATGCTCCTGGCCCCTCCCTCCTGTTGAGTGCCCCCACATTAAGCAGCTTGCTATGGGGGCGCCCGAGCTGAGTCACAGCTCCCTGTGTCCATTCAGACACGGAGCTGTGGCCCGGCCCTGCCCCCTCTCAATCCTGATTGGCTGACTGGCTTTGATTGACAACTGATAGTCAATGGCTCCGCTGCTGTGTCTCAGCTAATCAGGAGGGACAGACTTAAACGGCTGAGACATCATGGACATCACTGGACAGAGATGGATCTGATGGGGTGCTGGGGTGGCTGCTGCACGCAGAAGGCTTTTTTATTTTCAGGCATAGAATGCATTACGATAAAAAACCTTCTGACTTTACAACTCCTTTAGGATAGGATGATATTGTCCCCAAAATGCAATCTTTCTTTTTCTTTCTTTTTACTAGCTTAATTGGGACCCTTCTTTGATTGTGCACAAGTGGTAAATCCTGGTTAGGTCTGTCAATCTATCTAAAGGTGTTTGTAAGGTGATACGTTAGAAAAGAATGGAAACACTGATAGGTGAAGATCAGGGATGAGCCGAACGGTTCGGTTCGCACCAGAACATGCGAACAAGCAAAAAATTTGTTCGAACACGCGAACATCGTTAAAGTCTATGGGACTCGAACATGAATAATCAAAAGTGCTAATTTTAAAGGCTTATATGCAAGTTATTGTCATAAAAAGTGTTTGGGGACCTGGGTCCTACCCCAGGGGACATGGATAAATGCAAAAAAAGTTTCAAAAACGGCTGTTTATTCGGGAGCAGTGATTTTAATAATGCTTAAAGTGAAACAATAAAAGTGTAATATTCCTTTAAATTTCGTACCTGGGAGGTGTCTATAGTATGCCTGTAAAGGGGCACATGTTTCCTGTGTTTAGAACAGTCTGACAGCAAAATGACATTTCAAAGGAAAAAAGATCATTTAAAAGTACTCGTGGCTATATGAATTGTCGGTCCGACAATACAAATAAAAGTTCATTGATAAAAATGGCATGGAATTTCCACACAGGGGAACCCTGAACCAAAAAAAAATGGCGTGGGGGTCCCCCTAAATTCCATACCAGGCCCTTCAGGTCTGGTATGGAAATTAAGGGGAACCCCGCACCAAAAAAAAAAAAAAAAAAAGGCGTGGGGTCCCCCTCAAAATCCATACCAGACCCTTCAGGTCTGGTATGGATTTTAAGGGAAACCCGCACCAAAATGTTTAAAAAAATGGCGTGGGGTCCCCTCAAAAATCCATACCAGACCCTTATCCGAGCACGCAAACTGGCAGGCCACAGGAAAAGAGGGGGGATGAGAGAGCACCCCCCCTCCTGAACCATACCAGGCCACATGTCCCCCCCTAAAGCACCTTGTCCCCATGTTGATGAGGACAAGGGCCTCATCCCCACAACCCTTGCCAAGTGGTTGTGGGGGTCTGCGGGCGGGGGGCTTATCAGAATCTGGAAGCCCCCTTCTGGAAGCCATTTTTTTTAAAAATTTAGGCGCGGGTTTCCCCTTAAAATCCATACCAGACCTGAAGGGTCTGGTATGGATTTTGAAGGGGACCCCCACACCTTTTTTTTTTTTTTTTAGCGCGGGGTTCCCTTTACTATCCATACCAGACCTGAAGGGCCTGGTATGGAATTTAGGGGGACCCCCACGACATTTTTTTTTAAATTTTGGTTCGGGGTTCCCCTGTGGGGAAATCCCATGCCGTTTTTTTCAATGAACTTTTATGTGTATTGTCAGACCGACAATTCATATAGCCGCGAGTACTTTTAAATTACTTTTTTTCCTTTGAAATGTCATTTTGCTGTCAGACTGTTCTAAACACTGGAAACATGCGCCCCTTTACAGGCATACTATAGACACCCCTCAGGTGTGAAGTTTAAAGGAATATTACACTTTTATTGTTTCACTTTAAGCATTATTAAAATCACTGCTCCTGAAAAAAAGGGACATTTTTAAAACTTTTGCATTTATCCATGTCCCCTGGGGCAGGACCCAGGTCCCCAAACACTTTTTATGACAATACCATGCATATAAGCCTTTAAAATTAGCACTTTTGATTTCTTCCATAGACTTTTAAAGGGTGTTTTGTGGCTTTCGAATTTGCCACGAACACCGCAAATTGTTCGCTGTTCGGCGAACTTGCGAGCAGCCGATGTTCGAGTCGAACTCGAAGCTCATCCCTAGTGAAGATCACTAGGGCTCTAGGCTTTGTCAGGCCTTAGGCAAAACCTAGACATGAGGCCCCACTCACGCGCATAATGGGAAAAATAATTCAAGCGATAAAAAAAATTAACTGTATAAATTGCGTATATTTTTAGAGCTTTAAAGTGCTGGTGTCAGTGCTCTCTATTTCGGTGCTGGTGTCAGTGTTCTCTATCTCGGTGCTGGTGTCAGTGTTCTCTATCTCGGTGCTGGTGTCAGTGCTCTATATCTCGGTGCTGGTGTCAGTGCTCTCTGTCTCGGTGCTGGTGTCAGTGTTCTCTATCTCAGTGCTGGTGTCACTGCTCTCTGTCTCGGTGCTGGTGTCACTGTTCTCTATCTCGGTGCTGGTGTCAGTGTTCTCTGTCTCGGTGCTGGTGTCATTGCTCTCTAGCTCGGTGCTGGTGTGCGTGTCCTCTATCTCGGTGCTGGTGTCAGTGCTCTCTATCTCGGTGCTGGTGTCAGTGCTCTCTATCTCGGTGCTGGTGTCAGTGTTCTCTATCTCGGTGCTGGTGTCAGTGCTCTCTATCTCAGTGCTGGTGTCAGTGCTCTCTGTCTCGATGCTGGTGTCAGTGTTCTCTGTCTCGTGGCTAGTGTCAGTATTCTCTATCTCAGTGCTGGTGTCAGTGTTCTCTATCTCGGTGCTGGTGTCAGTGCTCTCTATCTCGGTGCTGGTGTCAGTGCTCTCTATCTTGGTGCTGGTGTCAGTGTTTTCTATCTCAATGCTGATGTCAGTGCTCTCTATCTCGGTGCTGGTGTCAGTGTTCTCTATCTAGGTGCTGGTGTCCATGAGGGAGGTAGCAGCGGAGAAGCCAATCAGCAGGCAGTGCTAGCGCAGGATGCAGAGCACCTGGCCCACCATGGCTGAGGATCAGCACTGAACTGGGCTGGGACCTCCCGACCCTGCAGTGGAGCCCTGCATAGGTGGGAGTAAGACCAGGGTGGAGGGAGGGGTCAGGGGCTGTCAATCACAGGTTGGCACATTGGCACAGGACTGAGCTGCCCTGACTGTGGCACTGATAACTAGGAGGAAGGGAGTGGGGGGATGGGGCAGGGGTGGATATAAAGGCCAGTGGCTGTGGCTAGGGGATGCTGGAGGAGCAGGGATGGGGTTGACTCTCTCTCATGCTGGTGGTCACTGGCTGCAGAAGGGGTTGTGACCTGGTAGCTGTGCTGTGCCTCTCCCTGTAGCTGGAGCCCCGGATCTCCCCTCCTCTTTTGACAGTTCCAGAGAGAGGGCGGCCCGGACACCTCTTCAGCTCTTCTCTCCTACCTCCCTCTTCCATCGGCTCCATACAGCCCTAGCGAGGCTTCCTCCCCAGCAGGACCCTCCTCTTCCACTCTGCTTACCAGTCAGATGCTGGATGCCTCCTCCAGGTGTGCGGGGATTGATCAGCGCAGCATTTCAGTGGGGGGTCATTGGAGGGCGATCTGCATCTCCGGAGCAGCGGAATATTTATTTGTATTATTTTGCTCCAGCTGCTGGAATGAGTGCCCTCCCCTTCTCCTCCCCCGGACAACACAGCGCTGACCCCACCTCCTCCCCAAGACACAGTCATGGCTCCATCCTCCTCCACGGAGCTCACAGACATTAACCCTCTGCTCACCAGAGTGCATCACCGCCACAGCGGCATTGTTGTCAGTAGAGGCAGCTCTTCATTTACACAAATTTGGTGGTCGCGAGGCCCCTGTGAGTGCGAGGCCTTAGGCGACCACCTAATTTGCCTAATTAGAGAGCAGCCTCTGGTGAAGATCATTTCCAACAAGCTCCAATGGGTGGAGAGAGCAGGATGAATTATATTTCTATTTTATGTCCTAAAACATGTGATATAGCAGTACCTGTTTGTTTCTGTAATTTGTGTAAAATTGGTTTGACAACCCTTACTCACCAATCCTTGTTCGCCATTCAAGTAGAACTATAGGCTAAACATTTTATTTTGTTTTGGATAGAGTAAGGGAGAATTATAACCCCTGTCAGGTTTTTTTTTTACCATTTGTGTCGCATTTCGGAGATTTACCTTCACTTCCTGCCCCATAGCCAAATAGGAAGTGATAGGAAATCCCTGTAAATTAAAGGAATTCCTTGGGGACCCCCAGGTTACCAGAGCTAGTGTCCCCATTGGAAGATTTCCCCACTATTACTTTTCTGGGGACAACCCAAAATGTGGGATTTTCTTTACTTTCTTTTTCAATGATAATGGTAAACAGGAAAAGTAGAGAGGATGAATCTCCCTAATAGGGGCACAGACAGCAGTACAAACTGGCAGGGGATTCTAATCCCTCTCCACTCTATCAACCCCCCCAAAAAAAGGCTTGCATCTACTTAAACCTTAATGGCGGAGGAACCCAGTTCAGTTTTATAGCTCAAACTCCAGCTAGACTGACCGGATGTATGAGGTATGATGTGGGACCACCAGGTCCATACTTAGATGTATAGACTGTAAGTGATGTTTTGTAAGATTTGCCTTGACTCACCAAGACGTCACTGTAATTGGCTGGAGTCCTCATCTTAAATTACTGAGAGCCATATGCAGAAATATACTATCTAACTCCCTTCAAGAAATGGCCACTGGCCACATCTTGTTGTAATGGTACCCACGAGTGAAGCGGAAAACTGACCCTAGGAGTGTTGCTGACTATTCAAAATGGCTGCTATCCTCTCCCTGAGGTAATCGTGCCTGCTGGTGAAAATTGACAGTTTCTCTGAAATACTGATGACTGTTAAAGATGACTATGGTTCTCATATTTTTTCTGTGCTAATGGTAACAAGAAGTAAAAAAACTGGTGGATGGCTGCTGTCCTCTCCATGAGGTCATGGAGGCTATGGGTGAAAACTGACAGTTTTGGTGGCCAAGTTTTGGTTTGGGTTGCCAAGGGGGAGACTAAAAGTTTTTTTACTCAGATCCTGTAGCTTGCCTGATGATGCTCCTATATTAAAGAGCATCAGATTGTGAGTCCCTCCACTCCTCGCCAGCTGCCTCAGTTGTGCTGCAGGACAGGCAAAAACATTAGGCTCAGTGGTCAGATTTCTGTGCCCTTTCTCTTCTCCTGTCTAACAACTGAGTCCTAAAACTTTCCTGAAGCATCCCCCCTCATTGCTTTGCCCCTCCCCCAAGCTTTTTGGAAGTTGTATTTTTCTTTCCACAGTGGTGTCATCTGATTCATAGTTACATAGTAGGTGAGGTTGAAAAAAGACACAAGTCCATCAAGTCCAACCTATGTGTGTGATTATATTTATATGTCAGTATTACATTGTATATCCCTGTATGTTGTGGTCATTCGGGTGCTTATCTAATAGTTTTTTAAAACTATTGCTGCTCCCCGCTGAGACCACCGCCTGTGGAAGGCAATTCCACATCCTTGCCGCTCTTACAGTAAAGAACCCTCTATGTAGTTTAAGGTTAAACCTCTTTTCTTCTAATTTTAATGAGTGGCCACGTGTTTTGTTAAAATCCCTTCCGCAAAAAAAGTTTTATCCCTATTGTGGGGTCACCAGTATGGTATTTGTAAATTGAAATCATATCCCCTCTCAAGTGTCTTTTCTCCAGAGAGAATAAGTTCAGTGCTCACAACCTTTCCTCATAACTAATATCCTCCAGACCCTTTATTAGCTTTTTTGCCCTTCTTTGTACTTGCTCCATTTCCAGTACATCCTTCCTGAGGACTGGTGCCCAGAACTGGACAGCATACTCTAGGTGTGGCTGGACCAGAGTCTTGTAGAGCGGGAGAATTATCGTTTTATCTCTGGAGTTGATCCCCTTTTTAATGCATGCCAATATTCTGTTTGCTTTGTTAGCAGCAGCTTGACATTGCATGCCATTGCTGAGCCTATCATCTACTAGGACCCCCAGGTCCTTTTCTATCCTAGATTCCCCCAGAAGTTCTCCCCTCAGTGTATAGATTGCATTCATATTTTTTGCCATATTTTTACATTTTTCTACATTAAACCTAATTTGCCACCCCATTAATTTGTTCAGATCTTTTTGCAAGGTTTCCACATCCTGCGGAGAAGTTATTGCCCTGCTTAGCTTAGTATTGTCCGCATATACAGAGATTGAACTGTTCATGTTTACCCCATCCTCCAGGTCGTTTATGAACAAATTGAATAAGATTGGTCCCAGCACAGAACCCTGGGGGACCCCACTACCCACCCCTGACCTTTCCGAATACTCTCCATTTATCACCACCCTCTGAACTTGCCCTTGTAGCCAGTTTTCAATCCATGTACTCACCCTATGGTCCATGCCAATGGACCTTATTTTGTACAGTAAACGTTTATGGGGAACTGTGTCAAATTCTTTTGCAAAATCCAGATACACCACGTCTACGGGCCTTTCTTTATCTAGATGGCAACTCACCTCCTCATAGAAGGTTAATAGATTGGTTTGGCAATAACGATTATTCATGAATCCATGCTGATTACTGCTAATGATGCCGTTCGCATTACTAAAATCTTGTATATAGTCCCTTATCATACCCTCCAAGAGCTTGCATGCTATTGATGTTAGGCTAACTGGTCCGTAATTCCCAGGGATGTATTTTGGATCTTTCCCATCCTACTATGTGTGGCAGCGTCTCCTTCTTGTTATTCAATGATAACCTATGGAGGGCGATATGAAGTGCCTATAGAAGCTGTGTTAATAGTCACACTGAAACTTTTTTTCACACTTACAACTTTACATTGCCTGTTTTGGCCTTGTTTCTTAAAAGAGGGTACTTTATGCTAGCTAAAAAAGAAAAGCTCAATAGCGCAAACAGAGTATGGGAGAAACCTTCACAGAAGACATAAAGTCTATATTTTAAAGGAGGTGCAAATTAAAAGCCCACTATAGTGATGGTTGCTGCACTTCTTCATAGGATATTGGATCTCCTCTCTACATCGCAGTGTTTTCTGCTGTAGAGGGTTGCTGCATGACTGCATGTTAATAGGAAAGGCTCCACTGGGCTGACAGGCGAGCAGGGAAGTCATAGGAAGGAATCATAACCAGGCTGGAATGCAAGCCACGCAGCTAGTACCAGAATGTGATGAACGTCTGGGTGTGATGACATCACAGAAGAGGCGGTAACATGTTTCGGAGCAAATCAACTCCTTTGTCATACCAGCGCTAGCTTGCTTTCCAGCCTGGTTACAATTACTTCTTCTGACTCCCCTGCTCACCTGTCAGCCCAGTGGAGCCTCTTGTATTCACAGGCATCCACCCTCTACACCTGGAGACACAGCAGCTGTACCCAGCTTACTCCGGGTCTGCTTGCTAGCTTCACCATCATGCAGTCATAGCTCCATCCATCTGCAGTATGATATACAAATGATTACAACATTTCCTCCATGCTATTGACCCTCTGGGACTGGTGTACAGAATGAGATTGATGAGATGCCTGTTTCTTCTATCTTGTGAGTGCAATGTAAAATTAGTTTTTAATGCTCATTTAATAAATAGATACACTTAGATGGCGGCGCCTTTGTTAATTTTTGTTTTGACTTTATGCTAGCACCTGGCTATACCTTTTTAAAAAACAAAATGTTTCACCATACACATCTGTCTTCTATCATGTCATCCAGCAAAGCAAATCCATGTCAATCATGATAAACTGCACCTGACACCTGCCAAAAGAAAAATCTTGCCAACTGATGGACAACGGAAAATCGTTACCAACTACTTACCGTAATTTTCCTTTCCTGGCTCGGCATCATGCCATCACTGCGGGTCAACTCTGCCCCCTTGACCCCCTATAGGACCTTCCTGAATAGAAGTATAAAGGCCAGCAGTACCTGGTGCAGGTGTTCTCATAAAAAGTGCTCTCGATGTACCAGGGAGAGAATGTGCTGGCATGACGCCGAGCCAGGAAAGGAAAATTACGGTATGTATTTGGTAACAATTTTCTGTTTTCCTGGCTCTGCATCATGCCATCACTGTGGGATATAACTAGCAAATTCCAGGGAGGGAAAAAACAAGACACAAACACCAGGAGCTGCTACAAAAAACTTTAATATCTTGACAGAGCAGTAGACAAAACAGAAGCCCCCATATGAGCGTATCGGGATGAGACCACATCCAGCTTATAGTGCCTTATGAAGGTATTAGGTGACCTCCAGCTCACTGCCTTACAGACTACGTCCACCGAGACCTTGGGCCAAGCTGCCCACAAGGATGGGACTGCCCATGTAGAGTGTGCCTGGATCTCCTGAGGGGGGGGGCCTTCCAGAGAGTAAGCTGTTTGGATGTTTTTTACTGTCCACGTAGGACTGACTCCCAATTAAAGTGGAACTCTGACAAGACTTTAGGAAGGAATTTTGGGGAAGGATGTAAATCCACGCTGTCCAGGAAGATGGTGCAGAATTGTTCTCTGTAGCAAAAGGCAGCAATGTCCAAGACTCGTATGGCCAAGACTAAGGCTGTCAAAAATACTGTTTTCATGGTGAGATACCATAACAGACTGTCTGTATCTGGGAAGAAGGGGGATTTCAGCATACCTCTCAGAACCAGCGGCAAATCCCATTTCGGAAACAAAGGTCGGATTGGCGCTCTCAAAAATCTGATCACTAGAGGCTCTTTTGACCATGACGTATCTGTAAGGGCTGAAAGTGCTGACACCTGAACCTTAAAGATGTTGCAGCTAAGTCTTGCATCAAGGCTGGACTGTAAGAAGTCCAGACTATTAGACACTGTGGGGGGAACGGAAAGAAAATTTCTGTTGAAACGAAAAAAATTCGAACTTCTGCCACACCCTGTAATAAGTGGCATTGGTAGAATCCTTCCTGGCTGAGAGAAGGGTGGACATTACTGAACTAGAGAGGTTGAGGATTTGCAGCTTGTCTTTCTTACATTCCATGCAGTCAAGGCCAGACGGGCCAGGTTGGGGTGAGTGCGGCCGTTGCAAAGGAGTAGGTTTTGGGCTTGAGGCATCTGATTGGAAGACACACCGAATAGCCAGAATGGAGCAATCACAATAGCTGACACTCCTTCCTCCAATTACTTCAGCAATGACTTGAGAATCAGTGCAATTGGCGGAAACACAGGTAAACTTGCTTGAAGTGCCATCTCTGAGAGAGTGTATCCAGGGCTAGGTCTTGCGGATGGAAAAAGCAAGAGAAGAATTGGTGCACCTGACAGTTGAATGGTGCTGCCATTAAATCTATTTTGGGAACCCCCCATTTAAAAAAACCTCCACTAGATATATTGGATTCAGTATCTATTCCGTGTAGCTCGAGAACTTTTGGCTCAGCTGATCTGCCAGGGTGTTCTGAGGGCCCAGCAGATATGATGCAGATAGATCCAGCAAAGCTGTGAGCAATGGCTTCACTGTAGAGACAGGTGCAGAGGAGACGGACGACAACGGAAGCCCCATAGTAACTCTATGGGTGACGTCACTTCCAATTAATTTGACAGCCGTTGTCGGCTGTTTCCTCTGCAGAGCTTCCGCCACTGGAGATCGGGTCGGAGCGGGTCAGATCGGCTTCCAAAAAGGTATGTATACTAATTTTTTCTTTACAGGGATAGAGAGGTTAGTGTTAGATCCCTGGTGTCTATAGATGCAGGGATTTTAGTTTTTGCATGGACCACTTTAAGAGTAATTTTGTATTTATTCATAATACACTGAAACAGAAGTTTGTTCATCCAGAATATCCAGTACCAAAAAGACAAGCATAGTAACTTGGTATATGCAGCGCAGAGAGGTTGCTTTGCTCTCATTAAATGAATGGACCAATATCGGAGAGCAAATTCTACAAGTCAAAACTCAATGGTTTACCTACACTTACAGGAAAAACAGTGAGGTGCATATTTTGAACATTATGAAAGAGGCCATTTACATCAAACTGGAGCTACCTTCTCTGAACAGGGATGCGGGCATTTGAGGCTATCTCTGTTTAACGTATAATGACGGTTTACCTTCTCTATCTGCCAATTTGACAAAAATTCACACCTTTAACTATGTAAATCAAGAAATTAAAAGATTTCCTGACACAAAGGATAATTTGTAACCTCTACAGAGTAGCAACACAGCTTTCGCACCCCTCCCCATCCTGTTCTTGGGCGATTAATATCTACACATTCCTGTCAGAAACCATGAATCAGACCGAGACAGAAGTACAGTTAATCATACTTGTTTAATAATAATAAAAAGGTAAACAGAGTAAGCGTAGTCAATACATAGCCAGAGTTCAGTAACCAGATCGGGTAGTCAGCCAATGTCAATGTCAGAGAGCCAGAGATCAACGTAGTAGTACAGCAAGCAGGATCAGGAGGATCAGCCGAGCAAGTCTTCAACAGGAACACAGGAGAAAGTCTCTGAGATGTGACCAAAGGCGAAGGCAGAGATGAAGTGAGCTGGACGGCTTTAAGTAGCCAGAACTGACGAGCAGATCATCAACAGCTGAGTCACTGTGGAGAGAAAGGAGCTGGCAATTAGCCGACAGCTGAGCAGCAAGCTCAGAGAAGGAAGGGCTGAACCCAGCCCTGACAATTCCATCATGATTGGATTAAAGTATATGTGATACCTGTGTGGATATAATTGCCAGGGTATCTTACTGGTACTCACTAAAACTGTAGAAGTGGCTTGGAGAAGCAAAGTATGAAATGTCTTCAGCATTACAGAAAAAGTCCTTTTGAATGTGACTGTTGTAATAGTTGTAATTGTAGTTGTAACAGTTGTGACTGTTGTGAGCGTTGTAATATCATCTTTGCAATATAAAAGCATATAAGTTTGAGCTCCACCTAAAATACATACATTAGGCTGTATATTTATTACAATTGTGTAGAAAGTTCTCTATTGCATGTACAGGAATTAACCAGGGATGATCTAGCTAAAACATATTGTATGCAGTAATGATATTGAGAATTATAGATAATAAACACTGAGAGTTTCCATTTCCCCAAGGTTTCTGTGAAAATCTGATGATTTCAGTGAAAATGTGACATTTTGTGGTAATGGGAAATTTGATTTTTGCAATACATTTTTTAAATGGCACCTGAGAGAGCTCCTAATGCCACGTACACACGACCGGACTTTCCGTCAGAATAGACTCCGACGGTCTTTCTGACGGAGTTCCGACGGAGTTCCGCTGAAATGGACTTGCCTACACGTGATCATACCAAAGTCCGATTGTTTAGAACGCGATGACGTACAAGGGGACTAGAAAAAGGAAGTTCAATAGCCAGTAGCCAATAGCTACCCTTGCATCAGTTTTGGTCGATCGGAATAGCATACAGACTATAGATTCCGTCGGAAAGATTTGAAACATGTTCTATTTCTAGGTCCATCAGAATTTTAGAAAGAAAAAGTCCGATGAAGCCCACACACGATCGGAATGTCCGACGGAATGATTCCATCGGACCTTTTCTGCCGGAAAGTCCGGTCGTTTGTACGCGGCATAATGCCCTGTACACACGGTCGGACTTTGTTCGGACATTCCGACAACAAAACCCTAGGATTTTTTCCGACGGATGTTGGCTCAAACTTGTCTTGCATACACACGGTCACACGAAGTTGTTGGAAAATCCGATCGTTCTAAACGCGGTGACGTAAAACACATACGTCGGGACTATAAACGGGGCAGTGGCCAATAGCTTTCATCTCTTTATTTATTCTGAGCATGCGTGGCACTTTGTCCGTCGGATTTGTGTACACACGATCGGAATTTCCCACAACGGATTTTGTTGTCGGAAAATTTTATATCCTGCTCTCAAACTTTGTGTGTCGGAAAATCGGATGGAAAATGTGTGATGGAGCCCACACACGGTCAGAATTTCCGACAACAAGGTCCTATCACACATTTTCCATCGGAAAATCCGACTGTGTGTACAGGGCATAAGAGTTTTAAAAGCTCCTTTCAACTAACCTAGACCTGTTTCTGTGTCAAAAATTGCCCCCTCACCGGTATTACTTTATCAAATTTGACCATGAAAAAAGGTCAAATAAAAAATGTGTTAACATCATAAGTTATTTGTGAAATTGTACACAAATAACAAGTGCATACACAAAAAAGAAAAACTGCATAAATACAAAGAACACTAGCAGACTATTTTTGAATGTTTTCAGAAAAGATTCTCACAAGTTCTATTCAAGATGTATACATTTTTCTCAGCAAGAGCACCTTTATTACATGTGTTAAGCACAGAGTGGCACATGGAGAATATATATTGAAGAAGCACAGAGACTTTGCATTTCCCCTTTTTTTTCAGCACTTTATTTTTGTGGAATTGATGGACACTTTCATGTTACATACAGTACATTTATTGCACTTTGAGACATTGATCTATTGCACAATAGTTTTTTTCAGATTTATTTATTGCTTAGTAAGGATGAGCCGAACACCCCCTGGTTCGGTTCGCACCAGAACATGTGAACAGGCAAAAAATTTGTTTGAACACGCTAACACCGTTAAAGTCTATGGGACTCAAACATGAATAATCAAAAGTGCTAATTTTAAAGGCTTATATGCAAGTTATTGTTATAAAAAGTGTTTGGGGACCCGGGTTCTGCCCCAGGGGACATGGATCAATGCAAAAAAAAGTTTTAAAAATGTCCATTTTTTCGGGAGCAGTGATTTAAATAATGCTTAAAGTGAAACAATAAAAGTGTAATATTCCTTTAAATTTTGTACCTGGGGGGTGTCTATAGTATACCTGTAAAGGGGCGCATGTTTCCCGTGTTTAGAACAGTCTGACAGCAAAATGACATTTCAAAGGAAAAAAAATCATTTAAACTACTCGCGGTTATTAATGAGTTGCCGGTCCGACAATACACATAAAAGTTCATTGATAAAAACGGTATGGGATTTCCCCACAGGGGAACCTCGAACCAAAATTAAAAAAAAAAATGGCATGGGGGTGCCCCTAAATTCCATACCAGGCCCTTCAGGTCTGGTATGGATATTAACCACTTAACAACTGGGCACTTAAACCCCCCTTCCTAACCAGACCAATTTTCTGGCTTTGATCATATCGGTGAGTCGGTAGAAGCACCGGAGGACGGCGGGAAGGGGGGGACGTCCCCTCTTGCCTCCAGTAAGAATGATCAAGCAGCGGAACAACTGCTATGATTATTCTTATGGTGTATGGAATCGCTGGCTGAAAAAGCTGATATCTGAATGATGCCTGTAGCTGCAGGCATCATTCAGATATCCCCGCACAAAGTCAAGGACGTCATATGATGGCCAGCGGGTGGGAAGTGGTTAAAACGCATTTTTTTTTAACACAAAGTTGTCCATTTATACAATATTTAAAACACATAGCATGAACATACCAAAAATGACACCCCAAAATAGATTCTCCTACTCCTCCTGAGTACGGCGATACCACATGTGTGAGACTTCCACAGCCTGGCCACATACAGAGGCCGAGTATAGCTGAGTATGGCTGAGCATGGCAGAGCATGGCCGAGCATGGTCGAGTATGGCTCAGCATGGCTGAGCATGGCTGAGCATGGCTGGGTATAACTGAGCATGGCCGGGTATGTCTGAGCATGGCTGGGTATGGCTGAATATGGCAGGGTATTGCAGGGTATCGCCGAGTATGACTGGGTATGGCTGGGTATGTCAGGGTATGGCAGAGTATTGTGGGGTATGGCAGAGTATTGTGAGGTATTGCGGGGTATTGCAGAGTATTGCGGGGTATTGCGGGGTATTGCGGAGTATTGTGGGGTATTGTGGGGTATTGCGGGGTATTGCAGAGTATTGCGGGATATTGCAGAGTATTGCAGAGTATTGTGGGGTATTGCGGGGTATTGCAGAGTATTGTGGGGTATTACGGAGTATTGCGGGGTATTGCAGAGTATTGCGGGGTATTGAGGAGTATTGCGGGGTATTGCAGGGTATTGCAGAGTATTGCATAGTATTGCAGAGTATTGTGGGGTATTGCAGAGTATTGTGGGGTATTGCAGAGTATTGCAGAGTAGTGCAGGGTAGTGCAGGGTATTGCAGATTATTGCACAGTATTGCAGATTATTGCACAGTATTGCAGAGTAGTGCGGGGTATTGCAGAGTATTGCACGGTATTGCAGAGTATTGCAGAGTATTGCAGGGTATTGCGGGGTATTGCAGAGTATTGCAGAGTATTTCAGGTTATTGCAGGGTATTGCGGGGTATTGCAGAGTATTGCATGGTATTGCAGAGTATTGCAGAGTATTGCAGGGTATTGCACGGTATTGCAGAGTATTGCAGAGTATTGCAGGGTATTGCAGGGTATTGCGGGGTATTGCAGAGTATTGCACGGTATTGCAGAGTATTGCAGAGTATTTCAGGTTATTGCAGGGTATTGTGGGGTATTGCAGAGTATTGCATGGTATTGCAGAGTATTGCAGAGTATTGCAGAGTATTGCAGGGTATTGCAGAGTATTGCACGGTATTGCAGAGTATTGCAGAGTATTGCAGGGTATTGCGGGGTATTGCAGAGTATTGCACGGTATTGCAGAGTATTGCAGAGTATTGCAGGGTATTGCAGAGTATTGCACGGTATTGCACAGTATTGCGGGGTATTGCAGAGTATTGCAGGGTATTGAAGAGAAGTGCAGAGTATTGCAGAGTATTGCTGGGTATTGAAGAGTAGTGCAGGGCATTAGAGTATGGAGGGATGGCTGAGCATGGATGGATGGATGTGATTGTATTTGTCACAGAGCAGCGCTGTGGGCACTACAGATCCAGCCCACAGCGCTGCTGCCATCCGCTCTCTCCCTCTCTCCTCTCACACTGTACCGATCAGTACACAGAGAGGGGAGAGAGGAACCGGCGTCATGACATGACACCGGTTTGCTTACATGTGATCGCTCCATCATTTGATGGAGCGATCACATGGTAAACGACCGCGATCAGGGTGCGTGCCCCAGGGGGCGCGCGAGAGTGGGATTCTGGGAGGACGTCCATGGACGCCCTCCCTGAATAAGCCAACCACCTTGTAGCAGTCCTTCGGCTATGGCCCGGTCGGCAAGTGGTTTTTTAAAAAAAAAAGGCGTGGGGGTCCCCCTCAAAATCCATACCAGACCCTTCAGGTCTGGTATGGGTTTTAAGGGGAACCCCGCGCCAAAATTTTAAAAAAAAATGGCGTGGGGTCCCCCCAAAAATACATATCAGACCCTTGTCCGAGCACGCAACCTGGCAGGCCGCAGGAAAAGAGGGGGGATGAGAGAGCGCCCCCCCTCCTGAACCGTACCAGGCCACATGCCCTCAACATTGAGAGGGTGCTTTTGGGTCCCCCCAAAGCATCTTGTCCCCATGTTGATGGGGACAAGGGCCTCATCCCCACAACCCTTGCCCAGTGGTTGTGGGGGTCTGCAGGCGGGGGGCTTATCGGAATCTGGAAGCCCCCTTTAACAAGGGGACCCCAGATCCCCCCCTGTGTGAAATGGTAAGGGGGTACAAAAGTACCCCTACCATTTCACAAAAAAAAGTGTCAAAAATGTTGAAAATGACTAGAGACAGTTTTTGACAATTCCTTTATTTAAATGCTTCTTCTTTCCATCTTCTTTCTTCTATCTTCTATCTTCTTTCTTCTACCTTTTTTCGGTTTCTTCCTCCATCTTCTTCTTTCTCCGATCCTCTGCTTCTTGCTCCGGTGTTCTCGTCCAGCATCTTCCTCCACGGCATCTTTTTCCCTTCTTTGTTCTTGGGCCGCTCCGCATCCATGATGGGAGGATCCCGCTTTGTGATGCTTCTCGTCTTCTAACGGTTCTTGACGGGATCTGGGGGTCCCCTCGTTAAAGGGGGCTTCCAGATTCCAATAAGCCCCCACCCGCCGACCCCCACAACCACCGGGCAAGGGTTGTGGGCATAGGTGTGCACAGCCTATTGCATTAGGGTGTGCACCCCAAAGCTCAAACACATATGTGTGTGTGAATGTGTATATATATATACTGATGGTGTCAGTAGAGCAATGGACGGTGTCATTAGGGCAGAGATTGGTGTCAATAGGGCAGTGGACGGTGTCAGTAGTTTTTATTTTTAAATTTTTTTACAACTGTATTTTTTAAACAATCTTTTTGGACCCTTCAGGTCTGGTATGGGTTTTAAGGGGAACCCCGCGCCAAAATTAAAAAAAAAAATGGCGTGGGGTCCCCCCAAAAATACATATCAGACCCTTGTCCGAGCACGCAACCTGGCAGGCCGCAGGAAAAGAGGGGGGATGAGAGAGCGCCCCCCCTCCTGAACCGTACCAGGCCACATGCCCTCAACATTGAGAGGGTGCTTTTGGGTCCCCCCAAAGCATCTTGTCCCCATGTTGATGGGGACAAGGGCCTCATCCCCACAACCCTTGCCCAGTGGTTGTGGGGGTCTGCAGGCGGGGGGCTTATCGGAATCTGGAAGCCCCCTTTAACAAGGGGACCCCAGATCCCCCCCTGTGTGAAATGGTAAGGGGGTACAAAAGTACCCCTACCATTTCACAAAAAAAAGTGTCAAAAATGTTGAAAATGACTAGAGACAGTTTTTGACAATTCCTTTATTTAAATGCTTCTTCTTTCCATCTTCTTTCTTCTATCTTCTATCTTCTTTCTTCTACCT
Source organism: Aquarana catesbeiana (assembly GCF_042186555.1). Taxonomy (NCBI): domain Eukaryota; kingdom Metazoa; phylum Chordata; class Amphibia; order Anura; family Ranidae; genus Aquarana; species Aquarana catesbeiana. The sequence goes on along the minus strand of NC_133332.1, from coordinate 151,029,753 downwards.
TTTTTCGGTTTCTTCCTCCATCTTCTTCTTTCTCCGATCCTCTGCTTCTTGCTCCGGTGTTCTCATCCAGCATCTTCCTCCACGGCATCTTTTTCCCTTCTTTGTTCTTGGGCCGCTCCGCATCCATGATGGGAGGATCCCGCTTTGTGATGCTTCTCGTCTTCTAACGGTTCTTGACGGGATCTGGGGGTCCCCTCGTTAAAGGGGGCTTCCAGATTCCAATAAGCCCCCACCCGCCGACCCCCACAACCACCGGGCAAGGGTTGTGGGCATAGGTGTGCACAGCCTATTGCATTAGGGTGTGCACCCCAAAGCTCAAACACATATGTGTGTGTGAATGTGTATATATATATACTGATGGTGTCAGTAGAGCAATGGACGGTGTCATTAGGGCAGAGATTGGTGTCAATAGGGCAGTGGACGGTGTCAGTAGTTTTTATTTTTAAATTTTTTTACAACTGTATTTTTTAAACAATCTTTTTACTTTTTTTTTAAGGGCTTTGGTCAAATATCAGGGGTCTAAAAAGGGGGGATTCTGCGCCACACAGGGTGATTAGGGGACCCCAAAGCACCCTCCCAATGTTGAGGGCATGTGGCCTGGTATGGTTCAGGGGGGGCTGCTCTCTCACCCCCTCTTTTCCTCCGGCCTGCCAGGCTGCGTGCTGGAATAAGGGTCCGGTATGGATTTTTGGGGGGACCCCACACCATTTTTTTTTTAATTTTGGCGCGGGGTTCCCCCTAAAATCCATACCAGACCTGAAGGGGTTTCACTTTAAGCATTATTAAAACCACTGCTCCCGAAAAAATGGCTGTTTTTGAAACTTTTTTTGCATTGATACATGTCCCCTGGGGCAGGACTTGGGTCCCCAAACACTTTTTATGACAATACCATGCATATAAGCCTTTAAAATTAGCACTTTTGATTTCTCCCATAGACTTTTAAAGGGTGTTCCGCGCCTTTCGAATTTTCCGCGAACACCACAAATTGTTCGCTGTTCGGTGAACTTGCGAACAGCCGATGCTGGAGTCGAATAGAGATGAGTTGAAGCTCATCCCTATTGCTTAGTATATATATTGGTTATAAAATGCAGCTACCCATTTTAAAGTGCTGCCTTATCTGATTTTCTTTATTTAACCACTTCCCGCCCGCCCTATAGCGGATTGACGTCCGGGAAGTGGTTGTGTTATCCTGACTGGACGTCATATGACGGGGGCGCGCATCGCGGCGATCGGTGGAGCGGTGTGTCAGTCTGACACACCGCTACACTGATCTTGGTAAAAAGCCTCCGGCGGAGGCTCTTTACCACGTGATCAGCCGTGTCCAATCACGGCTGATCACGCTGTCAATAGGAAGAGCCGTTGATCGGCTCTTCCTCACTCGCGTCTGACAGACGCGAGTAGAGGAGAGCCGATCGGCGGCTCTCCTGGCAGGGGGGGTCTGCGCTGATTGTTTATCAGTGCAGCCCCCCCTCAGATCACCCCACTGGACTACCAGGGATGCCACTAGGACCACCAGGGAAGGGGCAACGTGGATGGCCAGGTATGTACCCCATGGCCATCCACATGTGCCCAATCTGTGCCAATCAGTGCCCACAAATGGGCACTGATTGGCACTATTATGTCCATGATATGCCCAGATCTGCCCAGCAATGCTCTATCAGTGCCACCTGTCATTGCCCATCTGTGCCACCTGTCATTGCCCATCTGTGCCACCTGTCATTGCCCATCAGTGCCACCTGTCAGTGCCCATCTGTGCCCATCAGTGCCCACCTATCAGTGCCCATCAGTGCCACACATCAGTGTCACACATACGTACCCATCAGTACCACCCATATATAGCAATCAATGCCACCTACGAGTGCCCATCAGTGCCGCCTATGTGTGCCCATCAGTGCCACCTATGAGTGCCTATCAGTGCCGCATACCAGTGCCACCTATCAGTGCCCATCAGTGCCACCTATCAGTGCCCATCAGTGCCGCCTATCGGTGCCCATCATCAGTGCCCGTTAGTGCCACCTCATCAGTGCCACCTCATTGGTGCCACCTCATCGGTGCCCATCAGTGCCGCTGTATCAGTGCCCATCTGTGCCGCCGTATCAGTGCCCATTATTGAAGGAGAAAGCGTACTTATTTACAAAAAATTTAACAGAAACAAAGAAAAACGTGTTTTTTTTCGAAATTTTCGGTCTTTTTTTATTTGTTGCGCAAAAAATAAAAACCGCAGAGGTGATCAAATACCACCAAAAGAAAGCTCTATTTGTGGGAACAAAATAATAAAAAATTTGTTTGGGTACAGTGTAGCATGACCGCGCAATTGTCATTCAAATTGCAACAGCGCTGAAAGGTGAAAATTGGGCTGGGCGGGAAGGTGTCTAAGTGCCTGGTATTGAAGTGGTTAAGAGTGTTTTTATATTAACACTGGTATAGGTAAGCAGCTTAAGGTTTTTTTTTTGTTTTTTTTACACCTAAGTGCAGCTGTGTTATATTTTCATTTCATTTGGAAAAATGTGTGACTCCTGGGTGAAAGTTGTATAGATCTTGTGTAAAAACATTTCTAACTAGATCCCTAAATAAATATGCTAAATCACCCTAAATACACCCAATAAAATAAAAATAAAAATAAAAACAAAAAAGGGAGATCTTTTTTGCAAGCTTATTTCACCTAAGCAGCTTATTTCACCTACACAGAAATTACAGTTTCTGTGTAGGGGAAAATTTGCGGCAAATCCAAAATCAATTTCACCAAAATCACTCTGCTCATCCTTATTGATAAGTGGGGGAAAGAGGTTCCTTGCTGACACCATATTAGAGACTGTAAGGGGCACAGGCTTAACTGGCATCTGCAGTGGTAAACCATGCACAAGACAGGGACACCCAGGAATAGCCTGAGCGGGTTTGTTCTGCTCCTGCAGAAGGGCAACAATATGCTGCATTCAGGTCCATAATTTATATGGATCTGAACACAGCAGTATTGTAATGCTATGGGCCCAAAAACACAGCATTGTTTTGGTCTACAGTGTTTGGTTGAGTAAACCAAAACAGGAAAAAATTGCATATGGGCTGACTTTGAATATATTTTAAAATACAAAAAAGTGTAGCACTAAATGTGCCAAAAAAAAAAAAGGAGGAACACCACAGATATGGTGAACCAAGGTGAAAACACAAGATGATAGTGTTCAAAATCTATTGAAGGTAAAAACCACAATAAAGCGTGTGATACCTAAAACATAATAAAGTCCAAGCACTAAATGAAAATAAACTTCATAGAAAGTGTCCAATCAAATAGCTGTGATGTAATCTTCTGCGATGGATGATAAGACAAGGTAGAAGAAAATGTGACTGTGTGGCATATACAAAGCAGGATGAACATTCATCTGATAAGTGGTTGTGGTAAGATACTGCTTACCAGACAAGGTGGACCCACCTGCCATACAACAGTGGGTCAATAGGGCTTGAACTGGCCAAAAGCCAGAAACTCATTGGTGATACCAGCTTGGAGATGGCCGGAGCTTGTAGAGGGATCACTCCAGGAACAGATGCTAGATCAATCAGCAAACATGGATCCAGATATGGGCACCAAATCTCCAGGGTTTGAGTCTTCAAAGCCAGTAAGGATTCAATTGAGGGTCCAAACAAGGGACCGGTGACAAAATGGAACGTTGTCACATTAAACCATATGGCCAAAAAAAGAAAAGGGAAAAGAAAAAGGCTCCATATGGTGCAGGTCATAAAGGTTAAAAGATTTTTTACCTTATAAAATACAGCTCATCAAGTAACAGATGGTTGCATAAAAGTGACCACAAAAATAGAATTAAAAGCAATGTGGGAATCGTGTGTAGCAAGTCCTACACATTTCAACCTAAAGGCCTTCAACTGGGACATGATATTTCAAGCTGTATGCGTGTAAACATTTGTGTGGAACATTTACATGCATACAGTGTAAATGGGCCATATACACCACTGCTGCTGTATGGTGAATTTAGGGGTCAGATGCAAACATCAACAATGTGTAGGCAGCAGCAGCAGTGCAGAATGACTGAATGGCAAGATTATTTTTTGCAGCTGCTGATGATTACACATTGATGTTTATATAAACCCATAATTTAGTAATTCACATGGTGCCACACCACCGTGTGTATGTGAGAAACCCATGTGACAAATACACACCACCCACAATCCTGCCAGTCAGTGCCTCACAGAGGTATTTATTTCTGAGAATACTTATCCTGAACATAAAAATCCAATTTAATATTATTTAAGTTTCATCTTTGTTTTATTGTTCTCATTTTGGGACAAACTGTTCAGAAAATCATCAAAATAAGCCAGCAGAAGATAAGAAGTTCAGCCACTGAACTTTGACAAAGAATTCTGAGAAAATTACTATTTAAAAGTCACTTGTTGTTGCGGATTACAACTCATTGTGCAATAAAGAACTGTGCAATGAAATAAGGCTATTGAGGAACTTTAATCCCCTGTGTACTAAGAAGTAGTGAAATAGTTGATAAGATGATAGTTTTCTCTGTTACTATGTGACTTAATAGTCGAATAATAGATTCATTTTTGGTAGCATAACAATAAAACCATATAGCCATGTTGCCGTTTCAATAAGGACGTGTCTTTGGGGATTTTCTGATGTTCAGTGTATTATGAACCAGTGAAGTGAAAACAATTATTTCTGCTTTATTTAGGCCTGTGCTATGTTTGTAGAGAAAGGAGGGGGGTCCTTTTAACACTGCGTCTGACAGAATGACCTCCAGCACAACTGTGCTATGGTAAGTAAATCCTCTTTCTGTCAGGCAAATGGTTAAAGGATGGAAATTCCATTAAGATGTCTATTCTCTGAACATTCAATCCCATCGAACATACAGCTGTGAAGCTGCAAGTTAATGGCTTAGGATTCTCTGTCCACTTAGGCAGGAACAATGCTCAAAGAATTAGATGCTGAGCACCATGGCAATGATAGTTTGTTCATAAATAGAATAGATTTGTGAGATCGTGTAGTTGAGCTAGAATGGCAGTGCAGAAATCACTGAATGTCCAATACTACAGCAGAAGTCTTTTTTTACAATTATGCTATTGCAGAAATATTTTCTTTTTAAAAAGTACCTAATAGAAAACATAGGGTTTTATGTGACACGTGGGATATTTAGAGGCTCCAGTAATTTTGCACTGCTTATTGAAGAAAGGTTTCAAAACACTGCTAACATTTTTGTGTTTCCAATTCCTACAAAAGTGACCCATGGGAAGACCTCAGACCACCGTCCAAACAAAAGCAACATTTCTGTGTAGCTCATAGAGATAACACTGAAGATATTCTGTATTTAGTTTCTTTGCACATGTACTTCATAATTGCATATGGATAATATATATCATATAGTAGTATTAGGATGGAAACTCAGGGGTTGGTTTCTTAAACGTTTGGTATTCATTATCCCACTAACTTGATTTGTGGTTTGATAGGAAAAGAGGTTCTGGTGGTTATTAGGGGTTACAAAGTAAATATATACTGTAGCTACTAGGTTTAAAGTACATTTATGTGGAGATATACAGCAGCACATATTTAAGCACTGCAGACATTTCCCCTACTCCTTGACATTTAGATTTATTTACCAAAGGTGTGTGTCTGATCAGCCACTAGATATAGAATTGACAAATCTGGATACTCACATAATGCAACGATGGAAATATTGTAAATAAAACATACACAAATGTAAAAATTTGATTAAAAACACTTAAAACTGAATCATGGAAAACTAGAAAGCCCCCCTCCCCTGCAGTGGGGCTGTGCCCACACTGTGGGATTTCACTGTTCACTTATGTCATAAGGGGCAGTGAAAAGCAGTTTTACTTACCTGACCTTCCATTCCCCAGGCCCCTCTGCATTGCTAGACTGGTCCCTGTACCTTTTTCTCTTCTTTGCTCTGGGGCTTCAAGTTCCTCTGACATCATCAAGACAGGGGCAGGGGCAGTATCACCACAAGATAGGAGCTTTTAGTTTTCCAGAGTTCAACTTTAACCCTTTTACTAACTTGTTTTGTCCCCTATGGGATATAAATAAAGTTTTAGTGAAAGTAAACCAAAAAAATGTCAAAAAATAAAGTTACACCCAAGCACTCAACCCCCCCTTAAAATGTTTAGCACCTTTCAGAGATGCTTACGTATGAAAACATTGCTTGCAATACACATGTTACAGATCGCTGTGCACGCTGGAGGGAGAGCAATAAAACTAGGGGCAAGGTTCATGGTTACCTCTATACTGATGACCTGTAGGGGTTTTTGAAGTGTGACTTACAGAAAATATAGGGTACCGAAGTTCAGAATTTTTTTACGGGAGCATGCAAAAGATTGACATGTTGATTTTCTATTTACTCGGGCAACCTCATCTTTTATATTTTACCAAAAAGTTAGGTAATATATTGGTACAACAACAGAAAATGGCCACTGCTCTAGGTCAGTCCATGCTACACACCCCTCACACACCTGTCTTGGAACGGTGCTCACCCAGCTCGCATGCAGCACACAGGTAAGAAAGAGATCCCAGCTGCATTCCAAAAAAGATCATCTTTATTAATGCATGAAACTCCAAAAGCAGTACACCGCACACTGGGGGAAAAGTAGAGTGTTAGCGCTTACTCATAACCTCAAAACGTGTCAACCTTGCTCTTCTTTTCCCTAACTGTGTGGTGTACTGCTTTTGGAGTTTCATGCATTAATAAAGAGGATCTTTTTTGGAGTGTAGCTGTCCTGGATTTCACTCTTACCTGCGTAATATTTTGCTTTTGTGTGCCCTAAAATTTACTTTATTATATTTTTTTACCAAAATGTTGTGCTTGACAAACCACTGCACAAATATCATGTCACATAAAAATAAATATTCTCCAGGCTGTCTGCTTATAGAAAATAAATAATGTTTGGGAGTTTTAACTAATCTTCCCGGGTAAATTAATTTTTTTAAACATGTGTGCAAAAAGCACAAAAACAGCTCTAACACTGAAAAGGGTTAAAGGTAAACATTACATTAGTGAATAAAACTCGGTGTTTATGGAAAATATACTATTATATATATTTTATGGGAAACTGTAATAGGGTCTGGTAAATTTTTTTTACCACTTGCTACCCGCCCGCAGTACTTTTACTGCAAATGGGAGGCAGCTACAGGCTCAGCAATATACTGGTACGCTGCTGAACACATTCACACTGGCCTGCCCTCTGGGGTGCACAGGGGTGCAGTCTCATGACTGCTGTGTCAAGTGGACACAATGGATTACATTGCTCAGTACGAAGCCGCTGTGAGTGGCCAGAGCATCATGTGATCACCATGACGATCACCATAGCGCTCACATGATTACAATGTAAATAATACCGTCATGGATGGCTTACTATTGTGATTCTGTGATTGGCCCAAAGCTATCACATGATACCTGGGCACCCTGTACCATGTGATTTGCCACAGTCAATCACAGATCATCACTGTTATAAGCAATAACAGTGTAGAAAAAATCCCTGATTAGCCCCCCACCCCCCTCCCAGAGTAGTACAGTGTCACTATGTGTCACTCAAGAAATGAGATTGAGGCCATCCGTACATCAGAATTAATCAATTTTCAATATATGCCATATTTTGTAACTTTATTTTCCAATAATTTGTATTAGTGTCAGAGATAACAAAAAAGTACAAAACAGTACAACGTCCATTTCTTGGTCCATCATGACAAATAGTAATGGATACAAAAGAGTGTTAGCAAGTAACAAAGACTCTTCACACACTCTTTCACGCAGACTAAATAATATACACTGGGTTACTTTTACTAAAGAAATGTAGCAGACTACCTTTTTGACCTACATTTATAAAGAAAGAGTATTTGTTTGCAAAATTTTATAACAGAAACTAGGAAAAACGTGTGTTTTGCACAATTCAGTGGCATCACTAGAGATGGTTTCACCCGGTGTGGAAAAACCTGGTGTCAACCCCCTCCATCAACTATAGTCCCCCCTCAATACAGACACTCATCAGTACAGACCCCCTCCCTCAGTACAGACCCCCCTACCTCAGAACAGACACCCCCTCAGTGCAGAACTCACCCTATTCAGTACAGACCCCCCTTCAGTGCAGACTCCCCCATTAAGTGCAGACCCCCATTCAATGCAGACCCCCTTCAGTGCAGATCCCCCATTCAGTGCAGACCCTCCTTCAGTGCAGATCCCCCTTCAGTGCAGACCCCCTTTCATGCAGATCCCCCTTCAGTGCAGACCCCCCTTCAGTGCAGACCCCCCATTTTGTGCAGACCCCACCATTCAGTGCAGACGCCCCATTTAGTGCAGACCCCCCATTCAGTGCTGACCCCCTTCAGTACAGATTCCCCTTCAGACCAGACCCCCGATTCAGTTCAGACCACCCCATTCAGTGCAGGCCCCCTTTAGTGCAAATCCCCCTTCAGTGCAGATGCCCCCTTCAGGGCAGACCCCCCATCCAGTAAAGACCCCCCCTTCAGTGCAGACCCCCCATTCAGTACAGACACCCCTCCTTCAGTACAGACCCCCCATTCATTACAGACCCACCTTCAGTACAGACCCCCCTTCAGTACAGGCCCCCCTTCAATACAGACCCATAGTGTACATACATCAGATTAGCGTGGGACATGCACAGCAATGCCCCTCCTGCTGTGTAGATGTAAACAGAGAGGAGGGGAAGGCGGCTTCACTCTGCTCGGCTGTGTGTGAGACAGTGGGGACAGCTCAGACAGCCCACAGCCGCAAAGGGTTTGGATCATTGGTGCAGTGGCGTTGCCCTGGGCCCTGCCGATGGGTGTCACCCCTCTGGCGGGTGTCCCCCCCCTTGCAACATCAGTATTTTTTCATTTATATAGCAAAAAATAAAAAAGGGTGATGGGTAAATACCACAAAAAGAAAGCTCTATTTGGGTAAAAGAAACTTTAAAAATCTTATTTGCATACAATGTTACATTATCGAGCAATTGCCTGTTAAAATAACACAGTGCTGAGTGGTAACAAAATGCCTTGGTCAAGGGGACAAAAACTTTCGGGGGTCCAGTGATTAAATTGAACGTTTGTAAACAATATATAGTTTATATACTGTACATTCACAACACTCTTTGCATGTTTTCACATCATATAACAAGTTCTGTGAGTCAGGGAATGGATACTGTCATTAATCTGCCTTTCCCCTATTGCAGAACGTTACATTCTGTGAAAAACAATGCAATTTGTTTTGTGAATGGAGGAGAGGACAGAAAGGACGATCAGTCATCAGGACTTTTTGAATGTACTTTCATGTTAGACTCGCGGCAGTTAACCCATGCAGCGTTGGAAGTTCGGTGAAGAGAACCTAACTTCACTGAAGAGAAGATTTCTATAGTGAGTGGTGATGAGTTGAATGTACCCAAATCCGGCTCAAGCATAGTTCAGCAAACATTAGATAAGTTTAGATACCGAAACTGAAATCAATAGGAGCTAAATCACTAAATCATTTACAGCAAGGGTCTCAAACTGGCGGCCCTCCAGCTGTTGAAAAACTACAAGTCCCATCATGCCTCTGCCTGTGGGAGTCATGCTTGTAACTGTCAGCCTTGCAATGCCTCATGCTACTTGTAGTTTTGCAACAGCTGGGGGGCTCCCAGGTTGAGAGCCCTGGTTTACAGCCATTTTCTTGCCTATTAGGTTATGGGTTGTCAAACACATGGCAGAGTGGTTGGGCAATGACCTGGAATATATACAGTATGTACTAATGCAAAAAAATAAAAATGTCATTAAATTCAGTCAGGAGCAGTGGTTTTAATAATGATTAAAGTGGAAAAAGTGGCACATCTGTAGGATGTATACAACCTACTACACCAACATTGACACTCACAAAGAAAAAAAAATGCTGGTAATTGACAACGTCATGCCAGCTTAAATTTCTTTGTAAAAGGTGACATGTAACCCCCCAAATATATACTTAAGTATTTTGGGAGACCTTTGGGGGTTTTTAACCAAAAAATATAAGCCAGCAATAAAGTGTCATTTACCGGCAAATTACTGACCTTAATATATATAGAAAGTATACATGTAAAAAAAAATACAGGGTCTCTTTAACACTACAGTTTCCTTTACTGCTACTCTATCGTTTCTGCCCAATAGGCAGAGATTTCTCAAAATGACTAAATAACTGGATTGCACTGTAAAGACACTTCCCCCTGTCACATTTACTCAATGACCTCAAACATTGAAATGTAAACTAATTTTAATCAATATGACATTTAATTAAGCGTCAAGGATTTTCTTTATGTATTGTATAAGCCCATGTTATAAAAAAATATATATTTTTAAGCGGGGATGCATGTGAGACCTCAATTGCTTGCTAATAAAAAATGTAACTCCTAGCTTACATCTGCCTAATTTTCAATATATTGATTGCAACTGAGGCAACTGTCAACAATGGGCAAAATCAAGGCAATGAAAATCTCACATGTAGCCCCAACCATAGATGACTAATTTCAAAATAATATTATAGTCTTCATTATGTGCTACCAAAAATACACATGGATTATAATCTTTTTTTAAAAAAAGTACTCATGTACAGTGCATGAGAGTGCAGCCTGCAAGGATGACTTAACATTCTGAATTAACCCCTGTCACCTTGAGGATACAGTATACTGTGATCATACAACATGCTGGGACATAGCTACATTAAGTCTGCCATGTCTGTACTATGACTGCCTGAAGGGCCATTGCTGTCAGATGTCGATATATCATCTAGATGGGACACTCAAATCATGAACTCATTCAATTGATGTGAAACTGTGTTCATAAATGAGAGGCCATTCAAACTGCATTTGTTTCCATTAGTCTTGTCAATTTCTTTCATATTTCATGTGTTAATTCATCATATAATGTGTGGAACTAGGACTATGCATGTGTGGTTCGCCCAAGGAGCCATATTTCTCTTTGTAAGACGTTCAATACTGATTAAAGCTAACAGTAAATTGCAATGTCTGTCTTTTTTCAGGAAATTTAAATTCCTTAAACTCATTTCATACCCCTTTCCTTTCCTTTCCTGGTCATTTTTAAATGTTCAGTGCTGTGGCAGACAGTAATTTGGTCATGCAATACTGTACCCAAATTACTTTTATATATATATTTATATATTTTTTTTCAGACTTATAGAGCTTTCTTTAAGTGGTATTTAATAACCACTATTTTATTATTATTATTATTTATTATTATTATACAGGATTTATATAGCACCAACAGTTAACGTAGCGCTTTACAACTTGAGGGTAGACAGTACAAATACAAATACACTTTAATACAGTAGGAATCAGAGGGCCCTGCTCCTTAGAGCTTACAATCTAAGAGGGAAGGTCAAGAGATACAAGAGGTAATAACTGTGGGTGATGTGCTGATTGAGAAGATAAATGTACAGTTGTTAGGTGGGGGCCAGATAGGCTTCTCTGAAGAGATGAGTTTTCAGGGATCGTCTGAAAGTGGATAAAGTAGGAGAAAATCGAACGGATTGGGGTAGAGCATTCCAGAGGATGGGAGAGGCTTTGGAGAAGTCCTGAAGGCGAGCATGGTCTACTTCCCAGACCAATTTTCAGCTTTCGGCGCTCTCACACTTTCAATGACAATTGCGCGGTCATGCTACGCTGTACCCAAATTAACTTTTTATCATTTTGTTCGCACAAATAGAGCTTTCTTTTGGTGGTATTTATTCACGACTCCGTTTTTTATTTTTTGAGATATAAGCGAAAAAAGAGCGGAAATTTGGAAAAAAAAACAATATTTTCTTCTTTCTATTTTAAAACAAATCCAATAAAATCAAATTTTGTCATAAATTTAAGCCAAAACGTATTCTGCTACATGTTTTTGGTAATTGGTTTTTGGTATAATAATTGGTTCGTGTGATCACGGACACATGTGCGCAAATGATCATGTACAAATGTGCGCAGGTGACATATGTGTGCAGATAATAATTGGGACATGTGATTTTACTGGGACATATGTGGGATACATTTGTTTTTACTATGTGGGGACATGTGTTTTGGGGACATTGTGTGTTTACTTAGTGTTTGTTTTGTGTTTTTACATGTGTGGGGTCACTAGACTGGTGATCAGTGAGTAAAAAGCTGTAAAAAACAGCTCATACTCACTGATCACCAGCTGGCTGCAGCGATCCCCTCTCCTCTCCTCACTGACAACTTCCATGTGAGGAGAGGAGAGCCGATTGCCTAGCAACCGGCTCTGTGTTTACATCACAGGACGGCTGTGATTCGACACGGCCGTCATGTGATCAGGAGGACCAATCGCAGAGCCCTCCTACTGATCGGAGATGCACCGTGTCCGGGTGACACGAGCGCACTGGGACCTCACCGCTGCGCGGGCACGCGCGCGCGTTCCCACTCTTTCTGAGGGACGTTCCTGAACGTCCACTCAGAAGGAGAGATAGCCCACCCGGCCGTTTATGTGCAGTGGCTGGGTGGGAAGTGGTTAAAGATGTAGCTGGGGGCCAGGTTGTGGATGGCTTTGTAAGTTATAGTTAGTATCTTGAATTTAATTCGGTGACTGAGTGGCAGCCAATGGAGGGATTGGCAGAGGGGTATAGCAGACGCTGAGCGGTTTGTGAGGAGGATGAGCCTGGCAGCAGCGTTCATGATGGACTGAAGTGGGCATAGCCTATTTAGAGTATTGAACCAATACAAATCTGCCCTCCAAAAATACTATTCTTTCCTCCACACTGCCAAGCAAACCTATTTTACAGCTCTTATTAACACCTTCTCATCTAGTCCCCGTAAACTCTTCTCTACCTTCAACTTTCTACTTTGTCCTCCACCGCCTCCACCCACTGACTCACTTACTGCCCAGGAGATTGCTAATCACTTCAAAAACAAGATACAATCCGCAATGAAATCTCCACTCTACAGGTATCTCCCCCAGCTAAGACCCCATGTCAACAGGTACAACTGACACTCCCTCTATTCAAATCTGCTACTACAGACGAAGTTGCTAAACTCTTTTCTATCGCCCACCCAACCACCTGTCCCCTGGACAATATTCCCTCTCATATGCTACGGTCGCCCTCTGACTCCATCCTACACTCTCTAACCCACATCTTCAATCTCTCCCTCACCTCTGGCATCTTCCCCAATGCTCTAAAACATGCACTGGTCACCCCCATATTTAAAAAGCCGTCCTTGGACCCTACCAATCTTAACAACCTACGCTCTATCTCCTTGCTCCCCTTTTCCTCTAAACTCCTTGAACGCCTGGTTTACAACCAACTGAGTGACCACCTCATTAAAAACAACCTTCTTGATCCCCTTCAACCTGGATTTCGCCCTCAACACTCCACAGAAACTGCTCTTTTAAAACTCACAAATGACCTACTAACTGCAAAAACCAACGGACACTATTCTGTACTCCTACTTCTGGATCTTTCAGCTGCCTTTGACACGGTTGACCACCCCCTCCTTCTCAAAAAACTTTACTCCCTCGGTCTCCGTGACTGTGCTCTTCAGTGGCTCTCATCCTACCTATCACAACGCACCTTCAGTGTCACTTACAATTCTACTTCCTCCACTCCTCTTCCCTTCTCTGTCGGGGTCCCCCAAGGTTCTGTTCTTGGACCTCTTTTATTTTCAATCTACACCTCTTCCCTGGGTCAGCTGATAGCCTCTCACGGCTTTCAATATCATTTCTACGCTGACGACACACAAATCTATCTCTCCACCCCTCAACTCACTCCATCAGTCTCCTCACGCATCACTAACTTACTAACCGACATATCTGTATGGATGTCACACCACTTCCTCAAACTCAACTTGTCCAAAACCGAGCTTAAAATATCCCCCCCCACATGCCTCTTCCCCTGACTTGTCTGTCAAGAGCAATGGCACAACCATCCACCCGTCCCCACATGTCAGGTTACTAGGTGTTATCCTGGATTCTGAACTCTCCATTCGGCCCCACATCCAATCACTTTCCAAAGCTTGCCGCCTCAACCTCCGCAACATCTCTAAACTACGTCCCTTTCTAACCAATGAAACCACAAAGCTCCTGATTCACTCCCTGGTTATCTCTCGCCTCAACTACTGCAACTCCCTCCTCATTGGCTTACCTTTAAATAGCCTATCCCCCCTTCAGTCCATCATGAATGCTGCTGCCAGACTCATCCACCTTACAAACCGCTCAGTGTCTGCTACCCCTCTCTGCTAATCCCTCCATTGGCTGCCACTCGCCCAACAAACTAAATTAAAAATACTAACAATAAGTTACAAAGCCACCCACAACTCTGCCCCCAGCTACATCACTAGCCTAGTCTCAAAATACCAACCTAATCACCCTCTCCGTTCCTCCCTGGACCTCCTGCTCTCTAGCTCCCTCATCACCTCCTCCCATATCTGCCTCCAGGACTTATCCCAAGCCTCGCCCATCCTCTGGAATTCCCTACCCCAATCTGTCAGACTGTCTCCAAATTTATCCACTTTTAGGCGATCCCTGAAAACTTTCCTCTTCAGGGAAGCCTATCCTGCCTCCATCTAACAACTGCACTATTTTCTCCATTAGCTCATCCCCCACAGCTATTACCCTTTTGTATAACTTGACCCTCCCTCCTAGATTGTAAGCTCTAATGAGAAGGGCCCTCTGATTCCTCCTGTATTGAATTGTATTGTACTTGTACTGTCCCCCTAATGTTTTAAAGTGCTGTGTAAACTGTTGGCGCTATATAAATCCTGTATAATAATAATAATAATAATTTAAATGTAAGCCAATGAGGTTTCCTTTTACAAAGAAGCCTATTTAGAGGTAAGCCTATTTTTTATACCAAATCAAGGAAAAAGACCAACAAAAATAAATAAATCTGTTTCTTTGGTAGAAAAAAAGTCCATATCATTTAGTCTGTGTGTAAGATATAGAATATCCAAACTATGAACCCTAATGTTCTGACTGACAATCACATTTTTTGAGGCCATAAAATGCCAGGACATTCCAAACACTCACAAAATTACCCTTTTTGGAAAATACACACCCCAAGGTATTTTGTAAGAATTTTTAGCTACAATTTATCAAAAAATGAAGAAAGGCGTGGATGTGCGTAGGTCAGTGGCAGCAATTGCTCTTGCACCTCCACTCCCTCATTCTTTCAATTCAAATCTGGATGATGGTACTTTTACTTGTATATTAGTTTTCAACTTGAGGCCATACTCATTAATTACTCTATTTTTCAACAAAATTGTCATTTCCAGAAGATACGGTTTTTCTCACACACAGCATGCTTAGAAATACACTCCAAAACACATTCTGGCACTCTTCCAGAGTAAGGGGATAGAGGGGCCCAAAATTCAAAGGGCACTTTCAGACTTTAAAGGTATTACATATGCATATAATTTCCTGACTAAATATTACATTTTTGGAAGCCCTGAAGTCCATGGGCAGTGAAAACACCCACAAATGGTATTTGCTAAAAGGCATGGCGAGTCTCTTGAAGATATAATTTTTCGTCACAAGTTTTTGGGGCCAGAAAATGAAAATGTATTTTTATTTCCTCTGCAATGCCTTACTGTATACCAGAATCATAATTTAGTGTAATTTTAAAAAGGTCAAATTACAGACTGTATTACTTTGTTATCTTAACCACTTGAATGTTACACCCCCTTCTAATCAATGCCATTTTTCAGTTTTCAGCACTGTCACATTTTGAATGAAAATGACTCATTAGTAATGCAACTCTGTACCAAAATAAATTTTACATAATTTTCTTGAGAAAGATATAGCTTTTGTTTTAGTGATATTTAATTACTTTTTTTTTTTTACTTTTTGCTAGATGAAAGAAAAAAGACCAAGAAATTTGAAAAAAAAAATTCTTAGTTTCTGTTATAAAACTTTGCAAATAAATAAATATTTATTCATAAATGTGGGCCAAAATGTATTCTGTTAAATTTCTTTAGTGAAAAAAACAAATCAGGGTATATTTTCCAGCTTGTGTGAAAGTGATAGAATATACAAATGTCAGGTCACCTGAGCCCAAGTGACAGATGCACCGCGTTGGGGTCTGGAGTGCACCACAAGGTAGTGGACCCTACGGCTGACTGCTGCGGATGGAGCTCTAGGATATACAGGAGAGCAGGTACTCAGTACTACCTACACAGATGACACTGGGAGCTAGAGCATGAGATTTCCCGGGGGTGGAGTCTAAGAGCCAGTGGGTGTTAACCAGAAGCCCCTAGTGGTGGGGATGAATTTAGCTGCAGTCTGGCTCCAGGTCGCGACCCCTAGGGCCTCCCAGCTCACACTCACGGTAGACTACAGGGAGGTAGAGTGGAAGATGCAGACATTGACAACAAAGGAGGTAAGGATAGTCAAGAGATAGCCAAAGATCGGGGTAACAAGCAGGTAAGGATAGTCAAGAACAAGCCAATATCGGTAACTGGAATCAGACGTAGAGGACACAGCAAGTTGCACACGAAAGCTAAACACACAATTATGATCAGCAGAGCTGGCTTGCAGTGCACAGGTTAATATAGAGTTCCCTGATAGGGGCTGTGGTGGAGCCATGCTTGAGGAGAAATTACTTAAGCAGCCAGGTAAGGGTGGCTGGCCTCCTAATCTGAACACATGGAGAGGTAAGCTGACAGACAAACATTACTGCATAACCATAACAACAAATTATGGTATATATTTGAAAATTGATCATTCCTGGTGTACTGAATGCCTATTTCAATTGTTGAGCCCCTTAAATGCCAGGACAGTACAAATACACTCTTTTTAGAAGGTAGGCAGCCCAAGATATTTAGCATGGTGAGGTTTTGAAGTTATAATTATTTTTGTCATCATTTTGGGGAAAATAAAGACAAAAAATAAAATGTGTTGTTTCTTTTTAACAGAGTTGTCATTTTAATAAGTTATTTATCACACAGAGCATAGGAAAACTTAGAGTTCCACCCCTAAAATCATTTTGCTACTCGTCCCGAGTATAGGGATATACTTTTTCTTGATGTATAGAATAGTTTAGTATAGAACGTCCCAAAGCCAAGAGCACTTTTGGGCTTTTCAGGAGCACAAATTATGAATCTATTTTCTTGATTATCTATCATATTTCTTGAGTCCCTGAAGTGCCAGGAAAGGAGAAGCACCCATGAATAATCACATTTTGAAAAACAAACAACACTGTGTGTTCTCTGAAAGGTATAGTGAGTCTTTTGAAAATTTAATTTTTTGCTTACTTACGTATAGTTGTCAATTAATAAGATATTTCTAACACACTGCATATATATACTTAGAATTACACCCCAAAACACACCCTCCTGAGTGTAGGGGATATCACCTGTATGAGATATTTTCACAGCCTAGCCATATAGAGGGGTTTAAAATCCACAAAGCACCTTCAGATGTCCTAGGAACATAAACTACACCTTTGATTTCTCGACTATCATATTTTTGGAGGCATTGGAGCACCAGGACAGTGGCAGCACCCACCAATGGCCACATTTTTGGAAAGTAAACACCCCAGCATATTTTCTAAGAGGTATAATGAGTCTTTTGAAAAATTGTCAATTATTAAGATATTTCCAACACCCATCATGGGCATTGCTAGAATTACACCCCAAAATACATGGAGATAACACATGTGTGAATCTTTCTCACAGCCTAATCAGGGGCCAAGGAGCACCTTCAAGCTTTCTACAGACAAAAATTATGCATCTAATTTCCTGACTACCTCTCACATTTTTGGAGGCCCTGGAGCACCAGGACAGTAGAAACACCCACAAAATGACCACATTTTGAAGAGTAAACACCCCAAGGTATTTTGAGACATGATGAGCTTTTGGAAAATGCAGAAAGAAAATTACATTTTTTTTTACAGTTGTAAAAAAGTTGTCAATTTTATGATATCTTTTACGCACAGCATGGACATACTTAAAATGTCACCCCAAAACACATTCTGTTACTCCACCTGAGTATAGCCATACCACACGTGTGAGACTTTTTAAATGTTTAGACTGATTATGTACCAGACATTGGGGTTGATTTACTAAAACTCGAGAGTGCAAAATCTGCTTCAAAATTTATTTTTTTGTCAAAGCTTAATTGAACAAGCTGATTTGCCACAATGCACAGCTGCTCCAGATTTTGCACTCTCCAGTTTTAGTAAATAAACACCACTGTATCTTGTGCATCATATAAATCAACCAATTATATCAAAAACAGTGTACTGCAATGGTCGTCTCTGTATGAGTGGTTAGGGAATGTAGCTTAGTGTAGCGTCACCTATAGCAGTCCCCGTTCCTATAAGCCAAACAAGCGTAGCCTATGTATATCTCTGCCCCCAGGAATGCCATTTTTATTGGTCAGAAAGTACAGGAGGCTGAAAAAAGCAAGAACAAAACAGTTCCAGTGTTCCCAGGAGTATAATGGTCTGCAGGGGATAGATGGGACTGGTGTCGGTAGGAGGTGCAGATGGGTTAGTTCAGGCCACAAGCAGAGACATGGTCAGCAAACAGGCAAAGGATTGGTTCAGGCAGCAGGCAAACAGGCCATAGTCAGTACAAGCAACAGACAACACTCTACTAGTGTGGCGTCGATCAGAAATACTGTTGCTGGCTGCACTAGTTCTGGTACTGATGTACTGATGTGAGGATGATCAGGTACACTGTTGATGAATGCATTGGCGCTGGTGACACTGGCAATGGTGTAACTAGTGATCTGGCTGCACTGGTCTGACATAATCATTAATTTGGCAACAAGCAGGAACAATATTGATGGCTCACACAGAGACTGGTGTGGCAGTTATTAGGAACACTGTTGATGGGTGCACTGGTCTGGTAACACTGGGACTGGTGTGGCAGTGATCAGGAACACTGTTGCCAATTCCACTAGTTTGGTAACAGTGAGACTGGTGTGTCAGGAAACTGTTGCTGGCTTACACTGGTTTGGTGAGACTATGACTGGTGTGGCAGCAATCAGGAACACCGTTGCTGGCTTACACAGGGTTAGTGACTCTGGAACTTAAAATTAGTGTATTGTTTTGGAGACTATTGATGGGAAAAGGTTACCAATTTGCACCACAGATATTAAAACTGTATGGACAGGCTACAATTTCTGAGTGACTAAGTTGTGATGATGAATCTGAAAACTGAAAAAAATTAGACAAAGTCCCTGATGGCGAAGCTTTTAAGGGACTGGCTTAGGGGTGTGTGAGAGTGAGCTGCTGATCTGGTTTGACTGGGGGTTAGGGATGAGCCGAACATGCCCCCCCCCCCCCGGTTTGGTTCGCACCAGAACATGCAAACAGACAAAAAATGCTTCGAAGATGGGAAAACCGTTAAAGTCTATGGGACACAAATGTGGAAAATAAAAAATTTTCATTTTAAAGGCTTATATGCAAATTATTTTGATAAAAATTGTATGGGGACCTGGGTACTGCCCCAGGGGACATGTATCAATGCAAAAAAAGTTTTTAAAATGGCAGTTTTTTCAGGAGCAGTGATTTTAATAATGCTTAAAGTGAAACATAAGAATTAAATATTCCTTTAAATATTGTGCCTGGCGGGTCCCCTTAGTCTCTTTCCCATGTTTATAACAGTACCGCAGCAAAATGACATTTCTAAAGGAAGAAATATCATTTAAAATTGCTTGCGGCTGTAATGTATTGCCAGATCCCGGCAATATACATAAAAAATCATTGAAAAAATGGCATGAGTCCCCCCCCCAGTCCATTACCAGGCCCTTAGGGTCTGGTATGGATATTAGGGGGAACTTCACAGCAATTTTTTTTTTTTTAAATGGTGTGAGTCCCACTACAATCTATACCAGGCCCTTATCCTACCATGCAACCTGGCAGGCCACAGGAAAAGGGGAGGATGAGAGAGCTCCCCCATCCTGACCATACCAGGCCACATGCCCTCAACATGGGGAGGGTGCTTTGGGGTCCCCCCAAAGCACCTTTCTCCCATGTTAATTGGGACAAGGGCCTCATCCCCACACCCCTTGGCCAGTGGTTGTGGGGGTCTGTGGGCGGGGGGCTTATTGGAATCCCACCCCCTATGTGAATGGGTAGAGGTACATTGTACCCCTACCTATTCACCAAAAAAGTGTAAAAAAAGTAAAAATGGCAGAAGACAGTTTTTGACAATTCCTTTATTTAAAAAAAAGTGTCACGCAATGTCCATCCATCTTCAATCACAGCGCGGATGGTCCCAAAAAAAAAAAAAACAGGAAAACTGTCCCGCCGACTGCAGCCTTTTTGCAGTGACAGCTGTTATAGAGTCAAGGGTGGACAACCCAGTGATGTAAATGGGTGATCCCACCCCCCTCTGATGTGATTGATGTGACGGGACCGCTGGTGTCGTGATTGAGGATGGATTTACATCACGGGACACGATGTACAATGTACTCCATACCAATTCACAAAGTGGTGGCGGCTGGGATCTGGGGCCCCATGTTAAAGGGGGCATCCAGATTCTGATTAGCTCCCCACCCGCAGACCCCCACAACTATCGGGCAAGGGATGTTGGAATGAGGCCCTTGTCCCCATCAACATGGGGGCAAGGTGCTTTGGGGGGACCCAAAAGCACCCTCCCAATGTTGAGGGCATGTGTCCTGGTATGATTCAGGAGGGGGGGCGCTCTCTCATCGGGGGGCGCACCATACCAGACCTGAAGGGCCTGGTATGGCTGTTAGGGGGATCCCCACGCCATTTTTTCTTTATTTTGGCACGGGGTTCCCCTTAAAATCCATACCAGACCTGAAGAGCCTGGTATGAATATTGGGGGGGACCCCACAATATATATATTTTTTTATTTTGGCGCCGCTGGGTTTCCCTTAACTACTTCAATACACTGTGTTATATAAACTCTACACTGAATGCAGAGTATATACAGTATACAGACTGCATATATATATCAAATATACTGCCTGCACTGACGTGAATATAGAGTCTACACTGAATATCTAATCTACACTAAATGCAGAGTATATATATACAGTATCTCACAAAACTGAGTACACCCCTCACATTTTTGCAAATATTTTATTATTTCTTTTCATGTGACAACACTGAAGAAATTACACTTTGCTAAAATGTAAAGTAGTGAGTGTACAGCTTGTATAACAATGTAAATTTGCTATCCCCTCAAAGTAACTCAACACACAGCCATTAATGTCTAAACCACTGGCAACAAAAGTGAGTACACCCCTAAGTAAAAACGTCCAAGTTGGGCCCAATTAGCCATTTTTCCTCCCCAGTGTCATGTGACTAGCTACACAGCTAGTTACAAGGTCTCAGGTGTGAATGGGGAGCAGGTGTGTTAAACTTGGTGTTATTGCTCTTACTCTCTCATACTAGTCACTGGAAGCTCAACATGGCACCACATGGCAAAGAACTCTCTGAG
Source organism: Aquarana catesbeiana (assembly GCF_042186555.1). Lineage (NCBI taxonomy): Eukaryota > Metazoa > Chordata > Amphibia > Anura > Ranidae > Aquarana > Aquarana catesbeiana. The sequence continues at coordinate 151,008,369 of NC_133332.1, read as the reverse complement.
GATCTGAAAAAAAGAATTGTTGCTCTACATAAAGTTGGCCTAGGCTATAAGAAGATTGCCAAGACCCTGAAACTGAGCTACAGCATGATGGCCAAGACTATACAGCAGTTTAACAGGACAGGTTCCACTCAGAACAGGCCTTGCCATGGTCAACCAAAGAAGTTGAGTGCACATGCTCAGCATCATATCCAGATGTTGTCTTTGGGAAATAGAAGTATGAATGCTGCCAGCATTGCAGAGGTTGAAGGGGTGGGGGGTCAGCCTGTCAGTGCTCAGGCTGATGGTATTAACCCCATTACTCCAGAACTCAGAAGCAGTACAGAATAAATTAATTAATTGAAAAATTCCTAATCAATTGGTAATGTCTCATACAAACAGTTGTTCAACTGAACATAATGAAGAGATACACGTCTATCTGTACAACTCTAAGCGTGTATGGATATATACATGCTGTAGATTAATTGTCATAATAGTCGCCACTAAACAGTATTAGACTATATATATATATATATATATATATATATATATATATATAGTGTATATCTAGTGAACTCATAAATAGGTAAAAAGATTATAGTTATAATGCTTTGCAGAAATGGAGCAAACTATAGCATGAAAAATTAGGTTAATCATAATAGTGGGACACGTCCCACTCAAAGTTTAACCCCAATGGGATTCTGGTATTTAAAGAGAATATCCAGAACACTTCACGCTTACAAACCATTCTGAATAAATCTCTTCCTCTCTTTGGGGTCACTATCTTCTCCACCCCTTGAATTACCAAACTGGTAACATGTTTATGATGAATAATGTTCCAGTTTTTGGCCACATTGGTAGGTGTATTTTTCTCAATATCATGTAGATGGTCATACAACCAATCTTTCAGCCTCCTTGTGGTGCGACCTACATATTGGATGTGGCACATCTCACATGTAATTAGATATACTAAAAATCTGGTGTTACAATTGATGATGTGCTTCAATGGATCTCAGGAAGGGCGTAAGCTGACTAGCCCGAAACGTAATCCATCCATCCATCCATCCATATCTGAATCTACTCATGTCTGAAACTGTGTAGGCATTTCTTGCCTTTGATATTGCTTGAAAGGATTACACTTGCTTTGTAAATCTCTCCTGAAGATATTGTGAAATAAAGAAAAGAAGTTTTTAAGTGCAGCAACCTCTTGGACTTTTTTCTATATACAAGGTCGGTGGGAAGACCTGATTGCTGGCACTAAACTGTAAGCAGAGTGCGGTTCTCCTCTACAAGTGAATATATATATATATATATATATATATATATATATATATATATATATATATATATATATATATATATATATTATATAGACTAATACTGTTTATTATGACCATTTAGTCTACAGCATGTATATATCCATACACGCTTAGAGCTGTACAGATAGACGTGTGTCTCTTCATTATGTTCAGATGAACAACTGTTTGTATGAGACATTACCAATTGATTTGGAATTTTTCAATTAATTAATTTATTCTGTACTGCTTCTGAGTTCTGGAGTAATGGGGTTAATACCATCAGTATCATTTCCACTACCATTTCATTTTTCACATCTACCTTTATTGCCATCGGCTATATGGTGGAGGTTTTATTACAGTGAGGGTTCCGCTTTAATTTTACATGCACACCCCCCCCCCCCTTTTTTTTTCTTTTCTTAGCTCTTTTACATTTTGACATATATGTTTTGCTCCTCATTATTCAGATTTTGGATTAAGGGTATGGGGGTACAGTGTTCATGGGTGCACATAGAATTCTGTGCTTTTAAATAGATTTAGATGTTTTGTCTGTATATAGTTTTTTTAGGTCATTTCATGTATTATGTTTCTTATGGGTACAGCCATGAGCTAAAGATATTAGATTGGCTTAAGGAGTCTTTGATTATTTATAATGCACTAAACACAGCGGGATTGGTCTTCCACAGATATGCGGAGCGGGGCTGGACGCAACAAGAGACAGCATAAATATTTCCAATTTTTACTTACGTACATGAACAGGAGTGTTTCCAATTTAGGTGGTTTCTTTCCACCCTATCTTTTGTCATGTCTAGCCACATATGTACATCTTATACTTTGCATATTTAATTATTACCGTTTCCCTTTATTATGCTGTTGATTTAAGACTTAGCTGGAAACTACATCTTTGACATCCTTTGTACCGTTATCATTTAATTTGTACTTATTTATATTGTTATATTATTATATAGTTAACATGCTGCAGATGTGTTTATGAGATAAGTTTAATTTATCTTGTATTATACACACATAGACACATTGGTGTTTTATACACCTATTTATAAGACAAGCTTATACTTGGGGTTTTGTCCCAATTATCTATACACCACTGGGGGTCATTTACTATAGCGCCAAAAAATTCTCCTGCAGTATCAAAAAATAACTCTCAAAAAAGGCCAGAAAGACTTCAACTCTCAGAAAGTCAGCGCTATTGCAAATGGAAAGCAGCGCTATTGCGGCAATAATGCCTGTCAGATCACATATGCTGGAATAGTGGAAGTCAATGGGGCTCGAACCTGCAAAATCCAAAGTTCTCACTGAAGGCTTATATGCAAGTTCTTTGCCATAAAAAGTGTTTGGAGACCCGGGTCCTGCCCCAGGGGACATGTATCAATGTCAAAAAATTTTTTAAAAACGGACGTTTTTTCGGGAGCAGTGATTTTAATAATGTTTTGAGTGAAACAATAAAAATGTAATATTCCTTTAAATGTTCATACCTGGGGGGTGTCTATAGTATGCCTGTAAAGGGGCGCATGTTTCCCGTGTTTAGAACAGTCTGACAGCAAAATGACATTTCAAAGGAAAAAAAGTCATTTAAAACTACTCGTGGCTATTAATTACTTGCCGTTCCGACAATACACACAAAAGTTCATTGATAAAAAACGGCATGGGAATTCCCCACAGGGGAACCCCGAACGTAAATGTAAAAAAAAATGGCGTGGGGGGTCCCCCTAAATTCCATACCAGGCCTTTCAGGTCTGGTATGGATATTAAGGGGAACCCCGGCCAAATTTTTTTTTAAAAAATGGCGTGGGGTCCCCCTCAAAATCTATACCAGACCCTTTTCTGAGCACGCAACCTGGCAGGCCGCAGGAAAAGAGGGGGGGACGAGAGAGCGGCCCCCCACTCCTGAACCATACCAGGCCACATGCCCTCAACATTGGGAGGGTGCTTTGGGGTAGACCCCCAAAACACCTTGTCCCCATGTTGATGTCATCCCCACAACCCTTGCCCAGTGGTTGTGGGGGTCTGCGGGCGGGGGGCTTATCGGAATCTGGAAGCCCCCTTTAACAGTGGGACCCCAAGATCCCGGCCCTCCCCCCTGTGTGAAATGGCAAGGGGGTACAAAAGTACCCCTACCATTTCACAAAAAACTGTCAAAAATGTTAAAAATGACAAGAGACAGTTTTTGACAATTCCTTTATTTAAATGCTTCTTCTTTCTTCTATCTTCCTTCAGTTTCTTCCTCCATCTTCTTCTTCTGGTTCTTCTGGTTCTTCCTCCGGTGTTCTCATCCGGCATCTTCCTCCACACCGTCTTCTTCCCTTCTTCTCCTCGGGCCACTCCGCATCCATGATGGCATGGAGGGAGGCTCCCACTCTGTGACGCTTCTCCTCTTCTGACGGTTCTTAAATAACGGGGGGCGGGGCCACCTGGTGACCCCGCCCCCTCTGATGCACGGGGACTTCCCTGTGGCATTCCCCATGATGTCAGAGGGAGACGGGGTCACCTGTTACGTTACCTCGCCCCCCTCTGACGTCACGGGGAATGCCACAAGAAAGTCCCCGTCAAGTCCCCGTGCATCAGAGGGGGCGGGGTCACCTGGCGGCCCTGCCCCCCATTATTTAAGAACCGTCAGAAGAGGAGAAGCGTCACACAGCGGGAGCCTCCCATCATGCCATCATGTATGCGGAGCGGCCTGAGGAGAAGAAGGGAAGAAGACGGCACGGAGGAAGATGCCAGACAAGAACACCGGAGGAAGAACGAGAAGAACCAGAAGAAGAAGAAGAAGATGGAGGAAGAAACCGAAGGAAGATAGAAGAAAGAAGATAGAAGATAGAAGAAAGAAGAATCATTTAATTAAAGGAATTGTCAAAAACTGTCTCTTGTCATTTTTAACATTTTTGACACTTTTTTTGTGAAATGGTAGGTACCCCCTTACCATTTCACACAGGGGGGAGGGCCGGGATCTGGGGGTCCCCTTGTTAAAGGGAACTTCCAGATTCCGATAAGCCCCCTCGCCCGCAGACCCCCACAACCACCGGGCAAGGGTTGTGGGGATGAGGCCCTTGTCCCCATCAACATGGGGACAAGGTGTTTTGTGGGGCTACCCCAAAGCACCCTCCCAATGTTGAGGGCATGTGGCCTGGTACGGTTCAGGGTACGGATAAGGGTCTGGTATGGATTTTTGGGGGGACCCCATGCCATTTTCTTTTAAAATTTTGGCACAGGGTTTCACTTAAAATCCATAGCAGACCTGAAGGGCCTGGTATGGAATTTAGGGGGACACCCCACGCCATTTTTTTTTTAAATTTTGGTTCAGGGTTCCCCTGTGGGGAATTCCCATGCTGTTTTTATCAATTAACTTTTATGTGTATTGTCGGACCGGCAATTCATTAATAACCGCGAGTAGTTTTAAATGACTTTTTTTCCTTTGAAATGTAATTTTGCTGTCAGACTGTTCTAAACACGGGAAACATGCGCCCCTTTACAGGCATACTATAGACACCCCCCAGGTACGAAATTTAAAGGAATATTATACTTTTATTGTTTCACTTTAAGCATTATTAAAATCACTGCTCCCGAAAAATCAGCCATTTTTAAAACTTTTTTGCATTGATACATGTCCCCTGGGGCAGGACCCGGGTCCCCAAACACTTTTTATGACAGTAACTTGCAATTTAACCTTTAAAATTAGCACTTTTGATTATTCATGTTCGTGTCCCATAGACTTTAATGGTGTTCGCACAAATTTTTTGTCTGTTCGCATGTTCTGCTGCAAAACGAACAGGGGGGATGTTCGGCCCATCCCTAGTTATCATTGAGAATCATGGGGTACAAGTGGGTCAAGCAACTCAGAGGTCCAAAGTCGCCCAACTGTGAAACAAGTCATATATATTTTAATAGACAGGAGCTCTGATTTAGACTTGCATTTACATCAGCAGAACAAATGCAGGAAGTGATGTGTGCACATGGGCCAGAAGCAAATGTGTGGGGATGCCAAACAAACCAATGAACCCCACCCATACCAAATCTAACTACCACATCCACCCCCACATTGATTAAGCACAAGTACATATCATACCCTTATCCTGAAAATGAGCAGCACCTCCTCTTTGCTAAAGAGGGACCTCGCCATGTCCACCTAGATGGAGATCCTGACCAGCACAGGAACTTCCGGGTGATTACAATGACTTACTTCTGGGTCAGAAGGCGAAACCACACTCTTTTGATCGCTGCTGCGAATATTTGAGCGCAACCACTATTAGAATTTTATTAATTTTGTTTATTTGCAGATATTCAAATTTGTATTTCTACTTATGATATTTAAAGGCGTTCAATAAGAAATGGTGTCCCTGGGTTAGCAGCAGGTAAATGACAAAAACAAAAGGCCCAGTTTGAGCCCTGGTTCACACTGACAGAGGGAGGAAATCGTTCAGCTGAAATCACACACTTTCATTCCCGCATGTCAGTCCCGACTGCAGGGGGACATCTGTGCAGGTTTCTGCACTGATATCAATACAAATTGCACCCCAAAGTCGCACCAATTAAAACAGTGCAATTGTCACCGCTTTGACATGTCAAATCGCACCAATGTGAACTAAAGCTGACACATACAACACTGCCTATCCACCAGCTGAATTCATTACCTGCAATTCTCCACAGCTTTTATATATAAAGATTCCACCTTTATCATTTACTTGCAGGTGTGCAGAAGCCTAGGTTTACATTGGAGCGATTGGTCATGCGATCTGAGAGATCAAATTGCACGACTATTGGCAGCAATGGCACTATTCCAATCAATGCAACATTTTTTTTGTGGCACTGCACCAATTTGCTAAAGTAGTTCCTGCACTATTTTTGCCAATTTCAGGTGTGACTTCAATAGACATTTGCGTATGAAGCCACACGGATGTCTATCAAGTCGTACCCGAAACCACGCTGACCTTGATACTTTGAAATCGTGCTACTTCAAGTGAAGTAGTGCGATTTCAAAGTAGCATCAATGTGAACCAGGGCTTTTGGTGCACGAATACATATTGAAATAAAATATAAGAGATATTGCACTTTCCCAAAACCACCACCCACAAAAACTAAAGAGAAAGAAAAGTAGAAGGAAAAAGAAAAAAAAACACACCACACCAAAGCTCAATAATGTACTTTTATATTTACCTGCAGAAAAACAAAAATGAAAAATTACATTAATTTACTAGCTTCAAAAAAAAATTTGGACAAGATATATGGTGCTACGTTTAGCAATGGGATTTTAAGGGCCCTGCTCATAGGAGCTTACAATCTAAAATTTGACAAAACCTTAGAGTGGACACAGCTTTAATTTCTGTGTATAACGGGCAACACATCACATTTTTATCTGCAAGATTATAGAAACATACTTAACAGTCATTCTTACAAAGCATTCCAACATAATATTACAAAAGACTTATTCAAAACACCCACAACCAGCCCACAATCAACACCATACATTGGTGACCATGTTCTGCTGGAAGCTGCATTTCGGTGTACACGATTAAACAAGATCAAAAAGAGAAGGTCAGCAGATGCTTCCAAACAATGTTCGCATGATCAGACAGGAACAATACATGCACAACATTGACAGCATGGCCACATAAACCCACTTTTGATTGAAAAAATGCACAAGAATGTCATCAAATCTCCCAATATCATTCCTTCTCACCCACAAATCACAGTAAAAAAGCTGACCTTCTCAGGCCAAACAAACCCCCCTTCTGCAGGCCTTTATATAAGAGAGGTTGTATTGTTAGCACACTGACACACCCAATAGAAGTACACGCCCACCAGTATCTTTCAATCTGTCTCTTCATGTATGTCTAAAGTGAATGCACCTGATGAGCAGGAACACATAATAGTATTCGCAACTGTTAGCTCTTGGCTATGTGCATCAAACCTCCAACTACAGGACAAAGATCAAACTCCATTTGCATCCACATAAACAAAGCAACAGTTTTCTAAGCATATGTACCCATGCAGTGTAAACCCTAAAATTTGAAATGTCCAAGCCCCTGGGCATGATTAGTGCTAATATACATTAACATCAGTCCCTGGCTGCAATGTGATCCCAATCTAAAGTCCAAAATTAACTTTCTTACATTAGAACCTATTTCGACAGGAGACAAATAACGTGCCAGCATGTCTTTGGATTGTGGTGAGAAACCCACCGGGAGAACATATAAACTTCAACACAAGGATTAGCATGTTGGGGAATTGAACCAACATTCCAGGTGCTGCTAGATAGGACTGCTACCCACTTAGCCAGCAGGCAGCCTCACACGTGTTCTCTGCATCTCTGTGGTGTGAACCAGCCCTAAGTCCATAGCCATGCTCAGTGTCACAAGCAATATACAATATGTTGGCCTAAGTATTGGGACGCCTGCCTTTAAATGCACATGAACTGTAATGGCATCCCAGTATTAGTATTGGGTTCAAAACTCATTTGGCCCACCCTTTGCAGCTATAATAGCTTCAACTCTTCTTGCCCACAAGGTTTAGGTGTGTGTCTATGGGAATGTTTGACCATTCTTCCAATTGCATTTGTGAGGTCAGGCACTGATGTTGGACGAGAAGACCTAACCTACAGTCTCCTCTCTAATTCATCCCCAACTTGTATTGAGGTCAGGACTCTATCCAGGCCAGTCAAGTTCCTCCACCCCAAACTCCCTCACCCATGCCTTTATGGGCCTTGCTTTGTGCACTGGTCCAAATGATTTGGTGGAGGGGGATTATGATGTGGGGTTGTTTTTCAGGGGTTGGGCTTGGCCTCTTAGTTCCAGTTAAGGGAACTCTTAAGGCATCAGCATACCAAGACATTTTGGACAATTTCATGCTCCCAACTTTGTGGGAACAGTTTGGGGAAAGCCCCTTCCTGTTCCAACATGACTGCACACCAGTGCACAAAGCAAGGTCCATAAAGACATGGATGAACAAGTTTAGGGTGGAGAAACTTGACTGGCATGCACAGAGTCCTGGCCGCAACCTGATAGAACACCCCTTGGCTGAATTAGAGTAGAGACTTCAAAATCAAAATCAGTGCCTGGCCTCACAAATGCACTTCTGGAAGAATGATCAAACATTCCCATAGGCACACTAAACCTTGTGGACAGCCTTCCCAGAAGCTGTTCTAGCTGCAAAGGGTGGGCCAAATCAAATTTTAACCCTACGGACTAAGACTGGGCTGCCATTAAAGTTCATGTTTGTGTAAAGGCAGTACTTATACTTATAGTCACAATACTTTTGGCTAAATAGTGTATTTGAAAAAAACTTACAATGGTGGTGGAACCCTCCTACACATAAATACTACATTTAGACATAGTTATAGGACCTGGGAGATGAGACAACTTCCCTACATGAAGCAACATGGTTGGGATACTAAGCAGAAGTTCTAACCTCTAAGCCACGGAGCTGCCACGTGTGAGAACCTCCTACACATAACTACACATAAATACACATAAATACTTCATTTCTTTGGACATACAAGTGATGGAATTACATTACTCAAGAGTTATTCTTCTTGATTTATTCTGTGATATTTGCTTTTTTTTGTGGGTGAGAGTAGAATATTACCCTCAAATTTTTGGGAATTACATTTTGATTTCTGATGTTGGTACACATATCACATTTTTTGGGCTCAAATTATGAATATTTGGAAACAATAAAAATCACAAAAAATTGTGATTCATTTCAAATTTGCATCAGCAATAGTATTGTTTGTGGATTATAAAGACACCTGTGTGAGTTTGGGGTAAAGATTGTTGTGAGATGGAGAGTAACAAGTGAAATTGACAGAGAAAAATATATTTTACCAAAACATCAAAACATTCTAGTATTCTTCAAATCAAAATATTTTAAGTAAAAGCAACAATGTTGCAAAGGAAAATTTATTTCACAGAAAGATGCATTTCATCTCAACATTAAAAGGTTTTTTGGTGAAAGTTAGAATTGTTCCATTAGAATCAATGGCTGAAACTTAGTTTGGACTAAAATAGAGCAGATTTTCATTTAAAAAAAATGCTCTCTAATTAGCTCTCATTTTGGTATTTACTATAGCACGGGCTAAAAAAGACACTTGAGTTAAAATGAGAGTTATTTTCAGGTCTGAGCATGCTCAGTTGTGTTGGCACCTAGTTGTCCAAAACGGGGAATTTTTCACTTCTCAGACTTTTAAAGATATTTCAGTGTAGAAATCACTTTTTCACAAAGTTTAAAAGCAGACTATCTTTAAATAATATACCGCATATTTCAGTACTAGGGATGAGCCGAACACCCCCCAGTTCGGTTCGCACCAGAACCTGCGAACGGACCGAAAATTCGCACAAACGTTAGAACCCCATTGACGTCTATGGGACTCGAACGTTCGAAATCAAAAGTGCTCATTTTAAAGGCTAATTTGCATGGTATTGTCCTAAAAAGGGTTTGGGGACCCGGGTCCTACCCCAGGGGACATGTATCAATGCAAAAAAAACTTTTAAAAACTGACGTTTTTTCGGGAGCAGTGATTTTAATGATGCTTAAAGTAAAAAAAAAAAAAGTGAAATATTCCTTTGAATATCGTACCTGGGGGTGTCTATAGTATTCCTGTAAAGTGGCGCGTGTTTCCCATGCTTAGAACAGTCCCTGCACAAAATGTAATTTTTAAAGGAAAATAAGTCATTTAAAACTGCTTGCGGTTTTAATGTAATGTCAGGTCCTGACAATATGGATGAAAATCAGTGAGACAAATGGCATGGGTACCTCCCAGTCCATTACCAGGCCCTTTGGGTCTTGTATGGATATTAAGGGGAACCCCGCACCCAAATTAAAAAAGGAAACAGCAGTATACAGGCTTTGTACTCTAAACAGCAATATACAGGCGGTGCAAACAAGACAGGGACTGTAGGTTTGTTGTTAAGTAGAATCTGTTTCTAATTTTGAACTGGTACATTTTTAACATGTTTAGCTCCAGCCAAAAAATCTATTTTAAGCTTTTTGGAAAACATAGGGAAGGGATATCACCCCTGTGACATTTGTTTTGCTGTCTGTGCTCCTCTTCAGAAGATTTCACCTCACTTCTTGTCCCAATGACAAATGTTTTTTGAAAATTTGGGTTTTTTTGTGAAACAAGGATTGGTGATAAAGCATCAGTGGAAAGGAGAAATGTTTTTCCCATATTAACTCTTACAGGAGAGAATTTCCCTTCCTAGGGGTAGATTTCATCTCACTTCCTGTTGTCTCCCTCCGTTTGCAAGTAGGAGTCGTTTGTAAGTTGGATGTTTGAAAGTAGGGGCCTGCCCTATATACTCAGCAGAAATTTGGGCCTTAAGTGTTGTTGTGGCCACAACAATGTAAGCCCTCACAGAGCCCTGCTGTGAAATATTAGATCAAGAATTGTAATTACATGCCCCGTTGAACAGGGGCAGAAAAATTGGGCCTTTGGTGGTGGTGCTGGTGCCACAACACTGTAAGTCCTCACTCGCTCTTGGTGGGAGCAGAAACGGGCCCTGCTGTGAAATATTAGATCAAGAATTGTAATTACATGCCCCTGTTGAACAGGGGCTGAAAAATTGGGCCTTAGGCACTGGTGCTGGTGCCATAACACTGCAACCCCTCACAGATACTCTAGCTGGAACACAGGAATGAGCCCTGCTGCAAAGTATTGCATCAAAAATTGTAATTACACGCCCTGTTAAACAAGGGCTGAAAAATTGGGCCTTAGGCACTGGTGCTGGTGCCACAACACTGCAACCCCTCACAGATACTCTAGTTGGAACGCAGGAACGAGCCCTGCTGCAAAGTATTGCATCAAAAATTGCAATTACACGCCCCTGTTAAACAGGGGCAGAAAAATTGGGCCTTTGGTGGTGGTGGTGGTGCTGGTGCCACAACACTGCAACCCCTCACAGATACTCTAGTTGGAACGCAGGAATGAGCCCTGCTGCAAAGTATTGCATCAAAAATTGTAATTACATGCCCCTGTTAAACAGGGGCTGAAAAAGTGGGCCTTAGGCACTGGTGCTGGTGCCACAACACTGAAACCCCTCACAGATACTCTAGTTGGAACGCAGAAACGAGCTCTGCTGCAAAGTATTGCATCAAAAATTGTAATTACATGCCAGGGGCTGAAAAATTGGGCCTTAGGCACTGGTAGAGGCGCCCAGAACTAAAAATGTTCTTACAAGCTATCAGCATGATCATTGAGGAGGAAGAGGCTAATTACTCAGGATAGTCACTCAGCATCAGCATAGGCAGTCTTTGAAGGAATCTAAAATTTAAAAAAAAATTTGGTTACATCAGCATCAGGTGCTTGATAGCTGGTGGTGATCCAAGACTGATTCATTTTTATGAAGGTCAGTCAATCGACCGAGTCGGTGGACAGACGCACCCTGTGATCGGTTACAAAGCCTCCAGCAGCACTGAATGTGCATTCCGAAAGAACACTGGATGCAGGACAGGCCAGTAGCTCAATTGCATACTGTGCAAGCTCTGGCCAGTGATCCATCCTCAAGACTCAGTAACACAGAGGATTTTCGGTGGGAAAGGTGTCCAAGTCAGATCTTGCCCCTAGGTATTCCTGCACCATGTAAAACAGACGCTGGCGATGGTTGCTGGAACCGATCATACCTTGGGGCTGCGGACTAAAAAATTGTTTGAACGCATCGGTCAGACGGCCACCTTCTCCACCACTCCTTCTTTGACTGACTGAAGCCTCAGCAACACATTGTCCAGAAACAGGAGTTTGTAACCTCCCAGTCTCTGGGAACGCGCTGCACAGACCTTTCTGCAAGGCCTCCCGAAGATGTTTCATCCTCTGCTCCCTCTGCGACGGCAAGATAAGGTCTGCAACCTTACCCTTGTAATATGGATCAAGGAGGGTTGCCAGCCAGTATTGGTCCTTCTCCTTGATACCACGAATACGAGGATCCTTACGCAGGCTTTGCAGGATCAGGGAGGCCATGCAGCGTAGGTTTGCTGAGGCATTCAGTCCGGAGTCCTCTGAGTCACTAAGGACGACATGGTCCGCAGCCACGTACAAGTCCATATGTTTCTTGGGACTGATCCCTTAAAGACTGCTGCTGATGCTGAGTGCCAGGCTCCACCTCCATACTGACACAATCCTCCTCCTCCTCCTTCTCATCCTCTTTCTGTGTGATCGGCGAGCACGCAGGAACACTGTCTGGATAAAGGGGGCCTTGAGAGCTAAGGAAGTCCTCCTCTTCCTGCCTCTGTTCTGCCTCAAGTGCCCTGTCCATTATTCCACGCAGCATGTGCTCCAACAGGTGGACAAGGGGGACAGTGTCACTGATGCATGCACTGTAACTGCTCACCATCCTCGTGGCCTCCTCAAATGGTGACAGGACAGTGCATGTATCCCTGATCATGGCCCACTGGCATGGGAAAAAAAACAAGCTCCCCTGACCCTGTCCTGGTGCCATAGTCGCACAGGTACTCATTGATGGCCCTCTGCTGCGTGTGCAGCCGCTGCAGCATGGCCAACGTTGAGTTCCACCTGGTGGGCATGTCACAGATTAGGCGGTTCTTGGGCAGGTTAAACTCCTTTTGGAGGTCTGCCAGCCGAGCACTGGCATTATATGACCGGCGGAAATGCACACAGACTTTCCTGGCCTGCCTCAGGACATCCTGTAAGCACGGCTACCTGCCCAAGAACTGCTGCACCACCAAGCTAAGGACGTGAGCCAAACAGGGCACATGGGTCATTTGTCCCTGTCGGAGGGCAGAGAGGAGGTTGGTGCCATTGTCGCAAACCACCATTCCTGCCTTAAGTTGGCGTGGCATCAACCACCTCTGAACCTGCCCCTGCAGAGCTGACAGAACCTCTGCCCCGTGTGGCTCCTGTCCCCTAAGCACACCAGCTCAAGCACCGCATGGCATCTTTTGGCCTGCATACTTGCGTAGCCCCTTGAACAGCTACGGAGCACTGCTGGTTCCGAGGACAAAGCACAGGAAGAGGCCATGGAGGAAGAAAAAGAGGAGGGGGTGGAGGAGAGAGGTGTGTCACAATCATTAGTAGTGGCATTTTGGAGGCGTGGTGGTGGAACAACCTCCAACACTACTGCACCTTGTCCTGCATCCTTCCCAACTGCCAGCAGAGTCACCCAATGCGCGGTGAAACTTAGGTAACGTCCCTGTCCATGCCTGTTGGACCATGAGTCAGCGGTAATATGCACCTTACCGCTGACCGCCCTGTCCAGCGAAGCATGGGCATTGCCTTCCACATGCCGGTAGAGAGCCGGAATCGCCTTCCATGAGAAAAAGTGGCGTTTGGGTACCTGCCACTGAGGAACCACACATTCCACAAACTCACGGAAGGGGGCAGAGTCTACCAACTGAAAAGGCAGCAGTTGAAGTGCTAGCAATTTTGCCAAGCTAGCATTCAACCGCTGGGCATGTGGATGGCTGGGAGCAAACTTCTTTCGGCGGTGCAGCAGCTGGGGCAGGGAAATTTGCCTGGTACAATCTGATGTCGGTGTACCGAAAGCAGATTGCCCACAAGTACTTGGCTGTGACACACCTAATTCTACATCTTCATTCCTCTCAGTGCAGGTCTCAGAGAGGACTGAAGGTATGGTGGGGTTGGAGATCTCAGATGATGAGCAGCAAGGAGAGGTCCTCTTTATTCTTTGGTGTGGGTCTTTTAGATACACTTGCCAAAGAGCTGCATGGCAGGTCAACATATGTCTGGTCAAGCATGTGGTGCCCAAGCGGGAGATGTTTTGGCCACGCGAAATACGCTTGAGACATATGTTGCAAATAGCAGCGATGCGATCTGATGCACTTGTCTCAAAAAAGGCCTACACCACAGAACTTTTTGAATAACGCGCAGAGACAGCAGCGCCCTGCACATGCGGAGCTTTGGGGTGTGATGCAGTCAGTGTGCTGCCCTTAGGCTGGCCCCTGGAGGGCATCCTGCCTCGTTGGTGATGTACCTCCTCCTCCTCTCTCCTATCAGGCACCCACGTTGAGTCAGTGACCTCATCATCCCCTCCCTCCTCATCACTGGAGCAAACCTGGCAGTATGCTGCAGCAGGGGGAGCATGACTGCCAGATTGCTGTCCTTCTTGGGCACCCCCTCTGTTCGTGCTCATGTTACTGCCTTCATCTAGCTCAGTATCATCATCAGAGCCTTCTAAACGCCGGGCATCCTCCTGGAGCATGTACCCAACACTGTGGTCAAACAGTTCGAGGGAGGACATGGTGGGGCTAGGGAAGGAGTCACTGATGCCATTGAGCCGAGGGAAGAGGCCGCGTGGCAGCTGCTTTGCCAGACAAAGTACCCTGAGCATAGGTGAGAAAGGATGAGGAGGATGAGGACGGCTTGGTCATCCACTCGACCAAGTCTTCCGCATGTTGCGGCTCAACATTGCCAGTTGATGAAAAAAAGGCCAAGCGTGTCCCACGGCCACGTGCTGATGAGGATGCACCGTCTCCATGACCAGCACTGTTGCCTCTAGAAACAGAGCCTGCTTGCCCTCTTTTATTGGCTTGTGACTGTCTGCCTCTCCTTGTTGGCCTTCCAGACATACTAAGGGATATATATATATATATATATATATATATATATATATATATATATATATATATATATACTTGTAGCTTTAGCTGAACACTGTGCAGAGGTCGCACTACACTAACTTGTAGTTTTAGCTGAACACTGTTCAGAGGAAGCACTACACTAACTTGTAGCTTTAGCTGAACACTGTGCAGAGGTCGCACTACACTAACTTGTAGATTTAGCTGAACTCTGTTCAGAGGAAGCACTACACGAACTTTGAGCTTTAGCTGAACACTGTGCAGAGGTGGCACTACACTAACTTGTAGTTTTAGCTGAACACTGTTCAGAGGACACACTACACTAACTTGTAGCTTTAGCTGAACACTGTGCAGAGGTCACACTACACTAACTTGTAGTTTTAGCTGAACACTGTGAGGAGGATGCACTACACTAACTTGTAGCTTTAGCTGAACACTGTGAGGAGGACACACTACCCTAACTTGTAGCTTTAGCTGAACACTGTGCACTACACTAACTTGTAGTTTTAGCTGAACACTGTGAAGAGGACGCACTACACTAACTTGTAGCTTATTTAGCTGCCTGCGGTAGTGATAGGATCAGGAAAACACCACCAACTTTCTACAGGTAGCTTTAGCTGAACACTGTGCAGAGCTTGCAAAAAAAATAACTTGTAGCTTATTTAGCTGCCTGCAGTAGTGATAGGATCAGGAAAACACCACCAACCTTCTATAGATAGCTTTAGGTGAACACTGTGCGGAGCTCGCAAAAAAAGTAACTTGTAGCTTATTTAGCTGCCTGCGGTAGTGATAGGATCAGGAAAACACCACCAACCTTCTACAGGTAGCTTTAGGTGAACACTGTGCAGAGTTTGCAAAAAACCAACTTGTAGCTTATTTAGCTGCCTGCGGTAGTGATAGGATCAGGAAAACACCACCAACCTTCTACAGGTAGCTTTAGGTGAACACTGTGCAGAGCTCGCACTACACTAACTTGTAGTTTTAGCTGAACATTGTGAGGAGGACGCACTACACTAACTTGTAGCTTTAGCTGAACACTGTTCAGAGGATGCACTACACTAACTTGTAGCTTTAGCTGAACACTATGCAGAGGTCACACTACACTAACTTGTAGTTTTAGCTGAACACTGTGAGGAGGATGCTCTACACTAACTTGTAGTTTTAGCTGAACACTGTGAGGAGGACGCACTACACTAACTTGTAGCTTTAGCTGAACACTGTGAGGAGGATGTACTACCCTAACTTGTAGCTTTAGCTGAACACTGTGCAGAGGTCACACTAAACTAACTTGTAACTTTAGCTGAACACTGTGAGGAGGACGCACTACACTAACTTGTAGTTTTAGCTGAACACTGTGCAGAGGTCACACTAAACTAACTTGTAGCTTTAACTGAACACTGTGAGGAGGACGCACTACACTAACTGTAAATAGTCTAGCTGCCTGACTGTGGTACTAATAGGATCAAAAGAACACCATCAATTTTCTTCAGGTAGCTGTAAATACTGTAACAACACAAGCCTGCCTGTCAGTAGATAGATAACAGGAACAGAAACTGAATACAGTGTATATATATATATATATATATATATATATATATATACACAACACCTGGGATGCATATATATATACACAATACACTGTAAGTGCAGCTAACTCACTGACTGTCCTGCCTATTCTATCTAACTTAAATAAAATGACACTGTCTCTCTGTCTATCTCTTTCAACACCGGAACACACACTACACAGGGCCGCCGTGCAGGTGGCCTTATATAGTGTGGGGCGTGTACTAAATCCACTGAGCCATAATTAGCCAAAGCCTCCTTGGCTTTGGCCAATTACGGCTCTCTGTTCAGATGGCGCTGTGATTGGCCAAGCATGCGGGTCATAGTGCGTGCTTGGCCAATCATCAGCCAGCAATGCACTGCAATGTCGCAGTGAATTATGGGACGTGACGCGCCACACTAATTTGGCGCGAACGGCCCATATCGTTCGCAATTCGGTGAACTGGCGAACAGATGATGTTCGAGTCGAACATGGGTTCGACTCGAACACGAAGCTCATCCCTATTCATTACCATTTAGGCAATTATATCATGCTCTAAACATTATTTCCATGTACACTACTCCAGGTTTTAGCAGAGTAATGCCCGTACACACGGTCGGATTTTCCGATGGAAAATGTCCGATCGGAGCGTGTTGTTGGAAATTCCGACCGTGTGTGGGCTCCATCGGACATTTTCCATCGGATTTTCCGACACACAAAGTTGGAGAGCAGGAGATAAAATTTTCCGACAACAAAATCCTATCGCGTCAATTCCGACCGTGTGTGGCCTGTTCCGACGCACAAAGTGCCATGCATGCTCAGAAGAAATTCCGACACGGAACAGCTCGGTCAGGTAAAATTAGCGCAATGGATACAGCACTTTCGTCACGCTGTAATGTTAAAAATGGTTTAATAAAGCGCACTCTCTTCTTCTTTATAATGTGACAAGAATTAAGTAGTTTTGCTGCTGATATTCACACACACTTCTCACAAACTTATTTTTGTGTTTTTTTCTTGGGATTCCCTGATTATATTGTTATTTGACACATCTGACAGAATTTTTTTTTTTTTTTTTTTTTTTTTTGTGATTTCAAGCCATTTTTGGTTTAGATTTTATGTTTGTATTTTTTCCAAGGCTGATCTTTGTTTAATGTTATTTTTAGTTTTACTCCAGACTATTTTTGTGTGTGTTTTGTGTGTCAAGTTACCACAACACCATTGATATCTTTTATTATTTAATCTCAAGGAGATTGCTTGGTGTTGGTGTCCCTTGTTAATTTCACATTGTATATTTGAAATGTACCTGAATCCTCACAAACAAACTGTCCTTTTTGAAGTAAAACACACATAGGCAAGCATAATTCAAACCAAAATTCCTTTATTAAGGGCTCAGAACCAAACAAAGAGGGAGGCAACATTGGATCAACAGGAGAAATTAGCGAAGCCTGGGACCCCCAGGGCAGACATCAATTCTTGAACATCAAAATTGGTGGCCTGAGGAGTCCATATGTAAGGGAGGCCAGTCTGGTCCAGAAGTCGCAGAGATCCGGAAAGCAGCAGATGACATCTGTGTCCCCAGGCTATGGTACCACAAGAGGCTGCATCTTTTGGCCGACCAGACTGGATCCAGGGTCCTCACTTTCTGGTCTTCCTTCCACGCTTCATTCTGGGCTGTGGCTGTGCTGTTGGAGATGTGGCAGGAGGAGGAGTAGGACCTGGAGGAGGAGGAGGACTGGGAGGACCTGGAGAACTAGGAGGAGGAGAAGGAGGAGGAGGACCTGCAGGAGGAGGAGGAGGACCATCTGTGAGTTCGCAAAGGTGTGTCTGACATGTAATTTGGCCCCTCATACCTTTATTAAGAGCCTCCAATATGAGCGACTCACACATGAGTTGTTGTCCCTCCTCCATCCTCTGCATTTTAGAGGCAATGAGGGCAGCAATGGCCTCCTCCACGGTGTGTGGTGCTCCCAGGACCTCTGTAGCCCTCCAAAAGAGGCCTATGGAAGCCTCCTCTAGGGCACTCCTCCTCCTGCCACTTTCTCTTTCCAGGTGTTGGGGAGGGACCTGCAGATCAGGTAGGCGGCTCGGCCCGGCCACCTCCTGGCTGAGACTTCCCTGTGTATGAAAAAGGGACATGGTTTTAGTTTTTGCATCATCAATCACAATCATAAATTAGTGCTCCAAACTAACATCTAGTTAAAATCATTGATTGGACAACCAGCAATATTTAGAGGAATGCTATACCTGGCTCAATCTGGGCTCCTCCACTTGTTGTTGCCTGGAAGGCCCAGGTTGGGCGTCAGAAGCCTCAGCTGGGGGGGAAGTAAGCGTGGAAGGAAGACTGGAGAGTGATGACATGGGTTCAGTCTGGCCTGCCAAAAAATGCAGCCTGTCATAGGCCACATCCTGGGGACATAGATGTCATCTGCTGCTCCGGATCTCTGCGAATCCTGGACTTTCTGGCGCTCCCTTACATATGTGCTCCTCAGGCCACCAATTAGGATCTTCAAATATGTGATGTCTGCCGTGGGGATCACCTGCTTCACAATTTTCAACAATTGATCCAGCGCTGCCTTCCTCTTTGTTTGGTTCTTGTAATGTGGGTAGTTGATCTCCCACAGACATGGCAGCTCCCTTAACATATCAATGAATATTGACATGAAGTCATTATCTTTTAATAAGATATCCATGTTCACTGCAAGACACAACACAAGACAAAGCCTAATGCCAGACAAAACTCTCCTAATCTTGTTACAATATAGGCCTCAATGTAGAAGCAGTATAGGCACAAGATTGGCTCTTACCTTCGTTCTTACGATCGGCGCTTCCAATGCTCCTTCGTCCGCTCACAGATTGTACGTACTACGCACGCGTGTTACGCTTTATACACACTGCGCATGCGTGTAACTCCGCCCACCCCTGACGTTCTTTCTAGTCTATTCCCCGCCCCTTTTCGTTCGGCGCAGTGGGTGAAGAGCACATGGCGGAGTTAGAGCAGGTGCGTGCTAATTCTAGCAACGAGGAGGAGGAGGAGGAAAGCCCGGATCCGGAAACGTCCCGATCCAGAAGGAGACGATTTAAGGCGACAAATATGTCCTTTGGGGAGATGTTGGAGATGGTGGACATCATGAAGAAGGCCGACTATGACGGAAAGTATGGGCCTTACCCCAACCCCAACATCAGAAAGGCCAAAATCATTGTGAAAGTGATCAAAAGTCTGACCAGAAACTTCGGGGTACGATGATCGAAAGATCAGCTCAGGAAGCGGTGGTCGGACCTAAAATTAAGAGAGCCCGAGCAGTACTGAAAGATCCGGAGAGTGCTGCAAAAAAGTAAGTAGTTGTGCTGTGTTCCTATTTTTTTGTCTTTATTACGTTCGTGCTGCTCCATATGCTTATCTTAATTGTACAGTTTAAACTGTCAATTTCAATGTTCATGGGCCCATTATTCGTTCGTCTACAAAATTTTTTTTTCACCCTCTAAAACAACATTGTTTCTGCCATATGCATTTTCCTACATTTTTTAGGGCCTACTTGGATGAAAAATATTTGGTTGTGTAGATGGGTTGGTTACTAGAATGAAATGCTAACTAGATTCTGTGTAAGGAGAGGACACTGAGCAGTTGTTTTCACATCTGGACACTGGAGCACTAGTGTGGGACACAAGAACACCCTTTTTATTAGGGGGGGCACACAGGTGCTCCAGTGTATACTATAGGGGGGGTCTCCATCTGTGAAGCTTGTACAAGACAGGTAAAGTATTGCAGGTTGGCAAAGGACAATAAAAAAGCGACATCTTGAAACTCTGCTAAAATAGACAATTGTACCCCACTTCCAAGCAATGTTTCCTATTTCTAGTTCTGCCATCAAATCACTGTGTGCTAATTATACCATTTTTGTTTTACATAGGGGAGAAAAGACTCGGAGGACACCCCTCATCCGAGGAGAACAGAGACCCCCCACCTCGGGAAGAAGGGGAAATACCCCCAACCCAAGTGGAGCAGGAGGAGGAAGAAGATGTGGTTGAAATTGCCACCACAACAGGTGAGTGTCTGCGACCACAGGCTCAGGTAAGAGATGGATGCTGGCAGATTTTTGATACCTGTTTTTGTTTGGTTTCTCTCTTTTTAGGTGATCGAGATCCTTTCACATCCGAAAGTGCCCAGATGCTGATCGGGGAGATCATGGGGTGTAATTTCGAATTAGAGAACCTAAAGACAAAAATCAATGATGTGATTAAAAGAAATAATAACATCATTGATGTTTTGGGGCGAATTTAATACCCCACAAAATCACTTTTGGTTTTGTGTGGTACAATGTTCAAATTTTTTTTGTAATGTATAGAAAAGCCAAATTTGGAGGATGCACACAGTGTGCCAACATGTGCTATCTGCCATCACAGGAGATCAATGGATGCGTTTTGGGGGTGCAACCCCTTCCTCAATAATAAAGTAGCGGTGAGGAAGGGCTTGCTCCCCCAAAACACGTCCCTGACATTCGTAAATTGGTGTGCATCTTCCAAATTTGGCTTTTCAAGAGGTGATTTGACCCCATCTGAATGCAATATCAAACACAGTTCCTAAATACGCATGTCTGATATTGCCTTCAGGTTTTACCATATGTGAACTTTGTAAGTTCAAGTTTTTGGTCTTTCTTGTTGGTTTTACACAGGTCTGTTTTATCGTAAATGGACATTTCTATTTTTGATAATGTTATACAACAAACATCTTGGTTTGTTCTAAAAACCGTTTCTAAATGCACATGTGATTGTGCAGGTATTAAAAAGTTTGTTAATCAAGAATGTGTGGATTATTGTCTCAACGCGACAACATTTTGTGGTGATTGTAATTGCTGTTTTCGTAAAAAATGGTGGTTATTTCCTAAGGGCAAATCCGCTTTGCACTACTAGAGCATTTTCATTGCAGTTTCAAGAGCACTTGTAGTCTAAAAAGTGTATACGCCTTTAATAAATAACAGCCAACAGTGCTTTGTATAAGGTTACACAATCACGCCATTTTCAGGACTCCACACATTGCTGTCAGGGTCAGCTAAAACAAACACAAGCAGTAAATGTCCACAAAGAATTTTTTTTTTTTTTATTGGAAAAAGGCTTCACAAATTTGAAGGCATATTGATGGCCCCCCTACCCGCAAAGAACTCCAGGTATCGTAACCGGACATCACGGGCACTCAGGGCGGGCAAGCCAGGACGGCCGCTTTCAAGCGCCGTCAGTGTTTCAGATATCACGCCGGCCTCAGGCCCAACTGAGCCAGCATAGTTGGCCGAATGTTTCCTTAAAAAGTTATGGAGAATACAGCACACCAGTATAATATGGTTCAGTTTATACTCCGCCATATGGATAGGTGTCAGAAATAGGCGGAACCGGCTGGCCAGGATTCCAAATGTGTTCTCCACCACTCTTCAGGCTCTGGCTAGCCGGTAATTAAAAACCCTCTGTTCCGGGGTGAGGGTCCTCATCGGGAATGGCCGCATCAGGTGGTCCCCCAGCGCAAACGCTTCATCAGCAACGAACACAAATGGGAGTCCTTCCACATTGTCCTCTGGAGCTGGCAAGCCCAAGCTGCCATTCTGGAGACGCCTGTAGAACTCCGTCTGGGCGATGACTCCACCATCGGACATCCGGCCATTCTTCCCCACGTCCACATACAAGAAGTCGTAATTAGCCGACACCACCGCCAACATCACAATACTATTGAACCCCTTATAGTTGAAATAGTACGACCCCGAGTTGGGTGGTGGGATGATGTGGACATGTTTCCCATCAATTGCCCCTCCGCAATTAGAAAAGTCCCACCGCTGGGAAAAGTGGGAGGCCACAGTCTGCCATTCCTGTGGCGTGGAAGGAAACTGTTGAGGAAAACAAAAATAAATTAATATTTTTGCACAGAAACATGGCAAGCAGATTAGGCACAAACATTCTGGGGCAACCTCCAGATAGCATTTATTAAGGGGAATTTAACAACACAAAAGTCTAAGGTACACCTATTATATCCCCCCCCTCATGGGCCATTTTGAACATTATGGGGGGTGTGGAAATCTTGGACAGGTAACCCTCTTCACTTCATTGAGAGATGAATGCCTAAATGCAGGGTATTACTTGGAACAGCCCCTCAGTTACACTATTGGCAGCCCACTGGACAGGTAAGAAGTGTCATAATACAAAGATATAAATACACACTGTACACATTTGAGCACATTTGAACATTCTGCTATTACCTGACTCAAGATAATAATAGTATCTTAAAAATTCAAACAGTACCATTGGAAAGTATACAGGCAGGCCCTTGCACTACATGCTTTGGGGAATTCATCCATAAATCAGAGCACAAAAAGAGATGGGTATAGTGTGTATGGGTTTGGCAAAGTCAGAAGATAGATGATTGAGGATAGATAGAGAATTGGGATCAGCTGACTTAGCAGTTGCGGGGAGGGAGGGTTACTAAAAATGATTTGGGGACACCACAAAAAATAAGCCTCTGCCACTCTGCCAGAATTTAAAGCTAAACTAACATTTATAAACATTTTAGGGGGTGTTTGGGGTAAATCACTACTATGGAGCTGATAAAATACATTGTTAAGTGACTACATGAGGTGAATATAGGACCAGGAGAGAACATGCTGGGGAGGTTATTGAAGGCCAATCTGTATGAAGGACCTAAAAAATTAATGACATAAAAATCCAGCATGCATGAGAACAAAGGGGACATTCACAGCATATTACAATCATGGTAATTAGGGAATGAGGAAAGAAATACAATATATTATCAAACATTAAATACAAAAAAATGTGATATTAAAGGATAAAAATCTTACCTTCATATACTCCTTCTGCAGGACCTGTATGATGGCAGAACAGGTCTCTGGGATGATGATACCCAGAGCCTGGGGGGAGATGCCTGTCGAGAACTTCAAGTCCTGCAGGCTTCTCCCTGTCGCCAAGTACCGCAGGGTACGACGAGCCTCTGCTCCGGAGTGATGGCTTGCCTCATGCAGGTATCCTGCCTGCTAATATAAGGGGTCAGCGAAGCCAACAGACGGTGAAACACGGGGTCCGTCATCCTGAGAAAGTTCCTGAAATCATCAGGATTATTCTCACGGATCTCACGGAGCAAAGGCATATGAGAGAACTGGTCACGCTGAAGCAACCAATTCTTGGTCCATGAACTCCTCCCCACACTGTTCATTGACTGGACTTGTGTCAAGGTCAGGACCCAACACCAAGCCCCAGCACAGCACAAACTCTACAAGGAGTACACATACGCAACATGGCTAGAAAACGGTCGGCTGCTCAGAACGAAGTAACAGAACTCACTGAAGAACACAAAGGCCTGTAAAGAGCGACCTGAAAAACAGCAACGAGCGGACAAGATCGCACAGGAAACTCCAATACGAACTGACTGCACGCACTGAAGAGCAGATACAAACCCACAAGCACAAACTGAACGGCAGAAAACTATCTGAAAGCCACGAGTCTGAAAAAAGCGCGAATTGTCTCTCACCAAACTTTTACTAACACGAGATTAGCAAAAGGAGCCCAAAGGGTGCCGCGCTTTGTTCTGAACTGGCCTTTTCTAGTCTCGTCGTACGTGCTTGATGTCACCGCGTTGTTGGCGATCGGAAATTCCGACAACTTTGTGCGACCGTGTGTACGCAAAACAAGTTTGAGCCAACATCCGCCAGAAAAAATCCTAGGATTTTGTTGTCGGAATGTCCGAACAAAGTCCGACCGTGTGTATGGGGCATTAGGGTTTGGGCGCTATTTGGTTTCAGGGAACTATAGTAAATTCGATTTTGGGAGTATTTTCTCACCAGCGCTATAGTGAATACAGTTGTAGCGATAATTACCGTGAATTAGCGCTAATTAGCGCTATTAGCACCGCAGCTCTATAGTAAATTACCCCCATTGTGTTTGATTGTTTTATTTATTTTTTACACATCTTATATATATATATTTTTACACATCTTATGCTTTTCTCTTCTACTGACATGACTTCTATATCTTATTTCCATCTAAGATTTTGATTGACACATACGTTTACATCTAAACATGTGTCTTGTCTTTTTGTTTAGTTTTGTTTGTGTTTTCTTCCTTTTTTTCAGCACAGTTTCTATATTTTCTTTTTCATTTGGGTTGACAGCCGTTTATAATGTTTTTATTGAATAAATACATTTATTAAATAAATTAATACATATATACATTTTATATATATTGTTTTCATACCTTGAGTGTATATACTCTTATACAAGCTCACAGCTCTATATTATTCACTTTTTAACACATTTTAATATATATATTCTAGTATATATCTTATTTATAGACTTTTTCACTTCACTCGTACACATTTTTACATTTTTTTCATATATATCTTTTATATACCTTTTACATTTCTCATATGCATTTATTTTTCAACTTTTTTCAGGCACCATTTGAACTACACAGACCTGGGTCTTTGCTTTGTCTTTGGTCACACCTTCTTTTTGGGTTTGTTAATTAGATGTAATTAAATAATCTCTTGAACACATGATTAATAGACACTAGTATATATGTTAGATTCATTTCTGTGTAGTTTAGCTATGATTAAGCACTATAACTATAGTGTGAAACGCGTCAACTTACCTGTACTTCTTGCTGTGGCATGTATTTTTGTTGTTTTTATCAATAAAGGTGATTATTATTTGGAGTGCGGCTGTCCAGGACTTTTCTCACAATATATCATCAAATTTACACTGTTATACAAGCTGTACACTCACTACTTTACATTGTAGCAAAGTGTCATTTCTTCAGTGTTGTCACACGAAAAGATATAATAAAATATTTTAAAAAATGTGAGGGGTGTACTCACTTTTGTGAGATACTGTATGAGTGCTGCCAGCATTGCTGCAGAGGTTGAAGGGATGGGGGGGTCAGCCTGTCAGTGCTCAGACCATACGCCGCACACTGCATCAAAAATGGTCTGCATGGCTGTCGTCCCAGAAGGAAGCCTCTTCTAAGGATGATGCACGAGAAACCCCGCAGTTTGCTGAAGACAAGCAGACTAAGGATATGGATTACTGGAACCATGTCATGTGGTCTGATGAGACCAAGATAAACTTATTTGGTTCAGATGGTTTCAAGTGTGCAACCAGGTGAGGAGTACAAAGACTAGTGTGTCTTGCCTACAGTCAAGCATGGTGGGGGGAGTGTCTTGGTCTAGGGCTGCATGAGTGCTGCTGGCACTGGGGAGCTACAGTTCATTGATGGAACCATGAATGCCAACATGTACTGTGACATACTGAAGCAGAGCATGATCCCCTCCCTTCGGATACTGGGCCGTAGGGCACTATTCTAACATGATAACATCCCCAAACACACCTCCAGGATGACCACTGCCTTACTAAAGAAGCTAAAGGTAAAGGTTATGGGCTGGCCAAGCATATCTCCAGACCTAAACACTATTGAGCATCTGTGGGGCATCCTCAAACGGAAGGTGGAGGAGTGCAAGGTATCTAACATCCACCAGCTCCATGATGTTGTCATGGAGAAGTGGAAGAGGACTCCAGTGGCAACCTGTGAAGCTCTGGTGCCCAAGAGGGTTAAGGCAGTGCTGGAAAATAATGGTGGCTACACAAAATATTGACACATTGGGTCAATTTTGGACATTTTCATTTAGGGGGTGTACTCACTTTTGTTGCCAGTGGTTTAGACATTAATGGCTGTATGTTGAGTTATTTTGAGGGGATAGCAAATTTACACTGTTATACAAGCTATACACTCACTACTTTACATTGTAGCAAAGTGTCATTTCTTCAGTGTTACATAGTTACATAGTTACATAGTAGGTGAGGTTGAAAAAAGACACTCGTCCATCAAGTCCAACCTATGTGTGTGATTATGTGTCAGTATTACCTTACATATCCCTGTATGTTGCGGTCATTCAGGTGATTATCTAATAGTTTCTTGAAGCTATCAATGCTCCCCGCTGAGACCACCGCCTGTGGAAGGGAATTCCACATCCTTACCGCTCTTACAGTAAAGAACCCTCTACGTAGTTTAAGGTTAAACCTCTTTTCTTCTAATTGTAATGAGTGGCCCCGAGTCTTATTAAACTCTCTTCTGCGAAAAAGTTTTATCCCTATTGTGGGGTCACCAGTACAGTATTTGTAAATTGAAATCATATCCCCTCTCAAGCGTCTCTTCTCCAGAGAGAATAAGTTCAACGCTCGCAACCTTTCCTCATAACTAAGATCCTCCAGACCCTTTATTAGCTTTGTTGCCCTTCTTTGTACTCGCTCCATTTCCAGTACATCCTTCCTGAGGACTGGTGCCCAGAACTGGACAGCATACTCCAGGTGCGGCCGGACCAGAGTCTTGTAGAGCGGGAGAATTATCGTTTTATCTCTGGAGTTGATCCCCCTTTTAATACATGCCAATATTCTGTTTGCCTTATTAGCAGCAGCTTAGCATTGCATGCCATTGCTGAGCCTATCATCTACTAGGACCCCCAGGTCCTTTTCCATCCTAGATTCCCCCAGAGGTTCTCCCCCCAGTGTATAGATTGCATTCATATTTTTGCCACCCAAATGCATTATTTTACATTTTTCTACATTGAACCTCATTTGCCATGTAGTCGCCCACCCCATTAATTTGTTCAGGTTTTTTTGCAAGGCTTCCACATCCTGCGGAGAAGTTATTGCCCTACTTAGCTTAGTATCGTTTGCAAATACAGAGATTGAACTGTTTATCCCATCCTCCAGATCGTTTATAAACAAATTAAATAGGATTGGTCCCAGCACAGAACCCTGGGGAACCCCACTACCCACCCCTGTCCATTCTGAGTACTCCCCATTTATCACCACCCTCTGAACACGCCCTTGTAGCCAGTTTTCAATCCAGGTACTCACCCTATGGTCCATGCCAACGGACCCTATTTTGTACAGTAAACGTTTATGGGGAACTGTGTCAAATGCTTTTGCAAAATCCAGATACACCACGTCTACAGGCCTTCCTTTATCTAGATGGCAACTCACCTCCTCATAGCAGGTTAATAGATTGGTTTGGCAAGAACGATTCTTCATGAAGCCATGCTGATTACTGCTAATGATATCGTTCTTATTACTAAAATCTTGTATATAGTCCCTTATCATCCCCTCCAAGATTTTACATACTATTGATGTTAGGCTAACTGGTCTGTAATTCCCAGGGATGTTTTTTGGGCCCTTTTTAAATATTGGTGCTACATTGGCTTTTCTCCAATCAGCTGGTACCATTCCAGTCAATAGACTGTCTGTAAAAATTAGGAACAACGGTCTGGCAATCACCTGACTGAGTTCCCTAAGTACCCTCGGATGCAAGCCATCTGGTCCCGGTGTTGGGACATGACAAGATATAATAAAATATTTATAAAAATGTGAGGGGTGTACTCACTTTTGTGAGATACTATATATACTAGACTGTATATACAGTATGTATCAAATACACTGCCACTAACTAACCTGCCTGCCTAATCTAGCTCACACTATCTCCGCCCACACACTATACACGCCCACTATGTAAGCAGACTTATATAGTGTGGGGCATGGACTTAGTCCCCCTGAGCCATGATTGACCAAAGGCACCCTGCCTTTGGCCAATTATAGCCCTCAGCAGAGTGCGCTGCAATTGGCCAAAGCATGCAGGTCAGGTGCATGCTTTGGCCAATCGTCATACAGCAATGCACTGCGATCTTGCAGTGTATTATGGGGCATACCGCAGCACTCAAATTTCTAGCGAATGCCCCATAATATTCGCTGTTCAGCGAACGGGCGAACACCCGATGTTCGAGACGAACTTACGTTTGATTTGAACATCGAGCTCATCCCTACTGGGGGCGATACACTCACACAAAGCGACTGGCTAATTGCCCTGTGTACTACTTATTGGACCTAACTCGGTGGCATACCTGGATGCTATTGGATCTATTTTAATTTTGGCTCACTTTGGGGAACATGTGTGGAGAAGAGAGAAGGCGAAAGCACACCCCTGTGGAGAGGGAGCCTGTAAGAGAGCATTACTACTTTAGGCTGGGTTCACACCGCATCACAGAGCATCTCACAGCAGGGGTCCAGCGCATCCCATTCACCGTTTCAGGTCCAATTTCAGCCCGAATTTTGGGCTGAATTTAGACCTGAACAAACCAGAAGACACACAGTACTCCTGTGCAATTCGCACCAGAGCCGCTCCAGTGATGTATGAACCGGCTCCATTGAGAGCCAGTCACAATCTCCTGACATGCAAATTGGATGCGGGGAAAGCTGCATCCAATTTGCAATAGTGTGAACCCAGCCTAAAAGCGTTTTATGCCAATCTATAATAAGAGAGACATTGAGACGTGGTAAATATCTGTCTGATTTGAGGTGGAGGCACTGAAGCACTCCTGGGACACTATGAAGATTGATTTCACGTTAAGGATCACTTGGAACTTGTTTAAAATGTATGGGTAACTTTTTGGAATTACTAAGGATTTTGGGTCATTTCACTTGGTGATGTGAATTTAATATGATTTTTAATGCTTTTGTCTGTTACTGTATATTCTGTTTGAAGATTGAGAGTTACACACAGCACTGCAAAAGTATTAAAATTTACTGAATTCAATGTTTTGAATTAAAAATGATTGTATTTTTGTAAAATTGAAAATAAAAAACAATTAGCACCACACCTTTAAAGTCTTTATTGGATAGGCCACAAGTTCTGAGAGAGGGAAAAAACACATTGTATCTGAAAGTAAAAAATATGAGTCTTGCTTTGGAGGCTGAGCATGGGAAAAGGTAAGGATTTGCTCCACAAGTATTGAGCCTGTATATAAAGGCTGCAATTTCTAAACAACTGAGTATACATATTTCATCTGTTAAAAAAAAAATTGGTTATTTTAATCTATTTCAATTATTTCTCTCCCACAGTTTATTCTCGTACATGGTCTGACCTAAACTATAGAGATACCTGTACTAGAATAAAATGCCTTGAGGACCTTACGTCCATGGCCAATCAGTAGTGGTGGGATGGGTTCTTCTTAAAACAATATTTTGAATCTAAGATATCTCCATGAGAACTATGTGTCTTCAAGGGATGTTCTTTCTTGGATGATGATCTCTGTACAGAGTGGGAAAGTGTCTCGGAGTTCTGCACCCAGAAATTGATTCAAATTCTTACCACACATAGAGAGAGATGCTACCAGACCCTACACCAAAAAATAGAAAATAATATCCATGAGGTAGTTTCTACCCATCCACACTTACCGGTAGAATGGCTTAAAACTTTTAAACTCCAGACTAAAAAAATGGAGGACCTCACCATTTGCAATAAACTTAGTAAATTATGTATAGATATTGATGACTATAATTCCAACAGAGCTTTTAGTTGGAAAAGAAACACAAAAACCAACATGTCGTCAGTTCCACCCCTTATCCCGCCCAGTATCTAAACTTAATAAAACTTGTTGAATTGTATCCCTAATAATTCTTCTAGCTTATCAAATTGCATTTCATTAGATGATCATATATCATCTGTAAATATGCCTAAACCCACCATTATAGGCACTTTGGAAACCAGTCAGTCCAGTCTCCCTACTAAGGAGAGTGGGACAAGCATAAATCCAAACACACAACAACCCAAAAAAGTTCAGAAACTGTTAAAATCTTCAACCTGCCTACCTACAACCTAAATGAACAGGAGACTTCCTTGTTCCTTGTTTGCCCCCATGGTCCTACCCAATACCTTCACCATGTTCAAAGATCTCAATTAGTTTGCAACCTGACCTTAAAAGATTCTATAGCATTAAAGCCAACAGGGCAATAGATATCCCTGGTGGACAGTGTTCCCCTTTGGACACGTCTATTGAGGAACAGGCTATTCAGGATCTCTGTTAATTATGGAACATCAGTGAAGATGATGACCTGATTGCCTGGTCCCAATATTCTTGCCTGCCCCCACCCATTTTGCATACCTCTTTCAGACCAAAATCTGTTTTCAATCCAACACATGAAAAAGGTCCCTATTTGAATACTTTTTATCAGATGGGTTACAGTGAACTCACTAACTTATGTAAATCGGAAACTTTGAGACCACACTTCGAGACCACACCATTCTATGGCTAACCTCACTCCCCAGGAACATCTAGTCTTAAAATCTTTCGATCAAAATCCCAATATCATTATTAAGCCTGCAGATAAGGGGGGAGGGATTTTATTACAAAATAAATCAGATTATTTGACGGAGGCCCTATGCCTTCTTTCTGATTCTGTAACTTATGAGAGACTTAAAGGTGACCCCTTACCCAAATTTACTGAGGAATCAAATAAAATAGTAGCCAATGCACAGGCAGAGGATATTCTCAGCAAAACAGAGGCAGCTTTCTTTCAGAGACAATATTAAGTCCCCTATTTTTTTTTTTTCACAAGAAAATAAATGTTTATTCAATTTTTACAATACAAGCAATGCATATACACAGTTGTTCACAGGAATACTGTTACATGAATTGTCACAGGACGAATGAGTGACACCTTAAAACAGGATAAAGATGTACAGAGGTGGTGAGTTACATCACTTTAGGAGATGCGATCCGAGGTAATAGGTTCCAGTAGGGAGTCTCGGAGGCGGGGGGAGGAGAGAGGGGGTGGGGACTGGGAGGGGAAGAGGAAAAGGGGGGGAAAGGAGGGGGCGGTGTGGGAAGGAGGGGGGGTTGCGAGGAGGGAGGGCCAGTGAAAGGACCTCATCCATCTTGCTAGGTTCACAGAGCTCAAACAATGATTAGACATTCAGAAGATCAAAACAGTGGTAAACTATTGCAGGGCAGGTCCAACAGCAACATCTCGGTGATCATCCTCCTCCTCTGTGCCCCACGCATCTATTCATCCCGACCATATCTTGTCAAATTTGGCAGGACAGTTTCGGTTGGCATAGGTAAGTTTATATAATGGTAGCACCGAGTTCAATTTAGGGCGCCATGAGGATACCCTGGGTGGGGTATTGTCCTTCCAGTGAAGGAATATCTCTCTACGAGCATAAAATGTAGCATAATTCAAGAATAATCTAGTATATTTGCCCCTTACCCTAGAGTCAAAAACATTGAGCAGCTGTGGGGTCTGTTCCCAGCTCCAGAGAGGTAACCCGACTAAGGGTGTCAGCTATCTCCAACCAATAATCCCCGAGGCGGGGAGAGGACTATATCATATGAAAGAAAGTGGCGGAACTCTGACCACATGTAGGACAGGCCACCGGGATGTTAGGATTCATAATTGTTAACCGCTTTGGAGTGTAATAGGCTCTGTGGAGGAACTTGATCTGCATAAAACGCTCTCTGGCCGAGATCATATTAGTGACAAAGGATGATACACATGACTCCCATTCCTCCTCTGACAGATCTGGGATGTCTATTTTCCATCTATTATGGGTTTTTTCAAGTTTTTTCAATGGAGCTATGGACAGGTGAAAATATAGGGAGGAGATGGGTTTATCTATGACCCTGACTGTGAGTAGTCCCTCCACAGAGTCTGATTTTAATATGAGTTGTGTTGGGAACTGTTTCCTATACGCGTGTCGAAGCTGCTAGTAAAGAAACAACATCCATCCTGGCAGTGAGTAGGCATTTTTGAGATCCTAAAAGGATCTCAGTTTACCCCTTATAACTATATGCTTCAGTTTGACTATACCCTTCCCTGCCCAAACCTGGGGGTCAGGAACGGTATTCATATGTGGTAGGTTAGAATTACCCCAAAGAGGAATGTCGGGAGAAAAAGTCTCGGGGGAGGCAAAGCGGGCTTTGGCTTTATTCCATATATTGATGGTTGTACGCATTAACTCCATGATGCCAGGGTGAGATCTCGCCCCCCCTAAACACCACGTCCCTGAGAGAGGAGTATGAACCCATTATGGCTGCCACTGAGTTGTCCTGCATTTGGGAAAACCACCATCTGACCGTCACCAGAACGGCCGCCCAGAAGTAGATCTGAAAATCTGGTAGGGACACCCTGGGTGACGGGTAGCTGGAGAATAGTAATGGCCAGTCGCGAGGACCTACCATTCCAAACAAAGGAAGAAATTATACTTTTTATTCTTGCAAAGAATGAAGCCGGAGGGATTAAGGGGGCATGACGAAAAAGGTAAAGGAATTTGGGGAGATAAACCATTTTAATTAAATTTACCCTACCCACTGGTGATAGGGGAAGGGTCCTCCAGGCTATACATTTTTGTGAAAAATTTTTTAGAAGTGGTTGAAGGTTCAGCTCATAATATGAGGACAATGGAGTCCCAATCCTTACTCCCAGGTATTTGAACTCAGATGTCCAGTTCAGGGGGGGTGCCTGTTGGTGGATGGTGACCCGATGGATTCAGTGAAAAATGGAGGGATTTCCCCCAGTTAATCTTAATGCCTGAGAATGATCCAAATTCATCTATTATTTGTAGTGGTAGGAGGGAAGAGATGTCTTTAGGGAAAGGAGGGTATCATCGGTGTATAAGGATATTTTGTCTGTTATTACACCGACTTGGATTCCCTTTACTGAGGAAGCGGATCTAATATGAGCTGCCATGGGTTCCATGGCTAGCACGAATAGTCCAGGGGATAGTGGGCAGCCCTGTCTGGTGCCCCTGGACAGGGGAAACGGCAAGGACAGTGAATTATTTGTGCATATACGGGCCATGGGATTGTGATATAGCATCTGGACCCAGCTAATAAAGCAAGGGCCAAAGCCAAATTTGCGGAGAACTGCCCAGAGGTAGCGCCACTCAACTGAATCAAAAGCCTTTTCGGCATCTAGAGAGGCGACTACCCCTGGGCCACCCCCGCTTGCCCTAGACAGATGCAGATGAGGAGCTGCCGGATGTTAATGTCAGTCCCTCTGCCCGGCATAAATCCAGACTGGTCCGCGTGCACCAGTGCCATAATCACAGTGTTCAAGCGACCGGCTAACACCTTGGCCAACAGCTTGGCATCCACATTAAGGAGAGAGATAGGATGATATGAAGAACAGTGTTCAGTAGGCTTGCCCTGTTTAAGAATGACTACTATAACTGCCTCAGCCATTGTTGGGGGCAACAAATTCCCCTCCATGGCGTTTTGCAGCACTATTCTGAACGATGGCAGTATTTCTTCTGCATAAGTTTTAAAGAATTCGGCAGGTAGCCTGGCGTTTTGCCATTTTGCAAGGAGGCCACTGCCCTCTGTAATTCCTCTAATAGTATAGGACCGTCTAAAGCCTCTCTAAATGTGGATGTCAGGCAAGGGAGCTCCACCCCGTCAAGATATGTCGCCAGTTCTGCATCTGTGCAGTCCATTCGAGAACCATAGAGCTCCCGGTAGAATGATGCAAATCTGTCATTAATGGATGAGGGATATGTTAGGGCCGTCCTGTCCAGGTCATAAATGGTCGAAATAGTCACCGGGGAGGAGCTTTCCCTCGTCAGCCATGCAAGCATACTACCGGTCTTATCCCCGTGCTCAAAAATTCCCTGGGACTGATGTAGGAATTTAGTCTTAGTGGCTGATGTTCATAGTAGGAGAACATCCCGTAATACTGCCTGAGTCAGAGTACGCTCTCGGAGTCCAGGACTCCAAGTACTCCTCTTCAAGTACCGCCACCTTCTCCTCAGCCCTTCGGGTCTCCTCCCTCAGATCTTTACGGACCTTGCGGATATGTGACTGCAGGTTACCCCTAGTGAAGGCCTTAAATGCGTCCCAAGACACGGTCAGAGATCCCGATTGGTCCAAATCTCTCCAATATCCTATCGCCTCAGACCTATATGGTTCTGATATTCTGGTATCATCCAGCCAGAATCTGGACAATCTCCAGAGATTCTCGCCCGGCGAATAGGACACGCACAGCTTCAGGGCAAGCGTAGCATGATCGGATATGCCACGGGGGAGAATGGTGATGTCCCTAACCCTGGATAGAACAGACTCCCCGCGTAGGCAAGATCTATGCATGATAAGGTCTTGTGTGAAGCTGAGTGACATGCATAGGCCCTTCGGGAGGGGTTGAGCCATCTCCACACATCAGTCAGGTTAGAGGCTTCCGCCCAGGAGAGCAGCTCTGAAGATGAGCCCGCTCCGGGTGAGAGTCTGTCCACCCCAGGGTCCGGGGCCAGGTTAAAATCTCCCAGCATCACCAC
This sequence comes from Aquarana catesbeiana, assembly GCF_042186555.1. Classification (NCBI taxonomy): domain Eukaryota; kingdom Metazoa; phylum Chordata; class Amphibia; order Anura; family Ranidae; genus Aquarana; species Aquarana catesbeiana. The sequence continues at coordinate 150,973,857 of NC_133332.1, read as the reverse complement.
ATTATCTGTAGCGTAGGTGGCAATTTTAGAAATAAGCTGATTAAGTAATCTCGTGGAGGTCGGGGGGCAGGTATAATCCCACCACCACTAGTTCTAATCTATCTACCATAGCATGGAGTATAACAAAACAACCCTCCTGGTCTAGTTCCAGTGCTAGCAGTTTAAACGGTAGAGATTTATGAACTAGAATGCTGACCCCCCTAGAGTAGTTGGTGTAAGTGGAATGATATTGATGTCCCACCCAGGGCCGTCTGAGCCTCAAGAGCTTACTGCCTGTCAAGTGAGTTTCTTGTAGTATACATATTTGGGGATTATAGGTTTTGAGAAATTGAAATACCAATTACCTTTTCACAGAAGAATTTAAGCCCCTAGTGTTCCATGAGACAATAGTACAGTCAGCCATAATCATCTATTGGTACATTTTCAAGCTGTGGACCTCCACCCAAAATTAGATGCAAGGTTCGGACCACCTACACATAGGTCAGGACGTGGCATCTCAAATATCTAGTGACATATTTGTTTACATCGCTTGTGAAAAAATAACATAAGAACCAAACATAACAAAATAAACCCAAAGTAGGACTCGAGAGTTCAGAAGTGAAAAACCACAACATGTGGAGGGTGTCAGAATCCAGTAGGAAGACCCAGGCCGATGGGTAGGACAAGGCACGGTACAGGAAGAACAGTAGACAATAACAGTCCGCTTAAGCGAGTGATCAAGTAGGTCACTTATCTGGGTGGGAGTGTGTCAAACCAGGTGGAGGCTTCCTCTGGGGACACAAAGAACTGAACAGACTCCCCGTCTTCCACCCTCAGCCTGGCCGGGAATAGCATGCTGTACTTAATATGGTGGGAGTGAAGGAATGAATGTCAGCCCCATGGTCACGCACCGTATCCTCTGCCTGGGAGACCCTTTGCTCCACCTCAGATACTCTTCCCCGAAAGGCATCAAAGTCCTTCCTAATAAACTCTACATTAGCTTGAATATGATCCACCTTACCGGTCAGTAGGGATGAACCGAACACCCCCCTGTTCAGTTTGCACCAGAACATGCGAACAGGCAAAAAATTTGTTCGAACACACGAACACCGTTAAAGTCTATGGGACACGAACATGAATAATCAAAAGTGCTAATTTTAAAGGCTTATATGCAAGTTATTGTCATAAAAAGTGTTTGGGGACCCGGGTCCTGACCCAGGGGACATGGATCAATGCAAAAAAAAGTTTTAAAAACAGCCGTTTTTTCGGGAGCAGTGATTTTAATAATGCTTAAAGTGAAACAATAAAAGTGTAATAGCCCTTTAAATTTCGTACCTGGGGGGTGTCTATAGTATGCCTGTAAAGGGGCGCATGTTTCCCGTTTTTAGAACAGTCTGACAGCAAAATGACATTTCAAAGGAAAAAAAGTCATTTAAAACTACTCGCGGCTATTAATGAATTGCCGGTCTGACAATACACATAGAAGTTCATTGATAAAAATGGCATGGGAATTCCCCACAGGGGAACCCTGAACCAAAATTTTTAAAAAAAATGACGTGGTGGGTCCCCCTAAATTCCATACCAGGCCCTTCAGGTCTGGTATGGATATTAAGGGGAACCCTGGCCAAATTTTTTTTTTTTAAATTGTGTGGGGTCCCCCTAAAAATCCATACCAGACCCTTATCCGAGCACACAACCTGGCAGGCCGCAGGAAAAGAGGGGGGACGAGAGAGCGCCCCCCCCGAACCGTACCAGGCCACATGCCCTCAACATTGGGAGGGTGCTGTGGGGTAGCCCCCATGTACCCCCATGTGCCCCCAGTACCCCTACCATTTCACTAAAAAACTGTCAAAAATGTTAAAAATGACAAGAGACAGTTTTTGACAATTCCTTTATTTAAATGCTTCTTTTTTTTCTATCTTCTTTCGTCTTTCTTCTTTCTTCTTTCTTCTATCTTCCTTCAGTTTCTTCCTCCATCTTCTTCTTCTTCTGGTTCTTCCTCCAGTGTTCTCATCCGGCATCTTCCTCCGCGGCGGCGGCGTCTTCTTCCCTTCTTCTCCTCCTCGGGCCGCTCCGCATCCATGATGGCATGGAGGGAGGCTCCCACTGTGTGACTCTTCTCTCTTCATCTTCTTCTCTTCATCTTGATGTCAGAGGGGGCGAGGTCACCCATTACATAACCCCGCCCCCTTCTGACGTCATGGGGAATGCCACAGGGAAGTCCCCGCCAAGTCCCCGTGCGTCAGAGGGGGCGGGGTCACCTGGTGGCTCCGCCCCCCCCCATTATTTGAGAACCGTCAGAAGAGGAAAAGCGTCACACAGCAGGAGCCTCCCTCCATGCCATCATGGATGCGGAGTGGCCCGAAAAGAAGAAGAAGACAAGAAGATGAAGAGAAGAAGATGAAGAGAAGAAGATGAAGAGAGAAGCGTCACACAGCGGGAGCCTCCCTCCATGCCATCATGGATGTCATTTGCTTGAAGACCGTTATACCTATAGTGTCCTCAATAAAGATCCTATGCTAGTGTTTAAAGATGAGCTACATGCCATTATAGAGGATGGTAGGGAACAAAGAATCCTTACTAAAAAAGAATCTATGTATTTGGACCCCTTATTTTGTAGGACCCCTATTATTTATTTTTTACCAAAGATCCATAAGGATACCACCCATCCCCCTGGACGACCCATTGTTAATGGGATCTACTCTGTCTCTGCCAGGTTGAGACAATACATTGATTTTTTCTTACAGCCGTTGGTTATGAAAACTCCAGTGTTTTTGAAAGACACCAAGCACATTATACAAATTTTAGAGACCCTCGAGTGTTCCCCCTCTACAATATCGGTCACTGCGGATGTGAGTTCGCTTTATACCATCATCAATCATAAGGATGCTATGTTCTCTGTGGAATGGGCCCTTTCTTCTTCTTCCCTGTCAGGCAAACATCAGGAATTTCTCCTTGGTTGCCTGGATTTCTGTTTAACCAGGAATTATTTCTGGTACAACAAGGAATTCTATTTACAAACAAGGGGAGTTGCTATGGGGGCATGCTTCACTCCTAGTGTGGCTAATATTTTTATGGCCCACTGGGAGGAAGAGTCTGTATTTCAAAATCGTCCCCCTGAACTCGCGTGTTATCGCAGATTCATAGATGATCTCATCATGATCTGGAAGGGTGACAGATTGAAGCTTGATGCCTTTATTGAATCATCTCTGAATAATAACCAAAAAAATAAATCCTTAACTTGGACCATTGATCCTGAAAAGGTTGTGTATCTTGATTTGATCATTAGTAGTGACAATGATCGTTTTAAACTTACTAACCATTTCAGACCTACCGATCGTAATTCTTACATCCCCTGGGAAGTTGTCTCCACCGCTCCTGATTGTGCAACATCCCCAGGGGACAGCTTATCAGATTACGTCGAAACTGTACTAATGAGGATGACTTTGTCACTCAATCTCATGTTCTCACTTCTAGGTTTGAACAAAAAGGTTACGATCGAAACACTCTAGAAGAGGAAATATTAAGGGTTAAATCTATGTATAGACGTACACTGGTCTCTGATTTCACTAAGGATTCTAATGGGGATAATCATAATTTTAAAATGATTTTAGATTATAATGCGCAATATCGCAAGTTCGAAAAAATCATTCAAAAGAATTGGTCCATTTTAAAGCAGGACAAGGTTTTAGGTCCTGTTTTACCAGATCGACCCCAGTTTATTTATAAAAAAGCTCCCTCATTAAGAGATTGTCTGGCCCCTGGTGTCCTCAATCCTCCAGTTCCTGCCACTGACAGATTATTCTCATTTTGGGGGGGCTTCTATGCATGTGGACGGTGCATCCCATGCAAGCATTCTAAAGGAAATATTAAAAAACGTAAAAAGTTCCTTGCATCAGCCACCAATAGAGAGTATGACATCAAGCAACTGATCACTTGTGATACTGTTGGGGTTGTCCATATGTTGGAGTGCGGCTCCAATATGTTGGCAGAACCTCCAGACCCTTGCACGTTAGGTTGGCGGAACACGTTAATAATATTAAGAGGGGTCTTAAGACCCACAAGGTGTCTAAACATTTTAAATTATTCCACCAACAGAATCCCAAGAGTTTAAAATTTTGGGGTATCGAGAAGGTCACTAGGCACTGGAGAGGGGGCAATTTTATACAACAGTTGAGCAAAAGGGAATCTTATTGGATACATGAAACCCGTGTTCTTTGCCCTGATGGATTAAATGTCGATTTTGATATTAATTGTTTTATTACTGATTGTTGATTCATTTTGTATTGAGTGTTGTTGATGCAGTAGATGGTCGCGGATGACTTTTTTCTTATGTATAAACTTTATACATATTTCTACTTTTTATTAAATTTTAAATGCAGACATATATATTTTTATATAATTTTTGGTAATATACATGTACCCTTGGATATTTTTTCTTTTGGTTATGCACTTACCAGTATTAATTGTGCCACTGTGGTGGTTTTTTAATGTTTATGATATTTTTATTTATATAATCACATCTTTACTTGTTTCCGTTGGTCTGTTTGTTATTTATGGGGATACTTCCGGGATTTCATCACTGCACAGTGTTCTCCGCTTTTCCCGTTATGTGGTTTGATGAGAGTCGCCATGGTAACCTAGCCAGTATAAGACGCGGGTGCTCGCGTTGCTTCCGTATCCGCTGAAGAAGTCCCCGCCCATTGGGATGCAATGCGTCCGGAACTAGGAAGCGTCGTGACATCACCCGCGGCCATCACGCATCTCTCTCTTCCCATACACGATTACATGCTGCATTATCTGGCACTGCATAAGTGCCTTGTTTGTAAGTGTGATACTTGTTTTTTACTTAATAAATTGTACTATATGGAGAGCACTATGTTGTACTCTTTCTGTTTCATATTACTGTAAACGCTGGGAGAGCGCCATATGCTGCCATATGCTTGCCTTTGTCCTGCTGTCTGACCGATCTGGATCTGCTGTGCACCATCCTCATATGACCCGTAAGGGAAAGCACTTTTGACCCTCTATAATCAAACGGCGCTGCACCATCTGTTTTTTATTGTGTGTTCATTATATACCTCAATACCCCATGATGTAGGCCTCCAGGCAGTATCCCACTTCCTTAACGAGGATACACTCCTCAATACCGAGCAGACTCAATTAGTTTTCCAGGCCACCAAGTTCTGCCTGGAACACAATTATTTTTCTTTTGAAGGTGACTACTACCTCCAAAAACAAGGCACAGCTATGGGGCAAATTTTGCCCCCAGCTATGCCAATTTGACATGGGGGCTGTGGGGGACCAGGTGTATTTGGGATAACAATCCCTTTGCGGCACATCTGGTCTTCTACGGCAGATATATCAATGATATTCATATCATCTGGGATGGGGATCATTATTCAGTACTAGATTTTGCTGCCCATTGTAATTTGAATACCTTTGGTTTGTCTTTCACTTCAGTGGTAGATCCCATATGCCTATATTTCCTAGATTTAGAACTCTCTCATGTTAATTCCTTAATCATTGCAAAAAAAATCACCAAACCCACAGCAGGGAATTCGTACCTACATTTTTCCAGTTGCCATCACCCCAGATGGGTAAAGACTATTCCCAAAAGCCAATTTCACTGCTTAAGGCATAATTGCACTAGATTCGAGGATTAAAAACAAAATATTAAAAGAAACATTTCTAGATAAAGGACATCCTCCCAAATTGATAGATGAAGCCTGTTCTTTTTTTCTGTCAGGCAATTTTTCCTCTTCATCCAAAAAGGTCCAGGAACCCACTACCCGTTTCATTACTCAATATCATGCAGTACATCTTAAGATGGAAAACATATTAAAAAAACACAGGATCCTCATTTAACAGCATCTATCCCAGCTTTTCCAAAGTTTGCATATAGAAGGCACCTAATGTAAGTAGTAAATTTGTACCTAGTAAAAGGAAACCTCAAGCCAAAGTCACCACTATTAAACAGCTTACTCTCATTCATCTAGTTGGTATGTATTGTTGCAAGAAACCACTATGTCTTACTTGCTCAAATGTTCCTCATGGTAAAAAAGCCTTTACAACCAATGGCAATACTTACACTATTAAGTCGTTCTACAACTGTTCGACAACATATGTCGTATACTGTTTATCCTGCCCATGTTTTGCTCTATGTGGGAAGAACCATCAGGACACTGCGGGCCAGGTTCGGTGAGCACCGACGGTTTGTTCAAGGTCTCCCCAAATACAGTGTCCCACGACATTTTGCCGAACACCACAATAAAAATGCAGCTGAACTTCAGGTTTATTGAATCCATAACAGAAACATATTTACCTGTTGAGCGTTTTCAACTTTTATGTAAACAGGAAACATTTTGGATCTATATCTTAGATACTTTGGCGCCCAAAGGCCCTAACGAAGAAATTTTAATAAATACAGTGATTTAAATGCCTCGATATATATGTGTGTGCATGCGTGTGCATGTGCATATATGTATATGTGCATATATATATCTATATATATATCTATATAGATATATATATATATATATATCTATATAGATATATAGATATAGATATATATATTTATCTATATAGATATCTATAGATATCTCTATAGATATCTATAGATATATCTATAGATATCTATAGATATATCTATAGATATCTATATAGATAGATATATCTATAGATATCTATATAGATAGATAGATAGATAGATAGATAGATAGATAGATAGATAGATAGATAGATAGATAGATAGATAGATAGATAGATAGATAGATAGATAGATAGATAGATAGATAGATATAGATATATATATATAGCCCTAATTTAGTATCTTGTCTTTTTTTATATTGTTCCTCCACAGGTCTATTCTTCCATGGAAGTAAATGTAGAATGTGGATATAGTAATATAAAGATCATAACTACAATAATATAAAGATAGTATAGAAATAATTAGACAATTTAACCACTGATAGACGGAACCTAAATCACCTCATTGAGGCTGATATGGGTTGGAACTATGTTTTTCCAGAATAAATTCCTTTTAAATAATTTTCTCCTTAATTTAAAATAAATAATATTTTCTTCTTAAGTTTACTTATTTCAATATAACTTAATATGAATATACCATTTTTGGTAAATATAGCTCTCTCACATACCACACCCCTTATTTAATTATATTCTTACCTACAGCCATTAGCTTCTTAATTGTTGATCATTACTGATTGTCCTATAAGACACAAGAACTAATAATAATACCCACATTCAGATGTATACCTTGTGTTTGTCTCTTGATATTGGAATGTCAATATCAAACATGTATTCTAATTAAACATGTAATTTAATTGTTTAGATGTTCTCTCACAATAAGTATGTAAATTATATTGCTTCTGGTCTACGCCCCGTGTGAATCTCTATATAGACAATAGCCATTTAGATCTGACAAAGAAGCGGATGCTTTGAAACGTTATCTTCTGACGTCACTTCCGATGCGACTGCGAGTGCGTTCCACGCTGGTTCCGAGATGACGAGATGGATGTCCGGCCGCTTGTTCCTCCCCTCTCATGATAACATCTACACACCACCATCCACCAGGGACGTGCTGAGTGACCACAGTATTATACTTTGATATGCCTATTGATATTTAAAGAAATGTGAGTAGCCATTTGGCTGATTTTAATAAATATACCATTCTTTGCATCTTCTGCTGCACTAGTTGTGGTGCACCTTGCTTTTCTCCAATTGTTCTTTCAGAGACTGCTTGGTTTTCAAGGGTTTTCAAGGGAGCTGCCGCTAATGCCGCATACTTATACTCCCTGGACTTTATAGACTCTTAGTGGTTATATTTGTGTGTTTCGGTACCCTTGTGTTTGCCATTCTGTTTTGTCTTATTAAGCACTGCTCAACCATTTATAGGGACCTTTGTATTTCCTGCATGAATATAATGCTTCCTCTGACTGGCTGAGGCAGAGGAGCGGGCAGGAGTTATCATGATCTCTGCCTCAGAAGAAGCTTTGCATTCATTCATAGAGTAAACAGCTTCCTGTGAATGGCCAAGCAGTGCTCAGTCTGACTTGATTTTGTTTCGGGAGTGGGAATAAAAATTCCCATCCCACTGTCAGAACACAGTGCTATATACTGTATGGCTGGGGCTACATACAGTTTATACAGCGCACACAGTCAATGCATCCGTTAGTGCAAACAAACTACTTAGACTTCATTAAAACCTAGAGTTAGGCTTTAAATTCATGCCTCAAAGCAGCACACAGTACTATAGCCATGACAAGAATTTAAAAGTCCCACAATCTTATTTTCTCCTTTATTAATCTTGTATCTGTGTACACCCATTGGTAGCTTCTTTTCTATCACTTCCTGCCTGTGGGTGAGTGCAATGAATGTATATTGTGGTTACTTGCACCAATGTCCCCAAACTATAATTTCCAGCCTGTAATGCACCAGCTGTTTGTACTGCACATGCATTTCTTTATTCAGGCTAGTGCTGTGTAATTGAGATACTCTGCTGTGTCACTGTGAGCTGCCCTTGTAGAGAGTGAGCAGAAGACCATGACGACACTCCCACATACAGTGGGACCATGAAGAGCAAATGTAGCCATCCTTCATAAAGAAAGCTGGGACAGGGGAATTTCACCTTTATTTTTGTACATGTAACATGAGATGCTGCCATTACAAGTCACACAGAGGACTAATACTGAAGGTAATACATGTATTATTTAATATTTTTTTGTTTTGGGTTTAGATACACTTTAAACTAAAATGATCGAATGCTGTTACGGTCTTTATTTTCAGAACTAAAAGCTAATGAATGTTTGAAATACAGTCGTATTGCAAATATCATTAAGGGAAATAACATATGTATCATAGTACAGTATATAAAATACAGTCACAATGCTAAAAACAAAGATCACAATGGGAAATGACACATGCACCATAATACTTAGCCCATGAACAGGGCACTGTGCTTTAAATTAAAATAATTACATCAGGGTTTTTTTTCATTGCAGAATTATTTTTGTGCTTTCAAGGGCATGGGCATGCCATCAGTTATGTTTGGTAGTGCAATGGATGGCATTACTGCTGCCCTGATTTAATAGTAATAAGTACCTGCAAAAAACACCTCTTTGACTAATTTCCTGAAGTCTGAGCTGTGGAGTTCTGTTAACAACAGCCTTTATATCAAAGAACCAAATAAAGGGCCTAGAAAACATATAACACAGCCAGATTTACTAAAGGCAAATACCCTAGGCTGTTTACATGCAAAGTAGATTGAAACATTAGGTAGACATTAAATGGAGAAGAATGTGGGATGGAAGCAACTTCACTGAGCAAACTGCCCTGGGATTTATTGTTAGCATAGAGAGCTTCTACAGGGGACAAGGACTATTCCAAACTTTGCTTTATATCCTGCAAAAAAACGTATAATATGGTAGCACTCAATAAATACTGTAAATGATAACAATTCCACTGATCCTTCATTTTGTGATTTGGTAACTGGTCCTTTGTGACTCTGATGTCATATAGTATTACTCATATATGTATGTTAAATATGAAAACCTGTGACAATGCTAATGGAAATAAAACAGAAACATTCAGCTACAAGTTTTTGTAGGAAAGCAAAATACTGTAATTTAGATGTATCGCACATCATTACTTAGCATCAATTTATCATCAGGAACATAATGACCTGGGACTTATTAAAGGACGGATGGATCAAAGGAAAACAAAAACTACTGCTTGGAATACAAAAAGATGAACACATTTAACAGACTAATGTAAATCATGGATTTTATCATAGAAAAAAAAAACTGACATAGATTCAAATAAGAACTTTCAGAAATGTGAGTTACATAATCATGGCTTGGCATCTTTTTGTAAACACAAAGTTCCCAATGAAGACATCTGTTGCTGTATAAATTCAAATTATTATTTTATTTAAGCTTATTTCTTATTATATCATTTTATTTAAACTTTTGCAAACCTCTGAAGTGTTGCTTGGATTTTAGGAGATACAACTAGTTCCATGCACAGCCTCAAAGTCTTGATTTTAAATACAACTTGGATCCTAATTATGTGGAATCTATTTAGTTTATTTATTTTTACAGTGTATTTGAGGTATTCCTACATTTTCCAGCTCAAGCTCCAAAAAATATGTGATTAGGTCATTTCAATCTAAGCTAACCCTAGGATGCAAATGTTATACTGCATGGCCACCCTGGAAAGGGTGGGTAAATATGTAGATGCATTAATTAAAGAGCTAGTCTGGGAACTCCCCTCATTCGTCCAGGACACACGAGATGTCCTCAAAAAACTGGATGGGAGAGTGGTACCACAGGATGCTCTACTTGTGGGAATTGATGTGGAGTCGCTGTATACATCGATCCCACACTCATGGGGTCTTAAAGCAACACACTACTTTCTGGACAATAAATTTCCACTGCAGGCTACTCAAAACGAGTTCATTGTTGACTTACTGCACTTTATGCTAGAGAACAATTGCTTTCAGTTCTTAGGAGTCTACTATAGACAAATTAGAGGCACTTCGATGGGGGCTCCATGGGCGCCTTCATACGCATGCTTACATTTGGGTCTGTGGGAACGGGACTGTGTGTATCCCTCGTCGATGTACCTTGGCCACTGTTTACTGTGGCTAAGGTACATCGATGACGTGATCATGCTCTGGAGAGGTACATCTGAGGACCTTACTATCTTCATGGATGAATTAAACAATAATGATAGAAATATCAGACTTACATACACATGTGACCCAAAGACCTTGCCCTTTCTGGACCTCACCATCAAGGTGGATGATGGTGGGCTCCAGACTAAGACATTTAGAAAAGACACAGCGGCCAATACATTATTATTGGCCTCTAGTCATCATCCGAAGCCCCTTATATGAGGTATTCCAGTGGGTCAGTTCCTCAGAGCCAGGAGGAACTGCTCACTGGAGGATGATTTTCATACTGAGCTACATGATCTCTATGGGAGGTTTGGGGATCGAGGATACTCCCATAAAACCATCAGAAAAGCCAAGAGGAGAGCTCTCCTCACTGATAGACAGTCCCTTATTAACAACCAAACTGGGAGTAGAATAGGAAAAGAGAGTCAGGCTCCAATTAGGATTATTACTAGATATGGAGCACAGTGGGAAGAAATAAGGAAGGTCCTGGGCCGTCACTGGCATATTTTGTCTGAAGCCCCTATTTTGGGAAAAATTGTCGGTGATAGGCCACTTCTCACAGCTAGAAGGGCAAGGAACCTTAAAGACTGCCTAGTACACTCTGAGTATAATAGACCCAAAAAACTGAACTGGCTCACTAGCCTTCCACACCTGAAGGGCATGTACCCATGTGGAAGGTGTCACATCTGTAAGCACGTTGACAGGACTGATATGTTCGCCAACTCTAATGGCAACAAACAATTCAAAATCAATAGCTTTATTAATTGCACCACTACGCGTGTAATATATATGCTGACTTGTCCTTGTGGACTAATTTATGTTGGCAAGACCAAGAGACAGTTGAAGGTTAGGGTTGGCGAGCATATCCAGAGTATTTCCAATAAAGACGATGACAGCCCTATAGCTCTGCACTTCCTGCGGGAACATGGTGGTGACCCAAGGGGTCTGAAGTGTAAAGGCATTTATAAACTGAACCTACCATCTAGGAGGGGGGACTTTGATAGGGTCCTGTACCAAAAGGAAAAAATGTGGATTTTCTATTTGGACAGTATGCAGCCCCTTGGTTTAAATAATGAATGTAATCTTTCCGTATTCTTGGAATGTTAATTGACTATAAGAATAAAATAACCATCATAATGAGTGGATGGTGACCTTGCGTTTTGACAAGATGACCTCCAATATATCCTATGGTCAATTAATAATAAAATCTTCATTTCAACTTTACTAACTGTCACCTTCCTTTGGTTTTTTGTCTTTCTAATAAAGTACTAGTTAGGTACTAACATAATTTTTCATATTGGTGGATACTGGGACTTAAATCTCCTAAGATCTGGAGTTGTCCTTTATTCATTGTTGATGGCATCCCCCTCCCCTTCCTCCTTAGGAACGCACCTGTTTTAGAAATTAGAGTTGCACTTATGGTGAATGACGGTCTGATTGGTGATCAGGTGTGTTAGATTTTAATTGAAGATTGTTCTCATTAGCTTAGCTATTTAAAGCACGGACCCTGATCCATTACGCATGCTCTGAGGAAGCCTGTGACCAGGTGAAACACGTAAGCATCGTGCCACCGTGTCTGTGGTGACAGGGACCTCTGGTTGTGCACATGCACCTAAAACCCTCTCCACTTTAATCTAGCGCTGCGTTTTTGCCGGCAGCCGCATAGCCTGAAGCAGTCCTGCAAGGATTTTCCCCATTCACTGATCACCCTTGAACCTGGATATTGCTCTCCACAGTATGCTCCATCTCAGCCCCTGAACACTGCCTGGTCTTAGGATGTGAACTCTGCGGCTCACCGTAGGCTGTGAAGCTGAACCAAACAACTCAGACATGAGTGCAGTGTTTCTCAGTGAGCAAGGAGACCGTGTACGGACAGGAGTCTGAAGCAGGAGAGAGAACCAACTATCCTGGGATCCTTGGCGGGTGAGCTTTAAATATATCCCATTATTTGGGGAATGAATACATTGTAATCAGTGACTTTTAAATCACACTGGGGACATACGGAAGTTCAGACCAATAATTGCTGATTTCGGCACCGCACTGCAAACAATCCCAGCCGGGAACTGTATTTGTAAAGTGGACGATTAATCCATTCCCCTTAACATAACCCATACAGGCAAATGCTTCTATTATATACCCAATGGATGCCGCAACAATGCTTGTTTTAGTTAGAGCCCTTTTGGACTACTGAAAGCACATTGGACCCGGGTTTTAGAGATTTTTGTCTGTATGTGTATGGCTGATGTTAGTGTGAGAGGTGTTTAATAGGTATGGTGGCCACCCAAGTCCCTTAAGACGTCAGTCTTATTTTAACTATATGTTATTAGTAGCTGCAATTTGATGTGGAAGAGTTATTTGTAATATATTTGTTTTTTCTAAATTGTTCGACTTTTGATAACTAATTAAAGATTTATAATTAAATATGTTAGTGGGTCCTTGTTGAAGAACTGCTTTACAGAGTATTCTCTGGTTTCTTTTTTGTAATTTTTGAGTGAGTTCAGAGGACAATCACCCCGTGTCCGGTGATATCTTTCCCATTCATTACGGGGGTTGATGAAACATACAGGTGTTTAAATTTGAGTGGGCAGTGGATAAGCCCTAGTAAAATACTCATATTCACCTATAGTTAATAAGGCTGGTCTTTTTGGTCACCCTTTTGTTCTTTTATGTTATACTGCATGGCTATTGCAGATAAACATTTTTTTTCTGCTGGAACAGAGACTGATGTGGATGATGACATAGCCATTTTTAAAAAATATGTTAGGCAGGGTTGGACTGACCTAGGAAGCTAGAGGATGCTGCAGTGAGGTGATTCATGACCCTTGCCTTAAATATGCCTTTAAAAGCTGACCAAGCAAATAATTAACTAGAGTATTTACCAATCTATCCGATGATGCCATCTCATCTACCGTGCCTTGCTGGCATTGATAGATCTCATGGTGGGATCTTCTGTGCCAAAAATAAATTAGGAATAGAGTGTTCTTTCAAATTTCCCTGGCTTATAACACAATGAACAACATGCTTACTATCTTTTTTTTAAATAACCGATTTAAAAAGTAAAAAACAGTCTGTCCTTCCCTATCTATAACACTCTAAAATGCTACAGTAGGTATGTAAACTGGTATCAGCATGGGTTGAGGGCCACGACAATTTTGATTTCAGCCCCTATTGCTTTCAGTTCCCAAATACCAGATCTGTGGTGACACTTACTGGTTACTTCCACTCCACCTCCCATTGCATTGAAGAAATATGTTTAAATGCTTCTTACCCGTCCCCTGTGGACCAAACAAATTGTTGCTCCAGTACTTTTCAAACTGGAATTTAGATCTTTTGGATCTCTTACCTATTCACTCAAAAGCAAGTAAGATTTAGTGGAGAACTCTGTCTTTTACAAACATATTATTTAAACTAAGAAAAGCACACTTTCACTATGCGACTGTGTTAAAAAGTATACAAAATCATCCAAATTTTTGCTTCTATGTAGCTGGAAGTGAAGTGAGCGGTAGTTGAGTGGATGGCAGACTGAGCACTAGGTGTGATGTGAAGAGGCTCCTGTAGTCTTCCTAGAAGAGGGAAATATATCTCCCTGGTTCTAGACCCTGGGAAGGAGTTAGAATTAGACTACTGGAGAAGGATGTGCAAGGCCTTCTGGACTGAGATTTATGACTTGGGAAGAAGGCTGGTCTTTGTCACAGAGAGATGGGGTTCAGACATAAATACCCCTTCTCAGATAAGTGTGTAGCTCTGAAAGCTCATGTTTTTTAGTGGTGGTTCTGATGGTGGTCTAAGCTGTAAAGATGTGTGTTCATGATATTTTGGACTGCTTCCAATATTCCCATATGTCTCACAAAGAAGGATGCCTTTGTGATGTTTTAGGGCTCTAACAAATCTCACTTGAAGCCAGATCTTATGCCCCGTACACACGATCGGATTTTCTGACAAAAAATGTTGGATGTGAGCTTGTTGGCAGAAAGTCTGACCGTGTGTATGCTCCATCGAACATTTGTTGTTGGACTTTCCGCCAACAAATGTTGGCTAGCAGGTTCTCAAATTTTCTGCCAACAAATGTTTGTTGTCGGATTTTCTGATCGTGTATACACAAGTCCATCGGACAAAGGTCCACGCATGCTCGGAATCAAGTACGAGCCGGAGATATAACTAGCGTTCGGAATGGAGACATCACGTACGTCTTGTACATCACTACGTTCGTAATTGTTGGCCAACATTTGTGTGACCATGTGTATGCAACAACCTTCGAACAAAAAACCACAGTTTTGTTGTTGGAAAGTCCGATCATGTGTACGGGGCATTACAATTGATGCTGTTGCTATCCCTGTTTAACAATGCAGATGTGTTATGTTGGAAATAACTATACAAAATGAGAGAGAATTTTGGTCAGGGGGACTTTGAATGAGGACAACCACTATATAGAGTAAGCACACTGGATATGAAGCACAGTATTACTTTTATGAGTTTATTACATATTATCTGACAAAAAGGGGATGTTTTGGACTTTAAATGAGAGTTGTAAACCAAAAAGCAGTCATAGCAAAGAACATTTTACTGTACCTTGTGAGATCTTATACAGCACACTCAATGACAAAAAGTGCATACACAAAATTGCATAAATACAAGGCATGCTAAAAACCAAATATACATATTAACGCCAAGGTACTTTGGCATATCATGGGATGAAGACAAGTCCTACACAACATAAGCCACTGGAAGGGCTAGATAGTATTTAAAAGTCTTGAGCGGAACAATGTAAAAGACATATAAAATCATCTGTATGGACATCATGCATCTATGTAGGCCCAACACGTTTTGTTGGGGTATGCCAACTCTTCCGGGGCGAATGCAAAATAACCATATGCATAATAATGTGTTCCTGATTTAAAGTGATGCTTAAATCCCCCAATTATCTCCATAAATGTTTCCACTCTTACCTGTTTTCCTAGGTTCTCTTCAAAACACATATATCCCCATACAGTGAATCCTGCATTGCCCCCCTGCAATCTGTTGTTTGGGTACCATACATCGGATTCCGCACTGCCATTTTGGTAATTTTCAACTAGCTGCCTTTTCTGGGTGCAGGCAGCCAGCTCCAGTGATGTGCTTGGTCCACCCTCCATCTCACCCTAGGGCATTCTGTGTGCTAAGTCTGCAGCTTCCTGAGAAATGTGATGTAAGTATCCAGGGAGGCTGCAAGACCAGTGGCCTAGGCTGGAATGGCAGCAGGGGCAGGGGCAGGGCCAAAATAAAAAAAAGATCCTGCAATTCTGCTTGGGGGGTGCATTAAAATGTAACTAACTTACTTTTGGGAGTTAACTGTTTGCCACCCCCCCAAAAAAATTACCATCAGCTGCCACTGATCTGCAGTCTTCTCTATATCCATTCAAAGTGCTAAATGTATGATTTTTTCTAAGAGTCCAGAAAAAAGAGGGCAGATAGCTAGCTACAATCTGCAGAGCTCAGTGAAGAGGGAAGAGACACACTCCCCTTCGCACAGCTCACAGGAAGAGAGCTGAGGCTGTCAATCTTCTGAAGGTCCCTCCCGTAACCATTCTTCTCTTGGTGTCAGGAAAAATTGTCAGAAGTGATTCATGCTGATAACAGAGGAACAAAGCAGCAGACAGGAGTGACACTTATGCCAGGTACACACTACTGTCAGCTCTGGTCAGAGACATTGGCAAGGTTAGTCCGCCAGAATGCTTCGGTCTGCGCTCTCTGCCATTGGCTGACAGTGCTGATCAGGAGTCAGTCAGCTGCTGGTTTTCCAGCATGCATGTCTGCCTTTTTTTTTTTGAACCAGCAAATGTCTCCCAAGATTCTGCCTGTGTGTACGGGGCTTTAGTACTTTTAATTGAGCACACACTATGAGGGTTATGCTTTGTACTTATTTCATGTTTTAGGTTTACAACCACTTTAAGTTCCTTTTTAACAAAAAGAAAATGTATGAAATGTATACATTTTTTGTTAATTAGTAACAACTATAAACTATAATAAAGAAAGAAACTATAAATCCACTTTACAGTCTCTTTAGAAAAAAAAATTCAGGATAAACATTTACCAACAACACCTCTATTTCCATGTCAGTGAATGGCTGTAAATATAGTGCAGAACATGTTCATGTATTTACTAAAGTTTTTATCAATATGTGCAAGTGTTTACTATAAAACAGCTGCAATATTACTGTTACCCTGACACTTTTACAACACTAATATTACTGGTAATAATTCAGCAATAGTGATGATGAATCTCACTGGCACATTTAGCAAACACAGCCAGAAAATCCACAAATCTCAACAGGTGAACCCCATTGAAGTAAATGGGAGGTGAATCTGCTAAATCAATTCTCTCAACTTTCAAGTAAGTATACGTTTGGGTTTGTTCTAAAATTGAAAGTTACCCATCATTGCTGGGCCATTGAGCTGTGGGCGGGTGATACCCCCAGCCAACAGCTGCTTGCATAGCTGCTTGTATAGCAAGGAGCTGGAATGCTTATTGCATCATTTGCAATTGCAATCATTGCATAATCTAGTGTTTCAACATGGCACATGCACCTATATTAGGTCAATGATGTCACAAGCATCCCTGGCCCAGCTGTGGGGGAGATATTCTCCCACCTGAAACTCACTGGGCCAGCAATTTTAGTAAACTTCTCGGTTTGGTTCAAACCCAAGCTCAGCTCATCATTATTTTCAAGACTAATATACAATTGTCAAACAAAGGGCATTGGGAGTTTGGCACTACTAGGGGGTCATGTAACATTGGAAAATACCTTTTGGCAGGGAGCAGCTCTTTTAATTAGGCTTAAAGTGAAACATTAATAATGCACACTTTCTTTAAATAACATGCTTGGGGGATGCTTAGTGTGGTGTATAGCTGCAGGCCCCCTAATTTCAACTTGAGGACAGGGGGCTTTTGCGGAGGGGGGGGGTGGGTGTTATACTGGCAATGTACACTCAACATGTTGATGGTATGTGGCCTGGTATGGTTTCAGAGGGGGTCTGGCCTATCAGCCTGCATGCTCCAATAACAGTCTTGTATGGGTTTTGGAGGGCCCAATGTTTTTTTCTGGCGTTTTTTTTTTGGCACAGTGTGTACCATAAAAACTGTGCGTCTGCTGATGTCCTAGCATCCAATAATGTCATTGTTTGCTAGGAAACAGATGATTGGCCAACACAATGTCCTTGGTTGCTAGGAAGCAGGCAGCTGCCAGCACTCTAGCAACCAAGAAGGGTGGCGGGTGCATGACCCTGAGCAGGAAGCTGTTACATTTTAGTGGAGGTACCACCATTACAGCATCTGGAGGTTCACTTCAGTGGGAGGGTGAACAGGCTATGTACTTTTCTTGTTTGGAAAATGGCTGCAAGAGTTCACAGCAAACCATACGTGGTTGGATGCCTGCTTACATTAATTAGCAGGTATATAGAAGATGCAAAATTTGTTGAAAAACTAGCACTAAAAATGTTACACTTGGCAGTTTTACATGGAATCAGTCTGTCTTGTGATTTGTGATATCTCATTTTATTTTCTACCTGTGAAAATGGGATCAAAGCTGCATATTTTTCTTTGTCATGGAGGTTGCTTCCCAGCCATATAAAGGGTTGTTAAAATCTACTGTTTTGACTAAGTTACTTAACCCCTTTCCGCCTAAGGTTAAAACAAATGTTAACTCCTAAGCACAATTTTGCAACTTTGACATGCGTTAGTAAAACTGTACATATTGTCACAACTACTTTGTGTATCCAGGTGGATTATACCTTGTTTTTTTTTTCAGGACAAATTGGACTTTCTTTTGGTGTTAAATGGTAATGGATATCTCCTGATTTTTTTTTTTTTTATTATCAAAGGAAAACCGGCCCAAAATAGTAAAAATATATATATATAAATTTTAAAATTTAGCTGCATATTTCTTGTTATTACCATAATTTTCCACCAAAGAACAAACCAAAATAAATTCTCCTGCTTCTGATGATTGCAGCGAGACCGCATATGTGTATGTTAGTTGTTGTTTGTACCCCTAGTAGGGGTACATTTTTTTTTTTAATCCTACCTAAAACACACTGGGCAATTTCACAAAGCGGCATCCAAGATACCTAGATATCCATCCATACTCAGCAATACTCATCCATCCATGCTCAGCCACCCCATCCACCCCCAGCCATACCGAGCCATACTCAGCCATACCCAGTCATACCCAGCCGTACTCAGCCACACCCAGCCATACTCAGCCATACCCAGCCACACCCAGCCATACTCAGCCATACCCAGCAATACTCAGCCATACCCAGCCATACCCAGCAATACCCAGCCATACTCAGCCATACCCAGCTGTACTCAGCCATACCCAGCCATACTCAGCCATACCCAGCCATCCCATCCATTCTCAGCCGTACTCAGCCGTACCCAGCCATACTCAGCCTTACCCAGCTATCCCATCTATACTCAGCCGTACTCAGCCGAACCCAGCCGTACTCAGCCGTACTCAGCCGTACTTGTCCGTACCCAGCCGTACCCGGCCGTACTCAGCCATACTCATTCATGCTCAGTCATCCCATCCATACTCAGCCATCCCCATCCACGGCTCATCCATCCCCATTCATGCTCATCCATGCCACATCAGTTCTCATTCATGCCACATCCATGCCACTAGAGTGCCTCACAAAAGTGTAATAGGTAGGGGGGCGTGGCTACCGCGCTGCTGTACGGACGCATGATTTGTTAGCTCCACTCTAACGCCGGGAATCGAACCAGTTCAAGGCGATCCAGAACGCTCATTTCAGCACCAGCACTCCGCTAACAACCCACACCACCCCCAGAGATGACCCGGAAAAGGCAAAATTCTTCACAGCCAAAGAAACTGAGAGATTTCTTTCCCTCTAAGAATCACAACACTGCCCAAGATGGCGCCGTCGGCTGCTCCCCGGTCACATCAGACGGATCACACTCAGCCACGCCGAGCCCGGGCTCCAGAACGGGACTACATCGTCACTCTCCTGATGCCTCCACTCTGCTCTCTGGCAGTCCAGCTAAATCGAGACCCCACATGTCTGCTGACCCACACAGCCATAAGGTTAGTACAGGCCAGGGCTCATTGGAAGACATGAGGGAGATGGCAGACTCAATTAACTCCTACCCCACTGTCAATCAGCCTCTCTCAGACACAACACTAAGAGACATGCTGGTCTCCCTACGCAGCTCCCTGCATGCAGACATGATGGAATGTATGCGGAACTTTAAAGTGGAAGTGGGGGAATTAGGAGGCAGAGTAGATCATGTCGAAAAAAAGATGGGTGACTACGCAACATCATACAAAACACTAGTGGATGCACACAATGAGCAGTCGGACGAGGTGACCTGGCTTAAAGAGAAAGTCGCTGACCTCGAAGACAGGTCATGCAGAAACAACGTAAAGTTGCGTGGCGTCCCCGAAAATGTCCAGCCATTGCAGCTGCGCCAATATTCTCAAGAATTTATGTCGGCCTATTTACCATCAGTCCCCTCCTCGGAACTAGTCATAGATAGGATCCACCGACTACCCAAACCGGCACACCTTCCAGACAATATACCTAGAGACGTTCTGATGCGGGTGCACTTTTTCCATGTTAAGGAACAATTCATGCTTGCCTTCAGGAAAAACACACAACCCCCTGAGCAATATTCTAATATTCAAATGTTCGCAGATCTTTCACAGTTTACTATGCAAAAGCGCAAATCATTGCTAACTGTGACTAAAGTATTACATATATATATACACAATATTGTATACAGATGGGGATACCCAATGAAGATTATCATCACCCATGAAGGCAAAACTTCAGTGATTACCAATCTGGAAGAAGGTCTATCACTGCTGCGAACATGGGATATACTCCTAGAGCAAACCCCTAACGGATCCACCTCCACATCGAGGTTGGACAACCAAAGCAAATGGCAGGCCGTGTCACACAAAAAGAAAACAAGTAAATGTAACACCCAATCGCCTCAAATGACATAAGCTACTTACTGCCACAAGATTCCTGACACAATATGGGACTCACAGTCCACGAAGTTCCCCTCCTAATTAATGTGCAGTACATCTGCCATCGGATTCCGGATGGAATCTCACTTTTTTATACACCAGTTTTATACTTGTTTGTTGACTCTCTGGTTTTTACTTTCTTTACTTCTTATTTCTTACCCTACCTCGTCGGTGATGGAATGTAGGATCAGGCACGTAAAGGAAACTTATTCCCCAACGACGCTCACAAAACACCATTCAATAATCCTGGAACCTTGCTCTGGACTTTCTAAGGTACTAATATCTTCCTATCCCATACACCCCACATGGCAGTTAGAGTGACCACCTTTAACATTCATGGCTTGAACCACCCCGCTAAAAGAGCCTCAGTCTGGAGGGAAGCTCTTAAACTACGTTCTGACATCCTATGTCTACAAGAGACACATTGGGCAACTTCATCAATCCCCAAATTCTCACATAACAAATACCCCCACATATTTCATGCATCAGCTTCCAAAAAACAAAAAGGTGTTCTAATTGTCCATCAGAGACTCTGTGGCATTCTCCCTACAGGAGACCCACGTGGACCCAGAAGATTGCTACCTGGTTCTGATCGGTGAATTCAACAACCACCTGTACACGATAGTCAGCCTTTACACACCCAACACACACCAACTCCGCTTCTTGAGAAAATTATTCAATAAGATCAATTCAATTAAAAAAGGAGCAGTCATAATGTGTGGGGACTACAACGTCACGGTAGACTACAAGATGGACACTACATCCAAGTGTAAGCGCCCTCTGCCATCAATTCAACATATGCTCCACGCTGAAGAGATGTATGATGCCTGGAGGTGTCAGCACTCCAACGAGCGTGATTATACCTTTTATTCCTCCTGTGGCTATTATGGTAGAGGAGGGACATGCATCGGCTCCAGCTTATATTTGGCGAGCCAATCCTCGTATATTTCAACAGCCCTCACAAGTTGCCCTTGTGAACAAACACTTGAATTAATATTTTGCTTTTAATACTAACTCTGTAACTAACCCATTTGTTATGTAGTGTGCCCATAAGGCATATATTAGAGGAATTTTACTCCAGATAAGCTTGCGGGCAAAGAGGCAGAGGACACAAAGATTAGACACTCTTTTAAAAGATATTAAACTCCTAGAGACCCAAAACAAAAATTCACCCGATCCTATCACAGCAAACAAATTAATCCAACTACGCTCGGATCTCAGGCTCTTGTTGTTAGAACAATATGACAAGCATATTCATTTTCATATATTAAATCATTATTCCTCTGGCAATAGAGCCGGCAAATTTCTGGCCCTGAGGCTAAAAGATCGCAAATCACAAATGAAAATCCCCTATCTGATCCGCAACTCAGATAATAGTAAAATATTCAACCCGAAAGAAATGGCAAACACTTTCACTGAATATTACTCCTCCCTTTATAATTTAAAGGAAGATTCTAACACCCCACAACCTTCAGAAGACGCCATTCAAACATTCTTGGCAGACCTCTCACTACCCTCTCTCTCACCACCACAACTAGAATTTCTGAATTCACCTATAACAGAGACTGAGATTCGAAAGGCCATAAGAACACTACCCAGTGGTAAATCCCCAGGACCAGATAGGTTACCAAATAGCTATCATAAGGTATTCTATGAAGTCCTTTCCCCCTCGCTGAAAGAAATTATTTATTACTTAATTACTTATTCCGAAGCAATGTCCTCTGCCTTGTTCCCCGCTGAAATGCTCAAAGCATATGTAGTTACCATTCCAAAGCTGGGTAAAGACCCTACTACACCGGACAATTTCAGGCCTATCTCCCTACTAAATACAGACATAAAACTGTATGCCAAAATCCTAGCCCACAGACTTTTGTCAATCCTGCCAACCCTGATCGGTCCAGACCAAACGGGTTTCACCAAAGGAAGACAGGCGTCTGACGCCACAAGAAGGGTTATTGATGTCATCCATTATGCTAGGTCCTGTCGGGTGCCTTCTCTGCTACTCTCTTTGGATGCGGAGAAGGCATTCAACAGGGTCCATTGGGGATACATGACACAAACACTTAAAAAATTTGGATTCTCAGGCCCCATCCTTTCAGCTATCTTAGCCCTGTACTCCTCACCATGTGCACAAGTGTACACTCTCTCTCTTCCCTTTTCTATCACCAACGGTACCAGACAGAGATGCCCCCTATCCCCCTCAATATTTAATCTCCTTATAGAACCTTTAGCAGAAAAAATTAGGTACACCAGGATTCCCCCTCTTAGGTAAATCTCACAATATCAATTTGTTTTCAGACTATATCATTCTTCTTCTAACGTCACCACATACATCTTTAAAATGTGCCCACGATATTCTTAATAATTTCAGCCAGGTGTCATACTATAAGGTAAACTTCACAAAATCCCTAATATTGGGTCTGAATCTCCCTTCTTCTCTTAAGTCTGATCTACAGAAAAATTTCCCATATACATGGAACTCAACTAGTATTCCATATCTGGGATTACAAATAACGGCTGACCCCTCAAAATTAGCTGATGCCAACTACAATCCACTGATTGATAAACTCACCAAAGAAACAAAACACTTAACCAAAGTAGAACTATCTTGGTCGGGATGCCTAGCATCTTTCAAAATGCTTCTTCTACCCCAAATTCTATAAGTATTTCATACATTACCCATTCCACTTAAAAACACCCACCTTCAGTCGCTTAACTCCCTCCTCAAACATTACATCTGGGGATCTAAAAGACCTAGATGCTCTAGAGCCTTCTTGGTTAAACACAGATCGGTTGGCGGGATGGGCCTAATTGATATAAAAGACTACCACAGAGCATCCTTGCTTGCTCAACTCAGATACTGGATCTCACCATCTCCAGATATTCTCTGGAGTAGTATAAAACAGGCCCTTAGCCCAACCCGAGATCTCCGACTGTTCTTACTACTCTACATATGGAAACCGTACCCCCTATGATTATTTCCCCTAACCATCCAGGCTTCCTTATTAGCATGGAGAGACCTCCATAAAATAACCCCACTCCCCCCCAACAATACAGTTATACCAATTCCACTAGCAATTCTAAACCATGCCATTCCACATTCCAACTACTCAGACTGGCCCACTAAAGGCATCTCCCTGATAACCGACCTATATGTAGATAACACACTTAAACCATTTGATGCACTGGTTGAGGAGTCCACATTACCCCCAGTCGATCATTATAAATACGTCCAACTCACTAATTTCTTGAAATCCTTGAAATCACAACACATACTTATAAATAAATTGGTGTGGCAATTTTATACAAAAACTCCTAACACTCCCAAAGGAATATCTCTTTTTTTATAATCTCTTTCAAAATAAGGCTATCTTTACTAAACTCCCACCTTTCAATAAATGGGAACTAGACCTGGGAGAATCTTTTACAAACGCTCAATGGAAGACTGCATTCAGAACAACTTATAAGGCATCTCGGTGTGTAAATCATTGGGAACTCTCCCTAAAAATAACTCAGAGATAGTACCTTACACCCTACAGGTTGTCTAAATTTTCCCCCTCCAACTCACCACTATGCTGGAGAACATGTGGTGAGGTGGGAAACATTTTACATGTGTTTTGGTCGTGTAAGCATCTTACTAGCTTTTGGAAGAGCATATTTAAATGTATCTCACGTATCACAGGAATCTTAAAACCACCGAATCCTGGGTTGGCACTATTAAACCTAGGTATCGAAAGCTTTCCTCCTTGTTTTCGCACAGTGGTCACACACATCTTCTTAGCCGCTAGATCACTAATAACCAAAAATTGGAAATCAAATACAGTACCCAACGTATCAGAAGTTCTTGTAATCACACAAACTAATTACGTATATGAATCATTATTGGCCACTAGGGCTGAACAGAGTCCTTTCTTTGATAAACAATGGAAAATATGGTCAGACTGGTTTAGAAAAGAGTAAAGATTTTATTGTGCCAAAGGTACATTATTTTTCTCTGAATATATTGTTATTTTTCTCTGAATACATTGTTATATGAGTAATACTAGTCCTCTCCATGCACCACTTAACTGAGAAAAGTTAATGAAAAATGATTGCTATGCTGCTATGCTTCCATCACCCTATCCCCCCCTCCCCTCCCCCCATTCTTTCCTTTCCCCCTCCTCCCCTTTCTTCTTCTTTTCTAATTTCATGTTACTGTTTCATGAAAATGCACTATTCTACCTAGAAGAATAAATATACCATTCCAATATGGACAAGAGCATAATAGGTATGAAAGAACTAACCAACCTCAGGAATTTATACTCTGATTACCTTACACCTTAATGTGTATTCTCATGCTTTTGTACTATATGTAAAACTCTGTACTATGTTTTGTACTTTGAAAATCCTTTAATAAAAAACAATTGAAAAAAAAAAAGTGTAATAGGTAGTCAAATTAGATTTGAAACTTATACCCCTAGAACACCTGATGGTGCTCCCTGTTGGGCCTCTCTATGTGGCCAGGCTGTGTAAAAGTCTCCCACATGTGGTATTGTCGTACTTAGGAGGAGGAGGAGTAGGAGGATGTAATTTTTGGTATGTACATGCTATGTGTTAGAAATATTGTATAAATGGACAACTTTGTGTAAAAAAAAATGCGTTTTCATTTTCTTTACACATTTTTTACACATTTTTCAAAAAACTTGCATAAAAAAATGACATGTTCAAAAGACTCATTATGCCTAATAGATTATACATTGGGTTATTTTCTTTCCAAAATGGGGTCAATTTGGGGTGTTTCCATTGTCCTGGTACTCCAGAGCCTTCAAAAGTGTAAGAGGTAGTCAAGATATTATATGTGTAATTTATGCTCTGAGAACACCTGGACTCCCTTCATGTTGGGCCTCTGTATGTGGTCACGCTGTTTAAAAGTCTCACACATGTGGTATCGCCATACTCAGGAGGAGTAGTAGAATGTGTTTTGGGGTGTAATTTGTTCTATGCAAATGCTGTGTGGAAAAAATAACCTGCTAATATAACAATTTTGTGAAAAAAAAAAGAAAAAAAAATCTTGATTTTGCAAAGAATTGTGGGCAAAAATTACAACTTCAAAAAACTCACTATGCCTCTTACTAAATACCTTGGAATGTCTACTTTCCAAAAAGGGGTAATTTGAGGGGTATTTGTACTTTCCTGGCTTGTTAGGGTCTCAAGAAATTAGATAGGCCGTCAGTACATCAGGTGTGATCAATTTTCAGATATTGGCACCATAGCTTGTGGACTCTATAACTTTCACAAAGACCAAATAATATACACCGATTTTGGTTATTTTTACCAAAGATATGTAGCAGTAGAAATTTTGACCAAAATTTATGAAGAAAAATTACTAATTTGATAAATTTTATAACAGAAACGAAGAAAAATGCATTTTTTTTACAGAATTTTCAGTCTTTTTTCTTTTATTGCGCAAAAATTAAAAACCCAGCGATGATTAAATACCACCAAAAGAAAGCTCTATTTATGTGAAAAAAAGGACAAAAATTTCATATAGGTACAGTGTTGCATGACTGAGCAATTGTCGTTCAAAATGTGAGAGCACAAAAAGCTGAAAATTGGTCTGGTTAGGAAGGGGGTTTAAGTGCCCAGTGGTCAAGTGGTTAAGGAGTGGGCGGCCAAAGGCATGAGTATAAGGGTTTGATGACAAAAGTATATTTCAAACCAAAGGGTAGAAATAGTTATTTATCTATCCGAATTGGACATCATCCTTTGTGGTTACGGAATATACCACATAGCCAGATTATGCACATCAGAAGGATTTGTACTTATGATGATGATTTTATTTCACAGTCACAAATTACTAGAGATAGATTCATTCAAAACGGGTACCCAGGAGACAAAATAGAAAGTACTATTAAGGAAATATTAACAATACCATGAGAACAATGTTTACAGGATGCTGTAAAATGTGAGAGGGAAGATGGACAAAAACAATGGAATTTTAGAGGGTATCTTCCATAAACATTGGCATATTTTGTTTATGGATAAGGTTTTAGGACCAGTGTTACCTCTCACACAGCGTATTGTATACAGAAGAACACAGAATTTTGGTGAAAAATAGTAAAGAAAATATTGGATCCCCCAGCGGGATCCTCTTTTTTTCTCCATAGTAACAGATTTGTAGCTTGTAGGCGGTGTAAGGACTGTAAAATAGCTAAGGGCAATATAAAAAATCGTAGGATATTTCTGATGTCACACAATGTGAGTATGAAATTCCTAAAGTTGATACTTGTGATACGACACATGTCGTTTATATACTTGGGGGCTAATTTATGTGGGGCATATGAAATGGCCTTTAAAAAAGAGCTTAGCAGAGCATGTACAAAACATTATCAAGGGGTATAAGTATCACAGTGTGTCAGAACATTTTACTCATTGTCATGCAAAAGATTCATCCCAATTACATGTTTGGGGCATTGATAGGGTGTATCCCTCTTGGAGGGGTTCCATGAGAGTAAGGGACCTCTGCAAGAGGGAAACAAATTGGATGGCTTGAATATAGAGCTAGATGTCAACTGTTTATTAGTGATTATTAGTAAATCTGTTATTGGGTTTAATTAGAATGATTAATTTATGATTTATTTATTTGTAATCTAATGAGCTTGATTCATGTCAGATTGATGTAATATATGTAATTTAGGTGTTTAGTGCTTAATATATCCTCCCTTTCCTATTTTTAAATTTATTTTCATTTTTAAATTTTTTTATTTTTTTGGATTATTACCTTGGAATTGTTCATTATTCAATATATCCACTGTTTTTTCATACACACATATTAGGCGCAAACAACTTTTGTGAGTGCATTAGTGCATTTTCTGTTTTGACTTGTTAAACTGCTTGGCACAAGAGGGGTAAATGTAAAGATGGATATTGGGGGAATGAGGAAATGCTGCTCTCTGCGAAAGCATGGATTAATGTAAATTCTAGTTTCGTTTTTAGACAATAAGGGTATGTAAGTGAAGTTGCCGCACCGTGTAGCTTCCCACTGTGATGATTTTAGTGCGATTTGAGCCAAACAGAATAATGGCTCAAATCGCACTGCTGCAGAATCATGTGTGATTTGAACAGGAATGCAGTACGATTCCTGTTCAAAATCACATGCAGTTCCCACCCTGCTTTAGTAAATATCCCCTAGTGATGCTGGCTGCACTGGTCAGGTTGACAGTGAGACTTGTGTAGGTGATCAGGTACACTGTAGCTGGCTTACCCTGGTCTGAAAACATTTGGGGACTAATGTGGCAGCATTTAGGAACACTGCTGCTGACACTGGTCTGGTGACACTACAACTGCTGTGGCAGTGATAATGGCAGTGATAAGGAACACCGTTGCTGGCATACACTGATCTGGCAGTGATCAGGGACAATATGACTGGTGAGGCAGTGATCACAAATCTTGAGTGGTGCAGTGGTGATTAGGAACCACTGACTTGCAGCACTGGTATTTTGTACTGCTGTGGCGATGATCAGACACTGGCTGGCAGCACTGACTGTGATATAAGAGCAGCCAGGAATCACATGGTACCAAGGCCAATCACAGTGGCCTAGTACACCAGATCTGTAATCAGTTGTGTCCACCACAGATTGCACTGTGCATGGGTGCTTGGAAAAGGAGGGTGCACCGGTGTGTCCTTTTAGAATGATGCTCATCCTGCCTGGCCGCATGTGTGGATCAACTAGGCGGGAGGCAGTTAATGAACGTATTCCTGAATTTGTATTATATATGTAATCTTGTTGCAAGTTGATTGTAATATGATTTTTTTTCAGGTCTAGATTGTATTGCTACCTGCCTGCATGATCCTGAACCAGTCCTGAAGAATCTAGTTAAAAAACACATTGACTTTAAGGGGATCCATCATCGCAAGGCCACGTGCCAACTGTTTACTAGTGTAGCACTTACCCCCTAAGGAGCGGCTGATTAATTGTTATATTCGTAATTCTCGTTTACCATCCAACTCTCGCAGCCCATAGATTCAAAACTCACAGTCCTTAATGCTTTTTTTCTTGCTTTATTCATCAACATAAACTGGGATGGGAGAAGGGCTTCCTTTGAGATGCTCTTTGTTACATTATCATCTTTCAATGGCTCTTACAGGAAAACTATAATCAATTGCAGATAATTGGGGATTCACTTTGGATGATTTCTTCAATCAGGGAAGATGGAAGTAGATTTGATAGAGAATAATTGATAAAGAGTCACTCTGAATAACTTCTTCATCTGCATGACCTTTAAAGAACAGTCCGTATCTCTATATGTGTGCTTGCAGCTTCACCGCTACCTTTTTACCACTACTTCCCATCTACATGGTACTTCCAAGTTGAGCTAAAGAAAAGTCACTCTGAATAACTCCTCCCGCTTGACTGATTGGAATCCCGGGGCATTGCTGAACCCAAAGTCACAGGCCATCACTGCCCATCTCACTGACTTGCGTACCAACAACCCTCAGCCTCTGTTAGTACCCTTCCCTTGGGCTTTCACTCACGTGATCAATAGTCCATATGCCACTCATAAACGATTGATTGCCCAGTTTCCTTCCGCTTTGTTGCTACTTCTTCCGCAATGATTCTTAGTTCCCTTTCTCCTTTATGGCCCGCTTCCCTCCCCGCAGGGGCGGCCATCGACACCAGCTACTACATGCTGTGAGATGTCGTCTGTTGCTCCATAAGGACCCGTTCTTCACCCTTATTGCAGGGGTGAAGCTCCGTCGGTTCCCCGGAGGGGAAAACCTCCACCCCCCCCTCTGGAAACCAGGCTGGCCTCTCCCGCTCCTCAGAGCAGGACTCCAACTCCAACTCCGACTCGAAATCCTAACTCCTGGAACCACGTGACTCCCCTTTTATATGCGAGTCCCGGGTGTTACCAAGCAAATTAATGATTGGCCGAGATTAGCATACAAACTACCTGCCACTCAAAAGAAAATTAACAACAGACAGGCCTGCTGTAATAGCACAAGCCTGTCTAAATTTACCTGACATAGAAACTAGCAAGAAAGGTCACCTACCTAAAAGTAGGTGCCCGCTACACTAGTTTACTGTTTATTGGTTAAAAACTAGGCCTATATTTTGTATGGTATGCTGCAGGGTAGGTGATATATTAATTGTAAAGTCATGCCACTCATTTTGGATTGATGGAATAAGGGCCAGGTCACACTATAGAAACGCAGTCTGGATGCGTTCCAGATGCTTTTCTGCATGCGCGTTTTTGACGCATTTTTGATGCGTTCCAGTGTGTTTTTGTTGCAGTCCAGTGCATTTTTTCCTCCTCTTTTTTCTTAACCTTACATAAAGACATGTGTGTTCCAGTGCATTCTTGCTGCATTGAGGTGCGTTCTGGTGCGTTCCAGTGCGTTTTTGATGCGTTTTACAGCGTTCCAGTACAGTACAGTACAGGAAAAATGCATGTTCCACTTTTTTTTTCTAGAACTGGAACACATTGGAACTGCAAGCATAGTCCTTAACCACTTCAGCCCCGGACCATTTGGCTGCTCAAAGACAAGTCAGTTTTTTGCAATTCGGCACTGCATCGCTTTAACTGACAATTGCGCGGTCGTGCGGCGTGGCTCTCAAACAAAATTGACGTCCTTTTTCCCCCACAAATATAGCTTTCATTTGGTGGTATTTGATCACCTCTGCGGTTTTTATTTTTTGCGCTATAAAGAATAAATAGCGACAATTTTGAAAAAAACACAATAATTTTTACTTTTTGCTATAATAAATATCCCCAAAAAATATATAAAAAAACATTTTTTTCCTCAGTTTAGCCCGATACGTATTCTTCTACATATTTTTGGTAAAAAAATCACAATAAGCCTTTATTCTTGGTTTGCGCAAAAGTTATATTAAAAATGCACTGATTACCGTGTAAATGTGACTGGCAGTGAATGGGTTAACCACTAGGGGCTTTGCAGGGGTTAAGTGTGTCCTAGGGAGTGATTCTAACTGTGGGTAGGATGGGCTACGTGTGACACGACACTAATCCCTGCTCCTGATCACAGGGAGCTGTGATCAGTGTCAGTGTCATTAGGCAGAACGGGGAAATGCTTGTCATTTCCCCATTCTTCCTCTCCGCGTCTTATGCCGCTTACACACGATTGGACTTTACGGCATACTTGGTCCGGCATACCGGATTTCATCGGACAATTCGATCGTGTGTGGGCTCCAGCAGACTTTGTTTTCGGACTTAGATTTGAAACATGTTTCAAATCTATCCGACGGACTCGAGTCTGGTCAAAAACTCCGCTCGTCTGTATGCTAGTCCGATGGACAAAAACCGACACTAGGGCAGCTATTGGCTACTGGCTATGAACTTCCTTGTTTTAGTCCGGTCGTACGCCATCACGTACAAATCCGTCGGACTTTGGTTGATCGTGTGTAGGCAAGTCTGTTCATTCGGAAAGTCCGTTGTAAAGTCCGTCGAAAAGTCCGCCAGACAAAGTCTGCCGTAAAGTCCACTCGTGTGTACGCGGCATTAAAGGGCAACGTACAGGTACGTTAATATGCCTGTACGTGCCCTTCTGCCGACGTATATCGGCATGAGCCAGTTGGCAAGGGGTTAAAGTGCATCTCCAGTTTTGCAGCCATTGGGATGTTGCTATTAACTGCATAACTTAGAAAGGTAACCAATAATGTCTACAATTTTTAAAGCATGTTTTACTTGCTTAAAACACCCTACATGCGCTCCCTGCTTTGTAAGGTTCACCATAACTAACTTTATCTTTACTATGTTTACAGTTCTTCATTATCAGTGAATGCGATTTAAACACTGTCCTAACAAGGAGATTAAAAAATTTGAAGCCACCCCCCTGCATTGTACGTTAATAAAAGCTAGCTAGAGTGTGAGGACAGAGCTGTGAGACTCTCCAGAAATTTACAGTCAGCCATGACACCTTCTCCCAAGAAATATATCCAAAAAGTTGAGATGTTTTCCAAATTTTTTGGTATGCTGTGTGAATGGGAACATAGTGGGGGGGTTCTCAAATTTAAAGGAAAATAAATCCCTCGTAAAAACCTGGAGAGTAATATCAAAGTCCAAGTTAAGAAAAGTTGATTTCATAAGGAGAAATGTCAGGAGACATTCTTATAAAGTCACCACTTTGAAGCTGTGGGCAGTCCTGGAGCCTGTAAATCCGCTTCCATTGTAAGCTTCTGTGACCAGAATTTTGACATACTCCATATGAAAACAATTTGAGCTGACTATATGCTGTATCAAACCTCTTTGCATTTTTGGACAGCAACATTAATCTAATAAGGATAGTGAAATATGTGGATGAAAATAGACTACAGTGCCAATATTGGCTCAGTGCTATAATAGTCTGTTTGCACTCTGCTTTCAGCCATAGGATGTCTTTGATGAACTGAAGAAAGCTATTAAAAATGATATACATTACATATGAACGTTGTTCTGTTGGAACCACAAAGCCTACAACCAACAGGAAATAATTATCATTTTGCATTCTAGTGTGGACACAAATAACCAGCAAAGGGTAATTACTGGCATTACATACAAACAATGCTAGAGTGTGCTTCAATGATTTACAAAGGAATAGCCTATATATCCTTTAAACTGCCACAATGGGGCTAAAGTGTTCAGAGAATAAATTTTATATAGGCATATTTATATAAATGTGCAATCCATTAAACTGCCTTAGTGGAGCTTAAGGCCTCATGTACACTGCTGCTGGTAAACGGACGTTCAGAGGTAGTTGGATGCTTTTTTCAGCTGACCCTGAACTCATCCAATGCTATCTTATGTGTACATGTACACAGGTCCCTTTAATATCATTTTAGGCAGTTGAGTTTAGAGGCCTTTTTTGGAAAGCAAAAAAATTAGTTCAGACGCTGAGTTTAGAGGCATTTCAAGCGCCAAACGTGGCTAAACGCAGCTAAATGTGGTAACTCACGTTTAGACGCATTTCGTTCACAGGTGTTTTTCATTTTTGTCTATTTTGAAAAAAAAATATATTTTTTTTAAAAAACGCTTCTAAACGCAAATGTGGCTAAACGCAGCTAAACATGGCTAAACGCAGCAAAACCATTGCCACGTTTAGCCGTGTTGTCAAGTTAAACTGTTCAAGAGAGGTTGTAAAAACAGTTAAACCACTGTATTTTATAGGATTTGATAAGCATTACTATAGGTGGACATTAATGACTAGTAAGTTTTTGTATTGGGATTAAATAGGGAAGTTTCAACTTATTTGTGTCAAGTGGGAATGGAACGTGACAGACCTTTTCCCTAAGAGGATAAGGATTCTAACCCAACACCAGGAGTCTAACCCAAGATTAAGCGTGCAGATGTTGGCCTGGCCAAAGTGTTCAATGGCACCAATATGGTGCCCTTATACTCTAACCAAAAAACACCAAGAACCATCCCAAACCACTCTGTATTTCCAGGGAAGAAATAATGAGCAGTCAAAGACAATCCTCCATTTCCATCATAAACCATAATCAAGCCTCTAGACCAGCTGCCAGGATACAATGAAGCAGGGGTCAAGGAGACTGAATCAGACCTAGCCCTGGCCTTCCTGGAAGAACGGTACTCCTCTTCCAATCCAGCAAGAACTGAGATTGACCCATTTTCCAAGCCCTCTGTTTCCCCTCTGTTTCCAAACTCTGGACCAGTCCAGATACCCAATCACAGCTCATAAGAGAAACTTCAGACTCTTAGAACAGAAGACCCTGTACTGCCAGAGAGCAGGGAGCTCTCCATAGACTTTCCCAAAAGGTTTCAGAGTGAAATCCCTGCTCTGCCATCAATCCCTGTACACAGCAGAAAGAACTCCTAGAAACTGGTAACATGCAGGGTACGCACAAAATGTGTCTCATCAACCCACTCCATCGAAGCTCATGAAAGACTCAACCAACAACCCAGGAGCTCATTTCTCCACTAGAGACTTCAGATTGAACCAGAACCTCTCTTCAATCCCAAAATGTAACAGTTATGATAGAGATATGAGAAAAGCTCATAACTCTGGTGAAACCTTTGGCAAGGTAGACTATAATCCATCATCCTTATGAGTTTTATGCAGTGTTAATTTGGTCAACAAAAACATTTGTCATAATTTTCATCAGTGGCATGTTTCCTGTGACAAACTAAACAAAAATTCCCCCAAATTTTCATCAATTTACAAAAACTATGACAAAAATTCCCATTTTCAGCAAAGAAAGAAAATAGAACGAAAATGTGAGGGAGCTCCACCTGTAAAGCCTTGTAATGAGGTATATTTTCCTCCTACTGACACCAATGGTGGGGTTTATTTTATCCTGACTGACATCAACAAAATGATTTAATATTGTCCTACTAACACCAACAATGGGACTAATTTTATTCACACTGACCCAATGACAATTGGACTTACTCTCCTCCCAATCATTGATTTGTGATTTATTTTATTTCACTGACACCAAGGACATGGTGCCTATTTTTTTCCTACGTACACCAATATTGGGGCTTATTTTGCTCCCACTGACATTAACGATGGGGCTTATTCCCTTCTATTGATACTAATCTGGTGTTTATTTCCTCCCACCGACACTGATATGGGGCTTATTTAACTTGCAGGGACACCAATGACACAGGGCCCATTGTACTCCCACTGACACTAACAATATGGGCCTTATTTTCCTCTTGCTGACATCAATGAGTTTGGACTTATTTTGCTGCTGCTGACAGTAACGAAAAGGTTTACTATCCTCCTACTGACACCAACAATGAAGCTTATTTTATCCCTGCTGACACCAACAATGCAGCTTATTTTTATTCCCACAGACACCAATAATGGGGCTTATTTTTCCTCCTAATGACACCAATGATGGCAGATTAGTTCATCGCACTGACATCAGTGAGGAGCTATTTTTATTCCTTCTGACTCCAGCAATATGGGGCTTATTTCTTCCCACATATGGTGCTTAGTTTCCTCTTTGACCCAATGATATGGGACTTCTTTTGCTTCTATTGACACCAGCGATGATGTTTATCTCCCTCCCAATAACACCAATAGTTGGGCTTATTTTATCCCCACTGACACCAGCAAAATGGTTTAATATCCTCCTACTAACACCAACAATAGGACTTATTTTTATTCCTACCGACACCAACAATGGGGTCATTTTACCCACACAATGAAACCAACAATTGGACATATTTGACTCACACTGACACCAATGATGGGGCTTATTTTACTCCCACTGACACCAACAATATGGGTCTTATTTTCCTCTTGCTGACATCAATGATATGGGACTTTATTTGCTGTCACTGACACAAACGAAAAAAGATTTATAATCCTCCTACTGACACCAATGGTGGGGCTTATTTTATTCCCATTGACATTAAGAGTCAGGATTTTTCTATCCCCACCAACACCAATGATGGAACTTTTTTTATTCCCACTGACTCCAATAACTGGGCTTATTTTCCTCCTAATGACACAAATCATGGGGATTAGTTCATCCCACTGGGGTTATTTTTATTCCCTCTGACTCCAGCAATATGGGGTTTATTATTTCCCACTGACATCAACCTATTTTCATCCTTACACCAATGATATGGGACATATTTATAGATGATATAATAATATGTATTTATGATATAGAACTCCCCACAAGGGTAGGTCATAATATATATGACCCCTTTGGTTAAACAATTGGCAAACTATTTTAGAAACAATGGTCCAACCATTCGGTAAAGTAGGGTACTTGTAGGAGCAAATGTACTGACAAAGATTACACTTCCCATAGATGAAATTACCCCTGGGTTGTCTGGATTTTGGAAGCCTAGAAGACCTAAATTTGCTTGAAACTAGTCTATCCCTTAATGAAGATGTCTTTTGATACGTGTTTAGTGGTTCAGAGGGAATGATTTGGGGATCGGAGGTTATCAAGTGCAAATAGCTCCTAATATATTTCCTTACTGCCACTTGTTATTTATTGTAAGTAGTTATAATTCTTAGGGGTTGTGACCTAGGTGGATTCCTCTCATTTTTGAACAGTACATATGTCCGAGAGTGCTGTATAGCTTTATTATAGACCTTCCGCAGACATATTTTCGTGTAGGCGCATTCTAATAAACATATTTTTAAATCATTCGCTGCATTCTTGAATTTCTCCGCAATTGCGATGAAGTCACAGATAATGTGCATAAGGGATGGAATTAATGAGAATTACTGGCCATCAACATTGTATTACCTTTAGCTTTTAGCTGTCGGTTTTCTAAAAAAAGGTTGCTGGATAATAATCCATTGGCATAAATCTCAACCTCCACATCTAGAAACCAAGTCACCTTATGGCACGCAAGTGTTATAGTGAAGGATGGATTATAGCTATTCAAATTCAAGAATTTTAGGCAGTCATGTAGTTTGTCAATAGGGCCATCCCAGATTAGAAATATACAGTATCATCTATTCATCTCAACCAAGCGAGAATGTGTCCTGAAAAGTTAGATGACTCATCTGACAGCAAAAACGTATGCTCCCACTCCCCCAGGTACAGGTTCGCATATAATTGGGCACAACACGTCCCCATCGCCACTCTCTGTACCTGGGGAAAGTGGGAGTCATTGAACGTAAAAACATTATGATACAAAATCAGGGAAAGAATCTGCAATACAAGTTCTAAGTGGTCCCTTGAATGCTGATTACTTATATATTTTCAATAAACTGGAGAAAGTGTATTGTATCCTTAACAGGGGAAGGCAGACTCAGTACAAAGGGCTTTAAAATTGGTCTACCCATTTGCTTGAATTCTCAGTAATACTCTGATTACTCAATAAAATAGGCCAACCAGATGGAGATGAAATTGATTTGTGAACTTTGGGGAGTGTACAAAAGAAAGGGTTTTTATTTGGAAATCTGTTGTAAATGAATTCCCAGGTGGATTTGCAAATCAAACCATCATGCAGGGTGTTCGTAATAAAAGACCTAAACTTCTTATTAAATTGATCAACCCAAGAATGAGGATTTCCCATTGGCAGATGAATGTAAAAAGAATTGCTGGCAATAAAAATTCAGAAGAAAATAGCGTGGGCCCCCCCATAATTCCATACCAAACCCCTATCCATGCATGCAGCCTGGCAGATCAGGAAAGGAGGGTAGAACCCCCCTCCTGAATCATACCAGATCACATGCCCTTAACATGGGGGGGTTGCTTTGGGGCGGGGGTGACCATGGCCTCTTCCTTTTTTTGTTGGGAGTCTGCGGGCTGGGGGGGGCTTATCAGAATCTGGAAGCCCCCCTTAACCACTTCAATACAGGGCACTTATACACATTCCTGCCAAGACCAATTGTCAGCTTTCAGCGCTATCGCACTTTAAATGACAACTGCACGGTCATACATTACTGTACCCAAACTAAATTTTTATCATTTTGTTCCCACAAATAGAGCTTTCTTTTGGTGGTATTTGATCACCTCTGGGATTTTTATTTTCTGCTAAACAAAATGCTAAAAAAAATGACCGAAGATTTTGAAAGAAAAATGTTATAAATTTTATGTAAATAAGTAAGTTTTCCCCTTCACTGATGGGCACTGATGGGGCTGCACTGATGATAGGCACTGATGGGGCACTGATAGGTGGCACTGATATGCAGCACTGATGGGTACACATAGGCGGCATGGATAGGGACTGATAGGCGGCACGGATGTACACTGATAGGCGGCACAGATGGGCACTGATAGGCGGCACAGATGGGCACTGATAGGCGGCACAGATGGGCACTGATAGGTGGCACAGATGGGCACTGATAGGTGGCACAGGTGGGCATGGATGGGCACTGATAGGTGGCACTGATGTACACTAATTGATTGTACGGATGGATGCCAATCAGTGCCAAACAATAATGCCTGCCAATCAGTGTTGCCCATTGTGGGCACTGATTGGCATCCATTGTGGGCACTGATTGGCATCCATTGACATCCCTGGTGGTCCTAGTGGCATCCCTGGTGGTCCAGTGTGGGCATCCTCGGGGGGGCTGCGATGATAATCAATCAGCACAGACCCCCCTGTCAGAGGAGCAGCCGATTGGCTCTCCTCTACTCGCGTCTGACAGATGCGAGTGAGGAAAAGCCCATCAACGGCTCTTACTGTTTACACTGTGATCCGCCATGATTAGACATGGCTGATCATGTGGTAAAGAGTCTTCGCAACAACGATCGCCGCAATGCGCGATCCCTGATTTCCTCCTGCTCACATACCTGAAAGTATTTGAGGCATTTGTTGTGATACCAGGCAAGCTCTTGGAAAGATTGGGGGGGGGGAGAGGAGGGTGATGCCAGCACTGTAAAACTGAACAAAATCATGGGGCTATACAGCTGCTCTGATCACTTTTGCATTAAAGTGATACTAAAGGCTTGACTTAAAAAAAAAAAAAAACAATGTCATAGAACAAAATACTACTTACCTGCTCTGTGCAATGGTTTTGCACAGAGCAACCCCGATCCCCCTCCTCTCATGTCCCCTGCTGGCATTACTGGCCCCTCTCCCCTGCTCAGTGCCCCCAGAGCAAGCTGCTTGCTGTTTGATTTATGATGTATGATTTACATGGCACCGCCCACTGTCCTAAGACCAGAAATAACCCTCCTATTTTTGGGATATGTGATGGAATGAGACATAAGAATACCTTCTGTTCCAAGAAGGTTCTACTGTGCTATGCACGGAATTGGTTGGAAGGATTCTTTTTGTCCCTTCTCACCATAACCTTAATGGGTTTCTTTTTTTTTCTATGTAAAGGATTAAATGCCATTTCTTAATATTAAAGTGGGAGTAAACTCCCTTGTATGATTTTTACCTATAGGTAAGCCTATAATAAGGCTTACCTATAGGCTTAACTATAGGTAAAAATCATACAAGGGAGTTTACTCCCACTTTAATAATAAGAAATGGCATTTAATTCTTTAAACGTGCACCGGAAATATTTACTTTTGATGCAGCCATTAATATCACCGGCACTTGCCGTTGACATTCCTTCAGAGCTGTGCCATAAACAGCGACTCCCGAGCAAATGCGCTTGGCCATTAATTTCGGCGAAGACCACAAACCCGGAAGAAAGACGAGTGAAGAAGGAAGCGCCTTCAGGTAAGTCTGTCATAATGTGCTAGTATGCAATGCATACTAGCACAATATGACTTATCATAATGTGCTAGTATGCAATGCATACTAGCACATTATGACTTAAACTGCCCATGGCCCAATTTATTTATTTTTGTTTGATGCAGTTTACTACTGCTTTAAGGGTTTTAACAAGTATATTATATGTATGCATATCTGTTTTAGTATAAGTTACACGTACACTAGCAGGTGACAGTGTAATAAATAAGCTGGTACCAGAGAGCATACATAACATCATTTTGATAATGTGAGAAGAATTCTTTAGAAATATCTATAGGTTATGGTGTCTTTAATGTACACATCATGTAGCTTAAAGCCTATTGCATGGAAAGTGATTTGCTATTAAATACAGGACCTTTATTACTATACAGTTACAAATATTAATATTACTGTTTTTCAACAGCACTAATGTTATAAAACCTGAATGCCTACTTCCTTCAATTAGCAAGATAGATGCTGCAAAAGATATTGGCAATTTAACAGTGAAGAATGTTCTGCTGTGTTGTTTTACATGGAATCAGTCTGTCTGGTAATATGCTCAGCATTTTATTTTCTACTTGAAATAAAATACATAACATGAGGAAATGAGATCAAGGCTGCATTGATAAATGGTTGAATTTTAATTTTTTTTCTCCCGAGGTCTCTAAAATAGAACTGTTTAATCAAAGGCTGGTACCAGCTCAGCCCTTCATAATGTGTCCAGATCTATTCATAATTTTCTACTTTGAATTGTTATTGAGCAATAGGTTTAGCTCAAATCCTTGCGTGCGCTGGTACGAAAAATAAACATGTTTGCATGATATTTTAAATAATGTATCCACTTAGTTCTGCAATTCATTATGTGAAGGATAATGAAAGATTCTTATTTTCTTAAGATGTGAATATATTTGCAGCAGCATGTGGTAAAACCCACATCATTAAAATGCAAACACCTTAGCTGACTTGAAACCAGGGTTTCTGTTGCAAGTAAAGTCAAATATTACATACATATTAGCCATTACTAGTGCCATTTTATTGCAATCAACACTGATTTTTCAAATGTTCGAATTATAATTTAGAAAGTGTAATATATTCATTCATCATATGATTGCCTAGATATACTGTACATGTGTGGTTACACTTTTTTTCTAACAATGTATATTCAAATAGTATACATTATTGTAATGGTTGCTTGACCAATTACTGTATGTCCATTCATTTTTCATTAACTGATTGATGCAATGGCTGCCTCTATGGATTTGTTGTGTCAAGAAAAAGCATTTCCATATGTTTACTAACCATACCTTATAGCTTCCCAAATAAAATGTGGAATACATGAGCCAAAAACAATTGAGTACTGTCTGTGATACTTTTTTATTTGTACTAACAACCAGATTTTCAGAACAAGCTTTCAGGATGTTCCCCCTTCTTCAAGGTCCAAGCGGTACTAATACACAATACACAAATAATTAGCAGAATGTTAATAAGACAACCTCTGACAAAACTGAGGTTCACATTCAGTCCATTTTCTTTTGTGTCAATTAGAATCTTCATTCCTAGTTCAAACATTTTCCTTTCCGGAGTAGTTTTGAAGTTCTATTTAAGAACCAAAACATTCATGTCTTCCAATGTGTGGTCTGTTGGTGAAACATTATGTCTGATTGGTTTGCAGAAATGATCTTCCTTATGTTCCTTAATGGTGTGTATGTGTAAATTCATTCTTTATTGTAATTTCGGTCCTGTTTCATCAACGTAAGATCCTTTGTAACATCTTTTGCATGAGGTAAACAACATAACTGGAGGTACGACTTTATGATCCTCAAATACTGAAGGTCACTTTTGTTGTTGGAATATTTCTTTCAGCGTTTCATCCTGATGGGGTGCAAATATTTGATTATTTTTCTTATCCCTTCTAGTGCTGGATTATATGTGGCTACTAGAGGTACATGGTTATTTGTTTTTTTGTGTTTTTTTTTTTCTTTTTATGGGAAGAGATATTCTCTTCAGGTTTTCAGGGCCATGTTCATGCCTATATTGATGGTTTTGTCCTTGTAACCTCCCTTATGGAATGCTAGTACACTGAGATGTTTATTTCTGTTTTCTGGGTCTGAGTATATTCGGTGGTACCTGATGGTCTGGCTGGAACAGTGGAGATAATTATATCTATCAGTGAGATGTCATTATTGAAAATGAAGTAGTTGTGTGTTAAAATCAATTTAATGAGCTGTGTCACATCCTTAGCACTGTATTTGTGGTTTGGTGAGAATGATAAAAATCTGCAGCAATCCCATACTTTCGAGGGATGTACAGAGATTCTACATCCATGGTGACTAGAAGTTTGTTTGGTGGTAGTTGCTGTATATTGTTGATCTTGTTCATAAGATCAACTGTATTTTGCAGGAAATTGGCAGTTTTTATGACTAATAGTTTTAATTTTTTTTTTCTAAAAGATCTGATATTTGTTCACTAATTGTGTTTACACCTGTTATGATTGGTCTGCCTGGATGTCCTGGCTTGTGGATCTTGGGCAGCATGTCCCCAATTTCTTGATTAACTAGGTTTGCACTGATAAGTTCTAAATGTAGGTGGGTTGATAGTGTTTTAATGAGACTTTTTAATTGTTGAATAAAATCATGGGTTGGGTGATAATCCAGTTATTTATCATAAGTAAAATTTTCCAGTTGCCTCTGGCGCTTTTGTATGTATTTGTTTGTATC
The DNA here is from genome assembly GCF_042186555.1 of Aquarana catesbeiana. Taxonomy (NCBI): domain Eukaryota; kingdom Metazoa; phylum Chordata; class Amphibia; order Anura; family Ranidae; genus Aquarana; species Aquarana catesbeiana. The sequence goes on along the minus strand of NC_133332.1, from coordinate 150,932,330 downwards.
CATCGCAACAACTGTTAATCCTTTTTCTGCTGGTTTAATGGCCTGATTATTGCATAAATCATGTATAGCCTTTCAGTGGTGAAAGATTGCATACAGTTTTCTATTTTTGAGTGGATATCAGGGATGTAACTTGCAGTCTGAAGCTATTAATATAGGTGCCCAGTTTGGCATTATGTCCTTGTGGAGGTGTAAAGTTACTGCTCTTTTTCTTTTTATCACATGCTATTGTCATAGGATTGCTTTCATTTGTGTGAAAATATTCTTTGAGCCTCAGTCTCCTGAAGAATTCTTCCATATCTGAGAATAATTGTAAATTATCCAATATGGTGGTTCGACAGGATTGTTATTTCTGGTTCAGAAAGTTTGTGATCTGACAAATTAATGATTCCAAGTTTCTCTGCTATGTCCACATTTTCAGTCAGGTCAGCATGTTCACATGGGATACTTTGGGATTCTGTATTGGCTTCCAGGAAACTGATAGAGAAAGTGTAGCTGTTGTGTCAGTTTTATGTTGTTTGGGTTATATCCAAAGATTCTGCTCTTGGTATAGTTTCTGGAGTTGTTTTTGCTTCTTCTTCATGGCAAGTTTTTGAAGTTGACTTTGTATAGTTTCCATTTCATTTTTATTTTGGCTAGCGTTGGTAGGATCCAATGCTGTTAGGGTTTGACTGATTGTTTTTTCTTGATTGTTATTCTTTTACCATACAGTTTGTGCCTGAGGTTGTTCCGTAGTCTTTCTGGTACATTTGAAAAGTCGTTATGTCTATATAGAGTTAAGTGTATTTGCACAAGATTCCTCTTATTGCATCTTGAGAGAAAAAAAATGTCACTGTTGATCAGTGTTTCCTTTGTGATCAGGTTGCTTCATGCAACTATATACAGTATCTTCCATCATGCTCGAGGTGATTGTAGCCATGTTAGTGCCCTTGTGCCCTTGTTACAAAAACAATTGAATACTGTCCGTGATACTTTTTGTTTATGATACACAAGCCAGTAATATTGGTCTCAAAGGCGACAAATCACAACTCATCATCATCATAGCCTAATCTGCCACTATTTCCTTCACTCAGACCTTATTGTATGCAAAATAGAAGACAGGCAGTTATGTCACATTTTGAACTGCCTAAGTACTTTTATTCTGCAATGGTCATCTGGGCAAATAATGGAGGTAGACCTTACATATATAGACAAAGACAGCAATAAAATAACTGAATAAAAATCCTTATCAAATCACATTTGAAGCAAACTTCAACCATAGTAAATAATTTACTTTAGGATTAACATCATCTTACTGTCCAGAATACAAATATTTCAGTATTTATAAAAATTATTTTAAAGACTGAAGGTTTTTTACCTTCATGCATTCTATACATGAAGATAAAAGCCCTCAATATGCAGTCCCCCCCCCCCCACCACATCTAATGCTTACCTGGATCCAGCGATATGCACACAAGAGCAGTGGCTCTCTTCCGGGAGCCATTGGCTGCTGTCAATCACAGCTAGGGAGTAGGGAGCGGGTGCGGAGTTGAGCCATACTATGTGTGTTTTATGGATACACAGAGTGAGGCTTGGGAGCGAACATGCATGAGTGCCCACATAGCAAGCTTGCTATGGGGGCAGTTGGTGAGAGGAGGAACCAGGAGCACCAGCGGGGGTCCCAAGAAGAGGAGGGTCAGGGCTGCTCTGTGCAAAACCATTGCACAGAACAGACAAGTATCACTTAAAGCCTTGATAAAAGGGGCCCCTTGGAACTCACAAAATGCATTGTTTTTCTCCATTTAGGAATTTAAAAAACTGTTACTCGACACAAATGTTTAGCCTGGCTCTTTTCAATTCAAGAGCTACCTAGTCAATAGTCTTCTATCAGACAAGACAATCATATTGGAATTTAATGCTCCATACTTCTATTCTTCTATCAAGCAATGAAAACCTGACAAAGGTTCTTATAATTTTCCATACTAACCAAGACTAGAAAGAAGTTTTGTCTGGAGTGGACCATTCCACTCCCAAAACAGTTTACATAGTAGCACCTTCCCATCAGTTGTTTCAACTGTCTCCATTCCTCCTTTGACAAATTGTGCAGACCAAGCAAACTATGACTATTGTAACTGGTTTGTAAATGTTTACATTTAAGTCACTAGCTAAGTCCTCATCTCCATCTATACACACTCCCCCTGCCCAAAGACATATGCAGAAAGGAGTGACAGATTACTGGAAGAACAGTCAAGAATTCATGCTGGTCAAGAGACAGCATCGCAGTGCCCATTAGAGGAATGAATGGGTCTTAAGAGACAGAATACAACAGAGCATCCTGATTATACAGATTGGGCCAAAAATAAGTTACTGATCGGAACATGGCATTTTATATACATTACTGATCGGATCGTGCCATTTTATTTTAATTTTTGTATTCATTATTTATTTAATTATTATTTCTTTTACTTTACTGGTATTTATAACAATATTGCCAAAAGTAGATATACAGTACTGATTGGGTCATGTTTCATCTCTTGGATGCTTTATTCCAAGTACCTGTCCTCCATCAATGTTGCAACATGACTGGATCCTACAATGTAACACACAAGCAACACATAAATTCTGGTTAGCATCAATGTCCATAAATGCTTGTTAGATGAACTTCTTCATTTTTTCCACTGTACGAGGCTTCCTGTCAAAAATCTTATCCTTTTCTATGCTCTCCCCCCCACCCCAAAAAAAAAGTCCATGGTCTCAGGTGTCAGGTTGGGGAAATATGGCAGCCAGTCAATGAGATGATGCTGCCATACCACCCAATCCAACTCTGTGGGAAAGGATTGTCAAGGTAACACTGTACTGACAAAGCAAAAGGAGGAAGAGCCTCATTAAATTGTATAATGCACAATAATGTATAATGTAGAGGTATATAAACTTTTGTCCCACCATGTTCTTTATAAGAATAGTATTTCATAAATTGTAGCAGTGGTGTTGAATTACTAAGCCAGGAGAGTGCAAAATCTGGTGCAGCTGTACATGGAAGCTAATCAGCTTCTAACTTCCACTTGTTCAATTAAGTTTTGACAAAAAAAAAACTGGAAGCTGATTGGATTCAATGCAGAGCTGCACCAGATTTTGCACTCTACAATTTTAGTAAATCAGAGCCTGTGTCTGTAGATATCGGAAAGGATTACTTTTACCTCATGCTAATCATAACCAAAAGGTCAAAATTAACTAAAAACATGTAACCTTAACCCTAAGGCTGGGTTCACACTTATGCAAATTGGATGTTGGTTTCCTTGCATCCAGTTTGCATGTCAGGTGATTGTGACCGTCTCTATATGGAGTTGGTTCACACATCTCTGCAGCAGCTCTGGTGCAAATTGCACAGGAATCCTGTGTGTCTTTTAAGCAAATTCAGAATATTAACAAAAGTTAGTTATTTGTAGTAAATAAGCGCTAAACACAATAGCAAGGGGATGAAAAAGCATCACTGCAAGTAGTTTAGCAACACTCTTGTGATGTTGCCCCTAAAGCTAACAATAGAAACAACATGGCAATTAGAAGATCTGAATACTGTACAACTATTCTTTAGACTGGTCATGCTATAATTTTGCATACAGGTGTCAGCAGAGTGTGCTTTTTTATGTATAGGGCAGATGCTCCCTATGCCAAATATATCTCAGTAAAGCAATGCTGAACTGTTAAGTCAAATTCATTTTGATTTATCCTTCCCTTAGATCACTTAACCAGGATTTGAATGCAATAATTTCATAGATCAAGTTTTGATGAATCCATGCCACTACACTTGCAAAATATGCAAAAAAAACCTTAGTTTAACTAAAAAGCAAGAAACAAGAATCTGGGGAAGTCACAGAGGTATCATTTGCATTGATGAGCTGCCAATTAGGGCAGATGCATTGGGCCAGAGCTTGTGGAAGAAACTTGTATGCATTTTTTTACTTGATACTCTCTCACATTTTAATTTAACCAAATGGGCTCCTTCAAAACATGTTGAAACACAAATATGTTAAGACTTCTTAGTGCAGGCATTTTCCAACTGATCTGTAACTCAATTTCAGCAGAGTCTCTAAGAAATAGTAAATGCTAAATTGTACCTAATGTATGTTTTGACATTTTGTTGTAGGCACTGCAAAAACCTAGCAGTTTTTAATGCAATTATACTCCATATAATTTTAGCCAATGTAGTGGATTTGTGCTAGGCTATTTTATTGTTGAGGTATAGTGTGCCAAGATATTGTAATTAAGAAAGCTGTGCTGAGGTAGTTAATTTAGTCTATAAAGTGCCATAGAAACACAAAACATATAAATAAATGAATACTAAGTCCACATGTGTACGTTAGACCCTGTTATCACCGATGTGTGCACACACGCCAAACAAAAGTGATCGACCACCATGGCTGTAAATTCTGCTTACCAGATGGCAAGCATAAAGGACGGTTGGCTAAAACCCAGCCTAGGCCTTTAGCTTGCTGATGGCTGCTAGGAACGGTGAATCAGATGCTGCAGACCCCTTCCTCTATCCCGCTATCCTGCTAGAGTGTCCATAATTCACGTGGATTCTCAGGGAGAAAGAAGACTGGCCATAGTGTGATACCATCTAAAAGTATTAGTTTATTAAAACAAGTATTGCACTTACATTTGGGAAGAATTATAATAGCTTAAAAAGATTGCCGGCCAGCACAAACAAGTGGAGCCTGTCCTACTCCTCCGATCATGTAGTGACGTCACTGCGTGCCTTTCCTCCAGACGCGTTTCGTCATCAGACGTTATAAATGGGGAACGGGCAGCGCAGTGACTCACCACTTTAAATACAGAAACCAAGCCTCGCTCTGAGAAACGAGTACACGGAACGTGGGACACCATATTTGTTATGGGCAAACATCCCTTGCTATCAAAAGCTCGGACATTTATATAAACATCACCCCACAAAAACCGGTAATTGTAATAAAACCTTTTACCAAGGTCAAACAGCATAATTGACACCAGGATTTGGGTATAAATTTATATAATAAACACAAAACAAAATTAAGATAATTGGCCAGTATATTTAAAAAACAATCATATAAAACAATCAAATAAAACAAGAAAAAAAAACCCAAACCATCATAAAAAATATGTGTAAGTGAAGATAATAAATAAATAGAATTAAATTCACTATAAATTAATATTAATAGATATGAATATTCAATACACCTAATCACTAAGTGTATGTAAATTGATAATGTGAAAGTGTGAATAATATAAAAAATATTGTAGCAAAGAACCACTAGGTCACAATGTGCAATATGAATGATTCTAACTATGCCAAAATCAAAAATGTGGTTATTCTTCAATCATATTACATGTATCATAAAAGTAATATAGGGAATGTGCTAAAAACAGGTATAAAAAATGTATGAAAAACGAGAGGAACCAGGCCTTACCTATATTCCATACTGGTGTCTCAAAGCGAGTTCACAAAAATACATAAAAATATTTATAAAGATAATAATAATAATAATAATAATAAGGTTCTACCTATGAATTATCAATAAAAGCATTCACATTAGTGTCAATGTTTAACCCATACGGTGTATATGTTTTTAATATATAGATCCAGGTCATCTCTAATCTAGATATTCCTCTCACAAGTGAAGTACCCCTCCAATGGGGGATGAACTTGTCAATCCCCAAAAATAAAGTGTTGGAGGGGTCCTTATTATGTACAAGTAAGTAGTATTTAGACACTGAATGGTTTTTGAATCCAGTCTTTATGTTGGTAATATGTTCGTTAAGGCGAACTTGAAGCGGCCGTTGTACATAATAAGCACCCCTCCAACACTTTATTTTTGGGGATTGACAAGTTCATCCCCCATTGGAGGGGTAGTTCACTTGTGAGAGGAATATCTAGATTAGAGATGACCTGGATCCATAGATTAAAAACATATACACCCTATGGGTTAAACATTGACACTGATGTGAATGCTTTTATTGATAATTCATAGGTAGAACCCTATTATTATTATTATTGTTATCTTTATAAATATTTTTATGTATTTTTGTGAATTCGCTTTGAGACACCAGTATGGAATATAGGTAAGGGCCTGGTTCCTCTCGTTTTTCATACATTTTTTATACCTGTTTTTAGATAGTGTTTACATATTCCCTATATTACTTTTATGATACATGTAATATGATTGGAGAATAACCACATTTTTGATTTTGGCATAGTTAGAATCATTCATATTGCACTTTGTGACCTAGTTGTTCTTTGCTACAATATTTTTGATATTATTCACAGTTTCACTCTATCAATTTACATACACTTAGTGATTAGGTATATTGAATATTCATATCTATTAATATTAATTTATAGTAAATGTAATTCTATTTATTTATTATCTTCACTTACACATATTTTTTATGTTGGTTTGTTTTTTTTTTCTTTCTTCTTGTTTTATATGATTGTTTTATATGATTGTTTTTTTTAATATACTGACCAATTCTCTTAATTTTGTTTTGTGTTTATTATATAAATTGTGACAGACCTAGCTGGGAGAAAGACTTTTGGAGGGGACTGTATGCTAGCCTCTTGCCGATCGATTGTGGGCCCTTGCATTTGGGGGAATGGTGCTCTTTGTGAGCTGTATGCCTGGGGACCCTTGAGGTGGTATTACTGTGGATTCGGGTCCTGATCCCCCAGGACACACAGACTCTGGGGACCCTAGATTTGCCATATTGGAATAGTGACTGATTCATACCGTTGGGACTCCTACTGTTAAATGCTAATGTCATCAATTCCAGCTACCTGTCTGTTGTCTGCTAAAATGTGTATTGTAAATAAGTCTCTAGTATGGGATCTAAGAGTCATTAGATCCCATTGTTGTTCGTGTTTAATTAACTCTGCTATTGTGATAATGTTGATTGGATTTTCTGAACTACAAGACGGCCAGTCTGGCCTAAAGGTCATGTCTGAGTCATCTAGGCTGTCTAAAGGGATTAGTTAATTAGCTCATGTTAATTAGGTAATTAGGTTACAGCTGTATTGTTAGAGTAATATGAGTCGGAGGTATGCACCTCCACTTTTAGTGTATAAAAGAGCCTGTATATTGCAATAAAAGAGATTCCTGTTTGAACTTACATACAGCCTGCCTGGTGTTTGTTCTGAGCTATCACAACTGGGTTAGAACGGCACATAGCTGAAGTTCTAATCCCGGAGCATTGGATGACTGAACCATCAGACGTTGCAATCTGATTCTATAGCTGCAGAGGAGAGTGGAACCGAGCGAGCAAGGGGCTCGTTACATAAATTTATACCCAAATCCCGGTGTCAATTATCCTGTTTGACCTTGGTAAAGGGTTTTATTACAATTACCGTTTTTTGTGGGATGATGTTTATATAAATGTCCGAGCTCTTGATAGTAAGGGATGTTTGCCCATAACAAATATGGTGTCCCGCATTCCGTGTACTCGTGTCTTAGAGCGAGGCTTGGTTTCTGTATTTAAGGTGGTGAGTCACTGCACTGCCTGTTCCCCATTGATAACGGCTGTTGATGACGAAACGCATCTGGTGGAAAGGCACGCAGTGACATCACCACATGACCGGAGGAGGAGGACGGGCTCCGCTTGTTTGTGCCGGCTGGCAATCTTTTTAGGCTATTATAGTTCTTCCCAAATGTAAGTGCAATACTTGTTTTAATAAACTAATACTTTTAGATGGTATCACACTATGGCCAGTCTTCTTTCTCCCTGGGCATCCATGTGAATCACTCTAGCGGGATAGCGGGATAGAGGAAGGGGTCTGCAGCATCTGATTCACTGTTCCTAGCAGCCATCAGCAAGCGAAAGGCTTAGGCTGGGTTTTAGCCAACCGTCCTTTATGCTTGCCATCTGGTAAGCAGAATTTACAGCCACGGTGGTCGGTCACTTTTGTTTGGCGTGTGTGCACACATCCGTGATAACAGGATCTAATGTACACATGTGGACTTAGTATTCATTTATTCATATGTTTTGTATTACTATGGCACTTTATAGACTAAATTAACTACCTCAGCGCAGCTTTCTTAATCACTTTGACTTTTTGTGTTGTCGCACTGTATGCTGCTGCTTTTTATTTAAATTTTCTAGCGCGGTTTTCTTCTTTTTTGCCAAGATATTGTGCCTTCTATGTAGAATCCATATCTTCGTTATGTGGAAGCCATATGCACCTTGCTCTAAAAGCTAGTTAGAAATTACCATTTATGCTCAGGATACATTTTTTTTACCTGGTTAAATTATACAAAGAGCTGGTGTTATAGTGTACACCTTATAGATGAAATGCTGTTAAAAGACCCAAGTATAACCAAAGTATACTAGTAACTATAGCCATTTATTTTGCACGGGAATGTTATAACCTCTGTCAGGTTTTTTTTGCCAACTGTGTCCTATTTGAAAAATGTACCCTCACTTCCTGTCCCACAACCAAAACAGGAAGTGAAAGGAAATCCCTTGGGGCCACCAGAACTCGTGTCCCTTTTGGAAGATTTCCCCTCTATTATTGTTCTAGGGACAACCAAAAATTTGGGATTTCTTTTACTTTAACTTTTACTGGTAAACAAGACACATAGAGTGGGTGAATCTCTGTCAGGAAATGTTCCATCCGCTGGTAATATCTGTTATTTGGCATGCAGTACTGACATCCACCAGCAGGTGTCTCCTGGCAGTTTGGAACTGTCAGGAGAGCTTTTCCCTGTTATTGTTATGTCATCTTTGGGCCGCAGTACTGGCGTCCACCAGCGGATGGATCCTGGCAGTGTGGAGCAGACAGTACCTCCTGCGATCAGGTGTCACTTGAGGCCAATCACAGGCCTATAAATACCCGGCAAGCACTCACATGTTTGCCTTGGTTTCTTCATTGCCTCCTGACCTGCTAGCGACCTGATCCTGTGCCCTAAAACTGAACCTGTGCCCTGAACCTGACCCTGACCCTGTCTCCCTGTCCAGATCCCTATCCTGTCCCACCTGTTACCTTGCATCCCTGCCTGCAGTCTGACCCATCCATCCTCTCCCTGTCCTGTGTTCCATACCCCATCTGCTGATCTCCCTGTGTATGACCTTGGCCTGGCTTACGTTTATGTCTCTGGAACATCCCCTGCTGATCTGCTGTGTATGACCCTGGCCTGGCTATTGTTTATGATCCTGGTATTTGCCATTTATTGTACTTATCTGTCTGTTGTTATTTGTGGGTCTCTGTCTGTGGTTGGTTATTGCACTGTGTCATATTGGAGTTGGTTGTACTATATTACTCATTCACTTTAATAAATTATTATATTTTTACTTATATACATTTTGGTGTCCTCTGTCGCAGATCACATGGTTCTGGTCACACCTGTTCATGACAGTAAACCAAGGCCATCTCTGACCAGAAGTGACTGCGCAGAGGAACCATTGTAGTGCTGTTACTGCTACTAAAATGCAATCAGAAACAGTTGTTCTCCTTGCCTCACTAGTGTTGAAGGATAACAATTACTGTCATCTGGTATTGAAAGAGTGGGCCAGGGATCAGCTCCTGGAGTGTATCCGTCTGGCCCATTCTCTGGTTGATCAGGGTAGATTACTGTTTGAAAAGTTCAGCCCCTGATGTGCTGAGCTAGCCTTGTCTAGCAGTCCTAAAGGAAGTGATGATTTTTCTTCCCCCTTCAGTAGTGATCAGGTGGAGTCTCTGGTATGGCTGTTGGAGGATGATGCTGTATACTTTCTGGAGCATTATTCAGCTTGTCCTAAACAAGTGCTAGTGGATTGTATAGATTCGGTGCAGTCCCTGGTTAGACAGGCAGTATGTGAACCCACGTTTGTTCAACCTGTACTACAGGCATGGTCAGACTTATTATTTCCAGCCTCGGTCAGCTCTTCACAACCCAGACCTGCTATTAGACACCTGCCTGCCCAAGAGTCTTTTTCCCCTTCACCCATGGCAACCTCCGTTTCAGCCCAATATACCCTGCTTTCCACCAAATATCAATACCCTGTCTCTACCCCCTGCACCCATCCTGCATTCAACCCACCTGCCTCTTCTCAGCTGCCCACAAACCCACAGGAATTTCCTCCAGCTACTGTTACCTTTTCTCTGCCATATCCCAATCCCCCTTTCCAGTCTGCTGCACCCCTCACCTACAGAGCTTCAGTGGCTAAGCCAAAGAAAAAACGAAAGTTTTTTCCAACCAAGACGATCCTGCCAGTAACCCAACCTGCCTCTGCACCAGCTAATCCAACCCAGTCTGACATCCCAGTGCCTGCCTTCCAGCCTGATGTCTCTGTGCCTGCCTTCCAGCCTGATGTCTCTGTGCCTGCCTTCCAGCCTGATGTCTCTGTGCCTGCCTTCCAGCCTGATGTCTCGGTGCCTGCCTTCCAGCCTGATGTCTCGGTGCCTGCCTTCCAGCTTGATGTCTCCACTTTCCAGTCTGATGTCTCGGTGCCTGCCTTCCAGCCTGATGTACCTGCCTTCCAGCCTGAGGTGCCTACCTTCCAGTCAGATGTGTCCGCCTTCCAGCCTGATGTATTGGTGCCTGCCTTCCAGCCCGATGTCTCGGTGCCTGCCTTCCAGCCTGATGTCTCGGTGCCTGCCTTCCAGCCTGACGTCTCGGTGCCTGCCTTCCAGCCTGACGTCTCGGTGCCTGCCTTCCAGCCTGACGTCTCTGTGCCTGCCTTCCAGCCTGACGTCTCGGTGCCTGCCCTCCAGCCTGATGTCTCGGTGCCTGCCCTCCAGCCTGATGTCTCGGTGCCTGCCCTCCAGCCTGACGTCTCGGTGCCTGCCCTCCAGCCTGACGTCTCGGTGCCTGCCCTCCAGCCTGATGTCTCGGTGCCTGCCCTCCGGCCTAACGTCTCGGTGCCTGCCCTCCAGCCTAACGTCTCGGTGTCTGCCTTCCAGCCTGATGCTCGGTGTCTGCCTTCCAGCCTGATGTCTCGGTGCCAGTGTTCCAGCCTGAGGTGCCCGTGTTCCAGCCTGAGGTGCCAGTGTTCCAGCCAGAAGTACCAGTGCCCGCTCTGAAGCCTGATGTGCCCGCTCTCCAGCCTGATGAGCCCGCTGCCCAGCTTGATGAGCCCGCTGCCCAGCTTGAGGTGCCCATGCCTGCTGCCCAGCTTGAGGTGCCCATGCCTGCTGCCCAGCTTGAGATGCCCATGCCTGCTGCCCAGCTTGAAGTGCCCATGCCTGCTGCCCAGCTTGAAGTGCCCATGCCTGCTGCCCAGCTTGAAGTGCCCGCTGCCCAGCCTGGAGTGTTCCTGTCTGCTGCCCAGCCTGATGTGCCACCGTCTGCTGCCCAGCCTGATGTGCCACCGTCTGCTGCCCAGCCTGATATGCCACCGTCTGCTGCCCAGCCTGATGTGCCACCTTCTGCCAAGCCTGATGTGCCACCATCTGCTGCCCAGCCCGATGTGCCACCGTCTGCTGCCCAGCCCGATGTGCCACCGTCTGCTGCCCAGCCCAATGTGCCACCATCTGCTGCCCAGCCCGATGTGCCACCGTCTGCTGCCCAGCCCGATGTGCCACCGTCTGCTGCCCAGCCCGATGTGCCACCGTCTGCTGCCCAGTCTGAGGTGCCACCATCTGCTGCCCAGCCTGAGGTGCCACCTTCTGCCCAGCCTGATGTGCCACCATCTGCTGCCCAGCCCGATGTGCCACCGTCTGCTGCCCAGCCCGATGTGCCACCGTCTGCTGCCCAGCCCAATGTGCCACCATCTGCTGCCCAGCCCGATGTGCCACCGTCTGCTGCCCAGCCCGATGTGCCACCGTCTGCTGCCCAGCCCGATGTGCCACCGTCTGCTGCCCAGTCTGAGGTGCCACCATCTGCTGCCCAGCCTGAGGTGCCACCGTCTGCTGCCCAGCCTGAGGTGCTCCTGTCCGCTGCCCAGCCTGAGGTGCTCCTGTCCGCTGCCCAGCCTGTTGTACCAATGCCTGTGCCCGCTGTCCAGTTTGAGGTCCCAGTGCCTGCTGCTCAGCCTGACATCCCAGTGTCCATGTTCCAGTCTGACGCTCCAGTGACTACTGCCCAGTCTGATGCACCCGTTGTTCAGCCTGTTGTGCCACCACCTGTTGTTCTGCTTGATGCCATAGACTATGGACAATTACAACCAGTTGGAGCATCCGGAGGCCGCGCCTTTGAGGGGGGTACTGTCAGGAAATGTTCCATCCGCTGGTAATATCTGTTATTTGGCATGCAGTACTGAGGTCCACCAGCAGGTGTCTCCTGGCAGTTTGGAACTGTCAGGAGAGCTTTTCCCTGTTAATGTTATGTCATCTTTGGGCCGCAGTACTGGCGTCCACCAGCGGATGGATCCTGGCAGTGTGGAGCAGACAGTACCTCCTGCGATCAGGTGTCACTTGAGGCCAATCACAGATCTATAAATACCCGGCAAGCACTCACATGTTTGCCTTGGTTTCTTCATTGCCTCCTGACCTGCTAGCGACCTGATCCTGTGCCCTAAAACTGAACCTGTGCCCTGAACCTGACCCTGACCCTGTCTCCCTGTCCAGATCCCTATCCTGTCCCACCTGTTACCTTGCATCCCTGCCTGCAGTCTGACCCATCCATCCTCTCCCTGTCCTGTGTTCCATACCCCATCTGCTGATCTCCCTGTGTATGACCTTGGCCTGGCTTACGTTTATGTCTCTGGAACATCCCCTGCTGATCTGCTGTGTATGACCCTGGCCTGGCTATTGTTTATGATCCTGGTATTTCCCATTTATTGTACTTATCTGTCTGTTGTTATTTGTGGGTCTCTATCTGTAGTTGGTTATTGCACTGTGTCATATTGGAGTTGGTTGTACTATATTACTCACTCATTTTAATAAATTATTATATTTTCACTTATATACGTTTTGGTGTCCTCTGTCGCAGATCACACGGTTCTGGTCACACCTGTTCCTGTTCATGACAATCTCCCTAATGGGGGCACAAACAGCAAGAAAAACCTGTCAGGGGATCTAATCCCTCTCCACTCTATCCAAAACAAAAAAAATAAATAAATGCCTTTAGTTATACTTTAAGTACAAAACTTTTTTATTTAGATAGAGTGGTGATAGATTAGAACACCTGTCAGGTTTTTTATTGCTGTCTGTGTTGCCATCAGGTAGATTGCCCTTCTCTATTTGTTCTGCTTAGTATTGTCACCAAGAGTGAAAGTGAATCCCAAATTTATGGTTATCACCAAAAGAGGGGGATTCCTCCAATGCGGTCTCTGGTGACCTTGGTAACAGCCAAGGTTCCCTCACTTTTGAGGGATTGTTTGCATCATCTACAATAGTCAAAACTCACTATTCTTCTATGGTTTTTTTTGTCCCTGCGTTCAGTCCTCAGGAACTCTGGACATGTTGTCCCACACTATAGTCTCAGTGCCGGTTCACACTTGTGCGATGTGATTGCAATGCAAATTTTTCCTATTCGTCAGTGTGAGTTTCCAGTGCATTTTTGGTTAACAGAGCGATTGTAATGCAAATGAATTCGCTTACCATGTTAATTAGGCTCCAGTGCGGTTTGTGCTCAGGCCAATCAAAAAGGCATGCAAAAAATGGGTGTTAACTTCCTGTGCACTTCATGTTTTTTTGTGGGGAAAGTACTGTTGGTGAGGAGTGTGTTTTTTTTTTGTGAGTTGTCGTGAGGAGTGTGATTTCTGGTGATTATGTTTCATCGTATGCCCTTGGTCATGACAGCAGTTGTTACTGCTACTGCTGCAGTCCTGATGGACAAAGCCAGGAGGAGGAGACCGATAAGAACACAAAGATATTGGGTCCATCCAATAATTTCAAATAGGGATGAGAGAGGCCAGTTCAGGATCCTCCGTAATGATCTCCGGCAACATGAAGAGAAGTTCTTCAACTATTCCCAGATGTCAGTAAATAGGTTAGTACCTTTACCCCTCTTCCTTCTCCTCCTCCCTCTCATCATCAACCTCCTGCCCTTTTTCCCTCTCTTCCTTCTATCTCTTTTCTCCTCTCACTAGCACTCTTGCCTCTTACCATTCTTTGAACACCCTTCACCCTTAGCCTGTCATTTACGTTGGTTTTGTGTTTTTATTTCTTAGTTTTGATTAATTACTTGGACTACTTGGTACCTGTTTGGAGCATCAGAACATCACCTTCCAAAATAGTGTGGAGCCAGCTGAAAGATTGCTTGTTACAGTAAGGTAAATTTCATTGATATACTTTGTGAAATTTCATGTTTTGCACCATAGTAAGCAATAGTAAGCAATACAAGGAATGCAGACAGATATCACACCAAAGTTGTCTTCCAAAAAAGTATTTATTACATTTTTTTTTTTTGAAAAAACTTGTAATCTGTATGTAATTACATACTTTTCAGAAACATTGGGGAAACAATCAAACTTCTTACATAACAAATAACAAGAACAACATTATGAGGAGACAACACTCTCTTTCTCCTTTTATCTTTCCCTTTCTCTAACCCTTCATACTTTTTCTCCCTCTCATCCTCCCACTCTCTCCCACATCTCTTCCTTCACTCTCTAACTTCCTCTGACTCTTTAACTTCCTCTGACTCTCTTCCTCCCTCTGACTCTCCAACTTCCTCTGACTCTCCAACTTCCTCTGACTCTCTTCTTTCCTCTGACTCTAACTCCCTCTGACCCTCTAACTTACTCTGACCCTCTAACTTACTCTGACCCTCTAACTTACTCTGACCCTCTAACTTACTCTGACTCTCTAACTTACTCTGACTCTCTAACTTTCGCCCTCTTTCTACCTCTCTATCTGTCTCTTACCCTTTAGCATTAACACACATGTACATTGTGGAAATTTTCGAGAATATCTATAAAAAACAGCACATAAACCTCCACCTCATCCTCGCACTCTCTCTCTCTCTCTTCCTCCCCCTTTTTAGATGTATTCCACTGTAATATAATCCACATGTACATGAAGAGTTGGTATGGACCAAAAAAGTTAGATTACAAAACATTAGTAACTGAAACTTTACCTCTCCACCTCATCCTCCCTCTCATCTCCCACTCTCTCATCCTCCCTCCCTCGCATCCTCCCTCCTCCCTAATCTTTTTTCTCTTCCTCTCTATTTCCCTAGTTGAGCCATCAAAAATATGAGAAAATCTCAGAATAAACTATTAAAATTTCCAAAAAATAATAAAAAAAAAAACATAACGTAAACAAATCTAATATACATTTTCAACATGAAAGTGGCAGTGCTATTAACAGGTAGTCATCTATAAATTCAAAAAAGTCACTGAACTCTGTTCCTCAGGCTTTGGCAAATCATACCGTAGTAGTGTAGCTGGTGAAGAGCTTGGTTGTGTAAGCTGCAAGGCCTTACCTTGTGTTGAGGGATATTGCCTCAATGGCACATCTCTGTATATCTCTGTATCCGGTGGTCCACTTGGGGGCCCATATTGTGGATAGGGTGGAGGCATGGTTGAGGCAACTTCAAGCAATCGATTTTGGTATGGGTAATGACTTGGAATTATTGGTTTGGGCTGTTCCATAGGTCTTGGTGCAGGTGGATATTGATTTGACATGGATGGTATTTGCTCCTAGAGCTGTGGTGGTCTGTTGTGTGGGGGGAAATGGTAAACAGTTGAGTCGAATGGTCTCATATCCATTGTTCTAGTCATATTTGGGGTTCTAGTTGGGGGGGACATTACTGAGGCAATTGGTGAAGGAATGGGATATGGGATTCGGGACCTGGGCGTCTTATACATGCTAGAGTGTTCCTCAAAACTAGAGGGATAAGGGTTTGGTGCAGTGTTTGAGGCTGAAGAAACGGGAGTAAAAATTTGGATACTAGGGCTCCCATAAGTTGGCACTGAAACACGGCGTGGCACAGTGAAGGAATGTATGCAATGTTGCACTGCAATCCTCATTTCAAAGTAAAGGTCTGGCAAGACCTCTTTGAGAAGAGGCACCAAACTTATGGAAAACATTGTATGAGGGCATCGCTGGGCATCAATTTGTTCACTGATCCCTCACAATTGCGGAGTAATTTATTTGTCTGGCCTGGGTCTTCAACCTGTTCTGTTGCCCTGATGCTTCACTTCCTGCGGAAGTAGATGCTTGCCTTTGCCTTCTGCTGGAAGGTGTAGAAATGTCAGTATCCTCATTATCTGGCTTCTGAGCAGATGACTCATTCAAGGCCTGTATCTCGATCGCCTCACCCTGTACCTCCATAGATGCATCCTCTTGATTTGTGCATGCAAATGATACTCCTTCGTCAACAATAGCAGCATGCTCCTCCTCCTCCTCCTCCCAACTTGCTTCTGTGATGCAATACAAAAATGTGAAATTGTAACTCTGTTATGAAATATAAAGTCTGAAGATGATAAGGGGAGAAGTGAAGGTTAGGGGGAGGACAGGTTAATTAGAGAGAGAGATGGTAGCGTGACCGATTCTTGTATAATAACTTACTTCCTCAATTCTAGAACTGGCTTCAGAAAATCCATCACTAAAAACAAAAGTCCAGGCACACAGATCGAAAGCAAGTGAAAGACCAAAAAGAAAAATTAAGTATAGCTGTGGCCGCTGCTGTCCAAAACTCATAGACAGATGAGGGCAGAAAATATAATCCAAGGGGTGAACAGTGCTGATCAACAGACATAAATAGAACCCTCAGAAGCAAAGTAAAAACTTTTTATTATTGTTAAAAAATAAATAAAGATGTTCACCAAGGCATACAGAAGTCAGTTGATGGTCATGCTGGTCACGGTACTGGATGTGCCTCCTGTATTCCTTGTTTCATGGTCATCCATGAGGCCCCACCCACCCAAGTGGATAATAACACTACCTAGTGCACAATACTTTATCAATAAGAAATTCAATGTATTATGAATGTATTGTTGAAAAGCGATGATATTAATAATAATAAAAAAATCAAAATAAGAAAAAGAACATATGAAAAAATTAATACAAATAAAAAAATGAAAAAAAAAAAAAAAAATTAAAATGAAAATAGAATTAAAAATAATGATGCAAAAAAAAACCAAAAAAACAATAATAATAATTAAAAATACAAATAATATTAATATGCATACATAAAAAATCTTACAAATATATGTGTGTATTTTATATAATATGAAAGCATACATGATCTCATGACAGACATATAGTTTCCAAGAGAAATGTACTATAAATATATGTATATATACAAAAAAGGGGGTAACTAATGAATAATAATAAAACATTTTAAATACACAGATGATGTCTATGTCTCTGAAAATGCAACAAACAGATGAAAACAGCTAAGGTATATTAAATGACTGTACAGACTTCAAGTTCCTCATACAACCCATTGGGTGAAAGAGTATTGAGCTTATATAACCACATGGTTTTGCATTGGCATAGACGCAGAAATCTTTCGTTCTCCGTCATGCCACCCAAGGATATGAATTTAATGGCCAGGACAGTCAGGTCCTTAAAATTCCTACCATGATGAGTAGCAAAATGACGGGGAACACTATGCTGTCTAAAACCTTTTTTAATGAACCTGCGGTGTTCACCAACCCTGGTATGCAAGGTCCGGATGGTACAACCAACATATAGGAGGTTGCATGGACACCGCTGAACATAAACAACAAATTGGGTGGAACATGTGATGAATTGTCTAATGGAGTATATATTACCAGAACTATCCAAAAAGGAAGGCTGGCCATTGGGTTATAAACTGACAGGTAAGGCAACCTTGTTTCTTTCATTTAAATATTCCAACCCTATTGTCAAAATAACACCTAATGTCCATCGTTCTGATGGAATTGTTTTTTTTAGGTTTGCTAGGAGCAATACAATTTCTGAGAGTGCGAGCTCTCCTGAAAACGACCTGGGGGGGTGGGTGGTAAGTGCGGGTCTAGCCTGGGGTCTGAACAATGAATAGGCCAATGCTTACGGATAATGTTGGTAACTGCTTTATAATTGCCATTAAAACCTGCAATGAACCTGGCTTCTGAGTTACGAGGGGCTGCAATGGCTCTGTCGGCAGTCTGTTCGAAAAGACAGGATTCAAACACTTCCTGCAAAAGTACATCCAGGTAGCCTTTCTCTCTAAACGTATTGGTAAGTAACCTACTCTGGGCAATGTAGTCGGTATCCCTGTGTAGCCTCAGGAACTGCCCTTTTGGCAGCTCCCAAAGTGTAAGTAGAAATTGCCCCCAACTGGTTTGGAATGGTTGATGGTAATAATTGAACCATTCTCATGGGTCAATTCCAGATCCAAAAATACCAAATGTTCACGGTCGATAACATGCATGAGGGTCCTAGGGGATTGCTATTGCATTGCATTACAAAGGCCGAGAAATCATCAACTGTCCCATACCAAATGATAAACACATCATCGATATACCTACCATAAAAAATTCTATGTTTAGCATAAGGATTATTATTCCAAATCGATGAGTCCCCCAAAAACCCAAGATAGAACTTGTTGTGAAAGGAGAAATAGTTGGGTTCGAGGAAGTCCCTCAAGTATGAACTGGACCTGATGAGAATTGTACCGTAAGTCTCTGGACAAGAAATAATTGAGAGCCTCCAGACCCACCTCATGGGGAATGGAGGTGTAAAGGGAGCACACATCCAAAGATGCCCAAAGGTAATGTCCATCCCATGAGTAGTTTCTGGAGGATATCAATCACATGTCCAGAGTCCCGTATGTAGGAAGGAAGGTTTTGAATGATCGGCTGTAAGAACCAATCTATATATTGGGAGAGTCCGCTGCTAAAGCTATTGGTACTAGCCCCTATGGGTCTACCAGGTGAATTCTGAAGCGATTTATGCACCTTTGGGAGATGTTAAAAGTATGGGGTGCTGCAAGAAGTGGGAGTTAAAACTGCCTTTCTTTATTGCTAAGAATACCATCCCTGGTAGCTCCAAGGACCATATTAAGGAGATCCAAATGGAACTCCGGGAGCGGATCCTTGGGCAAGACTTGGTAGGTATTCCCATCAGATAGTAGCCTAAGGGACTCACTAAGGTATTCAGTCTGATCCTGAATGACTATACTCCCCCCTTATCGGCCTGTTTAATAACGATGTGAGAATTATTTTCTAAGGCCTTAAGGGCAAGTCGTTCAGCCAGCAATACATTAGACTTATGGTTCAAACTATTATAACATAGCTGAACCAAGTCCTTATACACAACTTGGTAGTATGTGTCCAAATAGGAACCCCCGAGACTGAGTGGGATAAAGTATGGAACAGGTTTGAAAGGGGGTGTGTAAGACTGGGGGGTCAAAACACTCCTGCAAGGTTGACTATCAATGTGGCCCTCATCCCATAGGTCCCATAGGTCTTTGAGAGTGGAAATATCATGGTCATCATTGGTCATATTGTGACTGGTCAAGGGCTCAGTTAAGGACAACAAGTTATCATTGGTGTTTTTAATATAATGCCGTTTGACTGTTAGATTCCGTATATAACAGTTGAGATCTTTAAAAAGGCTAAATTTGCTAGCTGTAACAAACGGGGAAAAACTCAAGCCTCTCTTAAGTAGACAATCTTCTGCTTCTGTTAATGTGTAGGAAGACAGATTATAAATTTTAATGGTACTATTTACTGCTAGTTGCTCCCTTTCCTGTCTTTTTTGTAATCTATGGAAGTTTCTCCTTCCCCCATGTCTACCTGATGATGGGTCACTGCTGGGAAAAATGTGGCCCGGTACCCGAGAAGGGCTGATGGGATGGGTGGCTGGGATGTTGGTATTGTTGTGAAGAGAACTAAATCTATTGAACGCAGAAATGGGATAGGAATTGTCAGGCCCAATGATGGGGCCCTCTGTGTCCCGAACGGTCAAGTGCATGGGGATAATAACACAACCAGGCTTGGAAGTGTTGACAAGCGGATCACTCGTTGGTATAGTGGCGCTATCAGGTACAGATACTGATGGAGAGAGGGGTGTAATGTTGGAAAGTCCCCATTCCTGGAAGCTAGGGTGGAAGAGGACATACCAGGAATGGACCTACTACTCTGAGAAAGAGTCAGAGGCTCAACAGGAGGGATGGGCTTATTCCTGGAGGTCACCGGTGTGCTAACAGGCTTGGAATTGACGTTAGGATATTTTCTAGAATTACAGTTGGAACATGAGGGTTTAATTGGGAGTGTTGAGCCTTCTGACTCTTTCTATATGGATTGGTTCTTACAGCCGATCGTTCAAAACCTTCCTTCCTACATACGGGACTCTGGACATGTGATTGATATCCTCCAGAACTACTCATGGGAGGGACATTACCTTTGTGCATCTTTGGATGTGTGCTCCCCTTACACCTACATTCCCCATGAGGTGGGTCTGGAGACTCTCAATTATTTCTTGTCCAGAGACTTACGGTACAATTCTCATTAGGCCCAGTTCATACTTGAGGGGACTAAGTTCTGCCTCAAACACAACTATTTCTCCTTTCACGACAAGTTCTATCTTTAGACTAGTGGCACAGCCATGGGTGCAAGTTTTGTACCCTGATATGCGAATTTAATGATGGTCTTTTGAGTGGACTCTTCGATTTGGAATAATAGTCCTTATGCTAAACATCTCATTTTTAATGGCAGGTATATCGATGATGTGCTTATCATTTGGGATGGGACTGTTGATTTCTCGGCCTTTGTGATGCATTGCAATAACAATCCCCTAGGACTCACATTCACGCATGTTATGGACCGTGAACATTTGGTATTTTTGGATCTGGAATTGACCCATGAGTTTGGTTCAATTATTACCATCAACCATTCCAAATCAGTTGGGGCAATTTCTACTTACACTTTGGGAGCTGCCACCACCCTCTTTGGAAAAAGAACATTCCAAAGGGGCAGTTCCTGAGGCTACGGAGAAATTGTGCGAGGGATACTGACTACATTGTACAGAGTAGGTTATTTACCAATAAGTTTAGAGAGAAAGGCTACCCAGATGAACTTTTGTAAAAAGCGTTTGAATCCTGTCTTATCGAACAGTCTGCTGACAGAGCCATTGCAGCCCCCTCATAAATCAGAAGCCAGGTTCATCACAGGTTTTAATGGCAATTATATAGCAGTTACCAACATTATCCGTAAGCATTGGCCTATTCTTTGTTCAGACGCCAGGCTAGGCCCGCACTTACCACCCGCCCCCCAGGTCGTTTTCAGGAGAGCTCTCACTCTCAGAAATTGTATTGCTCCTAGCAAAAAAAAACAATTCTGTCTGAACCATGGACATCAGGTGTTATTTTGACAATGGGGTTGGAATATTTCAATGCTAGAAATGAGGTTGCCTTACCTGTCAGTTTATAATCCATGGCCAGTCTTCCTTTTTGGATAGTTCTGGTAATATATATTCCATTAGACAATTCAACACGTTCCACCCAATTTGTTGTTTATGTCCTGCCGTGTCCATGCAACCTCATATATGTTGGTTGTACCATCCGGACCTTGCATACCAGGGTTGGTGAACACCGCAGGTTCATTAAAAAGGTTTTAGAGAGCATAGTGTGCCCCGTCATTTTGCTACTCATCATGGTAGGAATTTTACTTCAAAAAATTTTATTTTGAAATACAAGAGAACTACATTTGAAAATGACATCATGTATAAAGCAAAATTAGAAAATCACAGAAATTTACAGAATGAAAAATAACTGGTACAAATAAACAAGAACAATATTAGATCACCTGTGATAAGAAGACCATGGCGTAACTAAGGCACGAGGAAAATTCCCAGACAGTTGGGTGAAAGATCCTCCCACCCTCCGGCACCCCATAAGGGAACTAACTGTACCAGAATAGGATTTTCCAGCTCCCGACGCCCGACGAATTCTAGTACGCTGGAGAGTTTCTCCTGCGTCGTTATCCAGGAGACCTTCCTGACTACCGCTGGGAAGGAGATTTTCAGATTTTTCCAGGCTTTTGCCATTGTGAGTTTAGCCCCTAGAAGAATGAAGTGAATTAGCCTGCGGGAGGCTTTGGGTATTTTTGGGATCTAAGCCTTGAGGAGGGTGACCATTGGGGTTCTGGGGATCTGGCTTTCCACAAGCTTGTCGATCATATTGAATATTTTTTCCAGAAGGATCGTATTTTGGGACACTCCCACCAGATATGGGGCATTGTGACTATAAGCTGGCATCGTCTGAAACACAGAGGATCAGCTTCAGGAAAAATAGAGGCTAATCTTGAGGGAGTATAATACCATCTAGATATACCTTTTAGACTTGCTTCCGTTAAAGTAGTATTCAAGATGTCTTTGAAGGAGTTGAAGCTTGCCTTCTGCCAGACCCCCAGGTCCCACTGGAAGTCAGACTCCCAGGAATGCATGTAGGATGACTAAGTAGTTTGAGAGGTAAGTGACAAGTAGACTATAGAGACCCCCCTTCTGGTCCATGGCCTGACCACACCATAGCTCATAATCAGTGAACCGAGGAGGTAAAGGTTTGTCCTTCCAAATAGTGTTTAAGAAATGAGAAATCTGACCAAACCTAAATCTTTCAGAAGTGGGTAAGTTGAGATTTTTGGTGCAGTGGGTGAGGGTGATAGGACCTGCAGCCGTAAAGAAGTGTCTGATTCAGTACAGTCCCTTATCCAACCACCATTTAAATGCCAGGATATTCCTTCCCAGGGGAAAGTCTGGATTGTTGAAGAGGTGGGTCAACGGTTTATATGCTGACAGATAATAGAAAGACTATGGAGTGGACTTTATAGGCACACGAATAGATTTTCTAAAAATGATAAAGTTGATTTATTGAATACAAAATTCGTATAATACAAGCAAAAAATACAGGTACAGACATATAAAATTCAGTAGGGTTAATATTATATATCCCGCACACAACCTTCACCCTACTTCATACAATACGTTGAACTGGTGGTGTGACCAGCAGTATGGAAATTGAAATTCCCGTTGTGGTGATTCTGTTAGAGGTGTAGGCAAGCAAACTTGCAGGTCAGGTTGTGAGTCGGGGTATACATGAACTTTTAGTTGCTCGACATGTTGCACATGGGAGCACGCTTCCTCAGGAGCACATGAAATTTATGCATAAAAAAGACGCGAGACAGGAAGTATCAGTAAAAGCTAACAAGCACGGTTTCCTGGGTCTCATCCAGAGACCACAGAATGTATAGCGATGCGGTACTAGCAGGTAGAGAATACTAGTTGGTAACCTAGTATAGGTGTAGTTTGGTGGTCTGCTTATACAGCATGAAGGTAAAAATTAACACCTTGGAGAGGTAACCCTCTACAGGGCTAGACCGTGGACACCATGTATTCAACCTGATAACTAATCACGTCTGCCAGCTTTGATTACTTCCTGAACCTCTCCTTCAGTGAAGGGAGCTTCCAGTATGTCTCTATGTTCTGCAGAGAGAGACAGGATGGGGAGGCTATCTAGATACTCGGAGATGGAAGCGTTATCTTTGGCTTTGTGGGGTCCGTATAGGTTGGTGTAAAAGTCATGGAAAACCTCGAGGATTTTTGAGAGGTTGGCTGTGGTGCCTTGGCCAGGGACTCTAATCTTTGGCATTACGAAAGACCGAAATCGGGGAGTTAGTTTCAAAGCCAGCATGGCTCCCAATCTGTCCTCCTGGGTATAAAATCTGCTTTTGCTCCAGCGGATTTGTTTTTCAGCTTTGACCATGAGGGCTAGGTTGAGCTCCAGCCTGGTCTTGTCAAGTTGAGCCAATAAAGAGGGAGAGGGGTGCAGTTTGTGTTGGGTTCCTAATGAGGTGTACTCCTCATCTAATCTCTTTATGTCGGCTCCCCTTTCTCGTTTTATTTGAGTGGTCATCTTAATGATTTCCCCTCTGATGTATGACTTGTGGGCTGCCCACAAAGTTTCTGCGGATGTACCATCAGTCTCATTAAGATTGAAGTATTCCTTCAGGGATTTATCTAGCATGGTGACTCTCACTGGGTCTGAGAAGAGAGACTTGTTCAGTCTCCAGTATCCTTGGCCTGGTCTCGAGTGTTGCAGGGGCAGCATCAGGGTAACCAAAGAGTGGTCGGACAGGACCGTGTCTTTGATTTGTGAATTATTGATGAGAGGGATAGTGTGGGTCTGGACTAGGAGGTGATCAATCCTGGCGTATAAATTGTGATTGCTGGAGAAGTGAGAGAAGTCCCGTTCAGCGGGATTTAATTCTCTCCAGATGTCAGCCATGCCACGGGCATGAATGAGTTTGGCAATCTTAAGGCTCTCTTTAGTTGGGCGGGTCATTTGGGAGGTGGGAGGTCTAGATCTATCCAGACCCTGATCAAAAGCTGCATTGGAGTCCCCCCAAAGATGACCGTACCCTCCATGATGGGGCAGAGGGAATCAAAGAGGTGTTTGAAAAAAGCAGCTTGACCCTTGTTAGGGGCGTAGTAAGAGATCAAAGAGTAAAGATGACCCTCGATGGTTCCTTTAACTAGAATGAATCTACCCTCTGGGGTAGTGTCAAAGATCCAGTTAAAGTTACAAGATTTTGCAAATATAATGGCCACCCCTTTAGTTTTATTTTCAGCGCTGGTGAGAACAAAATTAGGGAAGTGAGAGTGGAGGAATTTGGGACTGTACTGAGCCAGAAAGTGAGTTTCCTGAAACGTGACAATAACTTGTTTGGAGGATTTAAAAAGGTTAAACAACTTTCTCCTTTTGAGCGGGGAATTTATGCCCTGGACATTGTAAGTAGCTATCTTTAAAGCATTTTGCGTGTGGTCAGCCATGGAACCATAGATGAGGGGCGCCAAAATGCCCACCGCTACTTACCTCTGGGAGTCTGTTCCGGCATATGGGAGTAAACGGGAGTTCTGGTCTGCTCCAATAAGGTCTCTTAGATTGTGTAGGCCAGGCGAATACCCAAACTGAAAGGAAGAAGAAGGTTAGTTGATGCTCCAAAGAAGAAGGATAAGAGAGAGGGAAAGGGAAGAGGGATAGAGGGGGTGTGTGGGAACCCCAGGAGGAGAAAAAGAACATAGAGGACATCTCACACATAGGAGTGAGAGAATTTTGACAAACACAAATCTCCATGCCAAACGAGGCCTGGAGGTCCTATCCCCCCAGGAGTCTAAGGGATAGGAGGAGGTGCATGTGAGCCACCCCAGACCAGGGCGCCCTGGAAAAGTGAAAAAATAACTTTGAAAAACCTTAATACATGGCATTGAGGTGATCGGGTCAATGTCAACAAAGCCGTAAACAAACACTAGTAACTAATGTAGTGATAAGGGGGGTTCAGTTGACTCAAAGATCCCTGCTCATCACAACCCCCCCTCATCCCACCAAGTGACATGAGGAGGGGGAGAGAGCCTCATGGGCTCCTAAGCTGAGCCGATTTCAGAGGAAGAGTCACTAAGTAGTTCAGGACGGCTTGTCCATCACATCCAAAGTTGAAAGAGGGTCTCTGGAAGTCTCGTTGCTGAAAGTAAAGGGAAGATTGAAAACTGCAACATAACTGTTAATGAGGCACCGGATGAGCGCCAAGATAACAGATCCTGGGATAAGGGAGAAAGTCAGTCTTGGAAGAAAGAAGATCAGTTAATCTCTTTGGCCTGTCTCCAACTAGGATATAAACTCTGCGTCAGGCGGGAATTCATGGAGGGCCATTATGGGAAGATCTGCTAGCCTTGGACTTATTCCAAAGGGAATTCAGAGGGCTTACTGGTGGCGGTCGATTGTTAGAGCCTGTGGAGGGGGAAGAGGTTTCCGTGTCCATCTCCTAGGAGATTATCTTCAGGCTGAGGAGGAGCTTTTCACCCGTGGTGAAGTTGGAGAAGGATTGGTGCTGGCCTTTAAATGTGAATTTCACTGCGAATGGAAAAGCCCATCTGTATTTAATGTCTCTCTGTGTGAGTAATGTAGAAGTGGTTTCAGGGTTCTTCTGCGTTGGATAGTAGAAGGTGCTAGACATGTGCAGGATGAAAAAATGTGTTTAGTTTCGTTTCGTTATTAAACTAAATGAGTTTAGTTAAATTTGTTGCACTTGCACTTGTTACATTAGTTTTCGGGATTCGTTTAGTTTCGTATTCGAATTCGAAAAAATTTGCCCGCATTCGAAAAAACTATCAAATTCGAAAAAAATTCTACCGCATTCGAAAAAATTTGACTGAATTTGAAAAAGTAAACCATATATAACCATTTTGCGAAATTGGAAATTTGTATAGAATGAAACTGAATTTGAATAGAAAAGATTAGAATAGAATCGAAAATACTAGAAAAGAATAGCATAGAAAAACAATAGCACAGAGCAGAAAACAAAAAATATTTTATATATATATATATATATATATATATATATATATATATATATATATTAATAAAACATCTTCTGAAATTCAAATTTCTTATAGAATGAAATCGAATTCCAATAGAAAAGATTAGAATAGAATAGAAAATAATATAAAAGAATAGCATAGAAAAACAATAGAACAGAATTGAAAAAAATATCATATATTTTATATATATATATATATGTATATATATATATATATATATATATATATATATATATATATATATATATATATTTCATTCTATATGATATTCGAATTTTGGAAGATGTATATGTATATATAATATTTTTTTATTATGTTCTATTGTTTTTCTAGTCTATTCTTTTCTATTCAAATCTTTCCTATTCAAAGTCATTCTATACAAAATTCGAACTTCAGAAGCCATGTTCCGAAATTCGAACTTTGTATAGAATGAATTTGAATTTGAATAGAAAAGACTATTATAGAATAGAAAATAATAGAAAAGAAAAGAAAAGAAAAGCATAGAAAAAAAATAGAACAGAATAAAAAAAATATTTATTATATATACAGTGGGACGGAAAGTATTCAGACCCCCTTAAATTTTTCACTCTTTGTTATATTGCAGCCATTTACTAAAATCATTTAAGTTAATTTTGTTCCTCATTAATGTACACACAGCACCCCATATTGACAGAAAAACACAGAATTGTTGACATTTTTGTAAATTTATTAAAAACGAAAAACTGAAATATCACATGGTCCTAAGTATTCAGACCCTTTGCTCAGTATTTAGTAGAAGCACCCTTTTGATCTAATACAGCCATGAGTCTTTTTGGGAAAGATGAAACAAGTTTTTCACACCTGGATTTGGGGATCCTCTGCCATTCCTCCTAGCAGATCCTCTCCAGTTCTGTCAGGTTGGATGGTAAAGGTTGGTGGACAGCCATTTTTGGGTCTCTCCAGAGATGCTCAATTGGGTTTAAGTCAGGGCTCTGGCTGGGCCATTCAAGAACAGTCACGGAGTTGTTGTGAAGCCTCTCCTTCATTATTTTAGCTATGTGCTTAGGGTCATTGTCTTGTTGGAAGGTAAACCTTCGGCTCAGTCTGAAGTCCTGAGCACTCTGGAGAAGGTTTTCGTCCAGGATATCCCTGTACTTGGCCGCATTAATCTTTCCCTCGATTGCAACCAGTCGTCCTGTCCATGCAGTTGAAAAACACCCCCACAGGATGATGCTGCCACCACCATGCTTCACTGTTGGGACTGTATTGGACAGGTGATGAACAGTGCCTGGTTTTCTCCACACATACCGCTTAGAATTAAGGCTAAAAAGTTCTATCTTGGTCTCATCAGACCAGAGAATCTTATTTATCACCATCTTGGAGTCCTTCAGGTGTTTTTTTAGCAAACTCCATGCAGGCTTTCATGTGTCTTGCACTAAGGAGAGGCTTCAGTCGGGCAACTCTGCTATAAAGCCCCTACTGGTGGAGGGCTGCAGTGATGGTTGACTTTCTACAACTTTCTCCCATCTCCCGACTGCATCTCTGGAGCTCAGCCACAGTGATCTTTGGGTTCTTTGTGAAATTTTTTTGTAACCTTGGCCAGATCTGTGCCTTGCCACAATTCTGTCTCTGAGCTCTTCAGGCAGCTCCTTTGACCTCATGATTCTCATTTGCTCTGACATGCACTGTAAGCTGTAAGGTCTTATATAGACAGGTGTGTGGCTTTCCTAATCAAGTCCAATCAGTATAATCAAACACAGCTGGACTCAAATGAAGGTGTAGAACCATCTCAAGGATGATCAGAAGAAATGGACAGCACCTGAGTTAAATATATGAGTGTCGCAGCAAAGGGTCTGAATACTTAGGACCATGTGATATTTCAGTTTCTCTTTTTTAATAAATCTGCAAAAATGTCAATAATCCTGTGTTTTTCTGTCAATATGGGGTGCTGTGTGTACATTAATGAGGAAAAAAATGAACTTAAATGATTTTAGCAAATTGCTGCAATATAACAAAGAGTGAAACATTTAAGGGGGTCTGAATACTTTCGGTCCCCACTGTATATATATATATATATATATATATTTATATATATATATATATATATATATATATATATATATATATATATATATATATATAAATATATATATATATATATATATTTATATAATTTATATATATATATATATATATAAAAATATATATTCTATTGCTTTAATATTTTATATTCTATATATTTATATATTCTATTCTATCTATAATCTATTATTTTATATTTTTTAGAAAATCAATTTCTATTTTTTTTCAATTCATTCCGAATTTGTTTTCAAATTCGTTCACTTTCGGATTCGTTTAAATTCGTTACTTTTGTAATTCGGAAATTCTGATGCATACGAATTTCTGAATAATGAAAAATTCGTCCAAATTTCTATTCAGAAAGAAACGAAAAGCACATGCCTAGAAGGTGCAAGGTCTGCAAAAATCAGCACAGGGTGACCTTGGCATGTCACCTGGGGCAGGGCTCGTGACTGCTTCATTATCGCATCCTTGACTGCATAAAAGTGGGGTTTGGCAATGATGTTCCTGGTTGAGCCA
Organism: Aquarana catesbeiana; assembly: GCF_042186555.1. Lineage (NCBI taxonomy): Eukaryota > Metazoa > Chordata > Amphibia > Anura > Ranidae > Aquarana > Aquarana catesbeiana. The sequence goes on along the minus strand of NC_133332.1, from coordinate 150,903,601 downwards.
TCCTTCCTGGGGGGGCCGAGTGCTCTATGGGCTCTATCCAGCTCCAGACGGAGGGGCGGGATGTTCGGGATCAGCATTTTCATTAGGTCTTGTGTCGCCGCTGTGACATCCAGGATAGATTCAGGTAGGCCTCTAATCCTGAAGTTGTACCTCCTGGACCTATTCTCTAAATCATCAATGTGGGATACAGCAGTGTCCAATTGATCTTGGAGGGTTTGAATGAGATCAGAGTTTTGATGTGAGGCTGCAGCAGTCTGATCCAGCTTAGTTTTAATTGCCTCCATCCTGGAGCCTATGTTCTGAAGCCCTGCTTTAATTTCCCCAGTGATTTTAGCTGCTGTGGAGGCTAGCCCCTTATCCAGGTGAGCAGACAGTTTGAGGTAAAGATCTTCAACATTAAAAGGATAGTCTTGGGCAGGGACATCTTGGTGGGGAAAGTCCGTGTATTCAGACATTGCTGGCCCTGCGGAGGGAGAAAGCCTGGTCTCCTAATGAGTGGCTGAGTAGGGACTCTGTGGAGGCCGGGGAGGGTATCATGTCCTGCTGGCATTGTCTGTGGGGCCCTGGGGGGAAGTGTAGGAGGGCTGGGGAGAGGATATGCCTGTGTTCCAGCCATAGGCGTGCGCAGCCTATTGCATTAGGGTGTGCACCCCAAAACTCAAACACACATGCGTATGTATACTATATATATACACACACACACACACACACACACACACACACATATACTGTATATACACACACAAATACTCACATATATGTACATAAAACCACCTATTTATGTGCCTGCCTAACCCAAGTGCCTTTGTTCAACTTTTTATTAAAATATAATAAATGCATAGAGGTATAACTCCTGCTAGCGGCTGAAGGGTTAAAACCGGCCATGTTGCGGTGCTGCCAAAGCTCTTTGCAGGCGCTGTGCCAGCGCTGCCAATTCATTCCAATGGGCATTGGGCGGTTTAGAAGCAGTGTATACAGCGCTACCACACCACCCCAAAGATGCTGCTTGCAGGACCTTTCCTAACGTCCTGCAAGCACACTGCCCCTGTGTGAAAGCACTCAGGCTTTCACACTAAGGAGGCAGTTTTCAGGCACTTTACAGGCGCTATTTTTAGCACTAAAACGCCTGAAAAATACCCTAGTGTGAAAGGGGTCTTAAAGCGGAGTTCCACCCTAAAGTGGAACTTCCACTCATCTGATTCCTCCCCCCTCCAGTGCCACAATTGGCACCTTTCAGGGGGGAGGGGGGTGCAGATACCTGTATAATACAGGTATCTGCACCCACTTTCGGGAATAGCTAGCTGCAGATGCCTGACCCCCCCCCCCCCGTTGTGGTCTGGGAAACACACAGTTCCCACAACACAATGGGGACCAGTGAAGACGCGCAGGGTGACAGTAAAGCCGCAACGCTTCACTTCCTGATTCCCTGACCGAGGATGGCGGTGGGGGCAGCTGAAAACCGAGCAATTGCTCGTCATCTGCTGCCGACATCGCGGGCGCCCTGGACAGGTAAGTGTCCATTTATTAAAAGTCAGCAGCTGCAGTATTTGTAGCTGCTGGCTTTTAATATTTTTTTTTAAGGTGGAGCTCCGCTTTAAGTTACTGGCTGTGGTCACACTCCAGCCTCCCTATCATACCATACAGGGTTAATGTCCCTGTATGGTATGTGATGATGTCATGGCTTTGGGGTGAAGGAAGAGACATTAGAGTCAGGTAAGTGAAAGAGGTTACCCCCCTCCCCTCCCCCCACACACTGCAAGGATAGACTTTTTTACTGTCCTGGAGTTGGGCTGTATTATTATGATAAGAGTTTTTGATAGGTTAGGAATTTCTGGGACTTCAGAGGTGCTACATAGATGTATTCCATACACACACACATATTATATGTTATTAAAAAAAAACATTTTAACAGGATATAATGTGTATGTGGAATACATTTATGTAACACCTCAGAAGTCCCAGGAATTCCTAACCTGTTCAAGAATGTTACTTTCTCTTTCAGTAAACCTGTTCTGCAAAGTGCATAGAATTGTATAGTGGAAGGCAGAGAAGGTCAGTACTCACAGGTCTCACAGGTAAAAGGCTGCTATGTGTCCTCTGAGCTCTTCCATCAACCCCAGGGAGAGCTGTGCTGTGTGCTGGACAGGAGGAAAGAGATCGAGGGTTCACTCTGTGATGATCTCTTCCTGCTCCTCCCACCTGTACTGGAGCTGTGAAAGCCCCGACTCAGCCAGATAGGAACCCGAGGAGGAGAGAGACAGTTTTCATCCAAATGCTGTATCAGAGAGGAGATTATCAAGCTGTCTTCTAGCACACAGGGCATAGGATGGGCATAGGATGGTGGGTGACTCCTGTAAGGACTGCAGCCACAGCTGTAAAGTAAGCAGTCAGGAATTATCCGATGCTCTCTGGAGTTTACAGGCTTTATCTCTGACAGCTGGCGGCGGAGTGATATTCAGCTGACAGGGATGCTGTAGCCGGAACTACAGAGTCAGCATCGGAAAATGCGGCTGACTGACTGATTACTCCGCAGCCAGTGGCTGCAGTTCCCGCAGGAGTTGTACACATCCATGACAAATAGTCTAACTCGCAGCAGTGTCATTTAGAAAAAAAGAATTCTCACACATACACATTTTAGCAGCAAAAAAGCCCTGGGGTGTGTTGGATGTGCCTGGGCATTAGGGTGTGCCCAGGCACACCTGGCACACCCTGTGCGCACGCCTATGGTTCCAGCTGACCTTCCATGAGGGAGACACGAGGCTGAGTGGCTGTGTCTGCCGTGGCAACCATCCTGGTACACCCAGGCCGGGTGGAGGCATAGAAGGCCAGCTCTAGATTACGCCTGGAAGCAGGGTTTAACATGCGGGGGTGCTCTCCGGTGGTGCTGGGGTCCGGTCGCCTCAAAAGATCGGGCTGATTGTGGCTAGAGTGGGTGCTGTGGGCGCCGCTGGTCTGAGGTGGTGCGGAGCTCCATGCTCAGTTCGCCATCACGGATCCCTCGCGCATGCGCACTCATGGTAGGAATTTTAAGGACCTGACTGTTCTAGCCATTGAATCCATACTCATGGGTGGCATGACGGAGACCGAAAGATTACTGCGTCTATGCCAATGCAAAACCATGTGGTTATATAAGCTCAATACTTTTTTCACCCAACGAGTCGAATGAGGTACTAGAAGTCCGTACAGTCATTTAATATACCTTAGCTGTTTTCATCTGTTTATTGCATTTTCAGAGACATAGACATAATCTGTGTTTTTAAAATTGTTTTTTATTATTCATGATTAATCTTTAGTTTCCCCTTTTTTGTATATATACATATATTTATAGTACATTTCTCTCGGAAACCATATGTTTTTTCCTCCACCATGGGATCGTGTATGTTTTTATATTTTATAACATACACACATATATTTGAAATTTTTTTTTATGTATGCGTATTAATATTATTTGTATTTTTAATTATTATTATTTTTTTGGGGTTTTTTTGGCATCATTATTTTTTAATTCTATTTAAATTTTTTTTTCATTTTTTTTATTTGTATTAATTTTTTCATATGTTCTTTTTCTTTTTCTTATTTTGATTTTTATGATTATTATTATTATTATCATTAATATCATCACTTTTCAACAATACATTCATAATATATATATATTTCTTCTTGATAAAGTATTGTTCACTAGGTAGTGTTATTATCCACTTGGGTGGGTGGGGCCTCATGGATGACAGGGGCTGTTAGCTCCTCCACCCTCCGGCTCTTACACTTTCAGTTTCTTTCCCCTATTTAATTCCCACACACACAGCTGACTAATCAGATAACCAAAAGAAGGGGCATGTCCCCAAAACATGTAGTGTCTCCAGTCGGCGATGTGTGACTTTCTTTGCTCCTTTGGCATCAGCAGCTCCTGATCAGCCCCAGCAGCAGGGTTTGCCCATAGTCTTCGGATCCCCTTGGCCAACTTCCGCCAGGCTGTGATGCCATTTCTGGGCATCGTACACAGTTCGAATGGCCGCTGGACACTGGCCCCAACAGTTCCTGTGCCCACAGATTGGTTTCCCCTTCATCGGACCCCTGGCCCCACAGTCCTGGACGGGCCCCCTACCAGTGGCACTCCTGTATTCCTTGTTCCACGGCTTTGTGCTGGATTTCCCTGAGCCCGTATCATCCATGCGGCTCCAGCCTCCGGGTACTGTCAGCTTTTCAATCCAAGTCTCTGCATGACTATCAACTGACTGCTGTATGCCTTGGTGAACAGCTTTATATATTTTTTAACAATAATACAAAGTTTTTACTTTGCTTCTGAGGGTTCTATTTATGTCTGTTGATCAGCGCTGTTCACCCCTTGGATTGTATTCAGAAAATAAAAACCCACTTCTTGCTTCACGCTCCAGTCTCTGGTGTCTTTGAAATGTGTCCTTGAGGCTCCACCACCTAGTTCATGTGAGTCCTTCTGTAATAAAAAAAACAAAAACAAATTAATTTTCTATTTTTCGTTAGGTACCTAGCAACTGGTAATACATTTGCCAGCTTCCATTATGAGTTTAATTTGGGAAAATCTACTGTGAGCACAATTGTGCGGGACACCTGTATCGCCATCTGGGAGGTCCTAAAAGATGTGAGAATGAAAAAAACAAAGAGGAATGGAACACTAAAGTGGAGTTGTTTTGGGAGCACTACAACTTCCCTAACTGTGTTGGTGCTATAGACGGCAAGCACATCAGAATTGTGAGGCCAGTTGGTAGCGGGACAAGGTTTTTTTAATTATACATTTTTTTTTTTGTTCATTCTGCTGGCAGTAGCTGATGCAAATTACTCCTTCACCTACAGCAATATTGGTTCGTCTGGGAGCAGTTCTGACTCCAGTGTTTTTTCTCACGCAAGTTTTGGAAAAATGATTCAGGAGAACACTCTCGACCTCCTAAATGACCGACCACTCCCTGGAACATCTCAACCCTCGCTCCAATTTCTCTTTGTTGGTGATGTGGCTTTCGCTCTTTCTGAAAACATGCTCCGTCCATATGCTAATCGGTCACTGTCTATGGAAAAAGAGTTTTTAATTATCGGCTAACAAGAGTGCGACAAGTTGTGGAGTGTAGTTTTGGAATCCTGGCAAATAAATGGCGATTTCTTCACACCCCCAATAACTCTAACCATGAATAATTGCCATTAAAGCTGCCTGTGCACGCCACAATTTTGTTCGGGCTAGAGATGGATACCTGTTCGAGGACTCGTTGATGGATGACATGGAAGGCACAGAGTGGACCAGCACAAGGGGCAATTATAGAGGGGCCAGCATCCGTGAGGAATTCACAGACTAATTTATGAGTCCTACCAGTCAGGTATCATGGAAGCTTGATGCCATTGAATAAAGAGAAACAACATCTTTTTTCTGTCAATGCTGCATGGTTTATTATTTGTTATTTTTTTTAATAAATTTGCTAAAGTTATATTGTTCAACAGTGCGTCATGTATTTTTGCACTTTCTGTGTCAACATACTGAGCATGCATTATCATTCCATAACATTGGATATAAAAAAATATTGCGCTAAAAAATTTATAAATTGAGCTGCAACTACAAAGTGTTATACGACACCAATCAGAAATACAAAACAAACAAGTCAGTATAGAAAGAAGTGGTATTAAAGCTCCCAGTGATAGGTACCGCAAATCACAGTAGTGATACTACATACATTGAATCAAAATAATTGAAGTGCAAATTAAAAATGCTGTAAACTATACCTAAACCTAATTAAGATACGTCAAAGAACAAATAATATAATTGGAAAAATGTGCAAATATGGAAAGAAATTCAATTAAGAATGTCCATAAACTTGGTGAAATAAAAAACAGAAAATATATATACATATATTAAATAATTAAAAAAATATAAATGAGTCCATAATGCAAAATACAGATCCCAAGGTGATGCGTAGTGACATTCCACACTGTAGTCACAGGTGCAAAGATGAAGCCTCCACCCCGGAAAATACCGCCACTTACCAGAAATCGTTGGTCCCTTATTACAGGGGACCACACTGAACAGGTGGCTGTAACCCCAGCCTGGGATCTCACAGGCAGGCACTGGATACTTTGGCGTCAATGGGGATTGTCAGCAGAAAACTCAGCAGGGCAGTATTATCACCAAAAAGACAACAACAAAGAGCTCCACATAGTGTAAATCCTTTAACATTTGATCAAATATAAAAAAGGGGACAAATGAACACTTACAAATCAGCGGAAATGTATAGGCAAAAGACAATAAAAGTGAGCTGGCCGTCTTCCAAACAGCCCGTAGCTTCCGGGACTGAACGTGCAGCGGTGACGTCAGGACGTAGCTCCTTCTCCCTACGTCGTTTTGTCACTAGCGGATGTGGTCACGGTCCTGACGCACCGCTTAAATACACACTACCAGCCCCGCCTCGATCTGGGTCTCGAGGCAGGAACCACTGGGCGCCATCCCACCTAAGGGAAAAACTAAGGGCAAATATATCAGTATGCCTAAGGAACCCATAATATGGTTAAAAGTACACATCAATTAAAAGTGTGACACGTTAAAAAGCCAAGGTACACCAAAAAGATTTTAAAATGTTTGGAAAACATCTGATGTGTGACTTGGGGGGGGGGGGGTAAAAAATTACCATGTATTAATAATCCAATGCTAAATAAAAATGTAATTAAAAAAGGCCTACTGACACTGCGAATGCAGTATAGGTTGAAAATTGCAGTCACTAGAAAAAAACCTAAGCAAGCCTTAAATGAAAATAACTCAAAGGATTGAATTGAAATATTATTACATTATTAAAACCATAAGAGCCATGTAAGGGCTGAAAATAATCTACAAAAATAATAATATCTAAAGGAAAGGGGAAAAAATTGGTATCAGTATCTCCCTAAGTGGGAAAGCTCCCCGCCATTCTCCCTGAGCCACTCAAAGGCAAAGGGCATTCGAAGTGGTAAGGGAAACAGATTAATAATGTCCAATGGAAACACCACCGGGTACCTCTAACAATAAACAACCAAAAAGGTTTACAGTTACAGTGCATAATTAAAAAATAACGTAAATCAACATGTATGTAACTAAGATAAATCTGTAATAAATACACAAACATATTACTAGAATCATAAGTGAACATTTAAATAGCACAAAATCACTAAGAATTGTCAATGAAGGAATTCACGTCAACTTCGATGTTAAGGCCAAACGGGGTATAGCTTTTAATCTTATGAACCCAAGCCATCTCCAACCTTGAGATGCTCCTGACCAAAACACTACCCCTCCAGTGTGGCCTAAACCTATCAATCCCCAAAAAGATAGTACCAGATGGATCCCTTTTGTGAAAGGAGAGGTAGTGTTTTGATACAGAGTGTTTGGTAAATCCTCTTCGTATATTATTAATGTGCTCATTTAATCGCACTTGTAAAGGTCTCTTGGTCTGGCCCACATACTGCAGGCCACACGGGCACTGCAGCATATAGACGACCCCAGATGTAGAGCAAGTAATGAAGGGCTCAATAACAAAAGATTTTGAGGTACAGGTAGAGGTAGAACTGACAGTCCTTCTAGTCCTACATCCATTGATTGAACAAACCTGACACCTCCTACACTGATAATACCCTGTTAGTTCGGAGAAAAAAACAGACCTAGGGGTAGGGGGATTAAGAATGTTGGGTGCCAGTTTATCTTTAAGGGACGGTGCACCCATAAAAACCACCTGTGGTTTGTCAGGTAAGATAGATGTCAGCACCCTATCATTTTTGAGAATATGCCAATGTTTATTGATAATATGTTTAACCCTAGAGTGTTGACAAGAGAAGTTGGTAATGAAGGGACAGCAATAAGAGGCATCAGCTGGATCCTCAGCCCGCACAACGAGTAGGTCTTTCTGATCCACATTCCCCACTTGGTCCAAGGTGCTAGCCATAAAATCAGGGGCGTACCCCTTGGCCAGAAACCTCTGGGTTATTACTTGTGCCTGAGTTTGGAAAGTATCAGCATCAGTACAGTTACGTTTTAGTCCGAGAAACTGACTCTTAGGTACAGACCTGAGCCACGAAGAGTGGTGACAGCTATCATTGGGAATAAATGAATTTCTATCCGTGGGTTTAAAGTATGTGGAAGTAACAAACTCATTGTTGCGTATAGAAATCGTGAGGTCCAAAAAATGAATCTGCTCTAAACTGGCCTCATAATTAAGATGGATGCCTCTATTGTTATTATTAAGAAAACACATGAATTCGGATAGATCTGAATCAGTGCCGTCCCACAGGAGGAGGATGTTGTCTATGTAACGAACCCACAAGGTCACCTGGGGCCTTGGCTGGGCATAGACGACATCCTTCTCCCATTTGGCCATGAATAGATTTGCCAAACTGGGGGCGTACTTAGCCCCCATAGCAATCCCCCTGTCTTGACGGTAATATTGACCATCGAACCAAAAAAAGTTATGTAGCTGCATACTCTAACAAAGCCATAATAAATCCAATTTGTTCTTGAGGAAGGTTAGAAGACTGATTGAGGTACAGGGAAACGGCATCCAAACCCAACTGGTGAGGGATTACCGTATAAAGGGAAGTAACATCTGCTGTTACCAATCTGGTCCCTACACCCGGCTTGAGGTTAGAGAGAAGGTTAATGACATCCCGAGTGTCCTTGATATAGTAACGCATTGACCGTACTAAAGGTTGTAAAAAGAAGTCTATGTATTTGCCCACCCGGGAGGTAATGGAATCAATCCCACTAACTATGGGGCGTCCCGGGGGGCAAATAAGACTCTTGTGTATTTTTGGCAGATAATAGATTATCGGGATCCTAGGCACTCTAGGCACTAAAAATGCTCTTTCCTTTTTATTTAGGATATTAAGATTATAACCCCTAGTAACTAAACCTTCTAATTCAATCTCATATTTATCGTTGGGATTGGAATGCAATCGGGTATATGTAGTGCTATCCCCCAAAATGCGGTACATTTCCTGTATATAGTCATCTTTGTTAAGGATGACTATTCCGCCCCCTTTATCCGTGGGGTGGATGACCAAATTTTCATTTGCACATAGGGATTCTATACCCACCTCAATATCCTTCTTATTTTTAACAAACTTAATCTCCATATCTTCCAAAACCCTCAAGGCCAAGTCCCTGAAGACTTTTAATGAAGGAGATAAGTGACCAGGGGGGTTGAACAGGGACGCATTAGACAACCCTGAATGTAAGAAGCCAGCACTAGATGTCCTCGGAGGGTTAAATGGATTTGAAGCCATATATCTCTGGAAGTTAAGTTTACGGACATATTTATGGATGTCCATATATGTCTGAAACTTACTAATGTTACGAGGTGGTGCGAATTTCAAACCCTTGTCTAAGACTCTAATCTCGGAATCAGTTAAGGTTTGTGAACTAAGATTGAAAATGCCAGTGCCATCCACGTCCTTGGCCTTTTTGGACTTAATGCGCCTCCCCCCTCTAGTTCCTCTCTTAGTTCTACCAACCTTTTTGTTCCCTGGCTAGGTCTGGGAAAACCCCAGCTCTGTTGAACATGATCATCAGCATTACCTGTCCCAACGTAACCTGCATGGTTAGGTCCATACTGACCCCCAGAGTTGCCACCAACGTCCCTCATCACAGGAGGTGGTTGGTAAACACCCCCCTCAGGACCCTGTATATCTCTCAGAGGGGAAAAACTGTTCTGGACGGGTACATTAAAACCAGTGGCATAATCTTCCTCATAGTGCACTACATGTTGTTCACCATATGCATTAGGGTGAACATATCCAGGACCTCGAAGGTGAGGTGGAACGGGCATGCGGTAATCAGGATAACCACTATAAGGATATCCATTATTAAGGTAACCATTATTAGAGTTGGATGCAGAACCCCGCCCATGGAAGGGGGGTGGTCCCCGCATCCAACCCCTTCCACGACCCCGAGGAGGACCCTGAGGGCCATGGTGTGGTGGGCCATGTTTATAAGCCTGTGGGGGTAGCGATCCATCATACGGACGATTTCCACCATGAATAGAATTGTCATAATGGGAATAGGGAACAGAAGGGCGCCTGCCACTAACCCTCTGTGATTGTGATTGCGCCCCCACAGCAGTGGAGCGAACACGCTAGGGCAACATTACATTGGTGTTGGTCAGTGGGATTGGTGGTCAGTGGGATGCATGCCCTTACATTGGTGGTCAGTGGTTAGAATGCTCCTTACATTGGTGGTCAGTGGAATTGGTGGTCAGTGGGATGCATGCCCTTACATTGGTGGTCAGTGGGAAGAATGCGCCTTAAATTGGTGGTCAATGGGAAGAATGAAAAAATAGGAAGGAACCAGTGTTTGAGTTAGTCCTGGGGATTTCTGCCACATCCCATATATAAGGAAGAAGACCAAAATTGTGTATGCCCCAAGGGGGATATTACGGGCAGTGTATAACCAGGAAGGAATTTATAGGTGCAAATAGAGTACAATAATATTTTTTAAAAATGATCAAAAAGTTTTTATTGTTTGCAAAGTATACAAAATACATACGACATATAATAACTATAAGATCAAAGAGTGAAGAAGACAATGATTGATTATAATGCAACTGCTATAGCGTTGCAATGGACCACCCCAGCGGACTCAATGGTCAAACCGCTAGAGTGGAAATAAAACAACACAAGGCACCCTACATGTTTCGGAATGACATAGAAAGACTCAGTTATTTCTATAGTGTATGCTTCCTTCCTCAGGGGTTTCAAAAAGGCAGTTTGATGTATTTCTAAAAAGGGAAAGATATATATACATATGTGTACGTAAGTATATTTGGCACCTGCATATAACGTAACAAAAATTAAATTAGAAATTTATAGAGACTGTTAGCTTCCAACAAGGCACAAGGTCATCATAAAATCCCAATCTGAACAAGTATATACTCACAAAGCATTTGTCTCTTCATTACAAGTGCTGTACATAGGGATGTTGAGAGATGAGCTCCCATGTCCTTGGGTCCAAGGGGTTAATTTGATTTTCACAAATCACTACCACCAGAGAAAATGGTTGTTCTCAAGGGGTTGAAGGGGAAATCTTGGGTACTGCGCAGGGTGGGCTCTAGTGTCACCACCAAAAAGGACGGCAGGCCAGGGCTCACAAGAGCCACCACAGATAGGCAGAATAGGCATGTGTCTAAAAAGCAGTAAAAGAAAATAAAAGAAAATAACTAATGAGGAACACTGAACTCTGAAAGATCCCTCCTTTGTATCTTAAAACGGAATCTAGTATTGAAAGCCAATGTACTATCAAAAATACAGGCATGTGTCACAATTCAAAAGGATAAATGTAAATAGGGCATAGATGTCACAAAAAGGGATTTGAATTCCATAACTGACCTTTGTTGGTTGGTAGCGCTGAAGCACCCTGCAGGAAGGATAAGCTCCTCTCAGCTATGTAGCAGAGGAGTGTGTGTATTAGGTTGGAATTATATACCTGATGTTTAAAGGGTGGGGACACTAGGCAACCAATCATTGGCATGGATGATGAGTGTGAACTCAGGAGGAAGTAATCAGCTTGAATTCAGGGCAGACAAAAGGTTCCTACAAGCAATTAGCTGTGTATGTACACATAATGACGCCAGCCCATCGTGGCTCCTCGGCCTAAGCGGCGTCCAACGCCAGTGCGTCCACGAGCACGGTGACATCAGACGTCTACAGAGGCCGCCGACAGAGGGCAGCCTGGCAGAATGGGAATGAAAAGGCTCCCATTGCGCCGGCGCGAGACAAGGAGTCGGGCGCATGCGCACCAGTGCTGCTGGAAAAATGCCTCCATCCCCATGATGTGGAATCGTAGGCCTTTCCATGTCGGGGAGCACCGACGAGCCATCCTGGTGGGGACAATAGCAGAAACTGCACAGTAGCAAGCCCAAACATTGCAATATGGTTGTAAAAGAAAATATAGATTTAAAGAAAAATTAATTTTGATTAAAAAGGCTTGGACTGTCCGGACATGGGAATCCCATCTGTACAGTAGAAATGCAAGTAATAATTCCCAAAGGGAAAAACAATAGCAAAGGTATTTAATTCTCAGATATCACAATGCGAATAAACGTTTTGTTCCACAAAAAGAAACAGATAAATCAAATAGGTATCATAATACAAAATGTGCGTTTATATTCAACAATATGGTACAATACTTATTATCTGCTTTGTCTAAAAATACTTTCCTATATCAAGGATAGACATCCATTTAGACCCAATTGGAGAGGATTAGATGACATGATGAAATGTAATGACAATGGGAAAAATGCTCCTTACATTGATGGTCAGTGGGATTGGTGGTGAGTGGGATTGGTGGTCGTTGGGAAGAATGCTCCTTACATTGGTGGTCAGTGGGATTGGTGGTCAGTGGGAAGAATGCTCCTTACATTGGTGGTCAGTGGGATTGGTGGTCAGTGGGATGCATGCCCTTACTTTAGTGGTCAGTGGGAAGAATGCTCCTTACATTGGTGGTCAGTGGGATTGGTGGTCAGTGGGAAGAATGCTCCTTACATTGGTGGTCAGTGGGATTGTTGGTCAGTGGGATTGGTGGTCAGTGGGATGCATGCCCTTACTTTGGTGGTCAGTGGGAAGAATGCTCCTTACATTGGTGGTCAGAGGGATTGGTGGTCAGTGGGATGCATGCCCTTACATTAGTGGTCAGTGGGAAGAATGCTCCTTACAATGGTGGTCAGTGGGATGCATGCCCTTACATTAGTGGTCAGTGGTATTGGTGGTCAATGGGATGAAGAAATAGAAATATATTTACGTTTATGTTTGCGAACTTTAGGTGTGAAGGCTTCCCAGTCTGCATACAAACTTTTACAAATCTCATCCCAGCATCTGCTCTTCCGGGCACTATTTTTATATTCTGGTATACAGCTGTCCCATATATATGGCCTGGCACGGACAAGTCTGATGAGCTCCTCATTGTCAATGCCAGTGTTCCGATGACTGGGGGCTATGATCTTGTCTGTTTGCAGATGGACACAGGAAACAGGAAGTGAGGGAGAAGAACTGGGAGGAGGAGCAGGAGGTGAAGAATTTGCACATATCTAAACCAACAATGCGATTCCAGAACGATTTACATTGATGTCTATGGAGACTACATTTGCAGCGCAACGCTGTAAACTCGCACAGGATCCTTTTTATTATTGCATTCATAGAAGAATCACTGCACATAGATGTGAACGACCGTCATTGAAAACAATGACTTTTTGGATGACATGCGAATCTAGGTTTTTTTGTAGCGCATCGTATTCGTTATCAACTCGCACAATCTATCACTCAACCCCAACTGTCAATTCTCACTTATGTTGATTGCTCATACAATTAAAGGCAGGCAACATGATATCTCCTAAAGTGATTGTAAACATATTTTATTTTCTTAGCAAGACCCAATGGCTCCGGCTGCCTCCTCAAAGCCTTTGAGAGCATTGAGAGCAGCTACAGACCTGCACAGTGCTGGATTGAGTGAGGACCCAGGTAAGTATAAGGGAGGTTGAGGGGGCATACTGCTACTGAAATATTTTTTACCTTAATGCAGGGAATTCATTAAGGTAAAAAAAAAAGTTTAGGTTTTAGAACCACTAGAAGGAAAACATGCAGGTTAATTATGAATTATATATAATATTTCTAACAGTCACTTTTACAGCAGTCCATGAAAATCAGCAACAGATGGCAAACAGCCTTTCCAATAACTTATTCATGCTTACTCTTTTTTGTACAGTATCTGTGCAATAGTAATTATGTTCTCTATTTGTAAACAGGGTCTATTTTTAATTAAACCTTATAAGGCTTTTTGTCTACAGGGAACAATTTCTTCCAGAACATTTCCATGTCAGAATATGTACACAGAGATGCAAGGTTGTTATTTAGTACATTGTTGAGACTATACGTATACATTTTTTAGAGCTTTTCATAATGCAATGAATTTCTTATTGTGTTTAAAAGATTGTTCTTAAAGTGGTTCTAAAGGTTGAAGGTTTTTTACCTTCATGCAATTTATGCATGGAAGTAAAAAACTTTCAGTATGCAGCTCCCCCTGCAGCCCCCCCAATACTTACCCAAGCCCAATTGTGATCCAGCGATGTACACGAGAGCAGCTGCTCTCCCAGGTCTCTGCCTTCCCATTGGTTGCCATTGGCTCCCACTGCTATCAATCACAGGAAGTGAGGAGGGAGCAGGGCCAAGACCCATTCTGTATGTTTTATGGGCACACAGAGTGGGATTCAGGAGCGAGCACGCACAAATGGCATTCAGTGGGGGCGATCTGAGAAGAGGAGGAGACAGGAGCCAGCAGGGAATCCAAGAAGAGGGGGGTTGGGGCTGCTCTGTGCAAAATCATTTCACAGAGCAGGTATGTATAACATTAACTTTAAGCCAGCAACAAATTATATATATATATATATATATATATATATATATATATATATTTATATATATATATTTTTTTTTTTTACATTCTCCTTTATATTTACCAATAAATATTTAAAATGAGGACTTAATGGATATAAATTAAATTGATTGCTTAAGTAGGCCTTCTACCACTATCAAGGTGTTGATAAATCTGAGAGACATTTTCAGATATCAAAAAATATGATTGTAGAGTATGTGGCCAGCTTTAGAAATAATTCAAAGCCAATGTAAAAAAAAAAAAAAACTCTACCTAGTTTACGAGTCTGTGTGATGAGTAATTACTTGTAATTAGGAATGAGTGCTTGAGTTCAGCTTGCAGGCCGTTCATTGAACTCATCATAAATTCATTATTCGAAATATTTAAAAAATTGATTTTTTAGGTCATTTTGGATGCGACACAGCTTTAACAGGTGTTAACTGATCAAAGGGAGTAGATCTTGAGCTAAAGGAAACTAGTCTTGGGCCCCTTTCACACATGCCTTCAGTTTGTTTCATCAGTTCAGTCACATTTTTTCAAAGAAAAATCGGATCAGTTCACATCAGTTTTTCATCAGTTTTTACATCAGTTCTTTACATCCACTTAACTATTTGAGTCAAATTTTTGGTTTACATTAGAGCTGCATGATTCTGGATATAATGAGAATCACAATTTTTTTGCTTAGAATAAAGATCAAGATTCTTGTGGTGTAACATCATCTTTTACATTATACAAAAAAATTTGGCTAACTTTACTGTTTCGTTTTTTTATTCATGGAAGTGTATTTTTTCCCAAAAAATTGTGTTTGAAATACCGCTGTGCAAATACCGTGTGACATAAAATATTGCAATGATTGCCATTTTATTCTCTAGGGACATATATAATGTTTGGTGGTTCTAAGTAATTTTCAAGCAAAAAATACAGATTTTAACTTGTAACCAACAAGTGTCAGAAAAAGGTTTAGTCTTTAAGTGGTTAAAGAAGAACTAAACTCTGCATTCCTTATCGCGATTTTCATCTCATGTGATATGAAAACAAATTTGCAATCCTTGCATAGTTTAATGTAAACATAATCGCTGTTTACTTACTGTTTTTTTTTAGTAGTTTGTAAAAAAACTGTTTTCCGGGATTCGGCAGTGCCATCTTGAGTACTGTTTCTGACTGATCTTTGGACGTCATTTCCGCCCTTCCTTGATTTCCTTGCTATAATCTCATTCAATGCATGCACGATCGTTTATTATCCAAGATTGCCGCTATAGGAGGCTGTTTACTGTTTACCAGGGCGGTTTACTTTCCTTGTGACGTCACACAGTCCCAAGGGGAGAATCAGGAAGATGAATGCCCAGTCTCACAAGTCTGCAAAGCTGTGACCCCGTTCCATCACCTGGTGACCCCGCCCCTTTGTTTAATTTCAATGGCGGGCCTGACATGAGCCGACAATTACATTTAAAAGCTGACAGTGACAGTCAGCATCAGTAAGAGAGGGAGCCTGTCTGTGCAGACTGACCCCTTACTGTGTATACTGCTCTTCTCCTGTCCTGCCTTTCTCCGCCCCAAACTCCCCACAGTGACTTGTTGCTCCTAACAACCAATGCAAAAATGGATGCAACAATAGACCATCCATTCAAAAAAATGGATGTTTACTGAAGCGGATGGAAATGGATGGAAATGATGATCATCCATTTACATATGTTTTTCCATAGGAATCCATTGATGTCTGTTTTTCATCCGTCAACGGATGGATGAAAAACGGACGAACGGTCCATATGTGTGAAAGGGGTCTTATAAAAATACAGCATATTGTTTGTGTGCTTCTGGTTCACAGTAACACACTGCATTATTTTAAAAGTTGTAACCCCACATTCCCTCAAACTCCATTAAACTTTGTATTGTCAAATATTCACAAAATATTCAAAATAAAGACTTCAGGTATTTGTTAGGAATTATGTTTCTTGCAAGAATAGACTGCCAACCCAAGAACTGACCTCACAGATGTGATTCAATTAATCCTACCTTGTAAGTGAGAGCAGAGATAGAAGTGTTTCTAATGTTAGAAAAAAAAAAACAATTTTGAAGTACAGACAGAATCTGATTATGGCTTCTTATTCAAGGCGTGAGAGCCCAAAAGTTTCCAAAACAAAAATAGAAAAAGCATTTTAAAGTACTGAGAATCCAACAGTGGTCCAGACCCACCTATTTTCCCTCCCACCAACAGTATTTTTAATGTTACGTTATTTATGTGGAACAATGTTTAAAAAATAATATTTATTATTTTACATTTTTACCATGAAAAATATTTTGGTTTATTTTTATGTTGTAAGGCTCTCCCTGCCCTGGTCAAGCAAGGACAGTTGGCAGGGATAGCAAAACACTTAATAGTTAACAATAACTATTGGGTGTCCAGACTTGACTACTGACTACTACTATCCTAGCTGGATGCAGCATTGGTCTGATGCTGCACCTGCCCCCCCACCGGCTCTAACACTGAGAACTAAGCGATCAAACACCACCGATCGCTCGGTTATCACAGCTCCGTAAGCAGAGTGCTGGTGACTGTTAGTCACTGACTCTCTGCTCTGCCCCCCCATCCCACTCGCAAGCTCCCTGGAACACTGGGCTGTGGAGGTGGCAGGAGCGGCCGGCTCAGGCATGGGGGCGGATCCCAACTTCATTGCCTGCTCTGTGATGTCAACAGACAGAATTCAGCCTGGTGTTTGCTGATAACGGGTCAAATGAGCTTTGGCTGTACTTCTCCTTTAAGGTAAAATATAATTTGACTTTAGAATCACTTTAAGTCCCTGCCTGCCCTGATGCACATGTCATGTCTGAAAGGGACTTTAATGCAGAGGGATGAATTTGTGACTGAGAAGTTGCATTTTAATTACATGGGGTGAAGGTACAAAGTATTGGTGTTTAACATTGTATTTCTGATCACATTTAATAACTTTGGGTTGTCCATGTTCGACCAGTGGTAGGGGGTGGCCCTACATGCACTTTAGGTACTAGCCTGCCCTGCTGCATATATCATGTCAAAAAGAGCTTTTAGCGCAGCAGGGTAAATTTGTAACTGAGAAGCTTCAGTTTTAGGGGGTTTCAAATTATGCAGTGAGGTGATGGGACAATAAAAATAAAATGAAGACAGCTCTTAACCTCTATTTAACACAAAGGTAAGGATTATAATTTAAAAACATTTAACACATAATAAATAAAAGGATATACTGTAGACAAAATGAATTAAAATGATAAATTAGATTTGAAAAATGCATCTAATTCACATCAGTGTAAACCCAGCCTTACACTTGGGGTACCAGCACTAGCTGCTGAATTGGGAACAAAGAGGCTAATAAAAATCACACTTGCAGCATCCTCCTTCTACAGATCAGTTAGCACACAAAAAACAGCATTTTATTGCATTATGACTCTCAAAATATCTAAAGCTTAAAGGTGGCCATAGATGGATAGATTTTCAAATGACAATTCTTAGGAGAGGTTTTAGGAAAATTCATACAAAAGTTCTCAGAACATTCTCAGAACAATGGGAAATTGACTTGGACCAATCTTTTACACTACCAGAATGGACCACTATGATCCAAAATCTCCCGAAATGTACTCGCATAATTTCAGCAAGAGAAACAGCCATCAAGATACATACCAGATGGTACCTAACCTCGTATAAAATAAATTAATTTTATTCATCGGTTTCTGCCATATGATTCAGGGGATGCCCAGATCAAGGTACTAACTTACACACATTCTGGAACTGCAAAAAAAAAAAATATTATTTTTTTCTATTATTTTTATTGAAAAAGTTTTTACAATACAAATCAGGATATAAAAGTGTATAAGGAATAAAAAGGGAGGAATAAACTCCTTAAAACAGAGTAATTCCACCACACTAATAATATAGAAATAACACAGACAAATAATAATTTAGTGGAGATAAAAATAAAGAAAAACATAAATCTAAAAGTAAAATACTGAGAGAATGAATATGAATATACAATGAAGGTGGTATGAGATGAACATTTGAAAGCTATTAGTTGGTTAGGAGAAAGTTATTGTAATGAGATGTAGTTATCAGTACAATTCTGTTAGAGCAAGTATATTAATGATCTATATTGAGCCATTCCCTCCATATCTTCCACTGTTTGTCAAATTTCTTCTTAGTACTATAATTGATGGCAATTAAGGATTCGTATGTATAATGAGATTGCATCATGTCAAGAGCATCTGATACATTAGGTGCAATATTGGATTTGATCTAGCTGAAAATAAGATATATGTAATCACTGTGCAAAAGCATGGAGGGAATTTCTCAATACCGAGGTTTAATAGAGCTATCCCAGGATCTGGAGATGTGAAGATTTCTGTAATAGAGGGGATTTGCCTAAATATACTGTTCCAGAACTGCAAAATGTTGAAACCCATATGGCTACAAGCAGCTGCTAAGATTGAACACATTATAGGCAAAAAAATTCTCCTCACCCCTAAGATGAGTTTATTGTTTGCACCTATACCTAATGTACCCACACAGCATATTAGACTAATACACACACTGTTTAACTCAACCCATTGGATGATAACTTTTAATTGGCATTCATCAACAGTCCATTGGTCCCAGGTATTGAGTAGAATGGTACAAATAAAACTCTCATAGCATATCTACCATACACTCTTTGACACCATGCAAATGGTCCACTTGGGATATACCACTTCCTTAAATATCACCTTATATAGCCCAATAATACATATCATTATAGAATAAAATTGTGTTTTAAATCGTATAACCTGATAGGAAAAATTCATACTTAGATCTCACCATTTTGTTCTATGTTCTTTTTTTATGTACCATTCACCTCATATTAAGTATATATTTGATGTATTGGATGTACCTATGTTTCTGTTACACATTTGTACTAAACTATGACCTTCTACAACAAGAAAAATTGTTTGTAAACAAAAGAACATTCTCAGAACAATTGAATGTTGTTCTATAGATTTTGTTTGCTTTTAACATTTGATTTTGGAATTAATGGACTTTACCAAATGAAAAACACATACAGGGTCTTGAAAAAGTATTTAAATGTGGGTAATACCAAGAATAAAACATTAAAAATAATTACTTTTTTTATATTCAAGAATAAATTACATTCTTTTAGACTTTGAGAAGGTCTGTTAAAGGCAGAAATAAAATCAATAATTCTCTCAGGCCATGTTTCGGTACTGGTTACCCTTGATCTGAAGGACATCCCGGCTAGATAGTTGATATGGAGGTTAGATGAATCCCTCTTACATGATTCTAGAACAGTCGGAGACCTAGAGTCTTTTAACCACTTGCTTACTGGGCACTTAAACCCCCCTCCTGCCCAGACCAATTTTCAGCTTTCAGCGCTGTCGCACTTTGAATGACAATTGCACGGTCATACAACACTGTACCCAAATGAAATTTTTATCATTTTTTTCCCACAAATAGAGCTTTCTTTTGGTGGTATTTAATCACAGCTGGGATTTTTATTTTTTGCTAAACAGACAAAAAAAGATAGAAAATTTTGAAAAAAAAAAATCATGTTTCATAGTTTGTTATAAAATTTTGCAAACAGGTTATTATTTTTCTCCTTCATTGATATGCGCTGATGAGGCAGCACTGGTGGGCACTGATAGGCTGCACTGATGGGCACGGATAGGCACAGTTAAGGCGGCACTGATAGGCACAGTTAAGGCGGCACTGATAGGCACAGTTAAGGCGGCACTGATAGGCACAGATAAGGCGGCACTGATGGCCACTGATGGGCGCTGATGAGTGGCACTGATGGGTGGCATGGATGGGTGGCACGGATAGGTGGCACTGATGGGCACTGATAGGTACCACTGATGGGGGGCACTGATAGGTGGCACTGATGGGGGGGACTGATGGGTGGCACTGATGGGCAGTGATGAGCGGCACTGATGGGCACTTATGGGCACTGGTAGGTGACACTGATGGGCACTGATAGGTGGCACTGATGTGCAACACTGTTGTTGCACTGATGTGGGCGCTGATGGGTGGCACTGTGGGCGCTGATGGGTGGCACTGATGGGTGGCACTGTGGGCACTGATGGGTGGCACTGTGGGCACTGATGGATGGCACTGATGTATGGCACTGTGGGCACTGATGGGTGACGCTGGTGGGCACTGGTAGGCGGCACTGCTGCCTATTGATGTGTCACTGGCAGGGGGCAGATGATCGCCATGATCGGGACTTATGTCCCTCTCACGGCCGCCGGTGATTGGGTTTTTTTTTCCTCCTCACGCTGTCAGCGCGAGGAGGAAAAATAGCCGATTACTGGCTCTGTTTACATCACATGATCAGCTGTCATTGGTTGACAGCTGATCATGTGGTAAGGGGTCGGGACCGACCCCTTACTCTGATTTGTGATCAGGCGAGTCTCATAGACTCGCTGATCACCGAGCGCGCCGTACGCGCCCAGCTGGGGGGCGCGCAGGCCGCTCGTGCACGGGACAATGTCAATAGACGTCGTCCCAGCAATGTAGGTCCGCGCTTTTGCCCTCATTTGGCAATAGCGCGGATCTGAAGAGGTTAAGGTGAATAATATAGAAAATATATCCCCGGTCATGCTTTGGGAAACCCACAAACAGGGAGGGAGGTTAATAGCAGAAGGGGCTAAGAGGAAGAAACCATGGCGAGCTCAGGCACAACTCATTCTACAGGAAACCCAAGATCTGGAACAAATACATAAAGAATCAAACAAATGTCAAGTTATGGTAAGGTTATTAGAAAAACAGGAGCCAAAGCTTTGATGGAACAAGGCACTAAAGGACATTTAATGGAATGGCAAAATGATGTTATGAGATGGGAAATAAACCAGGGAAACTACTGGCAGGAATAATACGGCCAATGTATTGAGTGGAATATATAGCTAAAATTAAGGATAAGAAATGAGTGATGAAACATTCTACAAGTGATACTATAAAAAAAAAAAGTCTTGAAGAAACTCAATCTAGGAAGAATAAAATACAGCAATATTTAAAAGAGGCGAAGCTCCCCATGCTATCAGAAGACATTGTAATTATTCTAGATTAGGGATGAGCCAAACACCCCCCGGTTCGGTTCGCACCAGAACCTGCGAACGGACCAAAAATTTGCACGAACGTTAGAACCCCATTGACGTCTATGGGACTCGAACATTCGAAATCAAAAGTGCTCATTTTAAAGGCTAATTTGCATGGTATTGTCCTAAAAAGGGTTTGGGGACCCGGGTCCTGCCCCAGGGAACATGTATCAATGCAAAAAAACTTTTAAAAACAGCCGTTTTTTTGGGAGCAGTGATGCTTAAAGTAAAAAAAAAAGTGAAATATTAAATATCGTACCTGGGGGGTGTCTATAGTATGCCTGTAAAGTGACACTTAGAACAGTCCCTGCACAAAGTGTCATTTTTAAAGGAAAAAAAGTCATTTAAAACTGCTTGCGGCTTTAATGTAATGTCGGGTCCTGGCAATATGGATGAAAATCAGTGAGACAAATGGCATGGATACCCCCAAGTCCATTACCAGGCCCTCTGGGTCTTGTATGGATATTAAGGGGAACCCCGCACCCAAATTAAAAAAGGAAAGGTGTGGGGCCCCCAGGCCCTATATACTCTAAACAGCAGTGCACAGGCGGTGCAAACAAGACAGGGACTGTAGGTTTGTTGTTAAGTAGAATCTGTTTGTAATTTTGAACTGGTACATTTTTAATGTGTTTAGCTCCAGCCAAAAAATCTGTTTTAAGCTTTTTGGAAAACATAGGGAAAGGTTATCACCCCTGTGACATTTGTTGTGCTGTCTGTGCTCCTCTTCAGAAGATTTCACCTCATTTTTTGTCCCAATGACAAATGTTTTTTGAAAATTTTGGGTTTTTTGTGAAACAAGGATTGGTGATAAAGCATCAGTGGAAAGGAGAAAAGTTTTTCCCATATTAACTCTTACAGGAGAGAATTTCCCTTCCTAGGGGTAGATTTCATCTCACTTCCTGTTGTCTCCTTCTGTTTGCAAGTAGGAGTCGTTTGTAAGTTGGATGTTTGAAAGTAGGGGCCTGCCCTATGTACTCAGCAGAAATTTGGGCCTTAGGTGTTGTTGTGGCCACAACACTGTAAGCCCTCACAGGGCCCTGCTGTGAAATATTAGATCAAGAATTGTAATTACATGCCCCTGTTGAACAGGGGCAGAAAAATTGGGCCTTTGGTGGTGGTGGTGGTGCTGGTACCACAACACTGTAAGTCCTCACAGATACTCTTGGTGGGAGCAGAAACGGACCCTGCTGTGAAATATTAGATCAAGAATTCTAATTACATGTACCCGTTGAACAGGGGCTGAAAAATTGGGCCTTATGCACTGGTGCTGGTGCCACAACACTGGAACCCCTCACAGATACTCTTGTTGGAGCTCAGGAACTAGCCCTGCTGCAAAGAATTGCATCAAAATTTGTAATTACACGCCCCTGTTAAACAAGGGCTGAAAAATTGGGCCTTAGGCACTGGTGCTGGTGCCACAACACTGCAACCCCTCACAGATACTCTAGTTGGAGCGCAGGAACTAGCCCTGCTGCAAAGAATTGCATCAAAAATTGTAATTACACGCCTCTGTTAAACAGGGGCTGAAAAATTGTGCCTTAGGCGCTGGTACCACAACACTGCAACCCCTCACAGATACTCTAGTTGGAGCACAGGAACTAGCCCTGCTGCAAAGAATTGCATGAAAAATTGTAATTACATGCCCCTGTTAAACAGGGGCTGAAAAATTTTTTAGGCACTGATGGTGGGACTGGCAGCGCCCAGAACTAAAAATGTTCCCACAAGCTATCATCATGATCATTGAGGAGGAAGAGGATAATTACTCAGTATAAAAGGATACTCACTCAGCATTAGCATAGGCAGTCTTTGAAGGGATCTGACATTTCAAAAAAATGTATTCGGTTACATCAGCATCAGGTGCTTGGTAGCTGGTGGTGATCCAAGACTGATTCATTTTTATGAAGGTCAGTCGATCGACCGAGTCGTGGACAAACGCACCCTGTGATCGGTTACAAAGCCTCCAGCAGCACTGAATGTGCGTTCCAAAAGAACACTGGATGCAGGACAGGTCAGTAGCTCAAATGCATACTGTGCAAGCTCTGGCCAGTGATCCATCCTCAAGACCCAGTAACCCAGAGGATTTTCGGTGGGAAAGGTGTCCAAGTCAGATCTTGCCCCTAGGTATTCCTGCACAATGTAAAACAGACGCTGGCGATGGTTGCTGGAACCGATCATACCTTGGGGCTGTGGATTAAAAAATTGTCTGAACGCATCGGTCAGACGGCTACCTTCTCCATTGCTCCTTCTTTGACTGACCGAAGCCTCAGCAACACGTCCAGAAACAGGAGTTTGTAACCTCCCAGTCTCTGGGAACGCATTGCACAGACCTTTCTGCAAGGCCTCCTGAAGATGTTTCATCCTCTGCTCCCTCTGCGACAGCAAGATAAGGTCCGCAACCTTACCCTTGTAACGTGGATCAATGAGGGTTGCCAGC
This sequence comes from Aquarana catesbeiana, assembly GCF_042186555.1. NCBI lineage: Eukaryota > Metazoa > Chordata > Amphibia > Anura > Ranidae > Aquarana > Aquarana catesbeiana. The sequence continues at coordinate 150,879,665 of NC_133332.1, read as the reverse complement.
CAGTATTGATCCCCCTCCTTGATACCACGAATACGAGGATCCTTCCGCAGGCTTTGCAGGATCAGGGAGGCCATGCAGCGTAGGTTTGCTGAGGCATTCGGTCAGGAGTCCTCTGGGTCACTAAGGACGACATGATCCACAGCCACCTCCTCCCAGCCACGTACAAGTCCATGTGTTTCTTGGGACTGTAAATGATCCCTTAAAGACTGCTGCTGATGCTGAGTGCCAGGCTCCACCTCCATACTGACACAATCCTCCTCCTCCTCCTCCTCGTCCTCTTCCTGTGTGATCGGTGGGCACGCAGGAACACTGTCTGGATAAAGGGGGCCTTGAGAGCTAAGGAAGTCCTCCTCTTCCTGCCTTTGTTCTGCCTCAAGTGCCCTGTGCATTATTCCACGCAGCGTGTGCTCCAACAGGTGGACAAGGGGGACAGTGTCACTGATGCATGCACTGTCACTGCTCACCATCCTCGTGGCCTCCTCAAATGGTGACAGGACAGTGCATGCATCGCTGATCATGGCCCACTGGTGTGGGGAAAAAAAAACACCCTGTCCTGGTGCCATAGTCACACAGGTACTCATTGATGGCCCTCTGCTGCGTGTGCAGCCACTGCAGCATAGCCAACGTTGAGTTCCACCTGGTGGGCATGTCAAAGATTAGGCGGTTCTTGTGCAGGTTAAATTCCTTTTGGAGGTCTGCCAGCCGAGCACTGGCATTATATGACCGGCGGAAATGCACACAGACTTTCCTGGCCTGCCTCAGGACATCCTGTAAGCCCGGGTACCTGCGCAAGAACCGCTTCACCACCAAGTTAAGGATGTGAGCCAAACAGGGCACATGGGTCATTTGTCCCTGTCGGAGGGCGGAGAGGAGGTTGGTGCCATTGTCGCAAACCACCATTCCTGCCTTAAGCTGGCGTGGCGTCAACCACCTCTGAACCAGCCCCTGCAGAACTGACAGAACCTCTGCTCCAGTGTGGCTCCTGTCCCCCAAGCACACCAGCTCAAGCACCGCATGGCATCTTTTGGCCTGCATACTTGAGTAGTCCCTTGAACACCTACGGAGCACCGCTGGTTCCGAGGACAAAGCACAGGAAGAGGCCATGGAGGAAGAAGAAGAGGAGGGGGTGGAGGAGAGAGGTGTGTCAGAATCATTAGTAGTGGCATTTTGGAGGTGTGGTGGTGGAACAACCTCCAACACTACTGCACCTTGTCCTGCATCCTTCCCAGTTGCCAGCAGAGTCACCCAATGCAATGAAACTTAGGTATTGTCCCTGTCAATGCCTGCTGGACCATGAGTCAGCGGTAATATGCACCTGACCGCTGACTGCCCTGTCCAGCGAGGCATAGACATTGCCTTCCACATGCCGGTAGAGAGCTGGAATCACCTTCCCTGAGAAAAAGTGGCGTTTGGGTACCTGCCACTGAGGAACCGCACATTCCACAAACAAGCATAGCCTGATGAAGGAGCACGCATGCTCTGAACACGAAGCACCGCCCGCCTCACCCCGCTCCCGGAAGTGAAGACGCAGGTCAGCACGGCGCGCCACGGAGGATCCATGACCGACATCCTGGCTGCCCGGAGGCTCTGAGGACCCTCGGCACCACCGAAACAGCTACCAGGACCCAGGTCACAGGACTCACATCCCAGGAACCCCCCCACTGGCCTGTGACACCCACATCCCCCAAGAGCACGCGGATTAAACTACTTTACATGCTGTTTTTTAGCAACTCAAATGTGAGTGTTTTTATCTATTGTAATAAATATTTTGAACATACATGCTGCACTTAGAGGGTGCCGTCCTTCTTTCTTTTTTATTGTTCCAGAGCTTCTTATAGCTTTTATAGACTGGCTGCCTTCCATTTATTCAGCATCATTTTATCCTTACATGACTAATACCTGAACTTGTTGTGAAACATTAACTACCACCACCAAGTTCCCCCTCTCAGGAACCCCCAACCCACCCCCTTCCCCCCACCATTTTTAGTTATATGTACTCGGCTACATCCATTGTGCGCCATATTAACCCCTTGATAGCTTTAGCTGAACACTGTGAGGAGGACGCACTACACTAACTTGTAGCTTTAGCTGAACACTGTGCAGAGGTCGCAATACACTAGCTTGTATCTTTAGCTTAACACTGTGAGGAGGACGCACTACACTAACTTGTAGCTTTAGCTGAACACTGTGAGGAGGACGCACTACACTAACTTGTAGCTTTAGCTGAACACTGTGCAGAGGTCGCACTACACTAACTTGTAGCTTTAGCTGAACACTGTGAGGAGGACGCACTACATGAACTTGTAGCTTTAGCTGAACACTGTGCACTACACTAACTTGTAGCTTTAGCTGAACACTGTTCAGAGGTCGCACTACACTAATGTTAAAATAATGTAGCTGCCTGTGGTAGTGAAGGGTCAGGAAAACACCACCAACCTTCTACAGGTAGCTTTAGCTGAACACTGTGAAGAGGACTCACTACACTAACATTAAAATAATGTAGCTGCCTGCGGTAGTGATAGGATCAGGAAAACACCACCAACCTTCTACAGGTAGCTTCAGCTGAACACTGTGCAGAGGTCGCACTACACTAACTTGTAGCTTTAGCTGAACACTGTTCAGAGGACGCACTACACTAACTTGTAGCATTAGCTGAACACTGTGCAGAGGTCGCACTACATTAACTTGTAGCTTTAGCTGAACACTGTGAGGAGGACGCACTACACTAACTGTAAATAGTATAGCTGCCTGACTGTGGTACTAATAGGATGAGAAGAACACCAGCAATTTTCTAAAGGTAGCTGTAAATACTGTAACAACACAAGCCTGCCTGTCAGTAGGAAGATAATAATAGGAACGGATCTAGCTAAACTGAATACAGTGTATATATATATATATATATATATATATATATATATATATATATATATATATATATATATATATATACAACACCTGGGATGCATATATATATATACACTATACACTGTAAGTGCAGCTAACTGACTGACTGTCCTGCCTAATCTAACTTAAATCAAATTACACTGTCTCTCTGTCTCTGTCTCTCAACGCCGGAACACACACTGGCAGGTGGCCTTATATAGTGTGGGGCATGTACTAAACCCCCCGAGCCATAATTGGCCAAAGCCACCCTGGATTTGGCCAATTACAGCTCTCTCCACAGACGGCGCTGTGATTGGCCAAGCATGCGGGTCATAGTGCATGCTTGGCCAATCATCAGCCAGCAATGCACTGCGATGCCGCAGTGAATTATGGTCCGTGACACTCCACACGAATTTCGTGCGAACGGCCCATATCGTTTGCAATTCGGCGAATGGGCAAACAGACGATGCTCGAGTCGAACATGGGTTCGACTCGAACACGAAGCTCATCGCTATTCTAGATAGGGAAGTCACTAAAAAAGAAATATGATTGGCAATTAATAGCACCAAAGCTGGTAAGAGCCCAGGCCCAGATGGGTATATGTCTCTATACGTTAAAAAGTTCTTAGGGATTTTAATACCTTATTTTCAGGCATATATGAACTCTATTGGGAGAGATATAGAAATGCGCGCGGACGCTTTAGTGAAAGGAAGGTAAAGACCTGGCATTGTGCTCCATCTTCAGGCCAATATCATTAATAAATTAAGATATTAAACTATAAGCAAAAATATTGGCTGAGTGGCGGTAGCGTTATATGCCAGAATGTATAGGGAAAGATCAAGCAGGATCAATTCCAGGGAGGGAAGCAAGAGACAATGGGGGTGATTTACAAAAGCCGTGCACCATCAGTAGAGGCACACAGTGAGGCGCAATGCACATTTCCATATTTACGAAATGGTGCACTGGTAACAGAGCTCGAATCACCAATTTACTATAGCAATCTCGGCGCACAGGAGAATGCAAGCCGTGCGCCACTATGGACATGGCGCATGGCATCTCCAATTCAATATTGACAGAAGATGGAGGTGCCAATATTATGAGGTGATGTGAGGAAGTTTATTAACAACTGCCCAAGTAACAAATATGCCCAAAATAGAATGAGAAAGTAACTTTTTCAGAGAAAGCCTGATGTGCCTGCAAGTACGTTTAGAACTGCATGAGATCAATGTAAGCAGTGCACATGAGCAAGCGGCTCTTGCGCTCGTTCACATGAGTTTGTACACTGCGTGGCCAAAATCTTAGTAAATGTTAAGCAACATATATGCAATTGCATGGGTTGAACAGTCGCACCTCTAATCTTGACAATTTTTTTTTATGTTGGTTCACCTTTATGTATTTTTTTTACGGAGATTTGCACACAGGTCATGTTAGCATGCTATGTTGCCAACATGTGACATGCACATTGTTGAAATTTTGTAAAAAGACTCTCGCTCCTCTAGCTCCTCCTAAAAGGGCATTTAACCTTCCCCCTCTAATGCATATGGTTTCCTTGGGCTAGCTTTTGCTTTTAAAGGGGAGCTCCACACTCCATTCTCCAATGCTCTTGTCTCCCCCCTCTAATCCCTTGAATTTGCATGGGCTAGCTTTTGTGTTTAAAGGGGAACTCCACACTCCATTCTCCAATGCTCATGTCTCCTCCTCTAATCCATTGGATTTCCATGGGCTAGCTTTTGCTATTAAATGGGAACTCCACACTCCATTCTCCAATGCTCTTGTCTCCTCCCTCTAACCCCTTGGATTTCCATGGGCTAGCTTTTGCTTTTAAAGGGGAACTCCACACTCCATTCTCCAATGCTCTTGTCTCCCCCTCTAACCCCTCGGATTTCCATGGGCTAACTTTTGCTTTTAAAGGGGAACTCCACACTCCACTCCATTCTCAAAAGGCTGTGAGCTGCCTTCACCAATCCAAACCACATCCTTTTTTCGAGCATACAACAGGGCCAGCTAGGAAATTGACGAGAAGAGCCATCGCCCAACTCCCTTCTGAACCATACAAGGCCACATGCACTTAACATAGCTGGCTGCCTTTGGGGCATGTTGTGCTCAACCCAATACCAACCACAAAGCACCTTGTTCCCACTAGTTTAAAGGGGCTTTCCACATTCCATAAAGTCCCCTGTCTGCAGTCCCCCACAACCCTACTCTAGGATTGTGTGGAAGAGGCCCTTGCCCCCTGAATATGGGAACAAGGTGGTTGACTTTTGGGGTGCCCGAGCCCCTCCTGTCCTCAAGCATTAACCCCATTTCATGGGCTGGCTTGCTGTGTGTTTGGCTAGGGGTTTGTTTGTGTGTGGGAGGGGCACAATATTTTTTTAGTTTGGGGTGGTATTTTTCACGAGGGGGTTCTCATTTATGTTCATGTATGTATTGGGGGGCAAGCTATTTTTTGGGGGGGTTAAAATCTTGCAGCTGCAATGTAGATTTGTAAGTTTTCTCTAAAGCCGTACATCTTTGAAGCAGCAGTTTGGATACATGCAACAGATGCACCACTTTACAGACAGAGTAAGCCCCCCTACCAAGTTACTAGCTTTTAAGCAATTTTGCATTTTTACTTTTAAAGGTTTTTATTTTCTAATAAAGAGTAATTATTATACAGAAAAGAATGAGAAACATATCCAAGGTACAGAGTTGGAAAGCGAAATAGAAGTCTTGTGACTACTGAACAGGCACATGGGGTGGAGATATATGTGGAAAACCAAAAATACATAAATTGAATTGCTGTTCTCCTAAGAATTGTTTCGGACCTGTATATTACCCGCCTCCTGCCTAGGCAGATGCTACCAAATGGGGGTCTTGGAGTTAGGGGTGTGCGCCCCCACCTGGATTATGGAAGAAGTGAAGGGACATCCACCTCCTCAGCACCCCTAATGGGAGCTTTCTGTGCCTGGGGATGGGACACCCGTTACCCTCAATCCTCCCAAGGGAGGGATGCCATTTAAGGCTAACAGTCACTAGGGAAGAGCCCCCCGTAATATACCATTGGATGAAGGTCAGGATCCCTGAGTGGGAGAGAGGATAGCCAGCCAAAGAGAAAGGATAGGTAGAAAAGAGAGAAGGGGTATCGGGGTGCGAGATTCATATACCAAGGCTTCGATCTGGGCTTTGGTTGGGATGAATTCCTGGGATAAAAGGTATTCCCATGAAAAGAGCCCAAGGTTCCCAGTGTCAGGTCACCTGAGTCCAGGTGACAGATGCACCCGTTGGGGTCAGGAGTGTACCGCTAAGATAGTGGACCCTAAGGCTGACTGCTGCGGATGGAACTCAGGGTGGTTCAGGAAGGCAGGTCCCCTGGAGCGTCAACACAGATCCCACAGGGAGTTAGAGCATAGATTCCCAAGGGCGCGGAATCTAAGAGCCAGCAGGTGTTCACCAGAGCCTCTAGTGGTGAGGATGAATTGGGCTGCAACTGGCTCCAGGTCGCGGCCTCCAGGGTCTCCCAGCTCATGCTCACGGTAGGCTACAGGAGGATGGAGAGGAAACAGCAGCCCAGGACAGCAAGGGATAATAAGGAGGTAGCCAAATGTCAGGGCGACTAACAGACAAGGATAACAGAGAACATGCCAAAGGTCAGGGTCACAGGCAAACAGGGATAGTCGAGAACGCGCCAAAGGTCAGGGTCACAAGCAGACAGGGAAAGTCGGGAACACGCCAAGATTGGTAACAGAGATAAACTTAGAGCACACGGCAAACAGGAAGCTAAACACACAATACTGAACGGCAAGGCAGGCTTGGAGAATACGGTGTTTAATAGTGGTTCCTGTTGAGGCTAGGGTGGAGCCACACTGAGGGAAGATTACTTAAGCATGCAGGTATGAGAGTACAAGCCTCAAGGCTGATACACAGACCAGGTAAGAGACAGACAGGTCATGAATGTATTACTGCAAGGTCATGACACCCAGGTGAGTTCAAATCTGTGTACTGAATCTGTGAGGATACTAGACAGTTTTTCCTGGGCCATGATCCAAGACACTTTCCTAATGGCTGCCCTTGTTGAGACTGAGGGTTGCTTCCATGCCTTAGCCAGTGTTATTTTGGCTCCTAACAATATAAAGTGTATTCATTTACGGGTTACATTTGGAGATCCTTGGGATATGTGCATTCAGTAGTGCGAACTCGGGAGACCTGGGAATCTTGCAGCCCGTTGCCCCTTTAATGAGGTTGAATATCTTCTTCCAGTAGGACCTGATTCTAGGGCATTCCCACCATACATGTGCGATCGTACCCAATGATTGACAGCCCCTAAAGCATAAAGGTTTGACTGATGGGTAAATCCTGACTAGTCTGGCGGGGGTCATGTACCACCTAGACACAACCTTTATGTTTGCTTCCTCTAGGGAAATGTTGATAATGCCCTTAAATCCCGTGGATAGAGCTGATTGCCAGGTCTCCAAGCTCCAATGGAATTGGAGGTCTTCCTCCCAGGCTAACATATATGGGGATTTTCCTGAAGGCTGAGAAAGTGATGCATAGATGACTGAGATGCCTCCCTTCTGCTCCATGGCTTGACCACACCAAAGCTCATATGTTGAGATTTTGGGCGGGTTCCGGTTTATCTATCCAGATGCTGTGGAGAAAGTGATTGATTTGATTGAATCGGAACTGTTCTGATTGTGGTAGGTTCAGTTTGCTTATGCAATAGGCTAGGGAGAGGGGGCCCCTAGATGTAAAGTAATGTCCTATCTGGTACAGCCCCTTGTCTAGCCACCACTGAAAGGCCTTTATATCCATCCCAGGAGGAAATTTTGGGTTACTATACAAATGCATTAGGGGCTTCATCTCTGAGATGAGATTTGGATTGAATCTTAATTTGTCCCACAGTGAAAAGAAGTGTGAGAGCGTGGGGGCCAGGATTGGCGGGCGATTTTTTGAAGGGTTCCAGAGTAGAAAGTCTAATGTGTATTGCAGCACCGCCTGGCCTTTTATCTGTATCCAGTCTGGTTTTTCCCTGTTAGAGTAAATTATGGGTATTCTGGATACTAAATAATATCTGTATAGGTGTGGAAGGCCCAGCCCGCAATGTTTACGAGAGAGATAAAGAGTCTGTTGTTTTATCCTATAACGGAACCCCCCCATATAAACTTTAGTATTTTGCTCTGGAAGGATTTAAGGTGGTCCCTCCTCAGTGGAATGGGTAGAGATCAGAAAATATAAAGCAACCTGGGGAGCATTGTCATTTTGATGGCATTTATTCTCCCTATCCATGAGAGGATTTGTTTAGACCAAGTCTTCAAGTTTTGTTCCAGTTTATTAAACATGGGAGGGTAGTTTCCGGCGTATAGAGTTTCGAACTTAGAGGTAAGGGAAGTGCACTTGATGGCGTTTCAGTCACATTGGAAGTTAAGTTTCAACAGAGAAACCATCTCTAGGGCGAGGGAGATGTTTAGGGCTTGAGATTTGCTATAGTTTACATAAAGGCCTGAGATGTTTGCAAAGGAGGTTAGAGTCTTAAATAGGATAGGGAGGGATGTTAGAGGCGAGGTAATGAACAGAATTAAGTCATCGGCAAATAGACTTCATTTGTGTACCTGGGGACCACATGAAACCCCTTTGATATTGGGATTTTCTCGTATCGCTATCGCTAGTGTCTCTATGGCTATGGCGAATATCAAAGTTGACAAAGGGCAGCCCTGTCTCGTGCCTCCAGCCATATGGATTGGGGGGGAGTAGTATCCTTGTAGGCGTATTAGCGCTGTGTGAGAAGAGTAGAGAGCTTTTATGATTCCTAAGAAGCAGTTTCCAAACCCCCAATGCTCTAAGAGCGTGAAAATATATGACCAGGATACTGAATCGAATGCTTTATGAATATCAAGTGAGCGCAGCATTCCCTGTTGTCTGGTTCCCCCGGGCCAATTGGATTGTAGGATTGAAACTATGTCTATGGCTTGTCTGGTTTGATCGGGGCCCTGTCTCCCTGGGATAAAACCCACTTGATCCTTATGAATATAGGAGCTTATAAAAGAGTTTAGTCTGTTAGCTAGGATTTTAGTGAGGATTTTCAGGTCGTTATTTATTAGTGATATCGGTCTGTAGTTCCCTAACTTTTCTGGGTTTTTATTGGGTTTCGGGATGACAAAGATGAAGGCTGTGTTCAGGTCAGGATTAAGGGGGTAGCCGGACACTTTGGCATTAAAGAATGTAGTCATGTAGGGGGCTAGCGTTATATTTTATATACCCCAATGTATTCTGTTCTATATAATTATAATGTTTTACATTATGAACTTATTATGTCAATATTACATCATGGTATTACTATTATTGTTATATTTTTATATCAATAAACCTATGACTGCCAATTGTTTTGCAATGCTGTCATGTTAGTCCACAGTTCTAATATACACAGTACCGCCCAATTTCATTTATATCGTGTTATCTCCAGGGGTGCATTCTTCATATAAAGTCCCACCTTCCTTCCTTTTTATCATAGGGGGCTAGCGTGTCTGAGAATGCTTTGTAGTATGGCGCTGAGAGTCCGTCAGGGCAGGGAGCGGAGCCTCTCTTTAGATTTTTAATGACCTCCACAACTTCCTCTACTGTGATGGGTTCTTCCATAATGGTTTTATGCTTATCAGAGAGTGTGGGAATAGGGGGGGTATCAAGGAATTGAGAGATGGTGCTATTGTTGCCCTGCTTAGTGGAGCTATAAAGTTTATTATAGAAGTCCTTGAAGGCTATCAGAGTTTTGGTGGGATCAGATGTTGTGGTCTGACTGTGAGTCCAGATCTTCGGGAGAGAATGGATTCTCGCCCTGGGGGAGAGTTTGGTGGCTAGCACCAGGCCAAATTTATCCTTCTGGTTGTAAAACTTGGCCCCGCTCCATCGGATCTGCTTCTCGGCTCTTCCTGTGAGGGCTAGGTTCAGCTCCAATCTAGCTGCATCTAAGTGGGATATAGTGATTCCTGAGGGGTTCCTTTTGTGTTGGGCCTTAAGGGACAAGTAAGCTTGCCCCAGTGTAACTATATCTGCCTTCCTCTCTCTTTTGATTTGGGAGGCTGTGGATAATCTTTGACTTTGTGAGCAGCCCACAACACCTCCGCTGAAGTATCCCTTACATTATTCACAGCGAAATATTCCAGTAGCACTTTATCGATTTCAGTGACCCTGATGGGATCTGATAAAATGGATTCATTAAGCCTCCACTGAGAATTGGGGTGGTGAGAGGTCTTATAGAGCGATACATGCACAATGGAGTGGTCTGATAGTGTGGTGTCTATAATTCTGGAGCTGGAGACATTGGGTAGGTGGTGTGTGGGCATGAGAATATGGTCTATTCTAGCATAGGATTGGGTGGGGGCTAGAAAAGTGTGTAATCCCTCTTCAGTGGGTTCATTTCTCGCCAAACATCTGTGAGGCCTTGTGAATGGACTAATCTAGCGAATTTGAGGCTGGCCCTAGTTGGTCGGGTCAGGATTATTTTGGATGGGTTGGACTTGTCCAGCCCTCGGTCAAACATTACATTGGAGTCCCCTCCAAGTATAGGGGTCCCTTCTATGAGGGGGTTTAGTGTTGTCATCATTGATTGAAAAAACGTATATGGTGGCCCTTGTTGGGAGCATAATAGGAGATAAAGGAGAATAAATGGCCATCTATGAACCCTTTAACCAGGATAAATCTGCCTTTATAATCCGCCTGCCAGGAAAAATGACAAGTTTTTGAAAATAGGATGGCTACACCTTTAGACTTTACCTCTGCCTTCGCCTGGTAGAACAAGGGATATTGGTGGTGCAGGTAAGTGGGGCTGTACCGGTCAGGAAAGTGGGTTTCTTGAACCATGATAATATCTAGTTTGAGGGAGCTGTATCTATCGAATAACTTTCTCCTTTTGAGGGGAGAGTTCAGACCCTGGGTGTTATGTGTAGCTATATTAAGTGTGGGCCTGGAAGCATTAGCCATGGAGCAGATGTGGGTGGATACTGTCTTGCTCTGCGTCACTTACCGGCAGATGGAGTCGATATCGATTACCCATACAGAAGAGCCATCCAAACTGTAACACTGTAGACTTATGCCCCGTACACACGGTTGGATTTTCCGATGGAAAATGTCCGATCGGAGCGTGTTGTCGGAAATTCCGACCGTGTGTGGGCTCCATTGGACATTTTCCATCGGATTTTCCGACACACAAAGTTTGAGAGCAGGCTATAAAATTTTCCGAGAACAAAATCTGATCGCGTCAATTCCGACCGTGTGTGGCCTGTTCCAACGCACAAAGTGCCACGCATGCTCAGAAGAAATTCCGACACGGAACAGCTCGGTCCGGTAAAATTAGCGTTCGCAATGGATACAGCACTTTCGTCACGCTGCAATGTTAAAAATGGTTTAATACAGCGCACTCTCTTCTTCTTTATAATGTGACAAGAATTAAGTATTTTTGCTGCTCATATTCACACAGACTTCTCACAAACTTATTTCTTTACTATTTATTGGGATTCCCTCAATATATTTTGATTTTTCACATCTGACATCATTATTTTGGTGTTGTTTTTTTTTTTTGTTTGTTTTTAAGGCCGATTATTTTTTTTTGGTTTGTATTTTTTTCAAGGCTTATTTTTTGTTTTTGGGATTATTATTTGTACTCCAGAAAATTTTTGTGTGTGTTTTTTGTGTCAAGTTACCACAACACCATTGATATGTTGTTCTATTTAATCTGTAGGAGATTGTTTGGTGTTGTTGTCCCTTGTTAATTTCACATTTTATGTTAGAAATGTTCCTGAATCGTCACCAACAAACTGTCCTTTTTGGATGAAAACACACAGGAGAGTATAATTTTCCAAAATAAAACTTTTATTAAGGGCTCACAACTAAACAAAGAGGGAGGCAACGCTGGAGAAACTGCAGAAATTGGCGAAGCCTTGGACCCCCAGGGCAGACATCAATTATTTTCAAGCAAAATTGGTGGTCTGAGGAGTCCTTATCTAAGGGGGTGCAGTCTGGTCCAGAAGTCCCAGAGATCCAGAAAGCAGAACCCAGGGCCATCACTCTCTGGTCTTCCTTCCACGCTTCCTTCCATGCGGTGGCTCTGGTGGTGGAGTTGTGGCAGCAGGAGGAGGAGGATGATGGTCCTACTCAATCACGTCGGTCTTGGGTGTTAGTTCCCCACTCACCCCCTTAGTTAGGACTTTATAAATAAGTTGCTCACACAGGAGGCGTTGACCCTCCTGCATGCCCTGCAGTTTGGTGGCAGCCATGCAGGCAAAGGCCTCTTCAGGAGTGGGTAAGGCTCGGAGGGACACAGAAGCCTCCTGAATGAGCCTGAGCGCTGAATCCTGCATGGGAGTCGTCTTCCTCGCTCTTTTATATGGAAGGCGGAGGGGAGGAACCTGCGATTCAGTCAGGCTGCGACTGGTCCCAGGCTTCTCTTGGCTAACCCTTAGCCCCGCCTCCTCCTGGCTGCCACTAATCCCAGCCTCCTCCTGGCTGCCACATTCCACAACCTCCTCCTGGCTGAGGTCTTCCTGTGTATGAAAAAGGGACATAGCTTTAGTTTTTTATTCATCAATCACACACAATTTTCACCTCATGACTGTTGCAAATTGAATGTTAACAAATATAACAAACTATCATTCTGAGCTCAGCATTTTTCATTCTTGTCCCAATTTTGGGTGCCCACTACTGTCTATTGATATGTAAAACACTTTTTTCAATCAGCAATTAGTGATCAATAATAACATCTAGTAAAGATCATTTCTTTATTGTCCAGAAATCTGTAGAACAATGCTATAACTGACTCCAGCTGGGCTCCTCCACTTCTTCCTGGCTGGAAGGCCCAGGTTGGACATCGGAAGCCTCAGCTGGGGTGGAAGGAAGAGTGGAAGGAAGAGTGGAGAGGGATTCCCTGACTTCAGTGTGGTCTGACAGAAATCGCAGTCTCTCATAGTACCACAGCCTGGGGACATAAACGTCATCTGCTGCAGCTCCGGACCTCTGGGAATCCGTGACCTTCTTGCGCTCCCTAAGATAAGTGCTCCTCAGGCCACCAATTTTGGTTTTTAAATAGGGGATGGTTGCTGTTGGGACCACCGGCTTCACCAACTCCAGCAGTTTCTCCAGCGCTGCCTGCCTCTTTTGTTTATGATTATAATGAGGATGTCTCACCTGCCACAGACAGGACAGCTCCCTGTATTAGTCTATGAACAGGGGGAGGAAATTGTGGTCATTGAAGCCATCCATTTTCTCTGTAATGCACAACACAAGACAAACCCTAAGGTCAGGCCAAACTCTCCTAATCTTGTTACAATATAGGCTTCAATTTCGAAGCAGTATAGGCCCAAGTTTAGATCTTACCTTCGTTATCACGATCGGCGCTTTCAATGCTCCTTCCTCCGCTCACAGATCGTACGTAATACGCACGCGTGTTACGCTTTATACACACTGCGCATGCGTGTAACTCCGCCCGCCCCTGACGTTCTTTCTAGTCTATTCCCCGCCCCTTTTCGTTCTGCGCAGTGGGGGAAGAGCACATGGCGGATACACAGCAGGTGCGTGCTAATTATAGCAACGAGGAGGAGGGGGAGGAAAGCCCGGAGCCTGAAACGTCACGATCCAGAAGGAGACGATTTAAGGCATCAAATATGTCCTTTGGGGAGATGTTGGAGATGGTGGACATCCTGAAGAAGGCCGACTATGATGGAAAGTATGGACCTCACCCCAACCCCAATGTCAGAAAGGCCAAGATAATTGCGAAAGTGGTCAAGAGTCTGCACCGGAAATTCAGGGTACGACGATCAAAAGATCTGCTCAGGAAACTGTGGTCGGACCTGAAATTATGAGAACATGAGCAGTACAGAAAGATCCGGAGAGTGCTGCAAAAAAGTAAGTAGTTGTCCTGTGTTCCTATTCTTTATGTTTCTTACGTTCGTGCTGCTCCATGTGCTTTTCTTACAAGTGTACATTTTTAAATGGCAAATTTCATGTTCATGGGTACATTATTCGTTCGTATCAAACATTTTTCTTTCAGCCTATAAAACACCAATGTTTAGGTCATATGCATTTGGCCCCAATTTTTACGCCCTACTTGTCAGAAACTATTTTGGTTGTGTAGATGGCTTTGTTACTAGAATGAAATGCAAACTAGATTCTGTGTAAGGAGAGGACACTCAGCAGCTGTTTTCACATCTGGACACTGGAGCACTAGTGTGGGACACAAGAACACCATTTTTATTATGGGGCCACACAGGTGCTCCAGTGTATACTATGGGGGGGCTACATCTGTGTAGCTTGTACCAAACAGGTAAAGTATTGAAGCTTGACAAAGGACACTGAAAATGCTACATTTTGGAAGTCTGCCAAAATAGACAATTGTACCCCACTTCCAAGCAATGTTTCCTATTTATAGTTCTGCCATCAAATCACTGTGTGCTAAGTATAGCATTTTTGTTTTACATAGGGGAGAAAAGACTCGGAGGACACCCCTCATCCGAGGAGACCAGAGACCCCCCACCTCTGGAAGAAATACCCCCAACCCAAGAAGTGCAGGAGGAGGAAGAAGACGTGGTAGATCTAGTCACCACAACAGGTGAGTGTCTGTGACCACAGGCTCAGGTAAGAGATGGATGCCGGCATATTTTTGATACCTTTTTTTTTTGGGTTTCTCTCTTTTTAGGTGATCATGATGTTGTGGATCCAGATCCTTTCACATCAGAAAGTGCCCAGATCCTGATCGGGGAGATCATGGGGTGTAATTTACAATTGGAAAACCTGAAGAAAAACATCAATGATGTTATTCTACAAAATAAAAACATCATTGATGTTTTGGGGCGAGTTTAAAACCTCTCCCAATCCCTTTGTTTTTTTGTGTGCTACAATGTTCAAAATGTTTTAAAGATTCATAGAAAAGCCTAATTTGGAGGATGCACACAGTGTGCCAACATATGCTATCTGCCATCACGGGAGATCAATGGACGCGTTTTGGGGGTGCAACCCCTTCCTCAATAATAAAGTAGCTGAGAGGAAGGGGTTTCTCCCCCAAAACACATCCCTTGATCCCCCGTGATGGCAGCTAGCACATGTTGACATGTGGGAAATTTGTGTGCATCTTCCAAATTTGGATTTTCCTGGGGTGACTTCACCCCATCTGAACGCAATATCAAACACAGTTCCTAAATACTCATGTCTGATATTGCCTTCAAGTTCTACCAAATGTGAATTTTGTAAGTTCAAGATTTGTGTCTTTCTTGTTGGTTTTACACATGCCTGTTTTATCTTAAATGGACATTTCTATTTTTTATAATGCTACCCCAAAAATTGTTAGACAACAAACATGTTGGTTTGTTTGAAAAACCTTTTCTAAATGCACATGTGATTGTGCAGGTATTAAAGAGATTGTTAAGCAAGAATGTGTGGATTATTGTGTCAACGCTAAAACACTTTGGTGGTTATGTAATTGGTGTTTTCTGTGAAAATGGGGGTTATTTCCTAAGGGCAAATCCTCTTTGCACTACAAGTGCAGTTTCAGTGCACTTGTAGTGCAAAGTGTCTTTGCCTTTAGTAAATAACACCCAACAGTGCTTTGTATAAGGTTACACAATCACGCCATTTTCTGGACTCAACACATTTCTGTCAGGGTCAGCTAAAACAAACACAAGCAGTAAATGTCCACAAAGATTTTCTTTTTTTTGCTTTTTTATTTGATAAAGGCTTCGCAAATTTGCTGGCATATTGATGGGCACCCTACCCGCAAAGAACGCCAGATATCGTAACCGGACATCACAGGCACTCAGGGAGGGCAAGCCAGAACGGCCACTTTCAAGCGCCGTCAGTGTTGTTTCATGTATCATTCCGGCCTCAGGCCCAACTGAGCCAGCATAGTTGGCCGAATGTTTGCATAAAAAGTTATGGAGAATGCAGCACGCCAGGATTATATGATTAAGTTTATACTCCGCCATATGGATGGGTGTCAGAAATAGGCGGAACCGGCTGGCCAGGATTCCAAATGTGTTCTCCACCACTCTTCTGGCTCTGGCCTCTGTTCCGGGGTGAGGGGGCTCATAGGGAATGGACGCATAAGATGGTCCCCCAGCGCAAACGCTTCATCAGCAACAAAGATGAATGGGAGTCCTTCCACATTGTCCTCTGGAGGTGGCAAGTCCAAGCTGCCATTCTGGAGATGCCTGTAGAACTCCGTCTGGGCGATGACTCCACCATCGGACATCCGGCCATTCTTCCCCACGTCCACATACAAGAAGTCGTAATTAGCCGACACCACCGCCAACATCACAATACTATTGAACCCCTTATAGTTGAAATAGTACGACCCCGAGCTGGGTGGTGGGACGATGTGGACGTGTTTCCCATCAATTGCCCCTCCGCAGTTAGGAAAGTCCCACCGCTGGGCAAAGTGGGAGGCCACAGTCTGCCATTCCTGTGGCGTGGAAGGAAACTGTTGAGGAAAACAAAAATAAATTAATATTTTTACACATAAACATGGCAAGCAGATTAGACACAAACATTCTTGGCCAACCTCCAGATAGCATTTATTAAGGGGAATTTAACAACACCAAAGTATAAGGTACACCTATCATATCCCCCCCCCTCTCATGGGCCATTTCTAACATTATGGGGGGGGGGTGGAAATCTTGGACAGGTAACCCTCTCCACTTCATTGAGAGATGAATGCCTAAATACAGGCTATTACTTGGAACAGCCCCTCCTTAGTTACACTATTGGCAGCCCACTGGACAGGTGAGAAGTCTCATAATACAAAGATATAAATACACACTGTACACATTTGAGGACATTTGGACATTCTGCTATTACCTGTCAAGATAATAATAGGATATAAAAACTTAAAACAGTACCATTTGAAAGTATACAGGCAGGCCCTTGCACTACATGCTTTGGGTAATTCATTCACAAAAGAGATGGGTATAGTGTGTATGGGTTTGGCAAAGTCAGCAGATAGATGATTGAGGATAGATAGAGAATTGGGATCAGCTGACTTAGCAGTTTGGGGGAGGGAGGGTTAATAAAAATGATTTGGGGACACCACAAAAAAAGTCTCTGGCACTCTGCCTGAATTTAAAGCACAAATCACATTTCTAAACATTTTAGGGGGTGTTTGGGGTAAAGCACTACTATGGAGCTGATAAAATACATTGTTAAGTGACTACATGAGGTGAATATAGGGGCAGGAGAACATGCTGGGGAGGTTATTGAAGGCCAATCTGTATGAAGGACTAAAAAATTAATTCCAGAAAAATCCAGCATGCATGAGGACAAAGGGGACATTCACAGCATATTCCAATCATGGTAATTAGGGAATGAGGAAAGAAATACAATATATTATCAATCATTAAATACAATAAAATGTGAGATTAAAGGATAAAAATCTTACCTTCATATACTCCTTCTGAAGGACCTGTATGATGGCAGAACAGGTCTGATAGCTTAAGGAAGAGCCCCGGCCGATTAACGATTCAGTGGATGCTGGTGAAGGTGTGACTTGATGATTAGCCATATTCTGGCTTGCAGGGGTGTGTGTGAGGGGAGCAGGAACAGTCACTTGCCTGAGTTCTGCTTGTCCCTCCGCGCTGAAGCATGCTGTTGGGCTGCGGCAACCATCTTGGTACACCCTGCCAGCGCTGCCCAATCAAATTGCAGCCTGAGGTCTCTGCGGACCTGGATCCCAGTCATGCGGGGGTGTCCCTGGTCGAAACAAGCCAAAATTGGCTCATTTGTAGCTGCTCTGTGTGGAGCTGTAGGCGTCGCTGGATCTGGGTGTGACGGAGCTCCCAGCTCAAGAGGCCATCTTGGAAACTCCTGCAATTTTTTAAAGGCACTTCTCCTTGTTTCTTTTTTGGGGTTGTCCAAATTGGTGACATTGATATATGTCCCTCAGGGTGGGACCTGGGCCCCCATACCTATTTTAAGGCCAATGACTAGAGTATAAGCCAGACAAAATTGGGTGGGGACTAGAAAAATTAACAAGTCAGTTCCCATAGACTGCAATGGCATTTGTTGTATAACTTTTTCCCATGTTAGGCTCTTTGTTTGCTCCCCAGACCGGGGGTGTTTGTCCCATCTGTAATTTTGTAGCATGCTGTATGATGTGCTTAATTTTGAACAGGGGTGGCTTATTTTGTCCTAGCTGCATTTGGGTTGGTCTGAGCATGCTCAGAGAGTGTGTTTTTTTGGTTAGTAATTTAAGGACATGCTTAACAGGTGTACCCACTTTGAAGTAATGTCTCTACAATGGGTGAACTTGCAATTTGTGTTTTTCATGGACTGTGCATGTGTTTTCAATTGCCTCATTAGCACACAAACCTATGTTATATAAAGCTTGCAGATAGCATTCTTTACCTTGCCCTGAAAAGAGGCCAGATTGCTTGATGGTGTGTGTGTGTGTGTGTGTGTGTGTTTTTGTGTGTGTGTGTGTGTGTGTGTGTCAAGAGAGTACATTTGGGTGTCCTTATAGAGTTTGTAACACATGTATTTTCTCTTTGTATTTTGTTTGTTATGTCTTTGCAAAACAGATGTGTTTTAGAGCAAGTATTTTTTACTTTTGTTTCTTTATTTTTTGGGGGGGTTGGGATATTTTTCCCTGAAATATTTTTGTTGTTGTCAATGTGTGTTGTTTGTAGGTTGTAAGTTTCACTTTGATTTAATTGTCTGTGCTGTATTATTTTGCAAAATATTCCTCAAGATGTTGTGACTTATAAATGTTTAAATCCTTAAGAGACTGTCCGTTTGTGGGCGCAGTCCTTTTAACTCCTGTTAATTTCCTCTGCAAAATGGTCTGACCTCAATACCATATATTCTGTTAGTGTCTCAAATTAACATACATGTGTTTTGTTGCTTTCCTTGCTCTTTTCCAAGTCCTGTTTTGTTGACCAATAATATTTGTAGCAAATGTGTTATGTGTTTTGTTAATAATTTGTTTTGCAGATGCATGCTCAATCCAAGTAATGCATTTTACCCCCCCCCCCCATTTTCATGCAACAGATTTCCCAGCTGCAACTTAACTAGGGTGATTGGCATGGCAAAACAAAAAAAGGTGTGATTTGTCTAAAAGCTACTTTCCTGGTGTCTTCGTGGCAGCATACGCATGGATTGTGCGTATGCTGCCATGTATAGGCACCAGGAAAGGAAAATTACAGAGAGGTAAGTATTACATTTTCCATTTTAGTGCAGTGGTTTTCAGCCTCAGTCCTCAAGTACCCCTGACAGGACATGTTTTGGGAATTTATCTTAGCTAAAATAACTGTCCAAAATACCAAGCCATTGACTCTGATTTAAAGCACCTGTTCAAGATGAAGGAAAACCTGCAAACATGGCCTGTAGGAGGTACCTGAGGACAAGGTTGAGAACCACTGATTTAGAGCACTGAGTGAGTGCTAGAACCCCTGCTTGTCTTTTTTAGGTTAGGATTTGTGTCCCTTTTCTGAAAATTGGCTTCACTTCCTGTCACATAGCCAAACAGGAAGTGAGGGTAAAACCCTACCAATGTCATTCCTTGGGGACACACAGGTCAATCTAACTAGTGTCTCCATTAGGCAAATTGCACTCTAGCACTTTGTTGTGTACAGCCCAAATTATTAGGTATTTTGGGGTTTATTAAAGGCAAATCCACTCTGTAATACAAGTGTACTCGCTGTAAATCTGAGGGGAAGCACTGGTGATTTTATCATCCAATCATGTAGAAGCAAAGATGCTGTTTTTCTATGTTCCTTGCATGTCCCCCTCGGATCTCCAGCAACTGTACTTCCAAGTGCACTTGCAGTGCAAAGTGGATTTGCCTTTACTAAATAAACCCCAAAGTCCAAGATAACTAATAATTTAGGGTGTATACAGCAAAATGCTAGAGTGCAATTTACCTAATGGGGAAACTATTTAGATTGACCTGTGTGTCCCCAAGGAAAGACATTCATAGGGTTTTACCCTCACTTTCTGTTTAGCTATGTGACAGGAAGTGACTAAATTGGAGGAGAAACTGGCAAAATTTGTGAGGTGTCTTCACCCTATCAGGGGTGCAGACATCCCCAAAAACTGACAACACTTCTAATCCCTCTGCACTCTATTCCCAAGCAAAAATAAGACAGGATTTCAATTAGTTTAACTTTGCAAAAACACATTCCTAAGTTCAACTGTGATGCATAACAATGGCCCATTTGGACTTTGTTTAATAGAAAACACCAGTTGCCTTTCACTAGAAACATTTGTTAGTATAGTGCTGGAAATCTGCATTTGCTTTACTATTAATTTAAAAAGAAATTGGGTTCCTGCAGCTAGATGCGCCAAATGCATCTAGATGCGCGACCGCTGTGAATATGAGATGCACAACTGCTGTGTGTTCAGAGGTATGTACCCGTGGCGCATATCTGGTTCCGGCGGAATGACGTCACGCCCCTCCAGGAAACTGTGAATTTCTTCCCACCACCATGCCCCGCTCACTGTTCTCTAAGGAAGAGATGACCCTTATTTGCAAATTAAGATAATTTTTAAGTTATTTTTACATGGGGTGGTGTTTGTGTGGGTCATGTGTGTATGTCTAAATGATTTGGCCTGAAACACACACACCTACTTCCTGTGTACAGATTCACTTCCGGGCCAATGTATATTGCTTTCTGCTTCAGTGTGTGTATATATAGATATATCTCTATAGATGTAGGTTCTTGTGTCCACCAGCAGAGAGAAGTTGGGTAGATGCCACACTCCTAATTCTGGAGGCATAATAATGGTCTAGTACAGGGGTCTTCAAACTACGGCCCTCCAGTTGTTCAGGAACTACAATTCCCATCACGCCTAGTCATGTCTGTGAATGTCAGAGTTTTCAATGTCTCATGGGATGTGTAGTTCTGGAGAGCCATAATTTGAAGATTCCTGATCACTCTAGCATGTCTTGAAAAAAGGTGTTTTTTTCATGTGCCTTGTATAATGCCCAAGAAATATTGTTTGGAAAATACAAGTGGGTCGTGGCACCAAATTTGGCACTTAAGATGGTCATGCACTATGCAATCTGATTGGCCAATCTCTGTACAACTTGATATTTAGGCAAAATAGGTAATAGTGAATAAGAGAGATGGGGGTGATTGGTGCTGCCTAGAAACCCTAGATATTACTATATCATAGGGAAAAAATCAGGAGAAGATATTTATTATATATTTACACAGCTATACTCATATTATCTGAATAGGGCTATGTGTTATGTAGAACTGCTTCCTGCCACAATAAACAGAATATGGAGGAGGTATATCATATAGGCCTAAGTGTCCAGCCCGTGGCTCCAGGTGATGAATGGGTGTGCAGTGAAAAAAAAAAAAAACTGGTATGGAGAAAAAGCTAGTGTATAGGAAATAAACCCAAAAAATGTACATGCAAATCAACTCCAATCCACATATAACACTGTCACATCTATATAGGAATTACAAATCAGCCAGATGGGATCCTGCAAAAAAAGTTCAATGATCGCTACAATGGCCCCTAAAGATTATGGCTGTTAGCAGAGAAAACAAAAACAAAAAGTCTATAGTGTGCAAGACAAAATTAAATATGAAAGTTCCATATGCATAATGATGTTTGCATCAGATCTAGACAGCAGCAAGGTGACTTTAGTGTTTATTTCCAGGTGACTTCTGTGCTCCCTCTTCAGAATTCCTACTCACCAGATCCAGACACCCCTACAGGGGTAATAGGCATGTAGTGCTTATTATGGAGATCACTGTTCCCTGATGTCCTCGGTGGATATCCCAGATGTATCCTTGTTAAATAGTAGATTCTGAGGTGCCCATAGGTAAATCACTCATATGCCAAAAAATATAAAGAAAGAGCTCCCATGGTGTAGTAAAATTAAAAAATTGATCCGTTTATTCATTAAAAAACATAAGCAAAACACCAGGCAAAGACATCCAATAAAAAACGTGTGTTCCTGAATCAGTAGCACACGTCGCCAGCGTGCATTTAATGCCGGTTCAAGATTAAAAACAAGCATGTACCGAGATAGGGGATAACGGCAGCTATTGTGCTCCAGCTGCGTTCCACCCTCTCGTAAACACGGAAGTGACGTAGTGTGCATGGCTCCGTCGTACGCGTTTCGTCATAGACGTCCTGAATGAATGAATGAATGAAGGAAGGAAGGAAGGATTTGTAGAGCGCTGCAAATGCGAACTGAATCGCCTCAAGGCGCTAGAAATGCGTTCTCTGTTGCCAGCTCTTTAGAAAAGGAAGGTCTTTAGTTTTTTCCTGAAGGCCTGATGGTTTTCTTCCATGCGGATGTGGGTTGGAAGAGCGTTCCATAGTCGAGGTCCTTGGACTGCGAATCTTCGATCTCCCTTTGCTTTGTAGCGATACTTGGGCATGATGAGGAGGTTTTGGTTAGCTGATCGAAGGCTGCGATTGGGTGTATAGTGTTTTATCTTCTCCTGAAGATATAGCGGAGCGTTTCCTTGTATGCATTTGTGGGTGAGGCAGAGGGTCTTGAATTTGATCCGATTCTTTACGGTTAGCCAGTGTAGGCACTTTAGGGATGGTGAAATAGATTCCCAGGGTTTTTTTCCTGTTAAAAGTCTTGCCGCCGTGTTTTGAATGAGTTGTAAGCGCGCAAGCTGATATTGGGGTAGTCCTAAGTATAGCGAATTCGCGTAGTCGAGTCGGGAATTGATGATTGTTCCCACAACTGCCGCTTTGTCTTCTTCTGGGATGAAAGGGATGAGTCTGCGTAGGAGGCGGAGGAGATGGTGGGAACCGCTCACCATCCTCAGCTACGGTGCCACACTGTTGCACGCTACGTCTTATGTAAGGAGAGCTTCCATGCCTGTCCCGCCCCCTCATGTAGGAGCAGCCAATGTAAAAGGGGACTATGTTAAAAACCAAATCGAAAGCCCCAGGGCGGGCAGACAATGCCCAGCTGATGTATAATCCCCAGGCCAATGCAAGGCTAATGTCTGATTGGTATAGACATTTGATATACTGGACTCCATGGTGGCGCTCTCCCCCATAACATCAACAAAGTTATATATCCATTCATTGCAAATGAGAGACACATAAATAGGGATGTGTAGGAATAAAGGCTCCCCCTCCTGATAAGAAGGAGGTAGTTCTATGCACCAGGATGTAATGGATACTGGCAGATATTACCATGTAAAGCTCAAATGAAAGAATATCAGGGGACAGGAATTATTACATCTGATGTTTTACTCCAATATGTGTGTGTGATGATGGACATAATCCAAGTTTATTATGTGCATTAAGTGCCAAACAGTCCCTAATAGAAGTTATACATAAGTAAAATTATATATATGTGTATAAAAAAATACAATGAAAATAGAAATAAAAATAAAACTAAAAAAGTGTATATTACGTGAATCTACAGCATCTGTCCCAACTGCTCACGAAGGGAAATATTCGTAAACAAGTACCCAGTAGCCAGAACCACCATAGATGTAAGTGATCGCCAAAAAAATGGATAAAAATGTCTATATATATATATATATATATATATATATATATATATATATATATATATATATATATCCATTGAACAATAATGGTCAAAAATATAAGGTAAATAAATTGTGTCTAATGATCTATAATACCTCTAGTGCCCATAGTATAATTAGGTGTACGTCACATGTATACATCATATGAAACCAAAAAGTTAAAGAATTAAATTGAAAGCCCGCTGTATGCATAATCCCTTGGGCCTATAAATGATGTGCTGAAGGGAGTGATATAGGTAATCCCTTTCCTTGTGAGTGGTGAATAAGATGGGAACCAACAAGAAGAAACCCCACCCTAGCTAATGTAACAGGTGCTAAATAAATATTAAGATCAGTAAGAGAAAAAATAAAAGTAAAAAATCTCAAAATGAGGTGTAGTGTAAATAACCCTTGTCTGGGCCCTAACCAGGGTCCGTTTGTATATAGCGGATGAGAAAACCACAAAGAAGTCTAAACTAAAGACAGGGGAATATATGCAATATGGGACTAATGTCAATAAGGTGAGTCCCAGAAAAAAATGCATAAGTGACCCATGGCTAATGAGATACGCATCGCAAATGTTGGATTATATGCATATAAAGATATACATGAGTAGTGGGATGTGCAATCTCACTGCTCCCATGGATGAAGGGCTGCATGGCCAAACAGAGGGATATGGCAGGACACAGCCCCATCATGGTTTGGCTATAAAGCAGTTGAGGTCTATATCTAGGTTGAGGCCCCTGGGAGCCAGGGACCCCAACCTATATATCCAGGCTGTTTCATTTTGAGAGATAAGTGTCCTCTTATTACCACCCCTCCAATGATCTCTAATACAGTCAATGCCATAGAAAATAAGACCAGAGGGGTCACGGTTATGTACCTGATCAAGATGGCGTGAAAGATTGTGTTTTGGAAACCCCTTTTTTATATTCTTAATGTGTTCGCGTATATGTACAAATAGGGGGTGAGTGGTTTTCCCCACATACTGAAGGTGACAGGGGCACTCTATGACATAAGTCACATGGGTGCTATGACATGTAATCAGATCCCTGATGCTATACTCCTTGTGGTCAGTTTTGGATTTAAAGGTTTCCCTTTTCCAGGGTTGTTTTTACTGACCCTACAAGGTAAACATTTCTGGCATTTATAAAAGCCCTTCATATCTGGAAAGATCTTTGTTTGTTTAGGTGGATTAATAACGTTATGGACCAGATAGTCTCGAAGATTGGGGGCTTTTCTGTAGATGAAATTCGGTTTATTGGGCAAAATTTTGGCCAGAACTCGGTCTTCCTTCAGGATAGGCCAGTATTTCTTTAGGATTTGCTCAAATTCTTTATATTGGGTATTTACATGCATGCTGGCGATGTGTGCTACTGATTCAGGAACACACGTTTTTCATTGGATGTCTTTGCCTGGTGTTTTGCTTATGTTTTTTAATGAATAAACGGATCGATTTTTTAATTTTACTACACCATGGGAGCTCTTTCTTTATATTTTTTGGCATATGAGTGATTTACCTATGGGCACTTCAGAATCTACTATTTAACAAGGATACATCTGGGATATCCACCGAGGACATCAGGGAGCAGTGATCTCCATAATAAGCACTACATGCCTATTACCCCTGTAGGGGTGTCTGGATCCGGTGAGTAGGAATTCTGAAGGGGGAGCACAGAAGTCACCTGGAAATATATCTAAGCACTAAAGTCACCTTGCTGCTGTCTAGATCTGATGCAAACATCATTATGCATATGGAACTTTCATATTTCATTTTGTCTTGCACACTATAGACTTTTTGTTTTTGTTTTCTCTGCTAACAGCCATAATTTTTAGGGACCATTGTAGCAATCATTGAACTTTTTTTGCAGGATCCCATCTGGCTGATTTGTGATTCCTATATAAATGTGACAATTTGTAATTCCTATATAGATGTGACAGTGTTATATGTGGATTGGAGTTGATTTGCATGTACATTTTTTGGGTTTATTTCCTATACAGTAGCTTTTTCTCCATACCAGTTTTTTTTTTTCACTGCAAACCCATTCATCACCTGGAGCCATGGGCTGGACACTTAGGCCTATATGATATACCCCCTCCATATTCTTTTTATTGTGGCAGAAAGCAGTTCTACATAACACATAGCCCTATTCAGATAATATGAGTATAGCTGTGTAAATATATAATAAATATCTTCACCTGATTTTTTCCCTATGATATAGTAATATCTAGGGTTTTCTAGGTAGCGCCAATCACCCCATTTCTCTTATTCACACACATTGGGGCACCCCCTGTGAGTGCTCTGTTTAGGGGAGGCAGCAACCTTTCCTTTTACCGTGTAGGCCCATCCTAAGCGCAGTGTCTTTTATTTTATTTATTAAAATAGGTAATAGGAATAAGCACTTCAACAATTATAGGAAATCAATCAGGCTTTTGCACTAAATCTAATTTATTTAAGATCGAACTGATTGCAGTGTATGGTCACCTTTAAAGATCAAGATCTGAAAATATTAATTTATTGGGTTTAGAAACACTTCTCTGTTCTTTGTAATGTATTGAAAGATTTGGGTAAAAAAAGAAAAAAAATAATTTCAAAGATATATTAGAAGTGATAGGAATGAGATTAGCATCAAAAGGATTAATTAACTGAAAACACCGACTAATTGCCTAACAAGACACATCCAATGTGATGAACTTAACCAATTGTATTGGGCCTGCGCTATTATCAATGAGCAAACCGCAGTTACCCTAGCGCCAGTTGCAGTTTACATATGCAGGTATTTCTCTTTTTGCACTTCAACGTGCGCAGGTTCGCACGTTCGATTAATGACTTTTTTTAATGTATGAACTGGTGCAGTGCCTTCTTCTTAGTAAATCACCCCCAATGTATTGAGAACTATCCTCTTAATGCAGTTAAGAAGAGCAAGAAACCAGTCCTTTTCCTGTCAATTGATGCCAGATAGGCCTTTGACAGGATGGACTGGGATTATATGGTTTTAACATTATGACACCCCGGGTTGGGCCCACGCATGTATAAATAGATTGAGACAATATACTCTAAACCATCAGCTCAAGTACCAGTAAATTGGATCCTGTAGCATCCGTTTGCTCTTTACAATGGAACGAGACAGGGATGCCCAATCTCCACTGCTATTTGTGCTATCTTTAGAATCCCTCCTAGCGATGATCTGAAATAAATAAAGAAATAAAAGGCAAGAACATAAGGTATCTGCATTGGCAGATGCCATTATGCTCTATGTATCTGATTGAAGATAGACGCTACCTAACATCTTAACGGAATTCAAAAGATACGGGGAAGTTTCAAACTTAAAGTGTCTATGTAGAGAGATCTGAAATATTAAACATCTCTGTTCCCCAAGGGGAGCTTAGGGCCCTTGGACCCTTATACCCATTTGAATGGAAACAGAAGGGCTTGAAATATCTGGGTATAAATATATCTGCATCAGAAACTGATTTGCACCAGGATAATTATCTACCCCTTCTCAATAAAATTAAACAAGATTTGAATGGTTACTCTGCCGGTAGGTTATCCTGGCCGGGCAGAATAAATGTGATCAAAAGGTTGGTTCTCCCAAAGGCTCTTTATACTTTCCAGGCTCTCCCGATAAATATGCCAGGAGCTTATCCCTAAACTCTCAGACTATTGTTAAGGAGATTTATCTGGAAATATAGAGGTCCCTGTGTTGCTTATAAAGTGCTTGTCAGGAAAATATCAACTATGTCAGAATGGTTTAGAGAGATAGATATAGAACAAGATTAATGGAAGAGTTGGTACATTTACAAAATGACTCTAATTCAAAATTTTATGGAACCTGGAGAAGCTGGTTTGAGTTTAAACAGTCTTTGGTTTACATAAGATATGTAGGTAATGAAAATGCTTTGGAGGAGGAGAGAGAGAGTGGTGGTGGAGAATACCCCATAACATGTAAAAGAGACAGTGGATAGGAGAATAAGCAAGTCCTGTTTGGGCACCCGTTTCCTGCTCCCATCCCCCTTTTTTCTTTTCTTTTTTTTGTCTCCCCATATCATCCACTTTATGGAGTGGGGTTAAAGGGTGGGAGGAAGGAATAAGTAAAGGAAGGGAATAAGAGAAATAAAGGAAACATTTCCTATATTCACAGTCATTTGGAATAGAGATTGTGCTCACGGATATAGAATGTCGGCAGTGGGCCTGAATGGGTAACCATGAGGGAGGGAGGGAAAATGGGGAAGGGTATGGATGTATGGTGTGGGATGGTAAGGGTGGAATTAGGGAGAAGGTTAAGAATATCTCTCTCTGTTTTTTTTCCCCTTAATATTATCACAGATGGTTTGTTATAGTTTTTTGGCATGTCACTTTGTTTTTTTTTGTTTTTTGTTTTTTGTATGTTTTTGACACAAACACAGGAAGCAAGGGGTGGTTCGGGGCACTCGAGGGGGAAGGATGTGGGGGTGGGGGAAACGGGGCATAAGGATTAGGTAGAGAAGCCTGGCAACCCCTAGACCTGTTTGAAAGAAAAACCGGTTAGAGTATTTGCATTTAGATGAGGGGTGCTTCCACCTCTCACAAGGTCTCACAACTCTCATAATGCTTGATTATTATACGCAAAATTAATTTATATGCTATTGAGGTTCAGTGATTGGTTTTGGTGATTAAGATATGGTCTGTCTATACATTATATTTGAAGATTACTGCCAGCCATTAATATAAAGGTAGATCAAATACAGTGTACTAAAATGATATATTGGTTTTGTTGTTCTATGAATAATGAGTGATTTTAATTTTGTATTTTCATAATAAAGTGACGCTTGTTATTTGCACTTTTAAACCAGGCTCTATGGATGGTAAAGGTTTTTCATATATTTGTAAATCCTTGGTAGCCCTCCCTATTAGGGAGCTGTAAACCTTTTTGAATTAGACTGTGTTACCTTGGAGTGACTCCAAATTCATTACTTGGGTTTGGTAGCCCCATTGTAGTTCCTTTGTTTTGTTTACGTATAGGAATATGGTATCATGAGAAAACAGCAAAATCCCTAGTGAGTCATGTAGAGGGCCCTTAAAAGGCTTTATGACTGACTTCTAAGTGGTCATTATTTTGTGGTAAGTGGATTAGTTTATATGGGATTCAGTGGATGATTCAGAGTAAAACAAAGTGACACAGTTTTTAAAAGAAATGAACTGTTGTTATAATGGTAGCCAGAAGGAGAGTAAGGGAAAAAAAAGGAATGTGGTATCATAAACACTTTCCTCTAATCTCTTCCAAAGATGGACACTCTAGGTCAGACTCTCTGGGAAGAATCATGTCATATGTTTTTTATTGTAGAGAAGTAAACCTTTCTAACATTATATACCATTTTTGGTCAATAAAGAAAATAAGAAAATGTAATGATATGCACCAGACGTACAGTCCTTCTTTAGCTGTTTGTTTTTTCACAACAGCTGTGAAGTTTCCAAAGAGACACGTTATATTTGCTGAGGTTATGTGTATATAAGCTCACCTTATGGAACTATCATTTTTAAATTGACCTAAAAACAATGTATGAGCCAGTGAAATATAGTTTCCCATATATTGACATACAGTTGATTTGAGGATATCCTGCTGAGCTGCTGTATTTTTATTGTCAAGTGGGTGCTACATCTGTGCTTCTACACTTATCAGATGCTTCTCAAACGCCTCTAGAACCTTTTGCACTTCACGTAAGTAGAAACTGTAACAATAAGCCATTTACAGAAAGATTTATCCTCCTTCGCTGTCCTTGAAGAAACATCAGTTTCATAGCGTTCGGTAAATTCTCTTCAAATTCATTCAAAGGATAACTCCACTTTCATGGGGGAAAAAAAATAGCAAACAAAGAAAAAATAATATAGAGTATACAATTGCGACACAAGTCATATTGTAATTGTTATTAAAAATTGCCTATCTTTTTCAATCTGCAGCTGCTGTAATGGTCTGAAAATGCAATGCAATATTGCTAACTGGAGGTGTTCTGTACTTAGAATGTGTACAGAACGCCCCCAAGAAACATCATTTTCTGCTTGTGTGACTGGCTCACTGATTTTCCCAGAAGTCTGCACTAAGATGCAATTCAGAATTCCGGCATCCCTACAACAAAAATGCAATAGGAAAAAATGTCTAAAGGGATGTAGGCCCAGCAGCTTTCCTCAATAGTGCCCTGAAGCTGCTGCAGTCGATTGATAATTATGAAACCACTCCCATTAGATTCACTTTCCCACATGAACACAGAGAAACACACATGGATTTCTTCAGGAATCTGCAACAAAGTTTGTTATAATCCTTGCAATGCACATAGATCACCCACAGGGGAATGTTTTTTTCTCAACTAAAGTGGAGTTACATTTTAAAGCAAAGAGGAACCGGTGAGAAGTGTTTTTTAATGGGAAATATGGTTAGTATTAAAGTGATATTAAAGGTTCGTTTTTTTTTTTTATATAACAAACATATCATACTTACCTCCACTGTGCAGTTGGTTAAGCACAGAGTGGCCCTGGTCCTCCTCTTTTGGGGTCCCTCTGCGGCGCTGTAGCTCCTCCTCTTCTCGAGTACCCCTTCGGAGAATCGTTCTCCTTCGGGACACCCATGTGGGCACGCTCCCGAATCCTGCTTCTGCGTATATTGACACAGAAAGCAGGACTCGGCCCCACCCCCCGGCGCCCACATCATTGGATTTGATTGACAGCAGCGGGAACCTATGGTTGCGCTGCTATCAATCTATCCAATCAGGACACAAGACACTAGCTAGAGCTGGTGTGCTCGTCCCCGGGGAGAAAAAGACTGGGTTCAGGTAAGTACAACGGAGGGCACTGGGGGACTGCAAAATGAGAGAAGGTTTTTCATTTTAATGCATAGAATGCATTAAGATGAAAAACCATGAGGGTTTACAACCCCTTTAAAGTCTTGTTTTTTATTGTTTAAAAATAACAAACATGTCATACTTACCTGCTCTGCAGTGGTTTTGCACAGAGCAGCCAAGATCCTCCTCTTCTCGGGTCCCTCGCTGGTGCTCCTGGACCCTCCCTTCTGCCGAGTGCCCCCACAGCAAGCAGCTTGCTATGGGGGCACCCAAGCCGAGGCACTGCTCTGTGTGTCCATTCAGACACAGAGCCGTGGCTCTGTTCCGCCCCCTCTCTTTCCTCATTAGCTCATGGATTTTGGCTGACAGCAGCGGAAGCCAATGGCGCCCGCTGTGTGTCTCAGCCAATCAGGAGGGAGAGACAGCCCAGTCTCTCATGCAAGATTGCTGGATTGAGATGGGGCTCAGGTAAGTATTAGCGGGGCTAAGGGGGGCTACTGCACACAGAAGGTTTTTTATCTTAATGCATAGAATGCATTAAGATTAAAAAACCTTCTGCCTTTAGAACCACTTTAAACAAGCGCAAAAAGGTCAACAAAAGATAACATTAGTTTATTATATGATTCTAAACATTGAATATTTCTGTTTTAGTATTACCACACTAAGTCAGATATCTACAGTTAACAAAACGACCAGAGGGTCTAGAGAAAGGATTCTTCAGAGAGGAACACACAGGTTTTTGAAAAGATACAAAATGGAATACTTTATTAATAAATAATCCACCCACAATAATAATTAGAAAACATAGATTACCTCCACCATAGGCATGAAAGCAAATTATATCATAAACAGACACACCACATGTATCCTCCTCATACACTCAAAAAACCACCCCAAAAAGGGTAGACGCCCTTTATTCACAGTACCCACTGTGGAATTAACTTCCATACCCCCAACCTCTTTCCCCCATCAAACTTGCCCTTTTCTGCCTGGCGAATGGATCACCTCACTGCATGAGTGCAGATCGTTGGGACTTTGAACACACTCCGCTGCTTTGGAAAACAGTCATTGAATGCTATCACCTTCTTATCATCCAGAAAGTGGTGCACACTTGTTGAGTGTCAAGCTTTCACCTAGAGCATCTTCACACGAGCTCCACTCCCAGCGCTGTGTGGGTTCAGTACCTGACGTGTCAGCGGGAAGCGTCAATAGAGCAGCATGTGCAGAGTACAGCAAAGTGCTTTTGTTTGCTCCAGTCTGCCCCCCCCCGGACCAGGTAACCTACTATTATCTGAGGACTACCACAAATGTATTCCTATCTCTGGAACTTTCTGAGGATCCTCTACTACAGGTTACCTTTATGTCATTAATGAGTATTTACTGTTTTCCTATATACATTGTCAGCTCTCTGCAGGAGCGGAGCGGAGGTATGTGTTTGTTTCAATCAGCCTGCTTTATTTGATGTGGTTTACATTGATACCTTTTACAAACATTTTATAACTCTAACAGCATTGCAACTTTGAGAAGATTAAGCTCAGTTTTCAAGGATCCACTTTGAATAATCAGCTGTCTTCTATCCCAGCGTATTACACTTCCACTCGCCGCATACTGGCAGGACTGTTATCATCTATATTTCATGGAGATTGCTACCGAAACTGAGGATCGATCCCATTTTTTTAGGGCATGTTACTGTTTTTTATTACTATCTCTTCACAGCCCGTGATTAAGTAGGATTGCTACCGGTAGCTGGCCTTTTTGGGGTGGTTTTTTGAGTGTATGATGAGGATACATGTGGTGTGTCTGTTTATGATATCATTTGCTTTCATACCTATGGTGGAGGTAATCTATGTTTTCTAATTGTTATTGTGGGTGGATCATTTATTAAGAAAGTATTCCATTTTGTATCTTTTCAAAAACCTGTGTGTTACTCTCTGAAGAATCCTTTCTCTAGACCCTCTGGTCGTTTTGTTATATGTAATTATTTGATTCAGAGGATCCTGCCTAGCTGCTGTAATACTTTTAGTAACTAGGTAATTGGTTTAGTGTAATTTATTAGGTATTTATTATAATTGTAGCATCTGTGTTGGTTACTCACACATTATCAGCCTAGTTTGACACCTCTAATAATTAGGAGTTTCCTGAGCCACCTTTAGTTTTATTACCAGATATCTACAGTGCCTTGAAAAAGTATTCATACGCCTTGACATTTTCCACATTTTGTCATGTTACAATCAAAAACGTAAATATATTTTATTGGGATTGTATGTGATAGACCAACACAAAGTGGCACATGATTGTGACAAGGAAGGAAAATGATAAATGGTTTTCAAAATGTTTTACAAATAAATATCTTAAAAGTGTGGTGTGCATTTGTATCCAGTACTTTGTAGAACCACCTTTCGCTGCAATTACAGCTGCAAGTCTTTTTGGGTAGGTATCTACCAGCTTTGAATATCTAGAGAAGTGTTTCTCAACTCCAACTCCTCAAGGCGCCCAAACAGGTCATGTTTTCAGACTCTCCATTATTTTGCACAGGTGATTTTATCAGTTTCACTGCCTTGGTAATTGCCACAGCTGTTTCATCTGAGAGAAATCCTGAAAACATGACCTGTTGGGGCACCTTGAGGACTGGATTTGAGAAACACTGATCTAGAGCAGTGTTTCTCAACTCCAGTCCTCAGGGCACACCAACAGGTCGTGTTTTCAGGATTTCCACTATTTTGCACAGGTGATTTGATCAGTATTACTGCCTTAGTAATTACCACAGCTGTTTCATCTGAGGGAAATCCTGAAAACATGACCTGTTGGTGCGCCTTGAGGACTGGAGTTGAGAAACACTGATCTAGAGAGTGACATTTTTGCTCATTCTTCTTTGCAAAATAGCTCAAGTTCTGTCAGATTGGATGGAGAATGTCTGTGAACAGCAATTTTCAAGTCTTGCCACAGATTCTCAATTGGATTTAGGTCTGGACTTTGACTAGGCCATTTTAACACATGAATATGCTTTACACATACTTCAGTTACATACTTCAGCATATATGCCGAAGCATGGGGGCAGCAGGGGTGGAGGAGCGATATGCTCCTACCTTTTGCGGGTGTATGCCCCCATGCTTCGGCATATATATATTTTAGGCACAGGTTGCGTTAAATGTTTTATTTTTTACTATGTTTTTTTTGTATTTGCTTTGCAGGTATGGTAAGTCTTACTGTTATACTTTAATGTTACTTTGTTTTATTGTTAACCATCATTTGCTTAGCAGGTACGCCATTCAGTTGCAGTGCGGATTTATTTATCTTGACAGCAACAGCGTTTGCTCCCGCGATATATAAAGCCGTGACTCCAGAGCTGTCGGAGGTGATTTCACCACCACAATTACATACTTCAGCATATATGCCGAAGCGTGGGGGCAGCAGTGGGTGGAGGAGCAATTTGCTCCTGCCTTTTGCGGGAGGATGCCCCCATGCTTCGGCATATATATATTTTAGGTAGGCACAGGTTGCGTTAAATGTTTTATTTTTTACTATGTTTTTTTTGTATTTGCTTAGCAGGTATGGTAAGTATTACTGTTATACTGTAATGTTACTTTGTTTTTTGGTTAACCATCATTTGCTTAACAGGTACGCCATTCAGTTGCAGCGCGGATTTATTTATCTTGACAGCAACAGCGTTTGTTCCCACGATATATAAAGCCGTGACTCCAGCGCTGTCAGAGGTGATTTCACCACCACAGTTACATACTTCAGCATATATGCCGAAGCGTGGGGGCAGCAGTGGGTGGAGGAGCGATTTGCTCCTGCCTTTTGTGGGAGGATGCCCCCATGCTTTGGCATATATAAATGGTGCATGTATGCCCATCATTAGAAGTGGGTGGATGAAGGGAGGTATTCTAATGGTGGGCATACCCACCGATCAATATCTTTTTTTCGTTCAGCCCACAGGCTGCATGAAAAAAAAGTTTACAATATATGCCCAACAAGGACCAGCAACGTACTGGTATGTTGCTGGACTTTGAGTGGTTATACCAGAATGATGTCTGCAGGTTTAGGTATCATCTTGGTATCATTCTTTTCAGTCAGCGGTCGGCTTTCATGTAAAAGCAATCCTAGTGGCTAATAAGCCTCTAGACTGCTTTTACAAGCAGTGAGAGGGAATGCCCCCCCCCCCACCATCTTCCATGTTTTTCTCTGGCTCTCCTGTCCCAACAGGGAACCTGAAAATGCAGCTGGTGATTCGGCCAGCTGACCATAGAGCTGATCAGAGACCAGAATGGCTCCAAACATCTCTATGGCCTAAGAAACCAGAAGCTACGAGCATTTCATGACTTAGATTTCGCCGGATGTAAACAGCGCCATTGGGAAATTGGGAAAGCATTTTATCACACCGATCTTGGTGTGGTCAGATGCTTTGAGGGCAGAGGAGAGATCTAGGGTCTAATAGACCCCAATTTTTTAAAAAAAGAGTACCTGTCACTACCTATTGCTATCATAGGGGATATTTACATTCCCTGAGATAACAATAAAAATGATTAAAAAACATAAAAATGAAAGGAACAGTTTAAAAATAGGATAAAAAAAAAAAAAAAAAAGAAAGAAAAAAAAAAAGCACCCCTGTCCCCCCCTGCTCTTGCGCAAAGGCGAACACAAGCAGCGGTCTGGCGTCAAATGTAAACAGCAAATGCACCATGCATGTGAGGTATCTCCACGAAGGTCAGATTGAGGGCAGTAATTTTAGCAGTAGACCTCCTCTGTAAATCTAAAGTGGTAACCTGTAAAGGCTTTTAAAGGCTTTTAAAAATGTATTTAGTTTGTCGCCACTGCACGTTTGTGCGCAATTTTAAAGCATGTCATGTTTGGTATCCATGTACTCGGCCTAAGATCATCTTTTTTATTTCATCAAACATTTGGGCAATATAATGTGTTTTAGTGCATTAAAATTTAAAAAAGTGTGTTTTTTCCCCAAAAAATGCGTTTGAAAAGTCGCTGCGCAATTACTGTGTGAAAAAAAAATGAAACACCCACCATTTTAATCTGTAGGGCATTTGCTTTAAAAAAATATATAATGTTTGGGGGTTCAAAGTAATTTTCTTGCAAAAAAAATAATTTTTTCATGTAAACAAAAAGTGTCAGAAAGGGCTTTGTCTTCAAGTGGTTAGAAGAGTGGGTGATGTGTGACATAAGCTTCTAAATGTTGTGCATAAAATGCCAGGACAGTTCAAAACCCCCCAAATGACCCCATTTTGGAAAGTAGACACCCCAAGCTATTTGCTGAGAGGCATGTCGAGTCCATGGAATATTTTATATTGTGACACAAGTTGCAGGAAAA
This sequence comes from Aquarana catesbeiana, assembly GCF_042186555.1. Classification (NCBI taxonomy): domain Eukaryota; kingdom Metazoa; phylum Chordata; class Amphibia; order Anura; family Ranidae; genus Aquarana; species Aquarana catesbeiana. The sequence continues at coordinate 150,844,181 of NC_133332.1, read as the reverse complement.
AGACAATTTTTTAAAATTTTTTTGCACAAAGTCGTCACTAAATGATATATTGCTCAAACATCCCAAGGGAATATGTGAAATTACACCCCAAAATAAATTCTGTTGCTTCTCCTGAGTACAGGGATACCACATGTGTGAGACTTTTTGGGAGCCTAGCCGCGTACGGGACCCCGAAAACCAAGCACCGCCTTCAGGCTTTCTAAGGGCGTAAATTTTTGATTTCACTCTTCACTGCCTATCACAGTTTCGGAGGCCATGGAATGCCCAGATGGCACCCCCCTCCCCAAATGACCCCATTTTGGAAAATAGACACCCCAAGCTATTTGCTGAGAGATATAGTGAGTATTTTGCAGACCTCACTTTTTGTCACAAACTTTTGAAAATTGAAAAAAGAAAAAAAAATACATTTTTCTTGTCTTTCTTCATTTTCAAAAACAAATGAGAGCTGAAAAATACTCACCATGCCTCTCAGCAAATAGCTTGGGGTGTCTACTTTCCAAAATGGGGTCATTTTAGGGGGTTTTGTGCTATCTTGGCATTTTATGGCCTTCGAAACTGTGATAGGTAGTGAGGAGTGAAATCAAAAATTTACGCCCTTAGAAATCCTGAAGGCGGTGATTGGATTTCGGGGCCCCGTATGAAGCTAGGCTCCCAAAAAGTCCCACACATGTGGTATCCCCGTACTCAGGAGAAGCAGCAGAATATATTTTGGGGTGTAATTCCACATATGCCCATGGCATGTTTGAGCAATATATCATTTAGTGACAACTTTGTGCAAAAAAAAAAAAAATTGTCACTTTCCCGCAACTTTTGTCAAAATATAAAATATTCCATGGACTCAACATGCCTCTCAACAAATAGATTGGGGTGTCTACTTTCCAAAATGGGGTCATTTGGGGGGGGGTTGTGCCATCTGGGCATTTTATGGCCTTCAAAACTGTGATAGGTAGTGAGGAGTGAAATCACAACTTTACGCCCTTAGAAATCCTGAAGGCGGTGCTTGATTTTCGAGCCCCGTATGCGGCTAGGCTCCCCAAAAGTCCCACACATGTGGTATCCCCATACTCAGGAGAAGCATCTAAATGTATTTTGGGGTACAATTCCACATATGCCCATGGCCTGTGTGAGAAATATATCATTTAGTGACAACTTTGTGCAAAAAAAAAAAAATTGTCACTTTCCCGCAACTTGTGTCAAAAAATAAAATATTCCATGGACTCAACATGCCTCTCAGCAAATAGCTTGGGGTGTCTACTTTCCAAAATGGGGTCATTTGGGGGGGGGGGGTTGTGCCATCTGGGCATTTTATGGCCTTCAAAACTGTGATAGGTAGTGAGGAGTGAAATCAATAATTTATGCCCTTAGAAATCCTGAAGGTGGTGCTTGGTTTTCGGGGCCCTGTACGGGGCTAGGCTCCCAAAAAGTCCTAAACATGTGGTATCCCCGTACTCAGGAGAAGCAGCTGAATGTATTTTGGGGTGCAATTCCACATATGCCCATGGCATGTTTGAGCAATATATCATTTAGTGACAACTTTGTGCAAAAAAAAAAAAAATTATCACTTTCCCACAACTTGTGTCAAAAAATAAAATATTCCATGGACTCAACATGCCTCTCAGCAAATAGCTTGGGGAGTCTACTTTCCAAAATGGGGTAATTTGGGGGGGTTTGTGCCATCTAGGCATTTTATGGCCTTCAAAACTGTGATAGGTAGTGAGGAGTGAAATCAAAAATCTATGCCCTTAGAAATCCTGAAGGCAGTGATTGGTTTTCGGGGCCCCGTACGCGGCTAGGCTCCCAAAAAGTCCCACACATGTAGTATCCCCGTACTCAGGAGAAGCAGCTGAATGTATTTTGGGGTGCAATTCCACATAGGCCCATGGCTTGTGTGAGCAATATATCATTTAGTGACAACTTTTTGTAAATATTTTTTTTTTTTTGTCATTATTCAATCACTTGGGACAAAAAAAATAAATATTCAATGGGTTCAACATGCCTCTCAGCAATTTCCTTGGGGTGTCTACTTTCCAAAATGGGGTCATTTGGGGGGGGTTGTACTGCTCTGCCATTTTAGCACCTCAAGAAATGACATAGGCAGTCATAAACTAAAAGCTGTGTAAATTCCAGAAAATGTACCCTAGTTTGTAGACGCTATAACTTTTGCGCAAACCAAAAAATATACGCTTATTGACATTTTTTTTTACCAAAGACATGTGGCCGAATACATTTTGGCCTAAATGTATGACTAAAATTGAGTTTATTGTTTTTTTTATAACAAACAGTAGAAAATATCTGTTTTTTTCAAAATTTTCGGTCTTTTTCTGTTTATAGCGCAAAAAATAAAAACGGCAGAGGTGATCAAATACAATCAAAAGAAAGCTCTATTTGTGGGAAGAAAAGGACGCAAATTTCGTTTGGGTACAGCATTGCATGACCACGCAATTAGCAGTTAAAGCGACGCAGTGCCAAATTGGAAAAAGTCCTCTGGTCCTTAGGCAGCATAATGGTCCGGGCTGAAGTGGTTAACTGAAAGAGGAAAACAAATTATTTTTTAAGCGAGAGTTAAACACCTGGAGCAGGATGAAAAATGTTCTAGATTTTTTTTCAAGAGGGTTTGTAAGGAAAAAGGAGTGTTTGAGGGTGTGTATGATGAAGAAGGTAGGGAATGTAAGGGAGAGAATGTGCTGGAATGCGTGACTAAATTTTATGAACGATTGTATGAGGGAGTGTGTGTTGATGAGTCAGATACTAGAATGTTTGATATGGTAGAGGATAATTTAGATGAGGATGATAAGGTTTTTTTGCAGAAAGCAGTGAATGAGGAGGATGTGTGGGAAGCTGTGGCAAGCGTGGGAGCGAATAAAACCCTGGGAGGGGATGGCTTACCAAGTGAGTTTTTTAAATTGTTTTGTGATATTATTAAGCGGGATGTGGTTGAGGTATTTAATTACATGATGAGGGAAGGCATTATATCCGAATCTATGAGAGAGGGGGTAGTGGTATTAATTTATAAGAAGGGGGATAAGATGGATATTCGAAATTGGAGGCCTATCTCCTTACTAAATTCAGACTACAAGGTCTTTGCAAAGATGGTGGCGAGGAGATTATCTAAGGTCATTAGTAGGATGGTTAGCGAGATGCAGGCCTGTGCAGTGCCGGGTTGAATGATCTCGGAGAATTTAATTTTAGTTAGGGATATAATTATTTTTTGTAAAGACAGGAAGAGTTTGATTATCCTGACATCATTTAACCTTGAGAAGGCATACGATAAATCATGGGTTTTTGTGGGAGGTTTTGAAGCGGATGGGTATACCACAGCTGCTCATTAATGTAATAAAAGGGTTGTATTGGGGGATCAGTAGTCGGGTTCTGGTTAATGGGAGTTTGGGGCGGGCTTTTTTGGTTAAATCTGGGGTGAGACAGGGGTGCCCCCTGTCCCCTATTCTATTTATTTGTTTTATTGATCCACTGTTAAGGATGATACAGAGGGATAAGATGGTGAGGGACTTTTTGGTGCCTGGGAGTGGGGGGAAAATTGTGAAATGTTTAGGTTATATGGATGACGTGGTGGCAGTGTGTCAGTCGGTGGTGGGCATAAGAAGGGTGAAGTTACTTTTGTCAATTTTTTGTGTATGTGCGGGAATGAGTGTGAATTGGAATAAGTGTAGTTTGGGTGTGTATGGAAGACAAGTGGAATGTGTGGATGATCAGATTGGGAAGGTTGAGGATGGAGTGAGGATTTTGGGTATTGTGTTTGACTATGGAATGAAAGGGGAAGTGTGCTGGAATGAAGTGGGAGAAAAGATAGCCAAGAAGTTGAGGTTTTGGTGTCTAAGAAAATTGTCGATTTATGGGAAGGTTTTAGTAGTCAGGGCAGTAATCTTACCTTTAATTTTGTATGCAAGTAATATCTTCCCTCCTGGGGAGATAAGATTGAGGAAAATGAATAAGTTATTGTTTACCTTTTTATGGGGGTCGAAAATGGAAAGAGTTAAGAGAGAATATGTGTGTAGACGTGAATGTAATGGTGGGTTGAGTTTTCCGAATGTGAGTGTTTTTGTTAATGCATTATTGGTTCTGTGTGGTGAAAGTTTTGCGGAATGGTGGAGTGTGTGCTAGGATGATAGCTTTTTCAGGTGGGTGGTTGTTTAGGAGAGGGGGGTGGTTGGGAAGGGATTCAAGGATACCAGTGGCTTACGTGGTGGCACGTGACCACTGGGTATTGGAAAAGTTTAGGGTAGAGTTTAAGTTGGCAGATTTAGGAGAAGGGGAGAGGGATAAAGTGAAGGTGAGAAAGTGGTTGATAGAGAAGGAGTATGTGTGTAACCTTAGGGGAGTTAATGGGTCAGTGGCTGGGGAAGTATGGAAGAAAATGAGTATATATGGGGTGACAAATGTGCAGAGACAGATAGTATGGATGAGTTTGCATAACTGTCTAGCTACGAGGCTATTTATGAAAAGGAGGGATTCGCGTGTGTCTGATATTTGTCCGAGAATTAATTGTGGGAGTGTAGAAGACAGTGAGCATGTGTTCTGGGGGTGTGGTGTAGCGAAAGATGTGATCAATAAGAGTCCAGATCTGGTGAAAGAAATAACAGGAGTGAAGGTGAGTGAGTGGAAAATGATGATGTATGGCTTGGGGAAAATGGAAAAAGAGTATTGTGGTTAGTGCTATGTGCATTAAAGGAAGTGTTGAGGGATGCACGCAACTTGTATGTATATAAAAATGTTTCGTTAGACAGTAAGCAATGTATAGGATTATGGCTAAGCAAGCTATACTTTTTTTGCGTGTTGGATAAAAAGAAGGGTGTGGATGCCTAAGGCATCTGGAAATTTAAAAAATGGAGAATGTTGATTAAAATTAAGTCTTTTCCATGATGATGCAAGACCTTGTTGGAGACAGTGAATGAGCATCAAGCTGCATAGTCTCTCGAGAGTTTCCTGTAGTGGAAAAAAGAAAAAAAAAAGAGTACATTTGTGTGTCCTTGTTGAGTTTCTAACACATGTATTTTCTATTTGTATTTTGTGCGTTATGTTGTTGCGAAACAGATGTGTTTTTATGCAATTTATTTGTTACTTTGGTTTGCTGTTTTTTGTTTTGGGTGGTGATTATTTTACCATGAAATCTTTTTTATGTTGGCAATTTTTGTTGTTTTTACATTCACTTTGATTTAACTGTCTGTGCTGTCTTATTTTTCCTTGTCAAAAGAAGTTTATTGAGTATACAATGTTATAAAGATACATAAAGTAAGTTTACAAGGATCTATAAAGTAAGCTCATTGTTTTACAGTAGGGTTTATATAGGTAAATATCATGAAATTTCAAATATTAAACATTGGGTTCACGTAAACCTAAATTAAAGATATATATCATTTCAGTTACTTTTGTAGGTATTTAAATGATTTATACCTACTATACATATTGTTTACAAGTAGAGTGTATATAGGTCAAATAAATTCTGATAATGAGCTTTAATCGTAAGGTGGAGAAAAGGAAAGAGAAAGAAGAAAAAGGGTTGAAAGGTAGAGGTATGGTCCACAAGGTTGTCCCGCTCGTCAGTTTATTATTCTTTTTAGTTCTCTTTGAAGCCTTAGAATGGGTGTCTCTGTAAGTCATTTAATCTGTTACCATGGCAACAGGACAGAGTCATTGAAGTTTGACAGAACCTGTGGTTTTATCCAAGGATGCCAAAGTTTTTCAAATTTTGGAATTTGATTTTGATCGATGGCTACCATCTTAGCATGGGACATTGTATTATTCATTCTGTGAATTGTTTCTGCTAGTACCAATGTAGGAGATTTCCATGCCTTGGCCACTGTTTGTTTTGCAGCCGTTATTAGTTGGATCATAAGTTTGAATTGAGAGAGTGTTAACCATTCCGGTTTTAGATTAAGTAAAGTTAAATATGGATCTGGTTGTATTATTTTTTTAAATATTTTAGATGCAATCACGAAGACTTCCTTCCAGAAGGTTTGGATTACTGGGCACGTCCACTATATGTGTAAATATGTGCCTATTTCTGGGCATCCTCGAAAACAAAGAGCTGAGGTATTAGGTGAATATTTTGCCACTCTAGCGGGTACAAGGTACCAGCGAGTTAGGACTTTATAATTTGTCTCCAGTGCTAAGATGTTGGGTGAAGATGACTTAGATGTGAGCCATATGTTAGACCAGTCCGTGTCTTCTAAAGTTCGTCCCAGGTCCTCCTCCCACCTCTGAACGTAAGAGGGTCTATTAAGATTTGCTACTCCATATAATTGATTATAAAGTGATGAAATTGTACCTTTAGCAAATGGATCTTTTGTACAGATTGATTCAAAAATGGATAATTGGGATAATGGTGTATCCCCCTTTAGGAATGGTGTATAGAAATTTTTGATTTGGAGATATCTAAATATCTCAGAGTTTGGTAGATCATATTTTTCTCGATGGGAATGAAAGGAATGATTTAGATGCTATGAAGTCATTTAGTGTCTGAATGCCTGATGTTGTCCAAGCTTTAAAAGCATTTGGGTAGATCCATGCCGGATAAAAGGCCGGATTTCTGATAAAAGAAAGGAGAGGATTGTGTGGAGATTGTAACTGATATTTGGTTTTTAGTTTATCCCAGAGAGATAAGAAGTGTTTAGTTATGGGATTATGAATTTTAAAGCGGTCTTTAGGATCAAGCCATAATAAATTTGATATTAATAGAGGGTCATTTTCTGAAGCCTCTATAAATACCCATAATGGGATTTCCTGTTTTGCATGGTATTTGGACAGACTGGCCAAATGTGCTGCTCTGTAGTAGTTAGTAAAATTAGGGTATCCCAGGCCTCCTTTATTTTTGGGAAGATGTAGTGTGTGTATAGGTATACGTGGTTTAGAAGAGCCCCATATAAACGAAGTTGCTCTTTTTTGTACTATTCTCAAAAAATAGGAAGGAATTGGAATAGGGAGGACTCTGAATAGATAAAGCAATTTGGGTAGAATAGTCATTTTGATTGCATTAATCTTCCCTATCCAGGATAAAGGAAGTTGCGACCATTGTTTTATTAGATTTGTGATCTGTCTTAATACAGGAGGATAATTGGTTGAGAATAAGTCAGAATGAGATGCTGTTAAATGAATTCCAAGATATGGGATTGATTTTTCTGCCCATGTGAACGGGAGTGCAGCCCTAGCCGGGATCAATTCCATGTTTGTGAGTGAAATATTAAGCACTAGGCATTTCTTAGGATTAATCATAAGGCCGGATAGGGCTGCAAATCCATCAAGAGCTGGTATTAAGTTAGGACCAGAGACCTGTGGTGATGATAGAAAAAGTAATATATCGTCTGCAAATATACATAATTTGTGTGTAATACCTCCTACTTCAATGCCAGTTATAGTTTGGTTTGTTCTGATGTATTGGGCCATGGGTTCGAGTATAAGGGCAAATAATAAGGGAGATAATGGGCAACCCTGTCGGGTACCTCTTTCGATATTAAAGGCTTCAGATTTGTATCCAGCATATTTTATATAGGCTTTGGGTTTATTATATAATGCTTTGATCCATGTTAAAAAGTGGGGTCCAAAATCCCATTTTTGTAATGAATATTGCATATATTGCCAGGATACTGTGTCAAATGCCCTCTTAATATCGAGAGATAGAAAACATAAAGGGATTTTCCGTTTTTTAGCAATATGTGCCAATAACACTGCCCTGCGTATATTATCGCCTGCCTGTCTATTTGGCATGAAGCCTACTTGATCTCTATGTATTAATTTTCCTATAATGCTATTGAGGCGTTTTGCTATTATTTTTGCTAATAATTTAATATCGAGGTTTAACAGAGAGATAGGCCGATAATTCACACAGGAAGTATCATCAGAAAGGGGTTTTGGGATCGTACAAACAATTAACATTAGTGTTTCTTGACGAAAAGAATGTCCATCTAGAAGTTTGTTAAAAGTTTCAGTGAGAATGGGAGAGAGTATTTCTGAGAATGTTTTATAGTATAAAGCCGAGTAGCCATCTGGGCCTGGTCTTTTGTTAAGTTTTAGGTCTTTTATGGCTTTAGCAACTTCATCTATAGTTATAGGCTCATCCAAACTGCTTTTTTGATTCTGAGATAACTCAGGTAAGGTTATTTTTGAGAAGAAGGATTCAGCCTCTTTAGGATTAAATTCATTGTTTGTCTTGTATAAAGTTGCGAGATGTGAGTGAAATTTATAGACTATTTTAACTGGATTACAAGTGTAAACATTTTTTGATAATTTCAAACGTATTGGTTTGAAAGATTTGTTAGTTGAATTTAATGCCCGAGCCAAATATGTACCTGGTTTGTTTGTATTCATGTAGAAATTGTGTTTGGAGCGTTTGAGGGATTTATCAACTGACTCAGTGAGAAATAGATCGTATTCCAATCTAGATTTTTCCAGATGAGATTTTGTACTCTGGGATGGATTATCTTGAAATGATATGTAGGCTGCATTAAAATTGAGTTCTAGTTTTTTTGCTAGATTTTTGCGTTCCCGTTTAAATAGTGCCATTTGTCTTTGTATTGTACCACGCAAGACAGGCTTATGAGCTTCCCACAGTGTTATTGGGGAGATGTCTGTTGTATTATTAATTGATATGTATTCCTTTAAAGCTTGTTCAATGGCCTTCTGATGTAGTAGGTGTTTGAGCATTATGTCCGGTAAGTACCACGTTGGGTCATGCGCTTTTGGTATGGCTGAGGCTATAGTAGTGTATACTGCATTATGGTCAGACCACGGAATCGGAATTATATCTGATGCAATAATTTCTGGTATCATTCCTATTGTTAGAAAAATATGATCTATTCTGGTGAAGGTTTGATGAGGGTGCGAGAAATAAGTGAATTTCTTTTTCATTGGGTTACTTTCTCTCCATGAATCTACCAGATTGTATTTGGAAAGAAGTTGAGAAAAAGGTAATCTAGAGGTTATTTTGGATGGTGTAAAAGGTGATTTATCTAGAAATGGGAGGAGGACCTGGTTTGAATCCCCACACATTATCACTGTTCCTATTTTGTGTGTATTAATCACTTGTAATATATGTGAGAGGAATGGTGTAGGTAGTTTGTTAGGAGCGTAGTAGGAAATCACCGTGATTGCTGTATCCATTATATAACCCATGAATATCAGGTATCTACCTTCTGGGTCTTTAATTTCTGATGATAAGATGAATGGTGTGGATCGGTGAAATGCAATTAGAGTTCCCCTTTGCTTGGTACAGGCAGAAGCCGTGTAAATTTGTTGATAAAAAGGAGAAATATATTTTGGAGTAGAATCTTTGGTGAAGTGTGTTTCTTGGAGGCATACTATGTGAGCCTTCTTGTTATGGAAAGTACGGAAGGCTTTGGTCCTTTTTTGAGGGACATTTATTCCCTGAACATTCAGGGAAAGTATATTCAGTGGTGCCATGGCAACAGATCAAATAGTTTTGACTTACTTTTTGTTATGCAGAGCTGACTGTGCAGATCAACCTGTGTGGACTGAAGAGATGAATAGATAGAAAAGAAACCAGTGAATTCTGGAGTAAAGAGTAAACAAAAAACATATGAGATTAGATGATACATTGTATAAATTATTTTTTGCAAGTAATCACAATTTACCCGTGAAAGAGAATAAATATCTCTCTCAGGGAAATAAGTGCCTTCGTCACACTCCCACATAATATGGTTGGGAGAATGAGGAGGGCTAATGGGGGTACACGGATCTTCCGCTTACAGGAGAGAAGTGCTATGTCAAAAGACATCAAAATGATGTTTCCTTAATTGGAGTGCAGAATATAGTTTTTGTTGAAATTATTTATTCCAGGGTGGTTGTATATGGTTAGTCTTGCCCTAGGCTAAATAATTCAGTTAGAAAGGTACTGTTAATAACTTTGGTATTGATGAAGATAGTTTGAATTATTTTGGGATTTTAACCCTTTTAGAGTAAACAATTACATATTTTATTCATATGTAACTGTTTAGATATGTTAACTCATAAAATTGAGGTTGTATTGCTTCAGATTAGAATAAACAAAAACATAATTCTAGGAACTAGTTAGGTAATAATATATTTGTTTTAAGAAAAGAAAGAAAAAGCTTCCATTACTTCTGGATTATTGAACATATTTGTCCTAAAAAGTAATAAATCTATTGTTATTACCTGATAATATATAACTGAACAAGAATTTCCTTATTTCACTTATATATTCTAAGGCTATATGAATCAGAAGTAATAAGAAATATAACTGGAATGTAACATGATCCCACACAGTGTGTGACTATCAGAATGCAGTTACATTCAGTTATAAATACAGGTTTTTTATAGAGAACCATCTCTTAGTATAATAAATAAAGAGATATCAGGAATTAGGATGTCAGTCCATTGAATCTTCTTGGTCCATGGATGATGTGGCATAACGGCCTCTTTTGTGAGAATGATGATTCCCATTTTGTTCTGAAATTTTCTGGGTGCTGCCTGAAGGTGAAGATGACGCCATTCTTCTGCGTGTGGGAGTGTTGCTGCTTGTGGGTTCTGTCAGATTTAATTTTAAAAGGGTTTGTTGTAGTTCATCTGCTGATCTGCTTCTGTAAATTGTACCTTGGTAGTTAAATCTGACTGAAAAGGGGAAGCCCCATTGATACATAATGTTGTGGCGTTGCAGTTCCATTAGTTGGGGTTTCATGGATCGTCTTTTAGTAATAGTAAGTTGGGATAGGTCAGCAAAAATTTGATAATTGTGTCCTTGAAAATTAAGTTCCTTTTTTTCTCTTGCAGCAATTAGTATTTGTTCTTTCGTTCTGTAATAATGAAATTTTGTGATTAAATAACGTGGGGGTCCATCTTTCTTTTTGGCTGTGAGGGCTCTGTGTACTCTGTCCAGTTCTAAACGTTCAATAGGGATATCTGGCTTTAGTTCTTGTAATAGAGCAGTAATAGTAGATTGCAGGTCTGTCACAGTTTCAGGTATTCCCCTTATGCGCAAGTTTGAACGTCTGGCTCTATTTTCGTAATCTTCGAGCTTAGTTTGAAGTATTAAATTCTCTTTTTTTAATTGTTCCAATTCTGTTATATTTTCTTGGGTTGTAATTTCAATTTCATCCATTTTTATTTCTAAGGCTGCGGTGCGGTTTCCCAGCTCTCTTATTTCTTTGGTTAGGCTTTTTGTTATTTGGTCTGAGGTTTGTTTTAAAGCCTTATGAAGCATCTTTTCAAATTGTAATAATATTACTGGGGATACTGAGGAGGCTTGTGGAGAAGTTTGTGAGAGAATTTGTTCTGTATCTGACTCAAATGGAGAGTCTTGCTGTGACATTTTCTGTCTGTGAGAGCGCCCTGGTGCTGTATCTTGTGAGGTGACTGGAGCTGCTTCAGCTGCAGTGAGTGCCTGTGAGCTCTTTGTGAGGTGATTTTTATTTCTGCCACGGTTTCCTCCCAGTACCATATTTCCTGCCCAAACTTTCACAGTTTGTTCCCTGGGGCAAAAAGGTTCAAATGGATACCTTTTGAGCCTGCAGGCTCCGCTTTGTCCTTCTCTTCTCTCCTCAGCGGTGTGGAGCTCTAACAATGCATGTCTGCTCCACTAGGCTCCGCCTCCTGCGTGCTGTCTTATTTTTAAAATTCTTTCTCAAGATGTTGTGCCTAATGTTGTTTTAATCCTTAATAGATGTCCATTTGTGGGTGCACTCCTTTTACCTCCTGTTAATTTACACTGCAAAAGGGTCAAACCTCAAACCTATTCTGTTACTGTCTCAAATTAACATACATGTGTGTATTTTGCTTTCCTTGCTTCTTTTCCAAGTCATGTTTTTTTTTTTTTTTTTGGACCTATAAAATTGTTTCAAATTCTTTGTTTTATGTGTGTTCTTTTCATGCAATGGATTTCCCAGCTGCAGCTTAACTAGGCTGATTGGCATGTCTTGGACAAATCCCTTTTTTATTTTTTTAGTTTTAAGTTACTTTCCTGGTGCCTTCATGGTAGCACATGCATGGATTGTGCGTATGCTGCCATGGATAGTGACCAGGAAAGTAACATTTCAGAGTGGTAAGTATTCAATTTTCTCTTTGAGCAGTGGTTTTCAGCCTCAGTCCTCAAGTACCCCCCTGACAGGACATGTTTAGGAAATGTTATCTTATCTGAAATAGCTGTCCAAAATACAAAGCCATTGATTTTTCCTTGGGTTCACACAGGTCAATCTAATTAGTGCCCCCATTATGCAAATTTCACTCTAGCACTTTGTTATGTACACCCAAATTATTAGGTATTTTGGGGTTTATTAAAGGCAAATCCTTTCTGCAATACAAGTGTAGTTGATGAAAATTAGAGGGGTAGCATTGGTGATTTTATCATCCAATCATGTAGAGGCAAGGATGCTGTTTTTTTCTTTTCCTTGCATGTCCCCCTCGGATCTCCAGCAACTGCACTTCTAAGTGCACTTGTAGTGCAAAGTGGATTTACCTTTTAGTAAATAAACCCCAAGATACATAATAATTTGGGATGTACATGGCAAAATGCTAGAGTGCAATTTCCCGAATGGGGAAACTATTTCGATTGACCTGTGTGTCCCCAAGGACATACATTGGTAGGGTTTTACCCTCACTTCCTGTTTGGCTATGTGACAGGAAGTGAATCATTTTGAATGTGAAATTGGCAAAATTTGGGAGGTGTCTTCACCCTATTAGGGGTGTAGACATCCCCCAAAACTTATAATCCCTCTGCAGTCTATCCCCAAGCAAAAATAAGAAAGGATTTTAATGAGTTTAACTTTGCAAAGACACATTCCTAAGTTCAATAGTGAAGCATGTTAATTGTCCATTTAGACCTTTAATAGAAAGTCATCAGTTGCCTTTAACTCTAAACATTATTTTTGGCCAGTCCTAGAAATCTGCATCTGTTTTTCTATTAACCACTTGGTGTCTGTGCTATAGCCAAACGACGGCCACAGCATGGACCTAAATTTCTGGGAGGCTGTCATTGGACGGGCTCCCTGTATGCTCCCTGCTGCGCACACACTGAGACTCGGGTGATCACAGATCGAAGTAAGGGCCGATCTGTTTATTTTTTCTACTCAGGCTGACAGCATGAGGATAAAAATAAAAGCTGATCACCGGCTTAGGTGCAAGGGACATTGGTCCCGAAGAGGCAATTGTGCCTCATCTGTGCCCACCAGTACCACCTTCCGGTGCCACCTATCAATGCCCACCAGTGATCCCAAGCAGTGCTGCCTATCAGTGTAACCAATCAGTGCCGCCTCATCAGCGTACATCAATGAAGGAGAAAAACTACCTGTTTGCAAAATTTAATATAAAAATATCCAAAAATATACAAAATTATTTTTAAAAATCTGTCTTTTCTTTTGTTTGAACAAAAGAAAAAAAACACACAGGTGATCAAATACCACCAAAAGAATGCTCTATTTGTGGGAACTTAAAAAAAAACAAAAAAAAACATTTGGCTAAGTATGACCGAGCAATTGTCATTCAAAATGGATCAGCGCTGAAAATTGGTCAGGACAGCAGGGGGGTTTAGGTGCCCAGTAAGCAAGTGGTCAATTTCAATGCCAAATATGGATTTCTGTAATAAAGATGTGTGCCCGCTGTGTGCCTAACCAAGTCGCACACATATGAACGGTACTCATTGTAAATCATGGGGTACAACTTGTGATGCAACTTTTCAGTCCCAAGTGGCCTTAGGCTCTCTTTCCACTACTGCGAGTTGTTGTGCGACTTGACACATGTGTCAAGTCGCAGGACAAGTCAAAACACATGTTTTTCAATGTCCCCCATTCTAATTGGTGCAACTCCAAAAAAAGTTCTTGCACAACTTTGTTTCAACTTCAGTGTGACTTTTTCTCAGATGTTTTTAATTAGTCGTATAACACGGCATTAAGGCTCGGTTTCCACTATTGCAAGCCCAAAGTTGCGTGTTTTTTGCCACGAGTTTCCCACAACTTTTTGCCAAAACTTGAAGTAATGCCTGTGTATTTTTGAGGTCTATGGACCTCAAGTCGCATCAAAGTGGGACCAAAGTAGTGCAGACTACTTTGAAGTTGCTGCGACTTGAAGTCGCACACATATGAACGGTACTCCATGTAAATCATGGGATAGAACTTGTGATGCAACTTTTTAGTCCCTAGTGACATGACAAGTTGCAATAGTGGAAAACAAGCCGAAAAAGCACATTGTAAATCACGCAACTTTGGGGTTGAAATAGTGGAAAGAGAGCATTAGGCTAAAGCAGTACTAGGAAGATGCACTGTAAGAATTACTTCTAATTGTAGAAAATCAAACAGGCTCTTGCACTGAATCTAATTTATGGAAGATCTAACTGATTGGCCAGTGTATGGTGACCTTTAAAGATATGAAAACTTGAATTTCTGGTGTTTAAGCCTCATACACACGATGGGACTTTGTACCCCGTGTACAGAGCACGCTCTGCTCAGCGGGGGATCGCTCCGTCGATCCTCACTGGGCAGGCAGATGACAGGTCTGTCAGAGTGCCGCTCTCCTCTATGGGGGATCGGATGATGACGGACCGTATAGTCCGTCGTCAACCCGATCCGATGATCAATGGAAAAATAGGTTTTTCCCTTGTTACACTTTTTAGGATTGGAGTGGGTTGGATGTCAGCGGACATGTCACCACTGACATCCGACCCTCCATAGAGGTCTATGGAGTGTCCGTTCAGGTCCGAGGTGGACCTGAATGGTCCGTCAGTGTGAGGGCAGCCTTAGGCCCCTTTCACACGGGGGCGGTGCGGGCGGCAGCGTTAAAACTGCGCTATTTTTTGTGCTGTTTTACCAGCGGTATTGGGCCTGGAATTGAAGGTCTCAGAGAGGAGTTTCCACTATCCCTTAGTTGAGATGGGGGGGGCAGTTGAGGCGGGGAATACCAAGGTAGCGGCACTGGAATGATAAAATGTTCTTCATGATTAGGTGCCCCTGGATGAGTGAATCCCTGGTGGTTAGCCATGGATTTAAGATCTGGCCCATGTCATGCCCGGGACAGAATCACCAAACCACTCTCAACTTACCCCAATTCACTGGGAGATGTACTCATCAGGGGCACGGGGGTCCCCCCACGGGGCGGGGGCATTTCATGTACACAAAGATGGGGAGGACAGGGGGAGCCCGGGGGGGCCTGCTCCCCTCCTCCGGTCGGACAGGCCCTCCCCTTACCTTTGGGGGGTGTCGGGCCAGGGGAGGGCTGCGGACGCCTCCGGTTAATATTAATTTGAGATTATTACTATTAAATATCATTGTCTGAACTGGTGGTGGTAAATAATGATGTCCTTGGCTTAAGCTTAGCATACGGTTTGAATATATATTCTTATGAGGATAGGAGTGGGGTGGGAAGGATAGGGGTGGGGGGGATATGGGACGCTCTTATGGAGTTTGTTCTACCCACTTCCCCACATAGGCCGTCACACAAACCCCCCAATCTATTTTGGGGAGTAGATGTGACATATTATTTGGTGTTTACCAATTTAGTTGTTTAAAGTTAAGTGGTGTGTGAAACGGATTGTTTCCGTCCCCCGCTCCATTTTTCTTTGACTTTTGTTTTTTTTTTTTTTTTCTTTTGGGATGGATAGCCTTAAGGTGTTCTCACTCAACGCCAAGGGACTAAATACCCCTGAGAAACGGAAAATGTTGCTACATGACTTGAAGGCCTCTAAAACTGATATAGCATTCATACAAGAGACCCATTTTAGAGAGAATAAGGTGCCTGTACTAAAGAACAGATTTTTTCCCGATATATATCATGCCACTAATAAATTTACTAAATCTAGAGGTGTATCTATCCTCCTATCTAGTAAATTTTCATGGGTTTGCAGTGAGTCTCTGTTAGATGAAGGGGGACGCTTTGTGTTTATAAAAGGGCTTCTCGGTGGAGTACGTGTGACTCTAGCAACGATCTATGCGCCTAATGATCACCAGGACATCTTTATCCATCAAATTTTGGCCAAACTGATGGACTTCACGGAAGGCCCACTGATCCTGGGAGGGGATTTCAATGTCCCCCTGACCCCCCAAGTAGACACATCATCAGGGAAATCATCAGTTTCTATAGCCTCCCACAAACGGATTAATCAAGCAATACACAATGCCCAACTTATCGACGTGTGGCGCCTTCAGCATTCGGGTGAAAGGGACTACTCATTCTATTCTTCACCTCACAAGGTATGCTCGAGAATTGATTTTTTTTTAATCCCCCATGCCCAGCTGCATGCTGTTCGTGAAACCTCCATTGGTTTGATCACGTGGTCCGACCATGCCCCTATATCAATGACATATGCCCTATCACAGGTTGCTTCACATGCGACACGCATGTGGAAATTGAATGAAAGCCTCTTACAGATCCCAGAAGTAGTATCAGAAATTATTAAAGAACTGCCCCTATACTTCCAGACAAATCGAACTCCTGAGAGTAACCCAGGCATAGTATGGGAGGCTCACAAGACAGTCATACGAGGCATTTTTATTAAACATGGCTCCAGAATTAAAAGAGACAAGGAACGACAATTAAATCTGCTTCTGACCAAACTTCAAGCCACAGAGTCTAAACACAAAGACGCACCCTCTCAGGTAATAGAACGAGAATTAGCTGAAATTCGGGCACAAATCAACGACCTTCTACAATACAGAGCTAAGGCAGCACTGCAGAAATGCAGGAAAACCAGTTACGCATATGGGGATAAGTGTGGGAAAACATTAGCCAGGTCAATTAAGGAACAAAAACTCCAATCATACATACCACATATTATGTCTTCAAAAGCCCAGAAAATAGCTTTGCCATTGGAGATTTTGGAGGCTTTTCGAGATTTTTACGCAACCCTTTATAATATACCATCTGCTACAAACTCCCAATCACTGATGGATGAATATGTGCAAGCAGCTCAGATACCCACTATTACACCTGAAATCAAAGCGGAACTAGATAAACCAATACGTTTAGAGGAATTGACAATAGCAGTAAACTCTACAAAACCAGGAAAGGCCCCCGGCCCGGGCGGCCTTACCCTGCAATACTATAGAACCCTGCTTCCTACACTAGGACCCTTTATGGTAGATCTGTTTAATGGCTTGGGCAATGACGAGGCCCTTCCTAAAGATACATTAAAAGCATGTATATCCGTTATCCCTAAGGAAGGCAAGGATCCGACCCTATGTGGCAGTTATAGGCCAATCTCTCTTCTAAACGCTGATCTTAAACTGTTCACTAAAATTATGGCGACTCGTTTAGCAATTCACCTACCAGATTTGGTGCATCTAGATCAAGTAGGCTTTGTCCCTACTAGGGAAGCAAGGGACAATACGACCAAAGTCCTAAATTTGCTACATGTAGGGAAGTTTTACCCTTACACCATGCGTATTTCTCAGTACGGACGTGGAAAAAGCGTTTGATCGGGTGAACTGGCAATATATGTTCACGGTTCTTGGACATCTGGGACTAGGAGATACCATTATTCAATGGATTACTACAATTTACTCACAACCTATGGCTCAGGTTAAAGTAAATGGGGTCCTTTCGGGTTCCCTTTCCTATATTAAATGGCACCAGACAGGGATGTCCGCTTTCCCCCTTGCTATTTGTTCTGTCCTTAGAACCACTTCTAAATAGAATTCGTCGGAACCCGGACATTCAGGGCATAAGTGTCGGAGGTGATCAGTACAAAATTTCGGCCTATGCGGATGATATGCTCTTCTCATTAACAAATCCCGCTATTTCACTCCCTAATCTGCTATGTGAGTTTGAGATTTATGGATGTCTTTCCAACCTGGAAATTAATTTCCATAAATCAGAAGCTATGGGGATAGGGATACCTCTTCCTATGCTGTCTACATTTAAGTCCAGTTTTAAATTTAAATGGACAGCGACAGCTTTGCAATATCTAGGCACTTATATCCCGATGGAGATGTCACGCATATTTGAACTTAATTTTCCATCACTGTTGTCAAAAACCCGCACGCTTTTAGAGACTTGGAATAGGGGCCTGCACTCGTTGTTTGGCAGAATTAGCTTACTAAAAATGAGTATTCTACCTAAATTTTTGTACTTACTCCAAGCCTTACCAATTAGGATCCCCATATCCTACTTTAAACAAGTCAATGCACTTTTTATCAAGTTTGTGTGGGCGTATAAGAAGCCACGACTTTCTTTTCATTTAATGACTCTACCTAAGCAACATGGTGGGCTAGCTTTCCCGGATATCCGAGCATATTATCAGGCAATCCACATAGGTAGAATTGTAGATTGGTGCCGTCATGGCCGATCTAAACTATGGAGTTTGATAGAACAGGCCCAAACATGTATTCCACTCTCAAGGGCCCTGTGGTGCTATGACCATCTCCAACCACCATTGAAAAGCCACCCCCTAATGGGGACGCTTCGTATAGGATCGGTAGCTATTAAACAACATTCTCTTTCATCTTCGGACTCTCCGCTATTTCCCATTTTAGGGAACCCACAATTCTCTCCTGGCCTCTGCCCCCATACATTCGGCAAATTACGCCGGACCGGCATAACTCAAGCATCCCACTTTTTATTGAATGGCAGATGGCCTTCCATCAAAGAACTAATGTCGGAGGAGGGTCCCTTTAAATTGACCCTTTGGTCAGCACTTCAGCTACGACATTTTCTGGATACTATACCTAATCCCCGTAATTTCGCCTGTTCTTTGATGACGTTTGAAGAATATTGCTCTGATGAAGGCAATATAACACAGATACTAAAATAACAACACATAAAGTCCGGCGCTCAGGATATTTGCGTAGAAAACAAAAAGCAATATGCAACAGGCGTAAATTGTATGTTTTAATAAACCAATGAAAAACCTTTTCATAGATAATATTCTGAGGTAACAGTAGCAACTACTGGTGAAACCAAGTAAAGAAGCACTGTAATAAAAAGCACATACTCATAGAGGAGAACATACACACAGTAACACAGTGTAAAAAGGTGATTTCTCACAATGATAGAATTGAATCAATAAATATCAGCATATACTTGAATGGGAAGACAGTCAGCCTTAGACAACGGGAGACTAGCACTGGAGATCTATCCAATATGATTATGTCCCACGAGAAACACTGGGTAAACTGATGGAAGCCAAGTTCAGGCTTAAACAGGTAACAGTGGACGAGATGTTGGGGTGAAACAAAAAGTACTCACAGCCGAAGAGAGGTGCACGAGACTGCCTCATACCTTGGAGAGGCTCGCGTTATGTGGGGGAGCTCGCTGGCTCAGGCAGATGATGAGGAAGCCGCGGTGTAGAGGTGCATGGCTCCGCCATGCGGAGAGCAGCCTGGCCGGAGCTTCGTGACTGTTGCGGATGACGTCAGCACGGGGAAGCCACTGTAGCGCTGAAGAGTGTAAACATACCGCTGGTCAAACGGAAGGTGTCTCCACAAGGGTGAAACCTCTGTGATGGGAAATGGTGACACTGCGCTGAGAGAGAAAACTGGATCTGGGAAACCAAGCAAGGGGGAGAAGGTGCTGGCGGCAGGCTGATGGAGCTCACATCTGACTGCCCAGCCTGGGAGATAGCCAAAACAACATGTAGGCAATGAAAAAATGAAAAATTAAAAATTAAAAATTAAAACAAAAAAGGGGAAAAAAACTGGTCTGAAGAGTACAATCCCAGATGGAATGGTGGAGGTGATGAGAAACCGCCAATGCTGGTTGAAGGGCGACTTCACAAAAAAAGTGGATGCATGGGTGAATAGATCAAAAGTCACAGTGACAGGCTCCCGCTGGGGTCTCTGCCAATAGGTTGCCTTGACGACGCGTTTCGCGCATGAGCGCTTTGTCATAGTCAAGGGTATAGGCAACACACAGGGTTTAAATAAAAAATGTAGATTAAAAGGAGGGGACATGGTGGGCGGGGGAAAAAAAAAAAGGGACAGAAATTTAACCCATTGTGGGGATGGGGGGGGGGAATTCATGATCTCCAATGTTAGCCCCCATCCTCCAAAACACCAACAATGGATAAATATACAGTATGAAACATATATATAAATAGACATACAAAAAAACATATTTAAAAAATATTTTAAAATACATAAAAACCAGGGTACATGTCTAGGGAACATATAAATTACACTTCAACATAACATTTTCAAAAAATTGTCACTTAGTACTTTTCCACAAAAAATCTTAGAAACTCTCTTAAGAACCTTTAGTGCAAGCCTCTTGGAGTCTCTCAGGAACCGTTTTCATTAGAAAATTCTATCAGTTTAGTCTCATTCTCATTTATATTATTATTATTATATTGAACATAAATCTTTATTATTATTCTGAAAAAGGTTCAACCTCTCATTAAATTTACACAAAGCTACATGTTTCTAGTTCTTCATTCAACCCCTTTGGGGCAAGCGCGTCAAACATGTAGATCCAAAAAACCTCACGCTTGCACAACAATGAGAATCTTTCATTATTGGTTAGCGTACCCTTGGGGATCGTTTCAATAACAAAGACCTCCAGAAGTCTAATGTCCTTGTCATGGAAACGTGAAAAATGCCGGGGTACACTGTGTTCAACACACCCCTTGGAGATGAGTCTACGGTGATCACCCACTCTGGCCCGTAGGGCCCGAATGGTCCGGCCAGAGTAAACCAACCCACATGGGCAACGCAGAACATATATGACAAAATCAGTAGAACAGGTGATAAATTGCCTGATCTCGTATTTTTTGCCTGTGTTGGTTGTGATAGTCTTAGTGCCATGAGCAATACATTGGCACGTAAGACACCCCCTCTTTTTGCACTGAAATATTCCCTTTCTGTCGTGAAAATACAATCTAATATCAAGAGGAGATTTGGAAGATTTATCTATTATTTTGCTGGGTGCTAGCAAGTTTTTTATAGTACGTGCTTTTCGGAACGTCACCTGTGGAACCTCAGGTAATACCGAAGCAAGACGTTGGTCAAGATGAAGAATGCCAAAATGTTTTCTAACTATTTTAGAGATGGATTTATAATTATCATTAAAAGTCGAGATGAATCTGACTGTCTGGTTCATTCTCAAATCGTTTTCCGGATACTTGGCTCTAAGGGGGGGGTTTAAATGGGACAGAAAGGCGTCGTTAACAAGATCGGATGGATAACCCTTCTCCTGGAATTTCTTTTTCATCACTGTTCCCTGTTCAACATAATCCTCCAATCGTGAGCAGTTGCGTCTAAGTCTGTTAAATTGACCACCAGGAATATTGCGTTTCCATAGTGGGTGATGGCAGCTTCCAAAATGGAGGTAGGAATTGCCACTAGTTGGCTTGACATGGTTTTTGGTGAGAATCCTATGTTGATCGTGGAACAGCACCAAATCCAGGAATACAAGTTCGTGAGGGTCTAAAACATGAGTAAATGCCAGACCTAGAGTATTAGAATTGCAATGGGCTACAAAAGAGGAAAACAAATCTGGGCCACCGCTCCATATGATCACAATGTCGTCGATGTATCGCCCAAAAAAGACAATGTGTTCAGCGAACGGATTGTTGGCCCAGATACTAAAATAATAAGGGCAAATACCCCTCCCCCGGCAAAATTTGCCCTTCCAGCAATATAACACAGGTTCTATCCAAAATATACACTATGCTGAACTATCCGGCAACTCCATCATATCCGCCGTTCTTGGATAAATGGAAACAGGACCTACAACGGAAATTCACACCGGCACAAATTCAGAATATATTTAGATTGGCTTTGAAGACATCAATTTGTACAAAAACACAAGAATCTAACTATAAACTATTGACGAGATGGTATTTCACCCCCCACCTTTTGCACCAATACTATCCTGATATTACTGACCTTTGTTGGAGATGCCTGGGAGACAGAGGTACATTACTCCACATATTCTGGTCATGCCCCAAATTGACTAACTACTGGACGACAGTCCGGGAAGTGACTCAAAAGTTCACGGAATATAAGATACCTGGTGATCCGGCATTTTTCTTACTGCATGTTTCTAATATCCCTGCCAAATGCTATCAAAAATCAATCTTGGGGCATCTTCTTAATGCTGCAAAGTCCTGCATTCCACTTCACTGGAAAAAACAATCACCACCAACGGCGGCCGATTGGCTGCGTAAGGTGATAGACATCAGTAGAATGGAGGACTTGCTGGCGGCTGAGCAAAACCAACAGGACAAGTACTCCATGACTTGGAGTGTCTGGAAACAATTCATCCATTCTACGGAGGGAGTAACCCTCCTTAGACAGGAGAGTCATGTATGAATATTATTCTTTATACGCCTTGGCTGTCCTTCTTGGCTGTATTTTTTTTTTTTTTTGTTTTGTGGTTTGTTTGTTTGTTTATTTGGTTTTGTTTTTGTTAATCGATTAGAAATAGGAAAAAAGAAACGAGTGCAGTCAGGTTTGTTACCTGAATCCCTTATATATACTTTCCCTAGTAGATAACAAGGGGCGGTGCCGGTCGGGGACTGACCCTAAAAATAACCATACTGATCTGCACCGCCAGATATAGATGAATAGGGTTATATTGCAGATGTAATTCGTATGTTGTATTGTTTTCTTTTTCTGTTGTATTGACCTGACTATGCCCGTTGTGGGTGTTAATAAAAGTTATATTTGAAAAAAAAAAGAAATAGTAACGAATTTAGTTAAATTTTCAGAACTATTTAAATTCGGATCAGTGGAAAAATGATCTACCAATTCGAATTCTGTGTGAAGAATAGCTGGTTGTTAAGGAGCCCGGGAAGCCAGCCACCGTGTCCTTAAGAACCGATGACTCATCAGCTGTCAGTGGGCTTCCCCGCTGACAGCTGAAATGTAAACAATTGAAAATTCAGAAAAAAAACAGCGTGGGGTCCCCCCAGTCCATACCAAACCCTTTGGGTCTGATGTGGATCTTAAGGGTACCGCAGACCGAAATGTAAAAAAAAAAATTCCGCCCCCCCCCAAGATCCATACCAGTCCCTCATGCATGCATGCAAGCAGCCTAGCAGGCCAGGAAAGGGGAGGGGGTGAGTGAATTATGAATTTTCGATTGCCAGCATTCTTTTATTTACATTTCAGCTCTCAGCGGGGAAGCCCGCTGACAACTGATGAGTCATCGGTTGTTAAGGACGTGGCGGTCGGCTTCCTGGCCCACTCCTTTAACAACCAGCTATTCTTCACACAGGATTCAAATCAGTTGACCGTTTTTTGACCAATGCAAATTTGAATCGTTACAAAAATTTGGAATTCGTTAGAAAATGAATAAGCAAAACAAAGTTTAACGAAACAAAATGAAACTAGTTCTGAAAAAGGTCAACTAACAAAATTAGTAACATAATGAATCTATCTAAAACAAAATAAATGTTTCCATTATGCACATGTCTAGAAATATCACTTTGCAAAAAATACCCAATTATGTGCAAGGAAAAAAAAAACCTCACATATGTTTGGATGATGGAAGTCAGCAGAGCCTCACGTAATTCAATACTGTAAGGTAAGGGAAAAAATGATCTTCCAAAGTGAACAGTCTATTTGCTTTTGGTAAATCAACCTCATTGACTTGGAAAAAGCAGGGAGGTTAAGAGTTCAGATATTTCCAACCTCATTGGTCACATACTTGATGTGGGTAAGTAAAGATAGCTATACATGGAATGAAATGTGTCCAGTTCAGCGGGTTCATGTATGAGCAGGCTGGTTGTATAGAAGTTGATCTACCGATCGATGTCTGTAAAACCAACAATCGACATCTGTACAACCAGCCTTTCAGATTTTCCCCACTCGACCAGCTCAACCTCAACTAGAGTATATTCTGTGATCAGTGTATACAGATGATGGGGAAGTCTCCCCATTGTCAGAATGCAATAGCTCAGTGGAGAGGATTCCACATTGAGTATGTGAATGAGGAAATCAAGTTTTTTTTTTTTTTTGTTCAACTCGCTGTTTGAATGAAAAAAAAATGGCTCATCTATGGGCTGCTTAACTCACAACATATTAAAGAAAGAAAATAAATGACAGCCCTGGATTCTATACCTATAACAAAAAGTCAGCAATGGCAGCTCTTCTCTTTATATGTCCTCACATGTTTCCTTTAACCGCTTGTCGACCAGCCGCCGTTATTATACTGCGGCAGGTCGGCTCGATCCCATAAATTTCCGCAGCTGTACGTCAGTCCCTTTAACAGCTATAGCAGAAGCGTGTGTGCCGCCAGAGGTGCGTGCGCCCGCTGCACAGCAGGGGAGCTGATGCGCGTGGCCGTGATGTTCGCCGGCCACCCGGACCCCTCCAAAGAGAGCCAGGATGGGGATCTGTCAATGTACACAAACAGATCCCAGTTCTGTCAGGTGAGTACAGAGTGATTGTCTGTTCCTAGTGATTAGGAACAGCAATCTCTCTGTACTCCCTATCATACCACTCCCTCTACAGTTATAAACACCTCCCTGGAGAACACTTAACACGTTATTCGCACCATAGTGTTAACCCCTTCCCTGCCAGTGTAATTTATACAGTAATCAGTGCATTTTTATAGCATTGATCACTGTATAAATGTCACGGGTCCCAGAAAAGTGTCGAAAGTGTCCGATCCGACCACCCCAATGTTGCAGTCCCAGTAAAAATGTCTGACCACCGCCATTTCTATTAAAAAAAAATTATAATAAAAATGCTATAAATATATCTCCTATTTTGTAGACGCTATAACTTTTGCACAAACTAGTCAATATATGCTTATTGCAATTTTTTTACCAAAAATATGTAGAAGAATATATATTGTCCTAAACTGATGAAGAATTTATTTTAATCTTTTTGGATATTTATTATAGCAAAAAGTAAAAAATATTGTTTTTCTAAATTGTCAGTATTTGTTTATTTATAGTGCAAAAAATAAAAAAAAAGAAAGCTCTATTTGTGGGGAAAAAAGTAATTGTCAGTTAAATCGGTGCAGTGCCGTATCACAAAAAATGGCCTGGTAATGAAGGGGGTAAATCTTCCGGGGCTGAAGTGGTTAAAGGACCGAGGAATATAAAAACTGAAACAGTTGAGAGAAACACCTTATGGCAAATAGGCTTGACATGCCAAAGTTTATGAGGTCATGAAGAGTTGCACCAGAAATACGAAAACACAAAAAAATCACACAGAATCTCATGAATGTCTCATGAATATGAATGGCAAAACGAACAGGGATACAGTGATCTAGAATAACATTAGTCATCTGTTTGATGTAAATGCAAAATAAAATTTGTAACCCAAACTTCTTCAACGAACAAGACCAATGATGATCCTAATGTACCTGGGAACCCTGGGTGGGTTCACTGAACTTTGCTGAACTTTACTTTTTCCCAAAAGCTTACAAGTTAGTCTTGAAAAAGGACAGAAAATAATTACCTTTCAGTAAGGTTTACTGTTATGTTCTGAGTCTGCAAACTTTTTCATTTGGTCGATGAATGTCCAGCAGACTGAACTGTTGTTCACTTGTTTGGTCATTACTACTTTATATTTTACAGGTTCTCGGTTTCATTTTTGGGGGGTTTTATGTAATTTTCAGGACTAAGATGCATATCTTGAAAACACTGCAATGTTTCTAGACTGCTGCTCTTGAGTGAAATGTAACGCAAAATGTGGTAAAGTGAAATGAAATTACATTTATACTAATTAAAGCTTATATGAGATTTAAAGTGGTTGAAAAACCTCACATAGTCTCAGTGAAGTGACCAGCCTGAAACAAATCCTCTTACATACTGTAAGTTGTACCTGTTCAACTGCAGCAGTCTCTCCTGTAGATCATTCTAAAAACACACAGATCACAGGAATTTTTTCTTTGTTTCAGCAGCAGGGGGTGGGGATCTTAAGTTACAAGCTGTGAGGAAAGCTCTGAGAGCTGATTGGAGGAGAGGGAAGGGACCCCCACTCACACACACACACACACACACAGCACACAGGAACCATGAAGACCCAAGGGCATGAATCATTAGATACAGTATCTCACAAAAGTGAGTACACCCCTCACATTTTTGTAAATATTTTATTATATCTTTTCATGTGACAACACAGAAGAAATGACACTTTTTTACAATGTAAAGTAGTGAGTGTACAGCTTGTATAATAGTGTACATTTGCTGTCCCCTCAAAATAACTCAACACACAGCCATTAATGTCTAAACTGCTGGCACCAAAAGTAAGTACACCCCTAAGTGAAAATGTCCAAATTGGGCCCAATTACCCATTTTCCCTCCCCAGGTGTCATGTGACTCGTTATGTTACAAAGTCTCAGGTGTGAATGGGGAGCAGGTGTGTTAAATTTGGTGTTATCGCTCTCACTCTCTCTTACTGGTCACTGGAAATTCAACATGGCACCTCATGGCAAAGAACTCTCTGAGGATCTGAAAAATAGAATTGTTGCTCTACATAAAGATGGCCTAGGCTATAAGAAGATTGTTAAGACCCTAAACTGAGCTGCAGCACAGTGGCCAAGACATACAGCGGTTTAACGGGACAGGTTCCACTCAGAAAAGCCCTCGCCATGGCTGACCAAATAAGTTGAGTGCACATTCTCAGCATCATATCCAGAGGTTGTCTTTGGGAAATAGACATATGAGTGCTGCCAGCATTGCTGCAGAGTTTGAAGGGGTGGGGGGTCAGCCTATCAGTGCTCAGACCATCCACCACACACTGCATGAAATTGGTCTGCATGGCTGTTGTCCCAGAAGGAAGCCTCTTCTAAAGATGATGCACAAGAAAGCCTGCAAACAGTTTGCTGAAGACAAGCAGACTAAGGACATGAATTACTGTAAACGTCCTGTGGTCTGATGAGATAAACATATTTGGTTCAGATTAATATAAAAATATATTGATGCGCTCTAATCAATAATACCTTGTGTGAAGATAATAATAATAATAATAATAATAATAAAGATGTCACAACACACACATTATGTTATACGTGTATCAGTATCAATCAATTAACTCCTAAGTGAAACATACCAATTGGTCTTTGGTGGATAAAGATTATGTAGATAATAATTAAATTAAATTATTAATAGCTACTAAAAAACAGCTACTAAAAACCAGAAAAGGATATGGCCTCTTAACATAGCAAAAAATTCCCAGGTAAGATAGTCTCTGCAAGGAGCAATCATCATCCATCATCCATAGCAAATGATAGCAAATCTTATACTCTACAGTATGATATAAAAAAAATTATTTTTTGGGGGTTTACATCCACTTTAAAATTCCCTCCTAAACTTGGGGTGAGTGTTATACGCCAATAAATACGGTAATATTGTGGGCAGAGGGAGTTCCTCCATCCACCTTGTTTGTGTGGATGCAGCAATCTGTTCAATATTTTTTTTTCCTTCAGCCCAATTTAGTCTCTGCCCCCGAGAAGACAGATTAAACCCTTGATTAAATAATTATCCAATAAACTGTATATACTGTAATTTGTTCATTATCTGAGGACTGGTCCTAACTCAGGTATAGTACTAGTATATTTTGATACTGCCAAATTAATTTCATGACATTGTAAGTTCATTATACAGCTCTTTATAGAGTTCCTTTAATTATAAATGATATAACTTATAGCCATTCCTATACCATGTCCAGCTGATCACATTTGTATCTTGCATAGCTTCTGATTGTGTCTGTTATCAGGTGGATTTGAGTAGAAAATCCTTATCCAGGCTCATAATAGCCCTTTGCAGAAAAAAAGGGGTTTGGGGCTCTGAGACTGTAAAATGAGATAATCTGAATCAATTGTTTCTGGCAGCTGTGAAACAAAAGATACAATATAATAAACATGTTAGTTGAAAATTAGAATTCAGTGCTTCCAAGAATGGATTTATTTATAGCACAACATGTGCATACATAATTTCACATTATGTCCAGATAGACTATATTATCATTTAAGCTTTGCACAGTGGACATAACCAGCCATGCATTATTATAAGATAACAAACATTAAAAGCATTGTCTAATTTGTTAGGGTGGAAACAAGGATCTGAATAGTGTTGTTGAGCCTAACATGCTGTACAACAGTATTGATTTACAATAACCCTGTTCAGTGTACGATGCATACAGTGTACATGCTTTGCCTTTTCACCAAAGGGATGTTCACTTGTGTAATGATTAATTTTCACAATCTAACCTTGCTTGTCTCCGCTTGGTCTGCAGGATCTTTTTGGTAGGCTGCCAGGAGTGTCGAAAATAAGAAAAAAAGCAAAGATGTTAATCAAGACAAAGACAGCGACGTGACGTAATGGTTAACCCCTTCTATGAAAATCATAGGACTGACTGCCATTATGTAAACTCAAGCAGCAGATGTCCCTATATCACCCTTGCAGGAAATGCTGTAAATTCTTAATTTAAGGGCTTTTCGAAACAGCTTTACAAGAGCATTATTTTATACTTAGGTCTACACAGGTGATAATGGCTGCTTCACCAAATATAACAATTCAAGCAGAAAAGAGTTACAAGTGTTACACTGAAACCAAAAAATACAACCACATTTTAAGGTGTCTAAAGCATGCAAGATTTGTCCTCTTTCTTCCTTCATGTTTCCGAAAAATATATAGTACTGTTCAATGGTTAAACTGTCCCATATAGTGCAGCACGTGAAAACACTTACAAGATAACAATTAAAACAATGCCTGTCTCTCTAATACATCTGTTCGCTCACCACACACAGATTGCGGTGGCTGCGTTATGTCACAGGCTCGGCTCCTCCTTCATATACGCATCTCGCCCTCTCATTGGGCTTCTTCAGATGACATACTGAAGAAGACCAATGAGAGGGCGACAAGAGTATAAAAAGAGAAGAGCCGAGCCCGTGACGTCACACAGCCACCGCGATCTGTGTTAAGTGGTGATCGAGCAGACGTATTAGAGAGATAGGCGTTGTTTTAATTGTTATCTTGTAAGTGTTTTTAATAAGGGGGCATTTTAATAAATTTGTTTAAATGGAGAGCACTATGGAGTCTGTTTTTTGATTGCACGTGGTCTGTCAAATTGAGAGACGTGTACAGAGCTGATTCCCAGGAGGGGAGAAGAGAGATCGCAGTTAGGTATATCACAGGAGTGATTATACACATTGCCCATTGAACTCATCTTTGAGGTTAGCAGATTTTTCAGCCGGTGGTGGTGTGCACGATTTGGTGTCATTAACCTGATTGGGGGTTGAAGAGCACAGCGGTGGAATCTACATATCTTATGGACTTTGTATGATATTCTTTGATTAACAATTTATGCACTAATAAGGATGCATTTTTAGCACAGGATTTAAGGAATTTTGTGGCACTGCACTATATGAGACATTATATGTATTTTTTGGTGTGGTGAAATCACTAACAGTGTACAGCAGCCACTGTTAATATACACTATATATTTGCACAGTATTTTATATTTATATATTTTCTCCTTATTGATTGTTACATTTTGATGTATTATTTATTATATTAATATTTTTTATTTATTATAGGTAGCGCTGATTGTTTTATATTTACTGTTTTATGGTTAGGTAGTGAATTAATAAAACTTTATAAATGGCATACATGTTTTTCTTATATACTCATACTTTATACTATCTATTTTACCCAATGTTCAAACTTTGCTCATTTCATGCCATTCTCTCAACAGCTTTTTACAACTTCCTTCAGCTGAATGTGAAATATTCCTACAAATGTGTCTACAATAACTGCACGAAAACAGGTAAAATTGGCACACCTGGAACCTAAAGTGATGAAGGGCACTGTGATGGCATTAACAAAACTTTTGCTTTACATACTTTGATGATTATTTTCTGTTCCTGTAACATCCACCCCCAAAGGAGAGCTGCTGGACTTTAACTGGCTCTCATGTCTTTCCTAATGGTGACCCGCCATGTAGCTGCACCCAACACACCAGTGACAAACAAGCTTCAGTCACTGTAAGCTTTAACCACTTCAGCCCCGGAAGAATTTACCCCCTTAATGACCAGAGCATTTTTTGCGATACAGCACTGCGTTGCAACTGACAATAGCGTGGTCGTGCGACTTTGCACCCAAGCAAAATTGACGTCCTTTTTTTTCCCCCAAATATAGCTTTCTTTTGGTGGTATTTGATCATCACCTCTGCGGTTTTTATTTCTGTGCTATAAACAAAAAAAGACTGACAATTTTGAAAAAAAATCAATATTTTTTACTTTTTGCTATAATAAATATCCCCAAAAAAGATATAAAAAAATGAATTTCTTCCTCAGTTTAGGCCGATATGTATTCTTCTACATATTTTTTGAAAATAGAAATGCAATAAGCATATATTGGTATGCGCAAAAGTTATAGCGTCTACAAAATAGGGGATATATTTATGGTATTTTTATTATTTAATTTTTTTTATTAGTAATGGCGGCAATTAGCGATTTTCATCAGGACTGCGACATTGCGGTGGACAGATCGGACACTTTTGACACTATTTTGGGGTCATTGACATTTATACAGCGATCAGAGCTAAAAATAGCCACTGATTACTGTATAAATGTCATTGGTAGGGAAGGTGTTAAATACTAGGGGGCGATCAAGGGGTCAGGTGTATACCCTCCATGTGTTCTAATGGTAGGGGGGGTGGGCTCACTAGGACATTTCAAAGATCACTGCTCCCGATGACAGGGAGCAGAAGATCCCTGTCATGTCACTAGGTAGAACAGGGAAATTCCTTGTTTACGTAGGCATCTCCTCATTCTGCCTCTCCTCGCCATGATAGCAGGCCACCAGCGGACATCGAGTCTGCAGGACCTGCGGGCACGCTCCCGTGGCATGCAGCCTGCGCGCGCCCGCTAGCCTGCAAAGACAGAGGGACGTACGCCCATTTGTGAACCTGTGCCATTCTGCGGTCGGCAAGTGGTTAAAGGTCTATTTGGGTAGAGAATACCCCAAAAAAAAGCAAAAAAAAAAATATCCTAGGCCTTCAAGAAGCAGCGTACTTATAGTGGCCCTTTACGAGCAACCTTCTGCCAACAGCAAAGTTGATAGTGGTTCTAATATTTCAGTAGCAACCTCCCAAAATAAAATTGGCCCTTTGACTATTTATGATAGTGCAATCACTAGTAATTTGAATAGTTCGTTAACAGGATCTCCATGCAATGTCCGCCAAAAGCAGCATCTTCCAAGCTCCCTAGGACACCATGTAGAACAGCCAACTCCTCAGTTGATGCTCCGTCTGGTGTAGCCGCCTCCCTATTCTTTAGGCCTCCACCACAAATCAGCTTTTAATTATTCAGGTTCTTAAGGCCTCTGCCACATGCAAACTTTGGATTCTTTGGGACCAGGTTTAGGTCTCTCAAAAGAACAACAGTAGTCTTCCTTTCCAGGCAAAGACTTTTCTTATAATGGCATTCTCTCCAAGCAGGAGCCTGAGATGGAAGACTCCTCACAGCTACATCCTCTCCAGACAATAGCCTGGGAGGGCAGGGCCCTTCTAGAAGGTCATCCTAAATATAATTCTTTTCCTCATTGGTGTTAACCCCTTAGTGACTAGCCAAAACAAAATCAATATTCATAACTCTATACATTTTAACTTATCAGTCTAACTAGTGGAGAACACTCAAATGGCAGCTGACAGAGCAACCAATGCCCTGGACTTAGAAGAAACCCAACAAACACAGAACACAAACAATGCTCAGACTGGCTACAGCCTAGCTGCAAACACTAAATTTGTCTAGGTGTGACAAATTTAGTGTTTTCAGCTAGGCTGCAGCCAGCTTATGGCAGCATCCTTACACTATTACTTACAGAGCCTGTCTTTAGGCTGGGTTCACACATGTCTGGCTACAGTTTGCAGTTTGGAGTCCGGTTTGTTCACCGCTTCAGGTGCAAATTTATACTTCACACCTAAACTGGAAGCAAAATCACACTGGTCCCTTTTTAGAAATGGACCACGGCCCGCCCCAGACATGTGGGAACTGCTCAATTGAAAAGCAATGTTATGCGATAAAAATGCATCCGATTTTCATATATGTGAACAGAGCATTAGGCATATAGTTATGCCAAATTTATGCACAAATCCTTGTAGCTAAATAAATCTTGTATATTAATAATAATATTTCGGGATATTTGTGTACTTAATGTGGCATCATAACAGGCTATAGAGCATTATTTAGAGTCAGTATCTCCTTCTTTTCTGCACGCTGTTCTTGTACAGCTTTTTTCTAATGTTTTTCATCCAGAAAAAATCAAAACTGTAGTTTAAACTACCAATTTATCCAAAAAAATATTTCTGATCTCATCAGCGCATTGATTTCACAGAACACCGTTCTGATGAATTCTACTGATTAGAGCTGTAAATTCCATTTCTACTAAGAAACGCATCTACTGCCAATTGAAAGTCTGATAGATTATACCAATGTTGATCAGACCTAGAAGAGAAGAACCTTTTTCCAAAATAATGATGAAATATTTAAGTTGGGGCCCGTCTCAACAGAATAGTTCAGGATTCACTGACAGATGCATTTGACTTCCAGTTTACCTCTTCTGAGCTGCTTTTCATCTGCTTTAGGTGGGTTTTGCACTCTCATAGACTTGCATAGGAATGCAAAACAAGTTTGACGATAGCAAAACCCGAATGATATTGGCTCTAAATGTAACCTTGTCACTTACACACCCCTAAAATGGAGAATTGTGCATTTTTGTTTTTATATTTACCTGTAAAATAACTTTGTAATATTCTTATAAAGCTTTCCCAACCCCTTAAAGTGGTTGTAAACCCTTACAGTCCACTTTTTGCTACAGGTAAGCCTATAATAAGGCTTACCTGTAGCTACCCAGGATATCTCCTAAACCTGCACGTTTTAGGAGGTATCCCCTGTATTTGCATGTGCCGATGTCATCGGCACATGCGCACTGAAGCAAACTGAAGCAATGGCATGTGTGTGCCATTTGCTTCAGTGAGTGTGCTGTTACTGGCGGCTCCCGCGCGCGTGAGCGGAAGTGACGTCATCATGGCTCTGGCCAATCACAGCACCAGAGCCGCGATACCCGGAAGTAACCCCCGGGAGTGATGTCGCTGGCCAGTGCTGTGTACAGGCACCACAGTGAGGGCTTCGATCTCAGGTGAGTATTACATTAAGAGCTAGTATGCTATGCATACTAGCTCATTATGCCTTTGCTTGCAGGTGTTAGTTTTTTTTTTTTCCTTCAAAGTGGGTTTACAACCACTTTAACTTACTATAAGTAGTTAAAAACACATATTCCTGTCTGTTTTTTTTTTAAATGTGGTCATTGAACAGCTCATAAAACATGTAAATACTTTTCTTTGGAAAACTACAGTTTTAACTGCAATTAATCAGAATGTAAATATTGAGCAGGTTGCCTCTTGTCGCAGCTCCACTAGAGACTTGGCAGAGTAAAAGTCTGGGGGTTGAGATAAACAGTATTTATTGGCTGTTCAGTGATTTTGGACAAGAGGGAGCAGCCAGATGAAATGAAATCCCTCCCATGATGAACATTATTTCTCACACATACCTCTTTGTGTCATATATAGGAAACAAAGACATCAATCATCTGGATGTAAGTCTGTAAGCACGTCACAACTATTCATTAAGGTGGACCTCAGAGAGATTGCATGTTAGGGGAACAAGCTGGAAGAAATTAATGCAACAAGCTTGAAAATATTTTACTTTGTTTTCTGTTATATTTTTCCAGTTTTCTCTAAATATAAAGTGTCTCCATAGAATTAATATCTGCCATATTAAAGAAGAACTCAAGTCCTCTGAAAATTGAGAATGTATTGTTGTAAGAACATCCACATTACAATTGCGCACCATACTGTAATTGTACCAGAATGATATTTAATGTTCAATCACATCAAAGTCTGAAGAAAAAAATAACTTATCATCAGCTGGTTATGTGAGAAGCATCCGAGAGAGCTTGAAACAGCTTATTCTCCAAGAAAGATATGGAGGAAGCAACTTCTCTGATACATAGCCACTGTTTATTGCATTGATGTACAGGTTCTTTAAAGAAAAGCTATAATGATTTCAAGTCACATTTATTTTCCTTTTTCTTTTTTCTTTTAACATTTTAAAAACATTTTCTATATAATAATATAGAGTATATTTATGATATTTTTTTTATATAACATGATGCAATTTGACACAGAAATCCCAGAGCACCATGCATTTACTAAGGAGAGCAATAAAACAATTCCCCAACACGCGATCCAGCTAGTCAACACAGAAGGCCTATGTAAGCTGCTTCCAACAGTTAGAGCAGGTGTAGGAACCCTGGAAAGATGGAGAGCTACCTGAACAGCATGGAAGAACACCGGGGTGCAAGGCACCTTCTTTTCAGGAAAATAACCTAGCAACACTCCATTAAAAAAAGAAAGGTTTGAAGAAACATTAAAGCAAATGTCACTGTAAAAATATAAACATCCCACCTTTTTAACTTCAGTGAGAACCCTGACATTTACACCATTCAGAGTGCAGGGGTCAGGAGTAAGTAACTCAGAGTTCAGAGGTCAGTGGTATTATAGGCATGCACAGGGGGTGTGCCTGGGCACAACCTAATCACTATGTACGTTGCCGATCCCCCTCCCCTTTGTTGACCCCTCCCCCGCCTTGCAGTGCTGCTGGCTTCCCTCCTTTCCCCCCGGCTGCTTCGGGGGATGTTTCGGGATGAATAGAGGGAGAATGGGCAAATAAATAGTTCCTTTTCTAAATGAACTCAGTGAGCACACTCGCTTACTGTGTCCATTCATAACTGAAGCATAGTAAACTTATTTACTATGGTTCAGTTTGTAAATGAACAGGAAGCCACTCAGAACAGAACACTTCCCATTCATCCACTGCCCAATGCAGCTGAGGCTACAGAGAAAGGCAGGTGTGTTTGAGCTTTTGGGTGCACACATGCAATAGACTGAGCACACCTATGAGTGGTATGTAAGGCAGAGTGCAGGGGTCAGGAGTAAAATATGCACAGTATGCAGAATAAAGGTGTCAGGAGAAGGGATGAGCCGAACACCCCCCCTGTTCGGTTCGCACCAGAACATGCGAACAGGAAAAAAGTTTGTTCGAACACGCGAACACCGTTAAAGTCTATGGGACACGAACATGAATAATCAAAAGTGCTAATTTTAAAGGCGTATATGCAAGTTACTGTCATAAAAAGTGTTTGGGGACCTGGGTACTGCCCCAGGGGACATGGATCATTGCAAAAAAAAGTTTTAAAAACGGCCGTTTTTTCAGGAGCAGTGATTTTAATAATGCTTAAAGTCAAACAATAAAAGTGTAATATTCCTTTAAATTTCGTAGCTGGGGGGTGTCTATAGTATGCTTGTAAAGGGGCGCATGTTTCCCATGTTTAGAACAGTCTGACAGCAAAATTACATTTCAAAGGAAAAAAGTCATTTAAAACTACTCGCGGCTATTGCATTGCCGGTCCGACAATACACATAAAAGTTCATTGATAAAAATGGCATGGGAATTTCCCACAGGGGAACCCCGAACCAAAATTAAAAAAAAAAATGAAGTGGGGGTCCCCCTAAGTTCCATACCAGGCCCTTCAGGTCTGGTATGGATATTAAGGGGAACCCCGGCCAAAATTTAAAAAAAAATGACGTGGGGGTCCCCCTAAATTCCATACCAGACCCTTCAGGTCTGGTATGGATTTTAAGGGGAACCCCGCTCCAAAATTAAAAAAAAAAAAACGGCCTGGGGTCCCCCCAAAAATCCATACCAGACCCTTATCTGAGCACGCAACCTGGCTGGCCGCAGGAAAAGAGGGGGGATGAGAGAGCAGCCTCCCCCTCCTGAACCATACCAGGCCACATGCCCTAAACATTGGGAGGGTGCTTTGGGGTAGCCCCCCAAAACACCTTGTCCCCATGTTGATGAGGACAAGGACCGCGTGCGGAGCGGCCCGAGGAGAAGAAGATAGAAGACGCCACGGAGGAGATGCTGGACGAGAACACCAGAGGAAGAACCAAAAGAGCCAGAAGAACCAGAAGAAGAAGAAGAAGAAGATGAAGGAAGATAGAAGAAAGAAGAAAGAAGAAAGAAGAAGCATTTAAATAAAGGAATTGTCAAAAACTGTCTCTTGTCATTTTTAACATTTTTGACAGTTTTTTAGTAAAATGGTAGGGGTACTTTTGTACCCCCTTATCATTTCACACAGGGGGGGCCGGGATATGGGGGTCCCCTTGTTAAAGGGGGCTTCCAGATTCCGATAAGCCCCCCACCCGCAGACCCCCACAACCACCGGCCAGGGTTGTGGGGATGAGGCCCTTGTCCTCATCAACATGGGGACAAGGTGTTTTGGGGGCTACCCCAAAGCACCCTTAAAATGTTGAGGGCATGTGATCTGGTACGGTTCAGGGGGGGCGCTCTCTCGTCCCCCCCTCTTTTCCTGCGGCCTGCCAGGTTGCGTGCTTGGATAAGGGTCTGGTATGGATTTTTGGGGGGACCCCACGCCGTTTTTTTTTAAATTTTGCCGCAGGGTTCCCCTTAAAATCCATACCAGACCTGAAGGGTCTGGTATGGAATTTAGGGGGACCCCCACGTCATTTTTTTAAATTTTGGCCGGGGTTCCCCTTAATATCCATACCAGACCTGAAGGGCATGGTATGGAATTTAGGGGGACCCCCACGTCATTTTTTCTTTTAATTTTGGTTCGGGGTTCCCCTGTGGGGAATTCCCATGCCGTTTTTATCAATTAACTTTTATGTGTATTGTCGGACCGGCAATGCAATAGCCGTGAGTAGTTTTAAATGACTTTTTTTCCTTTGAAATGTCATTTTGCTGTCAGACTGTTCTAAACACGGGAAACATGCGCCCCTTTAAAGGCATACTATAGACACCCCCCAGGTACGAAATTTAAAGAAATATTACACTTTTATTGTTTGACTTTAAGCATTATTAAAATCACTGCTCCTGAAAAAACGGCCGTTTTTAAAACTTTTTTTTGCATTGATCCATATCCCCTGGGGCAAGCCCCAGGTCCCCGAACACATTTTATGACAATAACTTGCATATAAGCCTTTAAAATTAGCACTTTTGATTTCTCCCATAGACTTTTAAAGGGTGTTCCGCGGCATTCGAATTTGCCGCGAACACCCCAAATTGTTCGCTGTTCGGCGAACTTGCGAACAGCCGATGTTCGAGTCGAACATGAGTTCGAAGCTCATCCCTAGTCAGGAGTAAGTAGTGCAAAGTTCATATGTCAGCAGTATGCAACACAAAGTTCATAGGTTAGTAGAATATAACACAGAATGCAGAGGTTAGGAGTTAATTTTATTATTTTATTTATGTAAAACTTTTATCTCAAAAAGAAAAAAAAATGTTTGCTGTAACAGATTATACAGTATTAGCTGGAGTTTGGCTTCCGTTTATTAGTGTATTCACTTCTGCCAGTACTTATAACTCTCCCTTTCCCCCAGAATGACTATGCTGCTGTCAAAATCTGCCCTTTTGTGCTCCATCTGGAGTGGAGACACTTTAATACAGGAAGTGTGTAAGGCTGGATTCATTATGCATTTTTAGTGCTTTTTGTATTTTGCACTACAGAACGTGTTCCATAGGAAACCATGTTAAATGGACTGTAGTGCAAATCTGCAAAATGCAAAAAGCACAAAAAATGCATAAGTGTGAATCCAGCCTTACTGGCCACATCACCAGGGGAAAACTGAGGGGGAAAAGCATAAAATAAGAAAACGAATGCAGCCACCACATCTAATGATTGATAAGCTGCAATATATTGGATTTTTCGTTTTGGGTTTAAGGCTGGATTCACACCTATGCATTTTTAGTGCCTTTTGCAGTTTTGCACTACAGAACATGTTCCATAGGAAACCATGTTAAATGGACTGTAGTGCAAATCTGCAAAATGCAAAAAGCACTAAAAATGCATAGGTGTGAATCCAGCCGAATACTGATTTAAAGCGTTTCTTCGTCCTGTTTGCAAAAGATTAAACGCCTGGAGCTACAAATACTGTAGCTGCTAACTTGAAATAAAACAACATTCACCTGTCCCAGAGTCCAATGCGGTGCTATCCCCAACCAGTTCTTTACGGGGCTTCAGTTGTCCATTGCTGGCATATTTACTGTGGGCAGCTGGCTGTGAAGCTACCCACTGCGCATGCACGAGCCACGCTGAGCTTTGTGAATGGTCCCGCAGCCTTCTGGGACCTGTGATGTATCCCAGAAGGTTGTGGGTAGGGGGGGGACAACTTCTAGTTTATCGCTGCTGCGATCCTACCAGAAATGGGAGTGGGTACCTGTCAAAACCAGGTACCTGCCACCCCAAAGAAGTGCCGAAAACAGAAGAGGAGGACATAAAACAGAACTTCCCCTTTAGAGTGAAGTTCCGACTTAACCTCATCCCTTAAAACCTAACCTTAAAACTTAAATTAAAACTCCTAATCTAATCCTAATCCTAATGACAATAAGACTACCCTTACCTACCTCTAAACTAAGCTCTGACACTAAATTAAGCCCTATTTGTATATAGAGCTGTACCAGATTGTCACACTTGTGCTGAAAGCTCTGTACTATCAGATGCTGCCGTTGAGCTGTCAGCACTAAAATGCGTGATTTGACCTTTGAGTTGTACTACCACACATGAAAGGTATATGCGAAATTCAAAAGCAAAACAAATAAATAATATCTGTATTTTTAAATAACATGAAGCATTAGTGTGTAATTAACCACTTCAGCCCCGGAAGGATTTGCCCCCTTAATGAGCAGGCCATTTTTTGCTATACGGCACTGCATTGCTTTAACTGACAAATGCGTTGTGCGATGCTGTACCCAAACAAAATTGACATCCTTTTTTTCCCACAAATACAGCTTTCTTTTAATGGTATTTGGTCACCTCTGTGGTTTTTATTTTTTGCGCTATAAATAAACAAAGAGCAACAATTTTGAAAAAAAAAAATTTTTTTTTTTGCTATAATACATATCCAAAAAAAATATATAAAAAAACACATTTATTCATCAGTTAAGGCCAATATATATGCTTATACTTTTTTTTGGTAAAAAAAATCGCAATAGGCATATATTGATTGGTTTGCGCAAAAGTTATCGTGTCTACAAACTATGGGATAGATTTAGGGACTTTATTTTTTATTGTTTTACTAATAATGGTGGCGATATGCCATTTTTAGCTGGACTGCAACATTGCCGCAGTAAATGTACATGAACTGGTCGGCAAGTGGGAAATATATAATTCAGTTCATCTATATATCATGTGACCAGTCCGTGAAAAAATAAAGATAAATTCAAAACTTATAAGAAATGTGAATGTGTCTCCTTTAAACATATATATCTGCATGGTTTTAGTCCACTTTTGCACTTATCCACACTGATAACCCCCATCAACACAACACACTTACCAGAAAATGTGGCTGCTTAAATTACAGTATAGGCAGCATATAGGCATTTTGATATGTACCCAAGAGGGATGGATCATAGCATCTTGTTCTTAGGAGTGTTCCCTTTAAGGATAGTAACCCTCTGGTGATGGTATCAGAAAGGCCTTCACTTTCCAGGGACCACCAGATATGTAGCACAGCTGTGTAAAAGAAGTGCTCACCACAGGAGCCAAAAATGCTCATATAGTGTAGTATTTATCTTAAAAACTGGGCTCAACAAACCAATATAAGAAGCAAGTATAAAAAAAAAAAAAAAAAAAACTAAAAATTATCCAAAAAATAAATAAAAAAACACATTTATTCATCAGTTTAGGCCGATATATATTCTTATACATATTTTTGGTAAAGAAAATGGCAGTAGGTTGGTTTGCACAAAAGTTATCGCGTCTACAAATTATGGGATAGAGTTAGGGACTTTTATTTTTTTTTTTTATAGTTTTTACTAGTTATC
The DNA here is from genome assembly GCF_042186555.1 of Aquarana catesbeiana. NCBI lineage: Eukaryota > Metazoa > Chordata > Amphibia > Anura > Ranidae > Aquarana > Aquarana catesbeiana. The sequence continues at coordinate 150,804,410 of NC_133332.1, read as the reverse complement.
GCGGCGATCTGGGATTTTTTTTAGCAGGACCGCGACATTGCAGCAGACAAATCTGACCCCAAATATAACTTTTTGGTGACCAGTGACATTATTATACTGATCAGTGCAAAAAAAAAATGACACTGGCAGGGAAGGGGTTAACACTAGGGGGCAATTAAGGGGTTAAATGTGTTCCCTGGGTGTGTTCTAACTGTAGGGGGGATGGGCTCACTGGGACATGACAGAGATCACTGTTCCCGATCACTGGGAACCGAAGATCTCTGACATGTCCCCTGTCAGAATGGGGATCTGCTTGTTTACACTGGCAGATCCCCATTCTGCCTCTGTACTAGATGATCGTGGGTCGCTGGCAGACATCAAGCCGCATGACTCGGGGGCACGCTCCCACCTGCAACTGCTGGGCCACCGTACAGGTATGGTACGCCAACCTGCCGCAGTAAATGTACGTGAGCTGGTCGGCAAGTGGTTAATATATAATTCAGTTCTTCTATATATCATGTGACCAGTCTGTGAAAAAAATAAAAATAGAGGTAAATTTCAAACTTATAAGAAATGTGAATGTGTCTCCTTTAAACATATATATAGGGAAAGGGTTTAGTCCACTTTTGCACTTATCCACACTGATAATCCCCACCAACACACCGCACTCACCAGAACATATGGCTGCTTAAATTACAGTATAGGCAGCATATAGATATTTTTATATTTCCCCAAGAAGGATGGATCACAACATCTTGTTCTTAGGAGCGTTCCCTTTAAAGATAGAAACCCTCTGGTGATGGTATCGGTAAGGCCGTCAATTTCCAGGGGCCTGCAGATATGTAGCGCAGCTGTGTAAAAGAAGTGCTCACCACAGGAGCCAAAAATGGATTTATCTTAAAAACTGGGCTCAGCTGTCAGGGCTAGGCTCAGCCCTTCCTTCTCTGAGCTGGCCACTCAGCTGTCAGCTAATTGCCAGCTCCTATCTCTCCACAGTGACTCACCTGTTGATGATATCCTACTCATCAGTCCTGCCTACTTAAGCCATCCAGCCCAGATCTCTGCCTTCGCCTTGGTCAACATCACAGAGACTATCTCCTGCGTTCCTGTTAAAGACTTGCTTGGCTGACATTCCTTCTGGCTCCAGATCCTGCTTGTTGTTTCCACTACGCTGTTCCCTGGCTTCTTGTGTTTCTGGCTTGTCTGGCTATCCGTTCCAGTTACCAAACTTTGGCTATGTTTTGACTACGTTTGTTCCATTTACTTTTATTATAAAACAAGTGTGATTTAACTGTAATGCCCCGTACACACGGTCAGATTTTCCGACGGAAAATGTGTGATAGGACCTTGTTGTCGGAAATTCCGACCGTCTGTAGGCTCCATCACACATTTTCCATCGATTTTCCGACACACAAAGTTTGAGAGCAGGATATAAAATTTTCCGACAACAAAATCCGTTGTCGGAAATTCCGATCGTGTGTACACAAATCCGACGGACAAAGTGCCACGCATGCTCAGAATAAATAAAGAGATGAAAGCTATTGGCCACTGCCCCGTTTATAGTCCCGACGTACGTGTTTTACGTCACCGCGTTTAGAACGATCGGATTTTCCGACAACTTTGTGTGACCGTGTGTATGCAAGACAAGTTTGAGCCAACATCCGTCTGAAAAAATCCTAGGATTTTGTTGTAGGAATGTCCGAACAAAGTCCGACCGTGTGTACGGGGCATACTTCTGTCTCGGTCTGATTCATGGTTTCTGACATCAACAAACCAATATAAGAAGCAAGTATCAAAAACTCTAACGCGTGAAATGCATTGAGTGGAGCTAAAGAGTGCTGAAGTCTGCCACATAACTTTGCATGTGGCAGCCATCTTTGTGAATTTTTGATACTTGCTTGCTGAATGCATGCTGAAAGAAGAAGGAAACAGAGAGATGAGCCCATCATTGTACTGCTTCTCCTTACAGATCACTATGGTGGTTCTCCTTTTACAGACTGGGGTGGGTCCAGGACAAACTGGGCTCAACAAAAAGTAGGTCCAATGATGCTGGTCCTCAGACTGAGGACATCTTGCAACAGAAAAAAAGTGGGGGGGGAAATCTTTAGACTGAATGTACATAATGCAGTAAAAGCTGGTTTTATGGTTACATAATTTAATGGGCTATTCATTTTTATCTTGTTATTTTTGCAGAAACTTTGCTTTAATGCAATAAACCACCATGCCTGCTCCCCCGTGTATCCTGTTAAAACTACCTAAGCTGTTTTTACAAATTATTATATTATCACTGTTTTACAGAACACAACAAGTGCAGTAAGTGTAAATTACATTTTATCATTCATGAAAAAATAATATTGCTCCAACACTTGTGATGTGATACATTGTCAACAAAAAGCAACAAACAGGAACTATGAAATATACTAATCATCAATGAAGATAAAACAAGTCCATTACTATTAAAGCACTGACATGCCAAATTGGGAGGCGCAAGCAATAGACTAGCTAACTATGGAAAATAGTCTAAAAAGCAGTGATTACCATTTCACTCAGTGATATTCCCTGCCCATCAAATTAATCTCTATTTATCAAATGCTTTTTTTTTTTTTTTTTTTGCTAGTTAATATTTAAGAAGATAATAATATAGCTAGATGCTATAACAAAAAACGTTAAACTGTTGTAACTGATAAAAAGAAGACCAGAAGCTTGACTCAACCAGACAGAAAGATAATAAACCTATTTTTATTAGAGGAAACTAGCATGGGGAATTTACTGTGCAAAAGAATGAAAAACAGTTATAACTCAATAAAAATAAAATTAACCTCCGTGTACTTTCTGGTGTTCATGTTATACAACCATTACTGTGGCCTCAGCCAACCAGCCTTTATAACAGCTGGAACTGCCATATTTTGTGTACAATGTTCTTTGGATAAGTTGTATACAGCAGCTTTGGGACTGCAAGCATTCAGACTTACCAAAAGCCAACTCATGAGAAGAACAAACATGTACCGCGCCTTGAAAAAGTATTTATACCATTTGAAATTTTCCACATTTTGTCATGTTACAACCAAAAACGTAAATGTGTTTTATTGGGATTTTATGTGATAGACCAACACAAAGTGGTACATGATTGTGAAATGAAAATGATAATTGATTTTCAACATTTTTTACAAATAAATGAAATGTGAAAAGTGTGGCGTACATTTGAATTCAGCCCCCTTTACTCTGATACCCCTAACTAAAATCTAGTGGAACCAATTGCCTTCAGAAGTCACCTAATTAGCAAATACAGTCCACCTGTGTGTAATTTAATCTCAGTATAAATACAGTTGTTCTGTGAAGCCCTCAAAGGTTTGTTAGAGAACCTTAGTGAAAAAACAGCATCATGAAGGCCAAGGAACACACCAGATAAGTCAGGGATAAAGTTGTGGAGAAGTTTAAAGCAGAGTTAGGTTATAAAAAAAAATCCCAAGCTTTGAACATCTCACAGAGCCATTTTCAATCCATCAATGGAAAATGGAAAGAGTATGGCAAAACAACAAACCTACCAAGACATGGCTGTCCACCTAAACTGAAAGGCCGGGCAAGGAGAGCATTCATCAAAGAAGCAGCCAAGAGGCCCATGGTAACTCTGGAGGAGCTTCAGAGATCCACAGCTCAGGTGGGCGAATCTGTCCACAGGACAATTATTAGTCACACATTCCAAAAATCTGGCCTTCATGGAAGAGTGGCAAGAAGAAAGCCATTGTTGAAAGAAAGCCATAAGATGTTCCATTTGCAGTGTGTGAGAAGCCATGTGGGGGATACAGCAAACGTGTGGAAGAAGGTGCTTTGGTCAGATGATACCAAAATTTAACTTTTTGACCTAAAAGCAAAACGGTATTTGGGGCGGAAAACTAACACTGCACATCACCGTGAACACACCATCCCCACCGTGAAACATGGTGGTGGCAGCATCATATTGTGGGGATGCTTTTCTTCAGCAGGGACAGGGAAGCTGGTCAGAGTTGATGGGAAGATGGATGGAGCCAAATGAAGAAAACCTGAGACTGGAGTGGAGGTTCATCTTCCAGCAGGACAACGACCCTAAACATACAGCCAGAGCTGGAATGGTTTAGATAAAATCATATGCATGTGTTAGAGTGACCCAGTCAAAGTCAGAACTAAATCCAATTGTGAATCTGTGGCAAGACTTGAAAATTGCTGTTCACAGATGCTCACCATACAATCTGACAGAGCTTGAGCTATTTTGAAAATAAGAATGGGCAAAAATGTCACTCTCTAGATGTGCAAAGGTGGTAGAGACATCCCCACAAACACTTGCAGATGTAATTGCAGTGAAAGGAGGTTCTACAAAGTATTGACTCAGGGTGGCTGAATACAAATGCACGCCACGTTTTTCATATATTTATTTGTAAAAAAATGTTAAAACCATTTATCTTTTTCCTTCCACTACATAATTATGTGTCACTTTGTGTTGGTCTATCACATAAAAAACACCCCAATAAAATACATTTACATTTTTGATGTAACATGACAAAATGTGGAAAATTTCAAGGGGTGTGAATACTTTTTCAAGGCACTGTATATGTGTTCTTCTCTGTTTGTTATTTGGCTGTAATGTTTAATATTGCTATCATTTAAAACTACAAAATTACTTAGGAATCCTTATAAAATAATACAGAAAAGGGAGCTACAAAATATATTTAAGAGTTTTTAAGAGTACAGTCAGTGTATACTGTATTTTCAGTTATTATCATATTGTCTACCTCAAACAAATTTTTGTTGTGTTTTTGTACACTTTTTGTTTCACACTTTTATGATTATTTCTTATGATGTTTATAGATACTGAGCCATCCTTCCCACTTTCTACTCTCTCCTCGCTTACATTTCCCCTATTGCATATTGTCGCTACTACTGTATATCCCCCTGTTTTCATGCTACTCTTTTCCCTCTGCATTCATTAAGCATGACCCTTCCTTATACAGCACTGTCACCTTTTATTTTCCTTGGTATAATATAACACTTTCCTTTTCCAATAACCATCACTATCTATTGACTGACTTTGTCCAGATTCATAGATTACACATCATGTAACCTAGGGTGTAACACAGGGGTTTTTACCAAGATAGCACCCAAACTTGACTGCGGTAGCAGCAGGGTGTTCTGTCGCTGCAACAGGTTCCAGGGTAAAAACAATAGAGGTCAGGTTCTGACAATCATTAAATCCTTGTTTACACATACGTGCATATAAACTGAAGGGCAAAATGCACAGATTAGACTTGCATGAAATATTTGGGGTTTGTTCACACCATGTGCAGAGACAAATATTTTCTTAGCTCTCTGCAAGGACACAAAGAAACAATTGTTTTCTATGAGGCCTGTTCACTCAATAACGCTGTTTTTTTCTGAACAGAAATATGCAACAAACAATTGTTTACCTTGTGCCCTTGCAGAGACAGATGCAGAATAATGCACGTCTCTGCACATGGTATGAACAAGGCCTAAATAGTCATCCATCATAAACAAAAAATTTCCAGCACACTTTCCAGCTAGCCTGGTAAGTGCACTGGGAAATTTTTGTTTGTTTGTGATGTACAATGCCCTTCGATGTGCACCTTACTGCAAAGGCTAGTTATAGATACTGTATAGCAGTGGAAAGATTAAGGGCTGGTTTGTCTGGAGGGAGCCCATCCCTCCTTAAAGGCAAATGCTTCCATGTGCACCTTACTGCAAAGACTAGTTATAGATTGAGGTGGTTGCCACTTGTTTGTACAGTTGGTTGAATTTGATGCAGGGACACATGGGACCCCCTTCAAGAGCAGAATGGCAGCTGAAGGAATCCAATGTGTCCCCACATCATATTCAACCAACTATACAAAAAAGTGGCAAACACCCCAATCTATAACTAGTCTTTGCAGTAAGGTGCACATGGAAGCATGTGCCTTTAAGGAGGGATGGGCTCCTTCCAGACAAACCTGCCCTTAATCTGTCCACTGCTGTGCAGTATGTGTATCAACCTGGAGACTCTCAAAACTATAGCACTAGAACCGCAGTATACAGAGGAGCATTGGAGTAGGCACTGCGGCTTATAAACATATTTGCAAATGTTTTCAGACTAAACCCTCTCTTTTTAACGTGAATTGTTAGATGGGTCAGTTTGTTTTTTTTACAAGCTAGCTAGTAAGTGTGCTGGGAATTTTTTAGTTTGTTAGTGTTGTGCATTGCCCTTCCATGTGCACCTTATGCCCTGTACACACGGTCAGATTTTCCGACGGAAAATGTGCAATCGGTGCGTGTTGTCGGATATTCCGACCGTGTGTGGGCTCCATCTGACTTTTTCCATCGGATTTTCCAACACACAAAGTTTGAGAACAGGCTATAAAATTTTCCGACAACAAAATCCGATCTCGTCAATTCCGACCGTGTGTGGACAATTCCGACGCACAAAGTGCCACGCATGCTCATAAGAAATTCCGAGACGGAACAGCTCGGTCTGGTAAAATTAGCATTCGGAATGGATAGAGCACTTTCGTCATGCTGCAATGTTTAAAATTGTTTAATACAGCGCACTCTCTTCTTCTTTATAATGTGAGAAGAATGAAGTAGTTTTGCTGCTCATATTCACACAGACTTCTCACAAACTTCTTTCTTTATTATTTATCATGATTCCCTCAATATATTTTGATTTGTCACATCTGACCAAATTTGTTTTTTGTTGTTTTATTTTTGTTTTGTATTTTTTTCAAGGCTGTTTTTTTTGGGGGTTTGTATTTGTTTCAAGACTGTTTTTTTTTTATTTTTTCTTGGTTTTACTCCATAATATTTTTGTGTGTGTTTTGTGTGTCAAGTTACCACAACACCATTGGTATCTTGTATTATTTAATCTCAAGGAGATTGCTTGGTGTTGGTGTCTCTTGTTAATTAGACATTGTATTTTTGAAATGTACCTGCCTCCTCACAAACAAACTGTCCTTTTTGAAGGAAAACACACATAGGCGAGTATAATTTAACCAAAAATTCCTTTATTAAGGGCTCAGAACCAACCAAAGAGGGAGGCAACACTGGAGAAACAGCAGAAATTGGCAAAGCCTTTGGCCCCCAGGGCAGACATCAATTATTTTCCAGCAAAATTGGTGGCCTGAGGAGTCCATATCTAAGGGAGTGCAGTCTGGTCCAGAAGTCCCAGAGATCCTGAAAGCAGCAGATGACATCTGTGTCCCCAGGCTGTGGTCATACAAGAGCCTGCATATTTTGCCAGACCAGACAGAACCCAGGCCATCACTCTCTGGTCTTCCTTCCACGCTTCCTTCCCGGCTCTGGTGTTGGACATGTGGGAGGAGGAGGAGTAGGACCTGGAGGAGGAGGAGGAGTAGGACCTGGAGGAGGAGGAGGAGGAGGACTATGTGTGAGGTCACAAATGTGGGTAGCACATGTTATTTGGCCCCTCAACCCCTTATTGAGAGCTTCCAAAATTAAGAACTCACACAGGAGTCGTTGGCCCTCCTCCATCTGAATCATTATGCAGGCAGTTATGCCAGCAAAGTCCTCCTCCACACTGTGGGGGGGTTCTCAGGGCCTCTGTAGCCTTCCAAAAGAGGCCTATGGCAGCCTCCTCCAGGTCCTCCTCTTCCTGCCACTTTGTCTTTGAAGGCAGAGGGGAGGGACCTGGGTATCAGGCAGCCTGCTTGGCCCGGCCACCTCCGGGCTGAGACTTCCCTGTGTATGAAAAAGGGACATGGTTTTAGTTTTTGCATCATCAATCACAATCATAAATTAGCAATCCAAACTAACATCTATTTAACATCATTGATTGGACAAGCACAAATATTTAGAAGAATGCTATACTTGGCTCAAGCTGCGCTCCTCCACATGTTGCTGCCTGGAAGGCCCAGGTTGGACATCAGAAGCCTCAGCTGTGGGGGAAGGAAGCGTGGAAGGAAGAGTGGAGAGTGCTGACCTGGGTTCAGTCTGACCTGCCAGAAAATGCAGCCTGTCATAGTACCACAGCCTGGGGACATAAATGTCATCTGCAGCTCCTGATCTCTGGGAATCCTGGACCTTCTTGTGCTCCCTTAGATAAGTGCTTCTCAGGTCACCAATTAGGATCTTCAAATAGGTGATGTCTGCCGTGGGGATCAACGACTTCACAAATTCCAACAAATTATCCAGCGCTGCCTTCCTCTTTGTTTAGTTCTTATATTCAGGGTGGTTTATCTGCCACAGACAGGGCAGCTCCCTGAACATATCAATGAAGATTGGCATAAAGTCCTTATCTTTCAAGATATCCATTTTCACTGCAAGACAAAACACAAGACAAACACTAATGTCAGCCTAAAGTCTTCTAAACTTGTGCAAATACAGGCCTCAATCTAGAAGCAGTATAGGCCCAATGTTAAATCTTACCTTCGCAATCACAATCGGCGCCTCTGTTACTCCTTCCTCCACTCACAGATCGTACAAACTACGCACGCGTGTTACGCTTTATAGACACTGCGCATGCGTGAAACTCTGCCTGCCCCTGACGTTCTTTCTAGTCTATTCCCCGCCCCTTCTCATTCGGCGCAGTGGGGGAAGAGCACATGGCAGAGACACAGCAGGTGTCTGATAATTACACCAACGAGGAGGAGGAGGAGGAAAGCCCGGAGGCAGAAATGTCCTGATCCAGAAGGAGACGATTTAAGGCATCAAATATGTCCTTTGGGGAGATGTTGGAGATGGTTGACATCCTGAAGAGGGCCGACTATGACGGGAAGTATGGACCTTACCCCAACCCCAATGTCAGAAAGGCCAAGATCATGGCGAAAGTGGTCAAGAGTCTGCACCAGAATTTTGGGGTACGACGATCGAAAGATCAGCTCAGGAAGCGGTGGTCGGACCTGAAATTAAGAGAGCACGAGCAGTACAGAAAGTTCCGGAGAGTGCTGCAAAAAAGTAAGTAGTTGTCCTGTGTTCCTATTCTTTATGTTTATTACGTTCGTGCTGCTCCATGTGCTTTTCTTAACTGTTATCCAGTTTAAAATGGCAACTTTCATGTTCATGAGCACATTATTCGTTCGTATAAAACATTGTTCGTTCGGCCTAGAAAACACCATTGTTTTGGCCATATGCATTTTCCCACATTTTTTATGGCCTACTTGTCTGCAAATAATTTGGTTGTGTAGATGGGTTTGTAACTAGAATGAAATGCAAACTAGATTCTGTGTAAGGAGAGGACACTCAGCAACTGTTTACACATGTGGACGCTGTAGCACTAGTGTGGGACACAAGAATACCCTTTTTATTAGGGGGCCCACACAGTTGCTCCAGTGTATACTATAGGGGTGTCTCCATCTGTGAAGCTTGTACAAAACAGGTAAAGTATTGAAGCTTGACAAAGGACACTAAAAATGTTACATCTTGGAACTCTGCCAACTTAGACAATTGTACCCCACTTCCAAGCAATGTTTCATATTCCTATTTCTGCCATCAAAAATCTGTGTGCTAAGTATACCTATTTTTTTTACATAGGGGAGAAAAGACTCGGAAGACACCCCTCATCCGAGGAGACCACAGACCCCCACCTCTGGAAGAAGGGGAAATCCACCCAAGCCAAGCAGAGCAGGAGGAGGAAGACGTGGTGGAAATTTACATAGGGGAGAAAAGACTCGGAAGACACCCCTCATCCGAGGAGACCACAGACCCCCACCTCTGGAAGAAGGGGAAATCCACCCAAGCCAAGCAGAGCAGGAGGAGGAAGACGTGGTGGAAATTGGCACCACAACAGGTGAGTGTCTGCGACCACAGGCTCAGGTAAGAGATGGATGACGGCATATTTATAATACATGGTGTGTTTTTGTTTCTATCTTTTTAGGTGATCGTGATGTTGTGGATCCAGGGCATTTCAACTCGGAAAGTGCACAGATCCTGATTGGGGAGATCATGGGGTGTAATAGGGACTTGGAAAACATCCTGAAAAACATCAATGATGTTCAACAAAAAATGAAGAATCATTGATGTTTTAGGGAGAGACCCCATTGATGTTTTATGGAGAAACCCCTCAAAATCCCTTTTTTTTTTGCGCTTTTTGTGAGCTAAAAATTTTTACCATTTTTTGACAAATTTGCAAAAAGCCAAATTTTGAAGAGGCACACAGTGTGTCAACATGTGCTATCTGCCATCACGGGAGATCAATGGACGCGTTTTGGGGGTGCAACCCCTTCCTCAATAATAAAGTAGCTGTGAGGAAGGGGTTGCACCCACAAAACACGTCCCTTGATCCCCCGTGATGGCAGCTAGCACATGTTGACATTCGGCAATTGGTGTGCATCTTCAAAATTTGGCTTTTCTAGGGGTGACTTCACCCCATCTGAACGCAATATCAAACACAGTTTGTAAATACTCATGTCTGATATTGCCTTCAAGTTCTACCAAATGTGAACTTTGTAAGTTCAAGATTTGTGTCTTTCTTGTTGGTTTTAAACATGCCTGTTTTATCTTAAATGGACATTTCTACTTTTTCTAATGTGACCCCAAAAATTGTTATACAACAAACATGTTGTTTTTTTTTAAAAAAACTTCTGTAAATGCACATGTGATTGTGCTGGTATTAAAAAGATTGTTAATCAAGAATGTGTGGATTATTGTTTCAGAGCTCAAAAACTTTTGTTGTGCTCTAATTGTGTTTTCTGTGAAAATGGGGGTTATTTCCTAAGGGATAATCCACTTTGCACTACAAGTGCAGTTTCAACTGCACTTGTAGTGCAAAGTGTCTAAATAACACCCAACAATGCATTGTAATGTTACACAATCACGCCATTTTCAGGCCTCACCACATTTCTGTCAGGGTCAGCTAAAAGAAACACAAGCAGTAAATGTCACCAAAGGTTTTAGTAGTTAATTTTTTTTTTATTTGAAAAATGTTTCAGACATTGTCTGACATATTGATAGCCCCCCTACCCGCAAAGTATTTAAGGTATCTTAGACGGACATTACAGGCACTCAGGGGGGGCAAGCCAGGACGGCCACTTTCAAGCGCCGTCAGGGTTGGTTCATTTTGAATTCCAGCCTCAGGCCCAACTGAGCCAGCATAGTTGGCAGAATGTTACCATAAAAAGTTGTGTAGAACACAGCACGCCAGGATGATATGATTCAGTTTGTACTCCGCCATGTGTATGGGTGTAAGAAATAGGCGGAACCGGCTGGCCATGATTCCAAACGTGTTCTTCACCACTCTTCTGGCTCTGGCCAGCCGGTAATTAAAAACTCTCTGGTCCGGGGTGATGATCCTCATAGGGAATGGCCACATAAGATGGTCCCCCAGCGCAAACGCTTCATCTGCAACGAAGACGAATGGGAGTCCTTCCACATTGTCTTCTGGAGGTGGCAAGTCCAAGCTGCCATTCTGGAGACACCTGTAGAACTCCGTCTGGGCGATGACTCCACCATCTGACATCCGGCCATTCTTCCCCACGGCTACATACAGGAACTCTTAAGTAGCCGTCACCACCACCAACATCACAATACTATTGAAGCCCTTATAGTTGAAATAGTATGACCCTGAGTTGGGTGGTAGGAAAGTCCCACCGCTGGGCAAAGTGGGAGGCCACAGTCTGCCATTCCTGTGGCGTGGAAGGAAACTGTGGAGTCAAACAAGAAAAACAAATTAGTAATTTTGCACATAAACAGGGAAAGCAGATTAGACACAAACATTCTTGGCCAACATCAAGATAACATTTATTTGAGGGAGTTTTTAAAGACCAAAGTATAAGGTACACCTATCAGATCCCCCCCTCTCATGGGCCATTTCTAACATTTTGGGGGGGGAGCTCTTGGACAGGTAACCCTCTCCACTTCATTGAGAGATGAATGCCTAAATAATGGGTATTACTTTGGCCAGCCCCTCCTTAGTTACACTATTGGCAGCCCACTGGACAGGTAAGAAGTGTCATAATACAAAGATATAAATACACATTGTACACATTTGAGCACATTTGGAAATTCTACTATTACCTATCAAGATAATAATAGGATACAAAAACTTTAAACAGTACCATTTGAAAGTATACAGGCAGGCCCTTGCACTACATGCTTTGGGGAATTCATCCATAAATCTGACCACAAAAGAGATGGCTATAGTGTGTATGGGTTTGGCAAAGTCAGCAGATAGATGATTGAGGATAGATAGAGAATTGTTATCAGCTGGCTTAGCAGTTGGGGGGAGGGAGGGTTCCAAATGATTTGGGGACCCCCCAAAATAAAGCCTCTGGCACTCTGCCTGAATTTAAAGCACAAATCACATTTAAAAACATTTTAGGGGGTGTTTGGGGTAAAGCACTACTATGAAGCTGCTAAAATACATTGTTAAGTGACTACATGAGGTGACTATAGGGCCAGGAGACCATGCTGGGGAGGTAAGTGAAGGCAAATATGTATGAAGGACAAAAAAATAATTACATAAAAATTCAGCATGCATGAGGACAAAGGGGACATTCACAGCATATTACAATCATGGTAATTAGGGAATGAGGAAAGAAATACAATATATTAGCAAACATTAAATACAATAAAATGTGATGTTAAAGTATAAATCTTACCTTAATATACTCCTTCTGCAGGACCTGGATGATGGCAGAACAGGTCTCTGGGATAATGATCCCCAGAGCCTGGGGGGAGATGCCTGTCGAGAACTTGAGGTCCTGCAGGCTTCTCCCCATCGCCAAGTACCGCAGGGTGGCGACTAGCCTCTGCTCTGGAGTGACGGCTTGCCTCATGCAGGTATCTTGCCTGCTAACATAAGGGGTCAGCAAAGCCAACAAACGGTGAAATGTGGGGTCCGTCATCCTGAGAAAGTTCCTGAAATCATCAGGATTATTCTCACGGATCTCACGGAGCAAAGGCATATGACAGAACTGGTCATGCTGAAGCAACCAATTCTTGGTCCATGAACTTCTCCCCACCCTGTTCATGGACTGGACTTGTGTCAAGGTCAGGACCCCAACACCAAGCCCCCACACAGCACAAACTCTACGAGGAGTACGTATATGCAACATGGCTAGAAAACGGTCGGCTGCTTAGAATGAAGTAACAGAACGCACTGAAGAACAGCAAGGCCTGTGAAGAGCGACCTGAAAAACAGTAACGAACGAACAAGAACACAATGACAAGAGTCAATGGTACTCGCTACATGCACTGAAGAGCAGATACAAACCCACAAGCACAAACTGAACAGCAGAAAACTATCTGAAAACCACGAGTCTGAATAAGCGCAAATCGTCTCTCACCAAACTTTTACTAACACGAGATTAGCAAAAGGAGCCCAAAGGGTGCCGCGCTTGGTTCTGAACTAGCCTTTTCTAGTATCGTCGTACGTGGGGTACGTCACCGTGTTCTTGGCGATCGCAAATTCCGACAACTTTGTGCGACCGTGTGTACGCAAAACAAGTTTGAGCCAACATCCGTCTGAAAAAATCCATGGATTTTGTTGTCAGAATGTCCAATCAATGACCGATCGTGTGTACGGGGTATTACTGCAAAGGCTAGTTATAGATTGGGGTGGTTGCCGCTTGTTTGTACAGTTGGTTGAATTTGATGCAGGGATGCAAGGGACTCCCTGCAAGAGCATAATGGCAGCTGAAGGCATCCAGTGCTTTCCCGCACCATATTCAACCAACTGTACAAAAAAGTGGCAACCACCCCAATCTATAACTAGTCTAATGCAATAAGGTTCACATGGAAGCCTCTGCCTATTAGGAGGGATGGGGGAAAACCTGGACTCAATCTGTCCAGTGCTATATGTTCTTCAACTTGGAGAATCGCACTGCGGCTTACACATATATTTGCAAATGTGTACAAACGAAATACTCTGTTTTTAGCATGTTTTTAGCATGAATTGTTAGACAGGGTCAGTTTTTTTTTTTTTTTTTTGCAGCCTAGCTAGTAAGTGTGCTGGGAATTTTTTGTTTGTTTGTAATGTGCATTGTCCTTCCATGTGCACCTTACTGCAAAGGCTAGTTATAGATTGGGGTGGTTGCCACTTGTTTGTACAGTTGGCTAAATAGTCACCCACCTCTCCATGTGACTCATAGGAAGGTTTGGCGCTACCTTATTAGCTTGTCTCCTTGAATCAAGTGGATACTGTCATTAGTCTGAGGTCCTACAACAACTCAGACAGTACTCGAGTATACAAAAAATCAAGCTGAATTTCCTCCTGCTCTTTGGACTATCTAGCTATTAAACCTTAATATTTCAGTTTCATTGTTTCACATAGCGAGGCAGTTGCTTCAATGTGAGCATGTTATAAGTTTTCTAAAACACTGTTTATGTCTGTGTTTAACTCCATTTGCTGCGTACACACGATCGGATATTCCGACAACAAATGTTCGATGGGAGCTTGATGTTGGAAATTCCGACTGTGTGTAGGCTCCATCTGACATTTTTTGTTTCCGACAACAAAAATTTGAGAGCTGGTTCTCAAATTTTCCTACAACAAAATCCGTAGTCGGAAATTCCGAGCATGTGTACACAATTCCAATGCACAAAATTCTTCACATGTTCTGAATCAAGTGCGAGACGGAAGCGCTCGGTCTGGTAAAACTAGCGTTCGTAATGGAGATAGCACATTCGTCACGCTGCACATTTTTTAATCTTTTAATGCAGCGCATTCTCTTCTTCTTTATAATGCTAGAATAATGAAGCTGTTTGCTGCTGATATTCACACATACTGATTTCTTATTTCTTGTGATCTCGTGAATAATATTTTTTATTTTTTTCGTCAGATCTCCATAATAATGTTTTGAATTTCCTTTTTTAGTGAAATTTTTTGAAAATTTTTTGATGAAGATCTCCTTTTTTTTATATAGTGATCTACTTTTTTTTATTTTTTTTTATCAAGATCTGTTTTTTTTTTTTTAGTTTTTTTTTTTCTACTTATCTCCATAATATTTTTTTTTGTTTTGTGTATTAAGTTACCACAACACCATTATTATCTTGTATTATTTAACCTCAAGGAGTTTGTTTGGTGTTGGTGTCCCTTGTTAATTTGACATTGTCTTTTTGAAATGTAACTGCCTACTCACAAACAAACTGTCCTTTTTGAAATAAAACACATATCCAAGTAATTGTGAAAAAAAATAGCCATCTATTATGGGTCATAACCAAATAAAGAGGAAGACAACGCTGGAAAAACTTGTGAAATTGGCGAAGCCTTTGTACCCCAGGGCACACATCAACTATTTTACAGCCAAAATTGGTAGCATGAGGAGTCCATATAATAGTGAGCACAATCCAGTCCAGGACTTCAAGAGATCAGGAACAGCAGTAGATGTCTATATGTGCCCAGGCTGTGGTCTTACCACAGCCTGCATCTTTTGTCAGACCAGACTGAACCCAGGCCATTACTCTCTTCTCTTCCTTACACGATTGCTTCCAGGCTGTGGCTCTGGTGTTGGAGTTGTGGCAGGAGGTGGAAGAGGAGGAGGAGGACGATGGTCGAACTCACAAACCTGGCTTTGGCTTGTGAGTTCGCCCCTCAACCCATTTAGGGCTTGTAAGATAATTTCCTCACAGAAGAGGCGTTGGCCCTCCTCCATTTCTTGCATTTTGCAGGATGCCATGCAGGCATAGTCCTCTTGAATATTGGAGGGGTTCTGAGGGCCGCAGTAGCCTTCCGAAATAGCCCAAGTGCAGCCTCCTCCAGGTTACTCCTCTTCCTGGGCCTTTTTTTTGGAAGGCAGAGGGGAGGGACCTGGGATTCGGGCAGGCTACTGGGCCCGGCCATCTCCTGGCTGCCACTTACCCCCGCCACCTCCTGGCTGCCACTTTCCACGGCCTCCTCCTGGCTGAGACTTTCCTGTGTATGAAAAAGGGACATAGTTTTAGTTTTTGGTTCATCAATCACACACAATTTTAGCTCATGACTGTTGCAAATTGAATGTTAACAAATAGAACAGACTATCATTCTGATCCCAGCATTTTTCATTTTTGCCCCAATCATTTTTGGCCACTACTGTCTATTGATATGTAAAACACTTTGATAAATCAGAAATTAGTGATCAATAATAACATCTAGTTAACATCATTCATTTTTGGACAAGAAATATGTTGATCAATGCTATACCTGGCTCAAGCTGGGCTTCTCCACATCTGCCTGGATGGAAGGCCCAGGTTGGACGTCGGAAGCCTCAGCTGGGGTGGAAGAAAGCGTTGAAGGAAGACTGGAGAGTGCTGTCCTGGGTTCCCTCTGGTCTGCCAGAAAATGCAGTCTGTCATAGTACCACAGCCTGGGGACATAAATGTCATCTGCTGCAGCTCCTGACCTCTGGGAATCCTGGACCTTCTTGCGCTCCCTATTATATGTGCTCCTCATGCCACCAATTGTGGCCTTCAAATAGTTGATGTTTGCCATGGGGATCTGCGACTTCACGAATTCCAACAATTGATCCAGCGCTGCCTGCCTCTTTCTTTTATTGTTAAAAAAGGGGTGGTTTACCTGCCACAGACAGGGCAGCTCCCTGTACATATCATATTATGAATATGGGGATAAAGTCCTGATCATTCAAAAGGATCCATTTTCTCTGCAAGACACAACACAAGACAAACCCTAATGTCAGGCTAAACTCACATAATCTTGTCCCAATATAGGCCCAAGTTAAAATTGTACCTTTGTTATCACGATCGGAGCATCCACTACTCCTTCCTCCGCTCACAGATCATACGTACGACACACGAGTGTTATGCTTTATATACACTGCGCATGCGTGAAACTCTGCCTGCCCCTGACCTTCTATCTAGTATATTCCCTGCCCCTTGTCTTTTGGGGCAGTGGGAGAGCACATGGCGGAGAGACAACAGGTGCATGAAGACAGCAGCAGCAATGATGAAAGCTCATAGCCATGAACGTCCCAATCCCGGAGGATATTTAAGGCCTCAAATATGGCCTTTGTAGAGATGGTGGACATCTTCAAGAGGCCGACTACGATGGGAAGTATGGACCATACCCAAATCCAAATGTGAGAAAGGCCAAGATCATGACTAAAGTTGTGAAAAGTCTGCCGAAGAATTTTGGGGTACGGCGATCCAAGGATCAACTGAGGAAACGATGGTCAGACCTCAAATTGAGGGAGCAAGATCAGTACAGAAGAATCAAGAGAGTGCTGCAAAAAAGTAAGTATTTTATCATGTGTTCCTATTATTATTATTATGTTAGTGCTGCTCCATGTGCTTTTCTTTACTGTTGAGTTGTTTAAGTATAGTTTAAAATGGCAAGTTTCAGGTTCGTGGGCACAGTAATCGTTCGTAGTAAACATTGTTCGTTCGCCCACTAATAGGATGTTTTTTGCAGATGCAGGTTAACTACATTTGGTCATGCCTATTTGTCTTAAAATAAGTTTAGTACATTGTTGTCTAGATGGGTTTGTAACTAGAATGAAATGCAAACTTTATTCAGTGTAAGGAGAGGACACTCAGCAGCTGTTTACACATCTGGATACAGGAGCACTAGTGTGGGACACCAGAACAAACTTTTTAGGGTGTCCCACACAGGTGCTCCAGTGGATACTATGGGTCTCTACATGTGTGATACTTTAACAAAAAATGTAATTATTCCAGCTTTGTAAAGGGAAAAAATCTTGTCTTCAGCTTTAAACTCTGCCAAAACAGACAATTGTACGACACTTCCAAGCAATGTTTCATATTTCTATTTCTTGCCTCAAATATCTGTGTGCTAAGTAGACCTTCATTTTATTCGCATAGGGGAGAAAAGACTCGGGATGTCTGAGGTCACCAGGGACCCCCGACCTCCTAAAGAAGGGGAAATCCAAAAACAACAACCAGAGGATGAGGAGGAAGGAGAGGTTTATGAATTGGGTGAAATAGTGACCACAACAGGTGAGTGTCTGAGACCACAGCTTCAGGTAATAGATGGATGCCTGCATATTTATAATACATGTTTTTTTTGTTTTTTTTTAGGTGATGTGCATGTTGTTGAAGAAGAAACACATTTCACAAGTGCAAGTGCACACGTCCTCATTGGGGAGATAATGGTGTGCAATAAGGATTTACAGAAGATCAAGGAAGACATCAATGATGTTGAAAAAAAGACTCAAAAACATCATTGATGTTTTAGGCAGAATCAAAAACACACCAACATTTATCAAATTCTTTCTATTTTTCTAACTTTTCTCCCAAATTTTGAAAGCCAAATTTTGAAGATGCACACAGTATGTCAATATGTGCTCAAGTAGACAAGAGGAAAGGGTTGCACCCCCGAAACACGTCAATTGATCCCCCATGATGGGAGCTAGCACATGTTGACATTAGGCATGGGATCAGGGGGGAAATCCCCATTTTAACTCTCAATTTGTGTGCATCTTCAAAATTTGGCTTTCACAAGGGTGACTTCATCCCCATCTGATGAAGGCAATATCAACACAGTTTGGACATTCTAATGTCTGATATTGCCTTCAATTTATCAAAGTTGAACTTTGTAAGTTTCTGAGTTGTGTATTGTTGTATGGTTTAAACATACCTGTTTACCACAAAAAGGATATTTCTACTGTAAACAAAAAAAAATTGTATTTTGAAAATATGTTGGTTTGCGAAAAAACCCTTTTCTAAATGCACATGTGAATGTGCACAGAGTAAAAAATGTTCTACTCAACAATGCGTGGCTTCTTCTTTCAATGCTCAATAGCAGTTTTTTGCTAAAGTTGTTGTTTACAGTGACAATGGGGGTTATTTACTAAAGGCAAATCCACTTTGCACTACAAGTGCAGTTTCAGTGAATTTGTAGTACAAAGTGGATTTTCCTTTAGTAAATAACACCCACAGTGCTTTATAATTTGCATCAATCGGGCCATTTTCGTAACTCCAAAATATAAATTCATGGTGCGGAAAATGATGAATATTTTAAGCATTAATGCATTACATACATTAACAACAAAAACAAGGTGTGTGTGTAGCAGACCCATAACATAATAGTTAGCTGAAGAAGAGATTGTCACCTCATGTATCAAAAAAATTACATTTGCACTATTGCAGAAAATGGGCAAAAAAAAGCACATTGGATAACCTAGGAGACAACTAAAAGAAATACAAGCAGTAAATCAAAGAAAGGAAAATAGTATTTCATTTTAAAATACAAATTTATTTCAAAAAGGTTTGTTAAACATTTTCTGGCATATCAATGGCCCCCCTACCCGCAAAGTACTCCATATATTTTTGACGGACTTCGCGGGTGCTTTGGGGGGGCAAGTCAAGATGGCCAGCTTCAAGCGCCGTCAGGGTTTGGTCTTGAAATCCGGCCTCAGGCCCTACTGAGGCCACATAGTTCAAAGAATTACTCCTTAAATAGTTGTGGAGAATGCAGCATGCAAGGATTATATGGTTAGATTTATATTCCGCCATGTTGATTGGTGTAAGGAATAGACAGAACCGGCTGGCCATTATCCCGAAAGCATTCTCTATGACTATTCTGGCTCTGGCCAGTCAGTAGTTAAAAACCCTCTGGTCCGGGGTGAGGGTCCTCATCGGGAACGGCCGCATCAGGTGAACACCCAGCCCAAACGCTTCATCAGCGACAAAGACGAACGGAAGACCAGCCACCTTGTCTACTGGAGGTGGCAATCCCAAGCCACCACTCTGGAGCCATCCGCAGAACTCGGTCTGGGCGATGACTCCACCATCCGACATTTGGCCATTCTTCCCCACGTCCACATAAAGAAAATCATATGTCGCCGTCACCACAGCTAACATCACAATACTATTAAACCCCTTGTAGTTGTAATAGTATGACCCTGAGTTGGGGGGTGGGACTGTGTGGACATGTTTCCCATCTATTGCCCCTCCACAGTTGAGAAAGTCCCACCGCTGCGCAAATTGGGAAGCTACAGTCTGCCATTCCTGTGGCATTGAAGGAAACTGTGGAGTGAAACAAGAAGAAAATTAATTTAGGACTTTTGCACATAACATTGCAAGCAGATTAGACACAAACATTCTTGGCCAGCATCAGTATAACATTTATTTGAAGGAGTATTTATAGAAAAAAAACCTAAGGTCCACTTATCAGATTCCTCACCCCCTCTGATGGCCCATTGTAAAAATTTTAGGGGGGTATGTTTTGGACAGGTAACCGTCCCCACTTCATTGACAGCTGAATGCATAAATAATGTGTGTTACTTTGGCCAGTCTCTCCATACTTATACTATCGGCAGCCCACTGGACAGGTAAGAAGTGTCATAATCCAAAAATATGAATACACACTGTACAAATAGAATCACATTTTTACATTCTGCAATTACCTATCAAGATAATAGGAGAACAAAACTTTAAACGGTACCATTTGAAAGTATTCAGGCAGGCCCTTACACTACATACTTTGGTGAATTCATCCATAAATCTGACCACAAAAGAGGTAGGTATAGTGTGTATGGGTTTGGCAAAGTCAGCAGATAGAGGATTGGCATCGGTTAACTTAGCAGTTGGGGGGAGGGAGGGTTCCAAATGATTTTGTGACCCCCAAAAAAACCCTCTGGCACTCTGCCTGAATTTAAGGACACAAATAACAATTAAACACATTTTAGGGGGTGTTTGGGGTGAAGCACTACTATGGAGCTGACAAAATACATTGTTAAGTGACTAGGCTAGGTGTGTATGGACCCAGGATAGGATGCTGGGGAGGTTAGTGAAGGCAAATATGCATGAAGAACAAAAATGGATCATTAAAAACCTTCAGCATGCATGAGGACAAAGAGGACATTTACAGCATATTACAATCATGGTAATTAGGGAATGATGAAATAAATACAATATATTAGCAAACATTAAATACATAGAATGTGATGTTAAAGGATAAAATTTACCTTAATATAGTCCTTCTGCAGGACCTGAATGATGGCAGAACAGGTCTCTGGAATAATGATCCTCAGAGCCTGGGGGAGATGCCTGTCGAGAACTTGATTTCCTGCAGACTTCTCACTGTTGCCAAGTACCGCAATGTGGTGACTAGCCTCTGTTCAGGAGTGATGGCTTGCTGCATGCAGGTGTCCTGCTTAGTAACATAAGGGGACAGCAAAGCCAACAAATTGTGAAAAACAGGGTCTATCATCCGGAGATAATTCCTGAAATCATCAGGATTATTCTCACGGATCTCCCACAAAAAAGGCATCTGTGAGAATTGGTCACGCTAGAGCAGCCAATTCTTTGTCCATGAACTCTTCCTCGCCCTGTTCATGGACTGGACTTGGGTCAAAGTAAGAACCCCAACACCAAGCTCCTGCACAGCACAAACTCTACGATGAGTACGTACCCGCAACATGGCTTCAAAACGGTCCAACGAACTAACAGAACCCACTGAAAATTAGAAAGGCCTGAGAAGAGCGAGCTGAAATTCAGAAATGAGGGGACAAGAACGCACTGGAAATCAAATACGTACTATAAATAGCACGCACTGAAACCCAGATGCGAACTGACTACACGCACTGAAAAACAGATATGAACCCACAAACACAAACTGAAGAGCAGTAATGATCTGAAAAGCACGAGGCTGAAAAGCGTGAATCGTCTCTCACCAAACTTCTGCTAACACGAGATTAGCAGAAGGAGCCCAAAGGGTGGCGCACTGGCTATTGAACTTCCTCTTTATAGTGCTGTCGTACGTGTTGTACGTCAGTGCGTTCTTGACGATTGGAATTTCGACAACATTTGTGCGACTGTGTGTATGCAAGACAAGCTTGAGCCAACATCCGTCGGAAATAAATCCTAGAATTTTGTTGTCGGAATGTCCGATCGTGTGTACGCAGCAATTCTCTACTTGTGCAAATATCCTTGCTTGTTTCTGAATACTTCAAGATCCATAGTGCTTAGGCTGCCAAATATCATGCCTCTGGTTCCTAATGCAGTAACTACAAGATCTCTTGGCTCAATTTTTAAAATATCCTGACTCTGACAAACCTTTTAATGTATAAATTAGATTTTTCACAAATGCTGCACATCGCCTGTCCTACCTATCAACTCTAAAATCAGACAATGTTATCCTCCATGCATATGATACAAATTGGGGTTGATTTACTAAGGTCAAATAGGCAAAGAAAATTGCACTTTGCAAAGGAATTCGCCAAGTGAGATGAAAATATAGGGACAGCCAAATCTGAAGCATTTTCTATAGGGATTCTAGTCGTAACCATTGCAGGAACAAAGTTATCCTTTTTTTTTTTTTTTTTTTGGTACTCACATTAGAGTTGCAGACATTTTATGCAAACAAAGCCTGGGGAATGCCCAGGAAAAAACCAAAGCCTACTTACCACCAACTCGCAGACAACCAAATTGACCTGTCTAACAGTACGCGTTAAAAACAGGGGTTTAGTCCACACGCATTTGCAAATGCATGCATAAGCCACAGAGCCTCGTCACGGCACCCTGATATCTGTGGTCCTAACACTAAAATATGAGTGTCCCCACAGTGGAGGCACATGCATTCTAATGGATAAATGCTGGCAGGTGGACTGAGGGGCAGCCCATCCCTTCTTAAAGGTACAGAAGCACACCAAACACCCAGCAAATAGCACCATGGCTGCAAAGGTGCTGGTGCGTTTCTGGACCAATAAACACACCAAGGTGATCTCAAAAAACTTGCCACCGCCTTCATTTATAGCTGGCTATCGCAGTAAGCGGCTTTGGAGGGCTACAAACAGATGCAAACAAAGCCTGGGGAATGCCCAGGAAAAAACCAAAGCCTACTTACCAGCACCTTTGCAGCCATGGTGCTATTTGCTGGGTGTTTGGTGTGCTTCTGTACCTTTAAGAAGGGATGGGCTGCCCTTCAGTCCACCTGCCAGCATTTATCCATTAGAATGCATGTGCCTCCACTGTGGGGACACTCATATTTTAGTGTTAGGACCACAGATATCAGGGTGCCGTGATGAGGCTCTGTGGCTTATGCATGCATTTGCAAATGTGTGCGGACTAAACCCCTGTTTTTAACGCGTACTGTTAGACAGGTCAATTTGGTTGTCTGCGAGTTGGTGGTAAGTAGGCTTTGGTTTTTTCCTGGGAATTCCCCAGGCTTTGTTTGCATCTGTTTGTAGCCCTCCAAAGCAGCTTACTGCGATAGCCAGCTATAAATGAAGGCGGTGGCAAGTTTTTTGCAGACATTTTACCCTAATTAATTTTACCTTAAGTATTCCCTGTCAATTGTTTGAACATCCACCAGCCCTCACCATAGGAGTCTTGTTAATCGATAGCCATCTGCATACATCTCATATCCATATTCATTGGCATTCAAATCATCATATAGGCAGATCCACACCATTGCATAAGATATTCCACTTCCATGGGTTTGGACTAATGAAATAAAAGGATTTACTCGAAGGCCAGTAAGCATTGATGAAATAGTGTCCCTCTACAGGTCACCCCCAAACTTGCAAAACGAAGACATGTACTTTATGGACATTCCAGTTTGTGAATTCCAGACCTCATATTGTTTGTTTTTAACATCAGACTAGACTTTCTCTAGGTTTTTTAGTAGTAAGAACTGATTCTGCTTTTACAGACCACACAGTATGGTGAGTACAACCACTGTTTTGCCGTAAAAAAGACAAATGGTTTTAAGGTGTGTATCTTTATTATATATGGGGTGGCTAGTAATCAGGATCAGGATTGAATGAAAACATCTCCTAAAAAAAACCTTGGATACATTCAGGCAAATCATGGTAATATCCCTTGAATTAGTTTCTATTTCCGCTAATTGAAAATGGTGTAAATAATATACATCCTTTATACATCCTTTGTATTCTTCTCCTGTGGGATCTCTAGGGTGAAAAACAAGGCAGCAGAGAGAAATGACACTCAGAGAGAGAGCTGTGGAGAGAGACAAGCACACAGTATAGAAGGGTGTGCTTTTCTCATATTTTATGTCTGAGGTTTACAGCGACTTTTACTCATGTGAGAACAAAGCAGGGCCGGATTAACATAGGGGCTGATAGAGCTGCAGCTCCAGGCCCCTGCCTTAAAATCGGCCCTCACAGTCAGCAGTATAAGCCTGATTTCTCATGTCCATAAACTTCTCTGGGACAGGAGAAGCTGTGTGTAAATGTAGGGGTGTCTGGCTGCATCTGTGTTGGCTCACTGTGGTTATTACAGTGTCACAGTGCACAGTTCCCCCCCTACACAAATGGCTCTGCCTTCCCCCTCCCCTCTCTCCTCTCACTGTGTGCAGTGAAGGAGCCGTGTGGGCTGGGAAACAGAGCAACTGCAGCCGGCAGATAGAAGGTGAACACATATCTGAGTGATAAGCTTCTGACCATCCAAGTGTGAGCTCAGTGACTGGACTCTTATCTCCCTTCTCTCCCCCTCTTTTACCTTTATCTTCAGCAATGGCTGTTATAACTGCAGTCAATATGTAGACTCAGCTCCTTGTGCTTTTAGGTGGGTTCACACTGCTTTGCTGTGTTTTGGCCCATTGCTGGTGTATCCGCAGTTTTCCTGCGTTTTACCCACAGTCCTATTGATTTCTAAACTGCAGATACACAAGCAGTGCGCCCAAACTGCAGCAAACCCAAGGCTTGTACACACAACCCTCTATAGAACTTGGTCTGATCAATACTCCTGGCATTCATTTTACACACAACCATACCATCCCAGATCAGGAGGGGTGGGGGCTTCAGGGATTTGTTTGACTATGCAGGTCCTGTCCCTTCTACCCATCCTGGAAGAGTCCTGGAGGGAGTGGCAGGCTGCTGGTGGCAAGTGACACGCTGTATCTGGTGACAGGTTGTCAGTGGCAAGTGGCACACTGTATCTGGTGGCAGGCTGCTAGTGGCAAGTGGCACACTGTATCTGGTGGCAGGCTGCTGGTGGCAAGTGGCACACTATCTGATGGAAGGCTGCTGGTGGTAAGTGACACACTGTATCTGGTGGTAGGCTGTGGTTGGCAAGTGGCACACTGTATCTGGTGGTAGGCTGTGGTTGGCAAGTGACACACTGTATCTGGTGGTAGGCTGTGGTTGGCAAGTGGCACACTGTATCTGGTGGCAGGCTGCTGGTTTCAAGTGGCACACTATCTGGTGGCAAGTGGCACACTGTATCTGGTGGTAGGCTGTGGTTGGCAAGTGGCACACTGTATCTGGTGGTAGGCTGTGGTTGGTAAGTGGCACACTGTATCTGGTGGTAGGCTGTGGTTGGCAAGTGGCACACTGTATCTGGTGGCAGGCTGCTGGTGGAAAGTGGCACACTCTATCTGGTGGCAGGCTGTGGTTGGCAAGTGACACGCTGTATCTGGTGACAGGCTGTCAGTGGCAAGTGGCACACTGTATCTGGTGGCAGGCTGCTAGTGGCAAGTGGCACACT
The DNA here is from genome assembly GCF_042186555.1 of Aquarana catesbeiana. Lineage (NCBI taxonomy): Eukaryota > Metazoa > Chordata > Amphibia > Anura > Ranidae > Aquarana > Aquarana catesbeiana. The sequence continues at coordinate 150,779,114 of NC_133332.1, read as the reverse complement.
GTATCTGGTGGCAGGCTGCTGGTGGCAAGTGGCACACTATCTGATGGAAGGCTGCTGGTGGTAAGTGACACACTGTATCTGGTGGTAGGCTGTGGTTGGCAAGTGGCACACTGTATCTGGTGGCAGGCTGCTGGTGGCAAGTGGCACACTATCTGGTGGCAAGTGGCACACTGTATCTGGGGTCAGGCTGCTGGTGGCAAGTGACACGCTGTATCTGGTGACAGGCTGTCAGTGGCAAGTGGCACACTGTATCTGGTGGCAGGCTGCTAGTGGCAAGTGGCACACTGTATCTGGTGGCAGGCTGCTGGTGGAAAGTGGCACACTATCTGGTGGAAGGCTGCTGGTGGTAAGTGACACACTGTATCTGGTGGTAGGCTGTGGTTGGCAAGTGGCACACTGTATCTGGTGGCAGGCTGCTGGTGGCAAGTGGCACACTATCTGGTGGCAAGTGGCACACTGTATCTTGTGGCAGGCTGCTGGTGGCAAGTGGCACACTGTATCTGGTGGCAGGCTGCTGGTGGCAAGTGGCACACTATCTGGTGGAAGGCTGCTGGTGGTAAGTGACACACTGTATCTGGTGGTAGGCTGTGGTTGGCAAGTGGCACACTGTATCTGGTGGCAGGCTGCTGGTGGCAAGTGGCACACTATCTGGTGGCAAGTGGCACACTGTATCTTGTGGCAGGCTGCTGGTGGCAAGTGGCACACTGTATCTGGTGGCAGGCTGCTGGTGGCAAGTGGCACACTATCTGGTGGAAGGCTGCTGGTGGTAAGTGACACACTGTATCTGGTGGTAGGCTGTGGTTGGCAAGTGGCACACTGTATCTGGTGGCAGGCTGCTGGTTTCAAGTGGCACACTATCTGGTGGCAAGTGGCACACTGTATCTGGTGGTAGGCTGTGGTTGGCAAGTGGCACACTGTATCTGGTGGCAGGCTGCTGGTGGCAAGTGGCATACTGTATCTGGTGGCAGGCTGCTGGTGGCAAGTGGCACACTATCTGGTGGAAGGCTGCTGGTGGTAAGTGACACACTGTATCTGGTGGTAGGCTGTGGTTGGCAAGTGGCACACTGTATCTGGTGGCAGGCTGCTGGTGGCAAGTGGCACACTATCTGGTGGCAAGTGGCACACTGTATCTGGGGTCAGGCTGCTGGTGGCAAGTGACACGCTGTATCTGGTGACAGGCTGTCAGTGGCACACTGTATCTGGTGGCAGGCTGCTAGTGGCAAGTGGCACACTGTATCTGGTGGCAGGCTGCTGGTGGCAAGTGGCACACTATCTGGTGAAAGGCTGCTGGTGGTAAGTGACACACTGTATCTGGTGGTAGGCTGTGGTTGGCAAGTGGCACACTGTATCTGGTGGCAGGCTGCTGGTGGCAAGTGGCACACTATCTAGTGGCAAGTGGCACACTGTATCTCGTGGCAGGCTGCTGGTGGCAAGTGGCACACTGTATCTGGTGGCAGGCTGCTGGTGGCAAGTGGCACACTATCTGGTGGAAGGCTGCTGGTGGTAAGTGACACACTGTATCTGGTGGTAGGCTGTGGTTGGCAAGTGGCACACTGTATCTGGTGGCAGGCTGCTGGAGGCAAGTGGCACACTGTATCTGGTGGCAGGCTGTGGTTGGCAAGTGGCACAATGTAACTGGTGGCAGGCTGCTGGTGGCAAGTGGCACACTGTATCTGGTGGCAGGCTGCTGGTGGCAAGTGGCACACTGTATCTGATGGCAGGCTGCTGGTGGCAAGTGGCACACTATCTGGTGGAAGGCTACTGGTGGTAAGTGACACACTGTATCTGGTGGTAGGCTGTGGTTGGTAAGTGGCACAATGTATCTGATGGAAGGCTGCTGGTGGCAAGTGGCACACTGTATCTGGTGGCAGGGAGCTGGTGGCAAGTGGCACACTGTATCTGGTGGCAAGTGGCACAATGTATCTGGTGGCAGGCTGCTGGTGGCAAATGGCACACTGTATCTGGTGGCAAGTGGCACAATGTATCTGGTGACAGGCTGCTGGTGGCAAGTGACACACTGTATCTGGTGGCAGGCTGCTGGTGGCAAGTGGCACACTGTATCTGGTGGCAAGTGGCACAATGTATCTGGTGGCAAGTGGCACACTGTATCTAGTGGCAGGCTGCTGGTGGCAAGTGGCACACTGTATCTGGTGACAGGCTGTCGGTAGCAAGTGGCACACTGTATCTGGTGACAGGCTGTGGTTGGCAAGTGGCGCACTGTATCTGGTGAAAGGCTGCTGTTGGCAAGTGGCACACTGTATCTGGTGGCATGCTGCTGGTGGCAAGTGGCCCACTGTATCTGGTGGCAGGCTGCTGGTGGCAATTGGCACATTGTATCTGGTGGCAGGCTGCTGGTGGCAAGTGGCACACTGTATCTGTGGCAGGCTGTGGGTAGCAAGTGGCACACTGTATCTGGTGGCAAGTGGCACACTGTATCTGGTGGCAAGTGGCACACTGTATCTGGTGGCAGGCTGCTGGTGGCAAGTGACATGCTGCATCTAGCGGCAGGCAACTGTGGAAAGTGATACGCTACATCTGGTGGCAGGCTATGGGTGGCAAGTGACAAGCTGCATCTGGTGGCAAGTGACAAGCTCAGGTCCCACTGATTCTGCATGATGGTGAGTTGAACTATTTCACTATATATTACAATGTAGTAACTGAAATAATGGAATTTGATCATCCTGACACCATATCAAGCATGGTGTCAGGATGATTGATTTTATGTACTAACACCAGCCATTTGCCTGACAAATCACCTCCACCGCCAATTTCCCCGCCAACCCTGAGACTACATCCCCCACCCTCATCTTTTTTTGGGAAGAGGGGGTTGTCTCTGAATGACAGTTTGGAAATGTGGTCTCCCTATGTTGCTGCTGGTGAGAGACCGCATAGCAGGTGGTATTGGTGGTGTTGCTGCTGCTCAGAGGCTGCATGGCTGATATTACTGGTGAGAGTTTATTTAATTTGTTTTAGCGAAAAATTGTTTGCATTTTCATTTTGTTTCCATAAAAAGGCCCACCAAAATCCTCAGCACCAGGCCCATGATGCTCTTAATCTGGCCCTGGAACAAAGGATATTGAGGGAGTAGCTTTCCCTGACTACATTATATTCTACAGATCTGTCAGGGATTCCAACCTTCAAGTCTTATTTCCCATAAACCATAACATTCAGGTGAACTCCTGAAGGGACCATCAAACTTTGGCTCCAGAACTTTTCTTTAAAACCTACCTTCTATGCAGTCCCTGGCTGCAGGAAGTGTGACTCAACATCAGAATTGAAATATTAAGTAATCAGTTTAAAAGTATGCACAACACATCAATATACAGCATATTACTAACACATCTTTTGCTTATTTAAAGGAGAAATACGGCCAAAGCTTGTTTGGCTGTACTTCTCCTGTGGATCACAGGAGTGCAGTTCGTTCTGCACTCCTGTGACCCATTTTCAGCAGACAGTGGACTGAAGGCAGCCCACTGTCAGCTGATGTCACAGAGCTGGTCCAGGCACAGGCAAGATCAAGACAATGAAGTCGGGATGCACCCACATGTCTAAACAGGTAACCCGGCTCAGCCTCTCAGCAAGCTGCTAAAAGCTTAAGCCAGCCACTCCCACCCCCTCCACAGCTCAGCGCTCCAGTGAGCGAAAGAGGGGCAAAGCAGACAGCGGTGAATGACAGTCACCAGCTCTCTGCTCAGGGAGCCCTGAGAACCGAGTGATTGGTGGTGTTTGATCGCTCAGTTCTCAGTGTTAGAGCTGGCAGGAGACAGATGCAGCATCCACCTAGGTAAGTATGATTCTGAAAAAAAAAAACAAAAAAAAATACTCTTTTAAATTGTGGTTACAGGCTCATTAGTAGATCATAGGAAAATGGGGGGAAGGGGATTGTGTGGGCTGTCAACTTTAGTAAAATGCATGAGTAAAATAGTAAATCTGCAGCATTTCAGGCCTGACTTTAAAGTATTCTGCAGCTAATAAATAATTATGTGAGAATGAGGGAGTATGTAATGAAGAATGTTTCATTTCCATAATATGACATATAGCAGTTAATAATTAAAAAAACAATATTTCGTTTACTTTCTGCTATAAAACATATCCAATAAAAAAATTTAAATTTCTTCATCAGTTTATGACAATATGTATTCTGCTACAAATTTTTTGTGAAAAAAAAACCCCAATAAGTGTATATTGATTGGTTTGCGCAAAAGTTATAGTGTCTACAAACTATGGGATATTTTTATGGAATTTTGTATTTTTTTTTACTAGTAATGGCAGCGATCAGTGATTTTTTAGCAGGACTGCGACATTGCAGCAGACAAATCGGACACTAACTCACACTTTTGTGGGAACCAGTGACATTTTTACAGTGATCAGTTACAGATCAAAAATATGCACTGTTACTGTACTAATGACACTGGCAAGGAAGGGCTTAACACCAGGGGCGATCAAGGGGTTCAGTGTGTTCCCTAGGAGTGTTTTCTTACTGTGTAGGGGATGGACTGATTGGGACAACACAGAGATCCGTGTTCCTGCTTAGCAGGGACACAAGATTTCTCTGTCCTCCCCTGTCAGAATGGCGATCCGCCTTGTTTACATCCTGTTTAGATCCCCGTTCTGCCTCTGTGGGGAATGATCGCGGGTGGCTGTCGGGTGGCCAGTCAGCCATTGATTCGCACAGCCGTGTCACCTTGCTGCAGTAAATCTACGGTGGGCGGTCAGCAAGTAGTTAAATCCAACACTTATCTGAACCTTACACAGGACATTTGATTATTTTTGTAAATTTGGGCACCACAATTACAGAAGCAAAACTATTCATTGCCTACTTCCAGATCATATTTTTATGATCAACACTGCAATAATAAATTATGGTCATTTAAAACTTAAGCAGGCCTGATCTAATTTTTTTATCATGATAAAGTACAAGTGACAAAAAAGCACTAAATATTAAACAGTTGATACTACTGACACAACAATTCAATAAAATCATCACATTTAACTCAACACTAATTTCAGAGTTTTCAACAACTCTTTACATAACTTAAACATTGTTGATTTTAGCCAGCTGAGAGAATAACTCTAGATATTACAAAAAATTGCCGTTGACTTACTAAAGGAAAATATGCTGGTCACTTTGCAAGGAAAAGTTCTTTTAGCTTAGTAAAGGTGGTACAAATTCACTTTGCAATGTATACCAAATCACATGCAAGAAATTAAAAAAAAATATATTTTTTGCTTGCACCTGATTGGAGGGTGGATGTCAGCAAAGCTTCACCTCATTCACAAGTAAAGGGAAAATTCCTCTGCAAAGTAAACTGCCTTTAGTACATCAACCCCATTATCTCCACATTCACACATACACTGAGCAAAATTATAAACGCAACACTTTTTTTGTTTGCCCCTATTTATCATGAGCTGAACTTAAAGATCTACGACTTTTTCTGTGTACACAAAAGGCCTATTTCTCTCAAATATTGTTCACAAATCTGTCTAAATCTGTGTTAGTGAGCACTTCTCCTTTGCCGAGATAATCCATCCACCTCACAGGTGTGGCATATCAAGATGCTGATTAGACAGCATGATTATTGCACAGGTGTGCCTTAGGCTGACCACAATAAAAGGCCACTCTAAAATATGCAGTGTTATCACACAGCACAATGCCACAGATGTCACAAGTTTTGAGAGAGTGTGCAATAGGCATGCTTACTGCAGGAATGTCCACCAATTGAATGTTCATTTCTCTACCATAAGCCGTCTCCAAAGGCATTTCAGAGAATTTGGCAGTACATCCAACCGGCCTCACAATCGCAGACCGCATGTAACCACACCACCCCAGGACCTCCACATCCAGCATCTTCACCTTCAAGATCATCTGAGACCAGCCACCTGGACAGCTGCTGCAACAATCGGTTTGCATAACCAAAGAATTTCTGCACAAACTCTCAGAAACCGTCTCAGGTAAGCTCATCTGCATGCTCATCATCCTCATCAGGTTCTCGACCTGACTGCAGTTCGTCGTCATAACCGACTTGAGTGGGCAAATGTTCACATTCGATAGCGTCTGGCACTTTGGAGAGGTGTTCCCTTCATGGATGAATCTCAGTTTTCACTGTACAGGGCAGATGACAGCCTTATCAATGCCCACCAATTGCAGCCTACCAGTGCCCACCAAATGCAGCCTTATCAGTGCCCATCAAATGCAGCCTCTCAGTGCCCACCAAATGCAGCCTTAAGAGTGCCCATCAAATGCAGCCTACCAGTGCCCACCAATTGCAGCCTGCTAGTTCCCACCAATTGCAACCTGCCAGTGCCCTGAATTGCAGCCTGCCAGTGCCCACCAAATGCAGCCTTTACTTCTTACTGTTTGTGGCACTGATAATCAGGAGGGAGGGGATGGGGCAGGGGGTGGATATAAAGGCCAGTCTGTGGCTAAGGGAGGCTGTAGGAGCAGGTATGGGGGGCCTGGCTCTCTCTTATGGGGGTGGCAGCCAGCTGCAGAAGGGGGTTGTGGCATAGTAGCTGTGTCTCTCCCTGCAGCTGGAGCCCTGGATCCCCCTGCCATGATTGATAGCCCCAGAGAGGGGCGGCCCAGACACCTCTTCTCTCCTACCTCCCCCTTCCATTCCCCTATGGAAACCATCTGCTCCATCCAGCCCTGACGAGGCCTATTCCCTGGGACCTTCTGCTTCCCCTACTCACCACTGCTTCCCAGACGGAGGGATGCCTCTTCCAGTTGTGCATGGACCACTCTGCGGAGCACTTGAGGAGCAGAGTGTAACATGGTGCACATACAGTACAATGGAAGTGAGCACTGAACACTAGTGTTGTGGGGGGGCTTTCCTAATCTCAGTGACACCTAAAATAGGGCACTATTCCTCCGACTAACACTAAGGATGAGGTATCCAAACAAGAAAACTCACTGCTCCAGGTGAGATTGAATTCCTGATGAGCTGGACAGGTGCCTGCCTTGGCTTAACAAAAATAAACAAAATATTGTTGCGCTACTATAAAAAGCGAAAAATAGGAATAGCAGCCAGCATCAACAGTGTAGTAACAATGTGAAGAGAATCTAAGTATATATATAAATGCAACGCTAAACACAAATACAAAGGTTAGCTACCACAATACATATATGTGACAACCAATTCTTCAATGTGATGGCATAAAAGCCATATGTGAGCAAAGGGGGGAGGGGTAAACCTCAAAAGAAAAAAGTGGAGTTCATAATGAAATAAGTGTCCATCAATTTAAACAACATGTGTTCTCCAGTGTCAAAAAAGAAATATAGCATAAGTGCAATACGAATTGCAGGAGTGGTCTTCCTATATAAAGTGTCCACAGGTGAAAATAGAAGGAGCACACACACTTACCAGAAAGGGTGGACACGTTCGCCGTATGGCTAAGTGTCGTTCAGGCTTGTGGATCAGCCGATCCGGATGGGTGCTTGCGAAGAAGCGGGTGTAGCAGGTTAAGATGGTTCCTTTCAAACGACCGTAGGCAGCCTGGGGACTTCTGACATTCAGGGTATAGATGCAATCACCTTCCCGGCGAGTGGGTGACTGGAAAGTGTGACTTTCACTCAGCCAGTGTGGGGACATAAAAAAAGGGGAGAAGACTCCACATAGTGCTTGAATCCATAAGGACAGGTTTATTGTAAACCGAAAAAAGCAGGTACAAATATGAACAGCAACAACGGTGGTAAAAAGTGATCACAATTGGAATAAAAACAGCGTGGTACCAGAGCACAGATAGCTAATGGCGACCCGACATGTTTCGGACAAAGGGTCCTTCCACTGGGGCATATAGCTTTTCGTCAGGTAACACGCTTACATATATAGACACTAGTTTAAAATAAGTGTCAGCTGTGAACACCGCTGTAGAGCGGACTTCACAGCCAATAAGGGACCAGTAATGTGTAACCGTCCTGCATCACTGTCACATGTGACCTAACCGACCAATCACGGCTACTCGTGCCAGGTCACATGTCGACGTCGTCCGGGGTGACGTCATCTCGCGCTGACCTATGTGCTCCAAGCCTCGATTCCATATCAGGAAGAGGCAGATACATGGTATGGGACGAAGTAGCTCCACCCCTAGACCAGGTGACAGCGTCATTGCACAGTTGGGCCAGACGCTCGTATCCCGGCAGCTTCCTGTGTCACCAGAAGTGCCGGAAAAAGACGTGGATATACCAACAGAATGGGACAAACAGCAAATGTGTTATAAAAAATATTTAAAATTAAATAAATTAAAACCAAGGCATAGGGAACTCCCCGCAGGGATTATATATAATAAGGAGCCTAAATGTGAACGGACATCTCCAATGTGAAATGTACAAGCACACAGGTAACATCAACTGGAGACATATAAGGTGAACTATGGCAAACATGTCAAAAAACATATAGAGAATTAATCATATAAAAATTCTAATAAAAAAGGACATCTAAATAACCATAAATCAATACAAAACAATAGATTATGATTTGTTGATGAACGCGTTTAGGTCCCATTCAACATTCAACCCATGAAGGAAATAACTCTTGAGCTGGAAAATCCAGAAGGTTTCAAGTTTGGACACCCCTCTGGTACATGGGCCCCCTCTCCAGTGTGGAATAAACTTGTCAATGATTTGAAACTTGGTGCCCCTCGGATTCCTGTCATGGTGCTCAAGAAAATGGCGGGGGACACTGTGGATAGTAAGACCTGATTGAATAGCAGTAATATGTTCATTTACTCGGGTGCTAAACGCTCTTATAGTGCGACCCACGTACTGTCTATTGCACGGACAGGTAATGAGGTACACTATATAGCGGGTAGCAAACGTAGTGAAATGTTTCATGTAGTATACGGTGGAAGTAACCGAAGACTGGAACGTTTCAGATTTCTTACGTCCGCAAAGGTTATGCATGCAGACATTGCATCTTTTACAGGGATAATAACCCTTAGCTTCTGGAAAAAAGGATGCTTTATTAGGCGGTCCAATAATGTTATGTGAAATGCGGTTACGTAAAGATGGAGCCCCTCTAAAAGTGACAACTGCACTATTAGGGAGCACTGGGCCTAGTATCGGGTCATTTTTAAAACCTTCCAATGACGATTCAAGATATGTTTAATTTGTCTATGTTGGATGGAAAACTGTGTAAACAGCAACCATTTGAATCTGTCATCGGGGGTAGGCTTGGGACGTGCGGTGATAAGTGTGTCACGATCAATACAGGAGATTCTGGTGATCTCCTGATCTATCACTGACGGTTGTACATCACAGCGTTCTGGACGGTTGGAATTTGGTGTGACCGTGTGTATGCAAAACAGCTTGAGCGGAATTCTGTCGGAACTCCGTCGGGAAAAACCTTCAGAATTGATTCCGACGGGAAAACTGTCACTTTTTTCTTATGAGGTTTACCCCTCCCCTTTGCTCACATATGGCTTTTATGCCATCACATTGAAGGATTGGTTGTCACATATATGTATTGTGGTAGCTAATTTTTGTATTTGTGTTTAGTGCTGCATTTATATATATATCCTTAGGCCCGCCTTGGCTTGCCTCCACATGCAGTCAATAATAGAAGAAATGGCCGCACTCCGTACGCGATCAAAATTCTTATTTATTCAGAACATCCCAAGTGTTGACAAAAGAGAGAAAGCTGGTAGATGCATTTCACACACTCCAAGTGCGCTTACTCATTAGGTAACACTTGGGATGTTCTGAATAAATAAGAATTTTGATTGAGTACAGAGTGCGGCCATTTCTTCTATTATTGACTAAGGATGAGGTACTATTGCTCACATTGACATCAGTGATGGGGCCCTATTCCTCCCATTGACATTAAGGCTCTGCTCACATCTAGGCATCCCAGATCACAGGCGGAATTGCCGTGATTCTGCCTGCGATCCCGAATCATGGCAAATCGCAGGACACCCTTGTGATCCCCATCATTTCCAATGGCACCCCGATTGCGGAACGATTTTCTTCCGACGAATCACGCAAACAGAATCGCGGTATGCCTGTCGCCCAAAAGAAGTGAACTTCTTTTGGGGGACAGGTGTATCGCAATTCGGTTTGTAAGATTTGTCAGGCGACAATCACGGCAAAATTGTACCACGATCGGGGTGCTATTGAAAGTGATGGGGATCGCAAGGATGTTCCACGATTTGCCATAATTCGGGACACCTACATGTGAACAGAGCCTAATGATGGGGCACTATTGCCCTCACTGATGGGGCACTATTTATTCCATGACACCCATAGTGTGGACGACTGGATGGTGCAACAAAACAATCTCTGGGCGGCACCGCTGCTGCCTGAATCATTAAGTCAAGTGAGTGCCACAGCTTCGGTGCCCCCCCTCTGCAGCAGCTTGCCACGCCTGGGCATGGCGCACCCCCTGCACCCACCCAGGATTGGCCCTGGGTATGGGCAGGCACATGCTATGGACAACGAACACAGGTACATTTTATTAATGCCATTTTGAATGCAGAGAGATACGGTGACGAGATCCTGAGGCCCATCGTTGTACCATTCATCCACGATCATCACCTCATTTTGCAGCATGATACTGCACGACCCCACGTTACAAGGATCTGTACACAATTCCTGGAAACTGAAAACATCCCAGTTCTTACATGGCCAGCATACTCTCCGGACATGTCACCCATTGAGCATGTTTAGGATGCTCTGGATCGGCGTATACGACAGCGTGTTCCAGTTCCTGCCAATATCCAGCAACTTCGGACAGCCATTGAAGAGGAATGGACCAACATTCCACAGGCCACAATCAACAACCTGATCAACTCTTTGCGAAGGAGATGTGCTGCACTGCATGAGGCAAATGGTGGTCACACCAGATACTGACTGGTTTTCGGACCCCCCGACCTCCCCCAATACAGTAATGCCCCATACACACGGTCGGATTTTCCGATGGACATTGTCCGATCGGAGCGTGTTGTCGGAAATTCCAACCGTGTGTGGGCTCCATCGGACATTTTCCATCGGATTTTCCGACATACAAAGTTGGACAGCAGGAGATAAAATTTTCCGACAACAAAATCCGATCGCGTCAATTCCGACCTTGTGTGGCCTGTTCCGACGCACAAAGTGCCACGCATGCTCAGAAGAAATTCCGACACGGGACAGCTCGTTCTGGTAAACTTAGCGTTCGCAATGGATACAGCACTTTCGTCAGGCTGCAATGTTAAAAATGGTTTAATACAGCGCACTCTCTTCTTCTTTATAATGTGACAAGAATTAAGTCGTTTTGCTGCTCATATTCACACACACTTCTCACAAACTTCTTTCGTTACTATTTATCGGGATTCCCTCAATATATTTTGATTTCTCACATCTGACAACATATTTTTTTTTTTTTTTTTTGACTTTAATGTAGAATCTTTTTTTGTGTTTCTCTTTTTTAATTTTTTTTTTTGGTGCTTTTGATTTGTACTCCCGAAAATGTTTGTGTGTTTTTTGTGACAAGTTCCCACAACACCATTGATATGTTGTTCTATTTAATCTGTAGGAGATTGTTTGGTGTTGTTGTCCCTTGTTAATTTCACATTTTATGTTAGAAATGTACCTGAATCCTCACCAACAAACTGTCCTTTTTGGATGAAAACACACACAGGAAGAATTTACCTAAAAATATTTTATTAAGGGGTCACAACTATAAACAAAGAGGGAGGCAACGCTGGAGAAACTGCAGAAGTGGGCGAAGCCTTGGACCCCCATGGCAGACATCAATTATTTAAAAGCAAAATTGGTGGCCTGAGGAGTCCATATCTAAGGGAGGGCAGTCTGGTCCAGAAGTCCCAGAGATCCGGAAAGCAGCAGATGACATCTATGTCCCCAGGCTGTGGTCATACGAGAGACTGCATCTTCTGTGAGACCAGACTGAACCCAGGGTCATCACTCTTTGGCCTTCCTTCCACGCCTCCTTCCACGCTGTGGCTGTGGTGGTGGAGTTGTGGCAGCAGGAGGAGGAGGAGGATCGTCGATCTCAATGACATCCCTCTTGTGTGTCAGTTCCCCACTCTCCCCCTTACGAAGGACTTTATAAATCAGGTCCTCAGAGATCTTGCGTTGGCCCTCCTGCATGCCCAGCAATTTGGTGGCAGCCATGCAGGCAAAGGCTTCTTCAGGACTGGGGAAGGCTCTGAGGGACGCCGAAGCCTCCTGGATCAGCCTGTATGCTGAATCCTGCACAGGACTGGGAGTGGCCTTCCTGGCTCGTTTATGTGGCATTCGGAGGGGAGGAACCTGAGACTCAGTCAGGCTGCGACTTGTCCCAGGCTTCTCTTGGCTGACACTTAGCCCCGCCTCCTCCTGGCTGCCACTAATCCCCGCCTCCTCCTGGCTGACACTAATAATCCCCGCCTCCTCCTGGCTGACACTAATAATCCCCGCCTCCTCCTGACTGCCACATTCCACAGCCTCCTCCTGGCTGAGGTCTTCCTGTGTATGAAAAAGGGACATAGTTTTAGTTTTTTTTACATCAATCACACACAATTTTCACCTCCTGACTGCTGCAAATTCAATGTTAACAAATATAACAGACTATCCTTCTCAGCCCAGCATTTTGCATTCTTGTCCCAATTTTGGGTGACCACTACTGTCTATTGATATGTAAAACACTTTTTTTAATCAGCAATTAATGATCAATAATAACATCTAGTAAACATCATTTATTTATTGCCCAGAAATCTGTCGAAGAATCCTATACCTGACTCCAGCTGGGCTCCTCCACTTCTTCCTGGCTGGAAGGCCCAGGTTGGACATCGGAAGCCTCAGCTGGGATGGAAGGAAGAGTGGAGAGGGATTCCCTGACTTCAGTGTGGTCTGACAGAAATCGCAGTCTCTCATAGTACCACAGCCTGGGGACATAAATGTCATCTGCTGCAGCTCCAGACCTCTGGGAATCTGTGACCTAAGATAAGTGCTCCTCAGACCACCAATTTTAGCTTTTAAATAAGGGATGGTTGCTGTGGGGACCACCGGCTTCACCAACTCCAGCAGTTTCTCCAGCGCTGCCTGCCTCTTCTGTTTGTGATTATAGTGGGGGTGTCTCACTTGCCGCAGACAGGGCAGCTCCCTGTACTTGTCAATAAACAGGGGCAGGAAATTGTGGTCGTTGAACCCATCCATTTTCTCTGCAAGACACAACACAAGACAAACCCTAATGTCAGGCCAAACTCCCCTAATCTTGTTACAATATAGGCTTCCATTTCGAAACAGTATAGGCCCAAGTTTAGATCCTACCTTCGTTAGCACGATCGGCGTCTCCGATGCTCCTTCCTCCGCTCACAGATCGTACGTAAGACGCGCGCGTTACGATTTATACACACTGCGCATGCGTATAACTCCGCCCGCCCCTGACGTTCTTTCTATTCTATTCCCCGCCCCTTTTCGTTCGGCGCAGTGGAGGAAGAGCACATGGCGGATAGACAGCAGGATAGTGCTAATTACAGCAACGAGGAGGAGGAGGAAATGACGGAGCCTGAAACGTCCCGATCCAGAAAGAGATTAAAGGACTCAAATATGTCCTTTGGGGAGATGTTGGAGATGGTGGACATCCTGAAAAAGGCCGACTATGATGGAAAGTATGGGCCTTACCCCAACCACAATGTCCGAAAGGCCAAGATCATGGCGAAAGTGGTCAGAAGTCTGCACCGGAAATTCAGGGTACGACGATCGAAAGATCAGCTCAGGAAGCGGTGGTCGGACCTGAAATTACGAGAACATGAGCAGTACAGAAAGATCCGGAGAGTGCTGCAAAAAAGTAAGTAGTTGTGCTGTGTTCCTATTGTTCTTGTGTTTATTACGTTCGTGCTGCTCCATGTGCTTTTAGGAACTGTTGTACAGTTTAAAATGGCAACTTTCATGTTCATGGGCACATTATTCGTTCAGATCACACATTTTTATTTCGGACGATAAAATACCATTGTTGCCATATGCATTTGGCCACCATTTTGAGGCCCTATACTTGTCTTCAAAGAATTTGGTTGTGTAGATTGCTTTGTTACTAGAATGAAATGCAAACTAGATTGTGTGTAAGGAGAGGACACTCAGCAGCTGTTTTCACATCTGGACACTGGAGCACTAGTGTGGGACACAAAAACGCCATTTTTATTAGGGGGGCCACACAGGTGCTCCAGTGTATACTATAGGGGGGGCTACATCTGTGAAGCTTGTACCAAACAGGTAAAGTATTGCAGCTTGACAAAGGACACTAAAAAAGCTAAATCTTGGAACTCGGCTAAAATAGACAATTGTACCCCACTTCCAAGCAATGTTTCATCTTTATAGTTCTGCCATCAAATATCTGTGTGCTAAGTATACCATTTTTGTTTTATATAGGGGAGAAAAAACTCGGAGGACACCCCTCATCCGAGGAGACCAGAGCCCCCCCCCCCCCCTGGAAGAAGGGGAAATCCACCCAACACAAGATGAGCAGGAGGAAGAAGACGTGGTGGAACTAGTCACCACAACAGGTGAGTGTCTGCGACCACAGGCTCAGATAAGAGATGGATGGCGGCATTTTTTTAGACCTAATTTATTTTGGGTTTCCTCTCTTTTTAGGTGATCGTGAGGTTGTGGATGAAGATCCTTTCACATCCGAAAGTGCCCAGATCCTGATCGGGGAGATCATGGGGTGTAATTTACAATTGGAAAACATCAAGCAAAACATCAATGATGTTATTCCAAAATATAAAAACATCATTGATGTTTTGGGGCGAGTTTAAAGCCCCTCCAAATCACTTTCTTCTTTTGTCTGCTACAATGTGCGAAATGTTTTTGTGATTTTTCCAAAAGCCAAATTTGGAGGATGCACACAGTGTGTCAACATGTGCTATCTGCCATCACGGGAGATCAATGGACGCGTTTTGGGGGTGCAACCCCTTCCTCAATAATAAAGTAGTGGTGAGGAAGGGCTTTCTCCCCCAAAACACGTCCCTTGATCCCCCGTGATGGCAGAGAGCACATGTTTACATTGTGAAATTTGTGTGCATCTTCCAAATTTGGCTTTTCCTGGGGTGATTTCCCCCCATCTGAACTCAATATCAAACACAGTTCATAAATACTCATGTCTGATATTGCCTTCAAGTTCTACCAAATGTGAACTTTGTAAGATCAAGATTTGTGTCTTTCTTGTGGGTTTTACACAGGCCTGTTTTCTATAAAATGCACATTTTGATTTTGGATAATGACACCACAAAAATTGTTATACAACAAACATGTTGGTTTGTCAGAAAAACCTTTGGTAAATGCACATGTGATTGTGCAGGTATTAAAAAGATTGCTCATCAAGAATGTGTGGATTATTGTCTCAACACTACAACACTTTTGGGGTGATGTAATTGTTGTTTTATGAGAAAATGGGGGTAATTTCCTAAGGGCAAATCCTCTTTGCACTACAAGTGCAGTTTCAGTGCAATTGCAAGTGCACTTGTAGTGAAAAGTGTCTTTGCATTTAGTAAATAACAGCCAACAGTGCTTTGTATAAGGTTACACAATCACGACATTTTCTGGACTCCACACATTTCTGTCAGGGTCAGCTCAAACAAACACAAGCAGTAAATGTCCACAAAGAAGAGCCTGGGGGGAGATGCCTGTCGAGAACTTGAGGTCCTGCAGGCTTCTCCCTGTGGCCAAATACCGCAGGGTAGCGACCAACCTCTGCTCCGGAGTGATGGCTTGCCTCATGCAGGTATCCTGACTGCTGATATAAGGTGTCAGCGAAGCCAACAAACGGTGAAATACGGGGTCCGTCATCCTGAGAAAGTTCCTGAAATCATCAGGATTATTCTCACGGATCTCACGGAGCAAAGGCATATGACAGAACTGGTCACGCTGAAGCAACCAATTCTTGGTCCATGAACTCTTCCCCACCCTGTTCATGAACTGGACTTGTGTCAAGGTCAGGACCCCAACACCAAGCCCCCGCACAGCACGAACTGTACGAGGAGTACGCATACGAAACATGGCTAGAAAACGGTCAGCTGCTCAGAACGAAGTAACAGAACGCACTGAAGAACAGCAAGGCCTGTGAAGAGCGACCTGAAAACCAGTAATGAACGAACAAGAATACAATGACTACTTAAAGTCACGCGGAACTTGCTTGCACGTACTGAAGAGCAGATACAAACCCACAAGCACAAAATGAATGGCAGAAAACGATCTGAAAGCCACGAGTCTGAAAAAGCGCGAATCGTCTCTCACCAAACTTTTACTAACACGAGATTAGAAAAAGGAGCCCAAAGGGTGCCGCGCTTGGTTCTGAACCGGCCTTTTCTAGTCTTGTCGTACGTGGTGTACGTCACCGCGTTCTTGGCGATTGGAAATTCCGACAACTTTGTGCGACCGTGTGTAGGCAAAACAAGTTTGAGCCAACATCCGTCGGAAAAAGTTGTAGGATTTTGTTGTCGGAATGTCCGAACAAAGTCCGACCGTGTGTACGGGGCATAAAACTGCACATTTTAGAGTGGCCTTTTATTGTGGCCAGCCTAAGGCACACATGTGCAATAATCATGCTGTCTAATCAGCATCTTGATATGCCATGCCTGTGAGGTGGATGGATTATCTCGGCAAAGGAGAAGTGCTCACTAACACAGATTTAGGCAGATTTGTAAAAAAATATTTGAGAGAAATAGGCCTTTTGTGTACATAGAAAAAGTCGTAGATCTTTAAGTTCAGCTCATAATAAATAGGGGCAAACACAAAAGTGTTGCATTTATAATTTTTCTCAGTGTAGATGCCATACATGTTTGATTTAAGCTGGGTACACACTCATGCCCTGTACACACGAATGAATGAATGAATGAATGAATGATTTGTAAAGTGCTGCAAATGCGAACTGAATCGCCGCAAGGAGCTGATGCGTTGTTTGTCAGCTTCATTAAAAGAGGTAAGTCTTGAGTTTTTTCCTGAATGCCAGATGGTTTTCTTCCATGCGGATGTGAGTCGGAAGAGAGTTCCATAGCCGAGGTCCCTGGACTGAAAATCTTCGTTCTCCCCTTGCTTTGTAGGGGTATTTGGGAACGAGGAGGAGGTTTTGGCTAGATGATCGCAGATTGCGATTCGGTGTGTAATGTTTTATTTTCTCTCTGAGGTATTGAGGGGCATTTCCATGTATGCATTTGTGGGTGAGGCAGAGGGTCTTGAAAGTGATCCGATTCTTTACTGTTAGCCAATGTAGCCTCCTCAGCGATGGGGAGATGGACTCCCAGGGTTTTTTTCCTGTTATTACTCTTGCTGCCGCGTTTTGAATGGCCTGTAGGCGCGTAAGCTGATATTGGGGTAATCCTATGTAGAATGAGTTTGCGTAGTCGAGACGGGAATTGATGATTGTTCCAACTACTGCTGCTTTGTCATCTTCTGGGATGAAGGGGATGAGTCTGCGTAACTTGCGGAGGAGATGGTGCGATCCACTAACTACTGATCCTATTTGTGCATCCATTGTCATTTCTGGGTCAAAGATAACTCCAAGACTTTTTGCCTTGGTGCTCGGAGAAATGGTCTGTATAAAGATGGCGGGGGGGTGTCCATGGGGTCTTGGCTTTGGGATTTTGGTTAGCGTGTAGGTAGAGAAGTTCTGTTTTTGACCTGTTGAGTTTGAGGGAACTAATGGTCATCCATTCATCTACTGAAGTGAGGCATTTCTCTAGTTGCTGATCTTGGTCTTTTTGTCCGGTGATCCGAAAGTAGATTTGGGTATTGTCTGCGTATAAGTGGAAGCAGAGGTCTGATTTTTTGATGATATTGAGGAGAGGGCGGATGTAAATGTTGAATAGCACTGACGACAAGGGGGAGCCCTGAGGGACTCCACAGGAGATTGCCCGGGTTTCCGAGGTAAATGCTCCTAGTTTCACTGTCTGCGAGTGATTCTCTAAGAAGGATGCGAACCATTTTAGACTGGAATCTGTGGCTCCTGCTACTTATGTGAGCCGGACAAGTAGAGTATTGTGGTCCACTGTGTCAAATTCTGCACTGAGGTCTAACACGAGCGGAATGTCCGACAGAAAAAGTCAGACCGGAGCTTTTCATCATATATTCCAATCGTTTGTATGCCCCATCTGACTTTTTACGTCGAAAATTCTGACAGACCTAGAAAGAGAACATGTTCTAAATTTTTCTATCGGAACCAATTCCTATCGGGAAAACCGCTTGTCTGTATGCTGTTCCGACGTACCAAAAACGACGCATGCTCTGAAGCAAGTACGAAACGGAAGCTATTGGCTACTGGCTATTGAACTTCCATTTTCTAGTCCCGTCCTACGTGTTGTACATCACCGCGTTCTGGACGGTCGGAATTTGGTGTGACCGTGTGTATGCAAAACAGCTTGAGCGGAATTCTGTCGGAACTCCGTCGGGAAAAACCTTCAGAATTGATTCCGACGGGAAAACCGGTATTGTGTAGCGGGCATAACAGTTTATTTTTTTGTGCAACCCAGCATGAGAGGTTAGTCCAGTGATCTCCCCCACTGAGCTGTTGTGTTCTGCCATTGGCAGAGAGCGCTGATCAGGAGTTGGTCGGCTGTTGGTTTTCCAGCTGTCAGAATACAATAGTCACAGTGGGAGATTCATCCATCTGCTGTGTTTAGTGTAGATCATGTGGATAAAGGAATATTTTAGATTTCTGTATGGTCAGTTTTACAAATGCTGTTTGTGAGTGAGGCCGCACTGATGTTGTTTACTCAAACTTCACATAGGTGAAAAACTGACAAGAGGTGCAACTGAACAGCAAGGATGCATTTTCTCTCACTCCCAGTGATACTTTATTTTAACCACACTGTTATATATATAAATGTCTTATATACGTGTTAATAAGAAAAGAACAAATGAACACGAGGTGTAAGGATGCAGCAGGGTGGAGCCTCCTGTTAGCTAGGATGTCCATAGATAGGAATAGAGAAGAGAATCAGAACATTATAGGAAAAGAACAGTACTATGAGTACTGTAGCACCCTTCCTGTAACATCCAACTCTGGAATGAGTTATGTGAAAACATTAAATGTGCATTCAACACTCTGATATATCTTATCGTTTGTTGGACAATCTCCAATACCTGGGGGCTGTGAACATTTGGGTTGGGAATTTTTGGTGGCCTAGTGAAGGCAAGCTCACCTGCTTGGCAGTCGTAGGAAAGGTTCCCCTTGCTGCACGCACCTAGTAACCAGGGTCCTCATGTCTTACGAGCCTCAGGTGTTCAACAGCCTCTTGTAATTTTTTAGGTGTATGATTTCTGACATGGCCCAAGGGCCAAAATTACGAGGGAACCTAAAAAAGTAGGGAAGCGCAGGGATGGAAATTGGGGTCTCAGACCAGCCAGTGCTGAAAACTTTTATTGTAGGCCTTGGCACAGGAAGTAACTTAACAGCGGTGCCTCCATTTACTATCCTGATAATGTAGACCACACCCTTCTGCAGGAGCACTGACTTCTTGTTATCAGATATCAAAACTTTTATTTTAAGACATGTGTGAAAGCAATTAAAATGAGGAAATTGTTCTGACTTGTTACATCAACTATCTGAGAAAATGCATTATAAATGAAATAACTAATAAAAATAGATAGTTCAGATGCTAGAGAGTTAACAATCTTCTAACTGCAATTTTAACATAAGTAGACACAAATTCTGTGTTTTTTTAACAGTCTTTGGTAATATCCAAAAATGAAGTTCTAGTCTGAGAATTTAGGGAGGTTTCAGTAACAGCTGTCATATCACATGCAACATAAAAGAGGAGGAGTTCTGGAAAAGAGAAATTGTCAAACTTAGCAGATTATAGATTTTAAAATATTTAAGACAAAATGGAAGATGAGAACAAGATGGCAAATAGGTGTCTTTTACATCATGAGGGCAAAAGTCTTGTGAGTCAATATTTCCAACACAAAAGTTGGAAGCACGAGGCAACAAATAAAAATAACTGAAAAAACTGAAAGCAATTAGTCTTCTTCTTTTATGCAATGTGGAAGAGGAGGTTTTTTATGCTTAAAAAATACAGATGTAGATTGTCCTCAAATAACCCTGTTTAATGAGTAAGAAAATTTAGTTTGATGTAGCTTCACCTTCTTATCATTTAAAACATAATAAACATTCAATTATACAGCCTGTAATTATAAACATATAATTGGACTTATTTTAGATCACTAGACATTTTTTTCTATACAACTTTCCTGTTTGTAACCTGTATCTGTTTCACCCTTTAAATAAACATATTCAGAAAACGATAATATCTATGAAACACTTTAAAGAAGAACACCAATCAAATTGTTAGGCAGGATATTATTTTAAAGCTGAAGCTGAAACATGTTTTTTATTTGAGCACCAAACATCAAAGCAAACACATTAGTTATACAGTGCCTTGAAAAAGTATTCATACCCCTTGGAATTTTCCAAATGTTGTCATGTTACAGCCAGAAACATAAATGTATTTTATTGGGATTTTATGTGATAGACCAACACAAAGTGGCACATAATTGTGAAGTGGAAGGAAAATGATAAATAGTTTTCAAAATTTTTTTACAAATAAATATATGAAAAGTGTGGCATGCATTTGTATTCAGCCTCCCTGAGTCAATACTTTGTAGATCACTTTTCGCTGCAATTACAGCTGCAAGTCTTTTTGGGGATGCCTCTACCAGAATGATATATTTGCCCATTCTTCTTTGCAAAATAGCTCAAGCTCTTTCAGATTGAATGGAGAGCGTGTTGTGAACAGCAAATTTCAACTCTTTCCACAGATTATTAATTGGATTTAGGTCTGGATTTTGATTGGGCCTTTCTAACACATGGATATGCTTTTATCTAAACCATTCCATTGTAGCTCTGGCTGTATGTTTAGGGTCACTGTCCTGCTGGAAGGTGAGTCTCCGCCCCAGTCTCAAGTTTTTGCAGACTCTAATGCCGCGTACACACGGTCGGACTTTTCGTCTACAAAAGTCCAACGGACGCTGACGGACTAAAGCTGGCTGGTAATCCGATCGTGTGTGGGCTTCTCCGGACTTTCAACGTACTTTTTTAGCCTCAAATCCGACGGACTTTAGATTTGAAGCATGCTTCAAATCTTTACGTCGTAACTACGACGGACCCCGAAGTCCGCTCGTCTGTATGCTAGTCCGACGGACAAAAAAACGACGCATGCTCATAAGCAAAAACTAAACGGAAGCACTCGGTCTAGTAAAACTAGTGTTCGTATTGTAGGTAGCACATTCATCACGCTGCAAAATCTGTGATCGTTGAATGCAGCGCATTTTATTTCTTCTTTACGAATGCTCTAAAGAACGAAGGTGTTTTGCTGTTCATAATCAGAGTTCTCCCAAACTGATTTCTGGATTCTTTTTCTCTTTGATCTCATGAATGATATAGTATGCATTTTAAAAACAATGTTTCCATACTAATAATACTTTTTCCCCTTTTTTTTTTTTTTTTTAGGTTTGTAAAGTTACCACAAAGAACCCATTATTCTTTTTTTTTTATAGTGATTATTTTTTAGTTTTTAGATAAAGTTAACCCAAAGCACCGTTTTTGGTTATGTAATTTTTTTTATTTTCAAGACTTACCACTTGAACATTATTAACATTAGTAATGTATTTTTGGTGTGTTTTTTCCAAACTCAATGAGATTGTTGTCCCTTGTTAATTTAACATTGTGTGTAAAATCAATGATTTAAAAGAAAACACATAAAGTCTTTTGCTAAACTCAAAAAAGATCCATTTATTCATGGTCAAAATAAAATAAAGAGGAAGTCAACGCTGGAAAAAGTAGGTGTACCAGAAAATTGTGATCTTGCGGAGTCCATATAAGAGGGAGCACAATCTGGTCCAAGAATCCCAGAGATCAACAGCACCAGCAGATGATCTAGATGTCCCCAGACTGTGGTCCTACAACAGCCTGCGTCTTCTGTCAGACCAGACTGAACCCAGGTCATCACTTTCTTCTCTTCCCTGCAGCCTTTCCTCCACGCTGCCCTGCAGCCTTCCCTGTAGCCTTCTTTTGAGGCTGTGGCTCTGGTGTTTCAGTTGTGGCAGGAGGAGGAGGAGGAGGAGGAGGAGGAGGAGGAGGAGGAGGGGGGGCTGCCTCATGTAGTTGGGTGTTTTGTGTTAGCGTGCCCTGCAGCCCCTTATGGATTGTTTCCCCAAATAGGCGCTCACAAATGAGGCGCTGCTCCCAATCCATCTGAAGAAGCCTGCTGGCTAAGTAGCAGCCATAGGATTCTTCCGCTTCGGGGGGGCTCCTTAAAAAACGGGTGGCCTCTTGCATGGGGCGCAGGGATGCGTCCTGTGTGACCATCCCCTTCCTGGCCCTTTTTTTGGGAAGGTGGAGGGGAGGCACTTGGGATTCGGTCAGGCTCCTACTGGGCCCAGCCACCTCACTTGGCCCAGCCACCTCACTGGGAGCAGCCACCTCACTGGGAGCAGCCACCTCACTGGGAGCAGCCACCTCCTGCCTGACACTGGGCCCAGCCTCCTCCAGGATGATGGTGAATCCGGCCTCCTCCAGGCTGTCCAT